>NC_068399.1:14704340-15396840 GCF_023724105.1 Carassius gibelio
TAATTAAAGTTGATATCTCTGCAGCACTATAAATTGAATTTTTTTTAATGACATCATCACCCTTATTTCTTCTCATTCTTTTGATGCGTGTAGGTCATGTTATGGACATTTTTACCTCAATTTTTACATATGGCACCTTTAATGTCTTACACCTTTGACGTGGATTGGAAAATGCATAGAAATGATATGCAGATGAGGTTATGCATAGTAAAACTAGACATTGTAAAATCCATATGGTGGTCTCGGGGAAGAGTTGGGGTGGAGATATATGTATGCACAATCTTCCCCTGACTTGGATTTATAAGGGATTTTTGCGCAGGTTCTGGCGTCGGATTTTATAAATCTGAACACTTTTGTGTGTACGCAAAATGTAGCTTTTGTGCCTACATAAACTTTTAGTATGAAATATATGGAAAGTTTTATAAATGAGACCCCAGATGCTGAAAGGATTTTACCCCTCCTTGAATATACAACCACAAAATGAGTCTCTCCTTGAAAAATAAAATAATAGTATGTCTACAACTGCAGAAAGACCAAGACGAAGACTGCACAGAAAAATGGAGTGCAAATGGAGGGAAGGCCTTGATCAAAGCATGTCTCCTGAGCAAGGACTCTCAGCCCAACAAAAGGTCAAGGGTACTTTAAGCTGTGAGAACTGGATGCACCCACTGAGCATCATTAATGTGAGTGCTTGCCTGTTCTCAACTTCCATACAGTATACCCACTCTTGGTTGAACAATACACCCATTAGGCCACTGCTAATGAATGGAAGCCTTTGAGAGATGTGCTTTTACATTTTGTCGCAAGTGTAGGTTTAATTACGAGAATAAAATTGATCCTCACCCCTTCGTTTGTTTCTTAAAACAGTTGGGTGTCACACGAAATACATTCATAAGTTTGTTCCAAGGCGGCTTTACATGATTTTGTAGACATAATTTTAAAACTGGCAAAACTAACACAATTATAATAAGTTTCAAATGAGCTGAATTGATAGCTGAGCTGAGCTGAGTGTGTTTGCGTGCGGATCTGGAGCAGATAAAATGCAGGAGATTTTAAACGCATTTTAGGCAGAGAAACCTCTCTTAATTACCTCTGATAGTTTAATTATGCTTCCAGTTTGCCAGGAGCATCAACCTGACAGACTCAAGCGAAACAGCTTTATTTTCATCATCTCCTCACTGTCTCTTTCTATCTTTCTGTGGATGCCTGGGCATCCTCCATGTTTTCTTCGGTGAACACAGGTGTTCATTTCAGAGTCGTCGCTGATGAACACTAGCAAACTAGATGCAAACACACAAACATGTGCGCACACCCCCTCTCTTCTCCTCCTGACACCTGTGGAGGCCATTGTTTCTGACAGAAGAGGAGGACACGCTGCAGATGCTGGGATGGTAATGAAGTGTGAGAGAGGAGACGTCCTGGACGTCCATTGTAATCATACTTCGCACTTCCAATCCTTGGCTCTCTTACTTAATTAATGCCGATCTAGTCTGGGTAGGTTGGAGATGTGTAAACCCAGATGCTGCCATTTTGCAGTTGTCCATCCTGGTTTTGCATTTTGCATCTAGTAAGCACCTGTGCTCCCCACGTTGGCGAGGAAGTCTGATGGAGATGTCCCACTGGGAGTAATTTAATGAAGGCATCAGAGAGTTGATGTGAGCTGCTGTGATTTATCATCTACAAGAGCCACCTCATCGACCATTCCACTCAGGGTAAGCAATTAAGACTTTTTCATAGCCCCAAATTGACCCCAACGACCTCAAAGGGGAACTCCACAATGGTACTGCAAACAATGGCTCTTGTTTATATCCAATCATGCATAGTGGCCCTTCGTATTTGTTCTACACATTTTAAATTATATATAGCTTAATGACAAATAAACCATCACAATAAACTAAATAAATAAATAGATAAAACACATTTTATTCATGTTGGTCTCAAATGGTTTTGAAAATGTTTTTAAAAGGCTTAATGTTTACATTTAATGATAAAACTTCATGTTTAAGTTAATTTCTCTAACATATCATGAATTATTATTCTTTATTAGGGAGTCCCACCAGATGACATTTGACCTAGCCTTGTCATAAAAACAAATTTTAAGAAACTTAACAAAATCACACACTTTTATGAGAGACTGCAGGGGTCATTTCATGTTCGTTGAACCGCAGTACTTACGTTCTCCCCAAAAAGAACAAAGTGAACATAAATCAGAAATAAGAAAAGCTAATTCTAGACGAGGGGTTATACAACTCATTGTAGCTCTGAATTGCATTTTTATGTACTTTTGAATAAGTAAAAAGATCTGGGAATTAAAAAAAGGTGTTATGTCACTGATTCAATTATTAAGCACAAACTGGCATAAAATACTCAGTCTGGACAGATGAGGCTATATTTGTGTGTGGGTCTGTACAGCAGGATCAGCGCTGTGGATTGGGCCGAGGATCAGGTCAGCTTTGGAGAGCACTCATTAAATGTGTTTGTCAAGACTCTGATAATTGAATTATCATGTATAAAACTGCTGCATCATCCGGTTAAATCTGGTCAAAGTAATGAAGCGGTGGATAAGAATCAGCCCTCTGAATTCTGGAGTTACTTCAACTGTAGCCTTGAAGTCGATTGATCTGAAAACATTCCTCAAGAGTGACGTCCATTCGAGTGTTGGAGGACTGAAGGCCTCTAGGAATGAAATGCGCATATAGTTGCGTCAAAGCAAAAAAAAAACATTTTTAAATTCAAAGTGCTGCACTGTGATGAAACACAAAGAGAGAGTTATGAGAAGAAAGAGAGGGCCTGAAAAAGACAGAAAACTGATGGAACCTGGAGCAATGGACGAGAGAGAGAGCAACCCACACAATAATGCATCCATTAATGTAACATAGGAAGATTGGGGGGAAAAGATGAACCCCAAACTTTTCATTGATAGTGTAATATAATCTAACTTTAACTAGATCTGTCAGAAGTTTAATTGAATCAGTAATCACTATTGATTCTTTCCCACAAAGAGAACAATTTATGCAGCTGACTGTCATATATTATTTATGACTTTTTTTTCTTCCATGGAAAACAAAAGGAGACGTTCTGAAGAATGACCGGACTAATATTCAATGACCAAAAATGATCAAATGTACAAAGGATCGTAGATGTACCATTAAAATAGTCTCCAAATTTTCTTCTAGCCAACTAGAAATTATGATAGTTTGAGTAAAAAGAGGTAAAAATTTGAAATAACAAGTGCAAATGTTTAGTAAATGCAAAAAGAATGTTCATTTTTGAATGAGTGAATAAAGAAGCTTCAAACAAAACAATAATAGTTATTATTATAAATAAGTGCTGAAACTTTGAAAATTAAAGTTTGGACTTTTAACACTACCAATATTCATTCATCTTCATATGAACTTACAAAATTGCTAAAAAAATTGCCTTTCCACAGCAGTGAACTAGGTGATGGAATGGAATAACCTCTGTTCTCTTTACCTGACAGTAATAATAAAATGCATGCCATGTCTTTAATTGCCTGTCAGTCCGAGATGATTAAAGCTACCAGGTTAAAGTCCAATATATGCTTTGTAAGTCTACAAAGCATATATTGGTTTTCCGCTTTCCCAAAGGCTTTTGTACAAGAAAGGGCAAAATAGTGGCCGGTAGCACACACATGCATGCAGTAGGTGATGCATGTGTGAGAGAACACAGTATTTTAGCACTCCCCGGGATCCAGTATTAAGTAAACTAATGACCCAACAACACAGTCAGGCCTTGGTAATACATCACAATGCCTAAACAAATTGCCTTTTCCCACAGCAACGGGACATCGATAGATTCCTTGTAAAACACAACAGTCGTGTGCGGAAACCTTCATAATGGAAAAACGTGCTTAAACATGTAAGTAGGTTATTGCTGAAAGGATCAATAACACTAGATTTTTGCTGAAGTCCACATTAAATCAAAATTGACCCCATTTATTATAAATTGAAATGATTATTGCACTGAGTATTCAAACCAAATACAATCTTGGCGTGAACCGGTTTTTTTTTTTCACATTACCAAAGCAAAATGGGTTGCAAATGCTTCATGTTAATTTTTGTTGACGTAACCATCTTACAGTTAAGCTATTACCTACTGCATACTCAGCAAAATAGGTGCCCAAGATATTTGATAAAGTAGAGGCCTCATAGTACACAAAGCACCCAACATTTAAATGAAGTGATTGTTCGCCTATACTGCAAGCGACAGCTGTTTTTTATAGAGTGTGATATTCACATGTATGGAGGCAGGAAGGTTGAGAGGTGTTTGTGAGGCTGTTGCTGCCTCTAAGGCAGATGGTTTTTAGGGTTGGGGGATGACAGATGAATTGTGCTAACATCATGTGCTGAGAGTCTGGGAGGTGTTCTGCCTGCCCTAGATTTACTATAACCACAGACAAACAATGATATGTGAGTTCACTAAGCAGATACAGCAGAGCTGAGTGCGTATGTAGATGCATCTATCTAATGGCAGTGGCAAAAACCTTGACTCAAGGTGAAACTTTTCATGGTTTCAATTAGTTATTTGGCAGTACTAACAACACACATCAACATCTAGGGGAAGCTATAAATTATGGTTTATAGGTTTAAATATAGATTGTTTTTTTTGTTTTTTTACACAAACGCATTGATTCAATTCAGAAAGCCTTTATTAACCTCCAGAGCCTTTTTATGATGGATGCATGCACTTTATTGAGCTTCATAATCTCGACCACCATTCACTGCCATTATTAAGCTTTGTAAGAGATGTGTTTTAACTGATTGTATTCATTTAAAAAAAGAAAGTCATATACACCTAAGATGGCTTGAGGGTGAGTCAATCATGGGGTAATTCAACATTTTGGGTGAAATGTGCTTTTAACTTAAAATGCATTTTAAAGCATTATGTTTTAATTATATGTATTTTTTTAAAGGATTGCACATAGTTTGTTTGTGTTGACTACCATAATTTGTATACTAAAGAAGTGTACATCTTTTTCCACAAGGGATAAAAGGCATTTGGTTGAATCTTGCACAACCCTGGCAGCTAGTTTAATGCTATACTGCTACCAATATTTATTTAGATCTAGAATGTTAAAGGAAAGTAAGAGATATGTGTAAGATCAACCATGAGCACTTGTTTTAACCTCATCAGCTGTAATAGCCAGCAGAGAATTATGTTGTCATCACGGCTGTGCAGAAGACCCTGCAGGGACAAATGTGGCGGCATGAGAGTTCCCTGCCCAGTTGAAGCATCCACTGTTCTCCTTCAAGCCCACGCTCTGCCACTTTAGATATGTCATGACCATTAATGATGAAAAATTGGACTGTTCGCGCCAATCCGGCTCTGAGACCACGCTCCGAGTCCTTCCGCACTTGCCTGGAGGTGCAGAGCCCCTTGCGCTCAAAACAAAATAGCATTTTAACAAGGACTGAATCAAACACAATGCCTCCCCCAAATGGCTACTCAGCTTCCTTAACCAGGCCAGCTGTACACGGCGTACAGTGTGACTAATCACAACCAAACCCTACTGGTGTACATAAGTATGACAGTGTTAACTAAATATATGCACAGTTAAAATCTGTGTGTGTTTTTGCAGCTCTTCTGACCTTTTTTGAACACCTATATAGTTTGACCTCACAGTGTCCTTGCAGACTGTGTGGGCTTTTCTACCTACTCAATTTGAAACTTTGAAGGACAACACGCTGTGTACAGAAATGAAAAGAACAGAAAACCGCACAAATGTTGACATTAAACGGCTTTAAAAACTGCTGAAATCCCTCCCTTTATCAATACAAAGTGTTTTTTTTTTTCATTTGTTGATGCAGTAGGGTCAAATCCAGCTTAATGTTGACTTCCCCCTCCCCCTGAGGACTTTAATATTTTCTCGACGGCTTGACTATCCATATTTCAATAAGGTGTGTTTGTGTCTTCTCCATCCAGAGAGCGAAATCAATAATGCATTAGTCAAACTCTTTAACCCATGAAGGGGAAATGGATAGCTAAGTCACACAAACCTTATCACTCCGACACCTCCCACATGAGTGAAATAGGCTGCTTAGAAATTGGGTTGCAGCCTTAACATTTGACATATTGATCGTGAATGACAGATTGACAGAGGCAGAGCACTGTTTTTATATTATTTGGAGCATGTATTGATTTCCTCAGTGACTCAAAATGAGGTATTTGAACCAGGTGGATCTCTTGATGTGTGCACTGTTGAAAACACCAGTCAACAGAATATGTTTAGGGGACACAGGTTGACTATCTTAACCACCAAGAATAACTTGGTCAGTTGAGTTCTGCTGGTCAAGAGCATGGTTATGTGTCATGATAGTATGCTTTAATGACTTAGGTGATACTTTTCAAGAACATTTAGAAGAACGTTTAAAGGGGTCATATGATGCAATTAAAAAAAAAAAAGAGGGTGATATCCTCTTTGTCATGCCTAGAGCTGATCCGTGCTGGTTGCTGAGGAAATAAATCTACTTCGCACTGCGGATCGCTGGATCGGCTTTCACCGTGGACAAAGTGGATTCTAGCCCTGGGTCGTCACGTGTGGTTGCCGCAAGCCCAACGGACGCTTCTTCGTAGAATCCGCCCGGCCATTCCTCACTCTAGCCATCGGCCTTTCCTCACTCAAGCCAATCACAAAGACATGATTTTATGTTTACACTGAGCAATATGCAATGCAACTTGTACAAAGAAAGTATAATTCATTGGTGAAGGGCATTACATTTCCATCACACGCTTAAGGCATTCGGCCAATCACAATGCACTGGATAGCTGGCCAATCAGAGCACACCTCACTTTTTTAGATCGATAAGCTTTGAAAAAATCAAAGCATTTCATAAAGGCAGGGCATGGAGGAGAAACAATAATGTACAGTATTTTAAAAATTATGTTTTTTGTTTTGTTTTGTTTTTTACCTTAAACCACAAAAACACATTCATTACACCAAATACACAAAATACTGTTCTTTTAGTAACATCATATGACCCCTTTAACATGGAAAATATATGAAGACTAATAGTGATACAGTATTTGTTAGAAAATATCATTTTATACACTGATAGATTCTTCACATAAACTAAACTAAAAAAAAAAAACCTTGTCAATTCTGTCACCATTTTAATAAAATTCCCAGGAAAGGCTCCAAAAACTGCTTGTCAAGCTTACTTTTCAATAACATTTGTCAAAATAACAATTGAAAAGTTACAAAAATAGCATTTGTAGTGTTTTATCTCAACATGTTCAGAATTTTTTGGTGTAGGTAAATATAAAATAAATTTTGTTTGCAGCCACGTCAGATCATGCTTGGTTAGGGCCCTGTTAAAGTTAATTCTGGTCTAAAGCCAGATTCAGACAGTAATCATATGGATTAAAATAATGGTAAAATGGTCAAATGAATTTCACATCACCTCAGTGATAAAACTCATGGACTCGGATAGCCATTTATACACAGTGGAGGAGTGATTTCTGTCATCCTATGAACCGGGAGCACGTTGCTCACATGGTCAGTCACATGATTATCTGCTGTAAATAAAATGTATTTTCTTTTCTTATTGTGTACATTTTTTCAATACTCATTATTATGTAAAATGTATTATTATTATTATTACAAGAACATTTAATAATATATAGAATCCTAATTATTATTTGATTATTTAAATCTCCTGTTTAGAAATAGGAAAATAGATGTGCTATGGTTGTATAATTATGTGCGATATAGTTATGTATATATCCGTTTATAATACACAGTTTAAAATTGTACTAAATACCTGCTGCTGCCATAATAAATATCCGTTTTGAATGTTTACGTGCGTTTCTTCTTTTTCTGCTCCCATTCGCTGTGGTGGAGCAGTTACGAATTATTGTTCTGTTAAATACTTTCCAATGTTTCAGAAATAAATATGTATGCAAATGAAGTACTGTATGAACACTGAAGTACAACAGTTGCCTTACGGTGTTCGGGAGTACTCAAAAAGGGTTTAAACACTGCATTTTGAATCAATTTCTTCTCATAAACTCAAAGATGTGGATTTAGATGGCAGTTAAATTACCACATGACCTTGGTGTTTGACAAAAACAAGTAAGTAATTCAGCCGGGGGTTTTTACAGAGGTGGTGAGAGATAAACACCGGCATTCTGGATTCAGACTGCATCTAAATCACAGACTACCCCCTGTAAATGGTGAAAATCACTTACATCCCCATGAGAAGCAATTACCTTCCGAATAGGGCTTAATATGGTCTTTTCAGCAAGATGTGTGAGAGTGAGCACTTGGTGTGCACAGAAGTTTTGTGTGGTATTTTGACTTGTGTGTCCTGCGGTTGTGTGAATTAGCAGTGCATGAGGCATCTCTGGTGTCTATGGTTTGTTTAGATGCCGTGTGTGTGTGTGCTGTGGTTGGCTGGGTGGCAGTTGATAAAGGCCGAGTGGACAGATAGGGGATGAAAGCCGTGCAGGTGTTTGGCTGTGAATGGACAGGGAACCTCTCCAGCCCCCTGGCATTTCTAATGAAACCAAACGGATGCATGCGTGTCTGTGTGTGTGTTCACGTCTGGTCTTTGAAGCCACAGGACAAAGACTAACCTTTACCTCAAGGTAGCTTGCTGCTGAAGCTGGCCTCAGACTCTCTCTCTTACTGAAGTCACAGGGAGCAGCGTTCTTCAGACCTGAAAATGAAAGAGCAGAGGTCAACAAAAACGAATATATAATTTTTTATCTACACATTCCTGGATTAAAAAAAAACTAAACAACAACAAAAATATATATATTGAAAAGAAAGTCGATTCGCTCAGTCGCCATCTTGGTAACATACCCAGAAAAGCTGAAGTTTTAGTATAATTTGTCAAATATCCAATAAATAAAAATTACTGTTAAAGGCAAATGCTAAAATATTTTTTTTGTTTTGAGAATAAAATGTAAAAACATTAATAAATAATAATAATTTGTGAAAAAAGTCACACGATATGGCCTGCTTAACCTGATAAATATAATGTGCAGAAACAGCTGAGAGGAAACCATAGATGTTCTTATGGCAAAATCAATAGATTCAACAGCAAGCATTAAGAAATAACCCATAAAGCCAGTGTCATTTCCTCCGGTTGATTTTACGATCAGCTGGGTAATCTCATTCTCTCAGTGGGGAAGACGAGTTTGGTATTGACAGGTTGGTTTCACAGCTGACGTCCTACGTGTTCATTTGCAGGCTACTTAAATTGCATAATGTGCTGTGGAACTGGGATACAGAGCAGTCAGACATCTTCACACCACAGGTGTCTCGGGCATGGGCTAAAAATGCTGCCCGTAGAGCAAGGGCTTGAGAAGAGCGCTGGATAGTACACACCCCAAAAAAATTAAATCAATAAAATAAAATAAATAAAATCTGAGTATATCATTATTTACTAACCCTCATGTTGTTCCAAACAAGACAAGACAAAAAAGCACTATAAGTTGATCATAAAGAAAGTATATTGTCACCGCACGTGCACAAGACAGACACAGTGGGCGTGGCGTCAGGCCTCGGAGAGGCTTTTATTAACAGAATTCATAAAATAACACAGGGAATAAAAGTGGCCAAAGGGGGAAAGTGTCCAAAATAACAGGGAATCTGGTGTCCTCGTCGTGCTGCGGGGTTTGTGTAGGTCGGGCAGTGTTCATCGAGGAAGGGTCCAGGCAAGGGGTGGAGTCCGGCAGCCGCACGCGCTCCCCTCCTTGGTCCGGGGCGCGAGGGGCGGCGGCTTCTCCTAGCGGCTGCGTCTCTCTCGTTGGCCGCGGCGCTGGTAGGGGATGGACGGCCCGGCATCCTGGCCCGTCGGCAGTGTATACGGGTGCGGTTCCCATCCGGATCGCGGGTCCGGCAGCTCACGTCTTGGTGGCGCGGGATTCCCTCAACGCACCCTTCCTGGACCCAAGAGGACACCAGTGTGCATGCACGGGGAAGAGACCGGTCTCCCGAGGAGAGGCGCGTTGGGCTTTTAAACAGCGGCGGGGATGAGGCTCCATTCACATCAGGTGTGCCCCATCACACGCCGCCAGCCCTGACTCGTCCAGCGCCCCTCCTCACACACCCACTCCAGTCGGGAGCCTGGTGAAGGGCGGCGATTTAGGACGGGGTGCCGGTGACAATCAGGGAGGAGGCAGCTGACTCGTCACATTCCCCTTCCCAAGCGACATCCCCGTCCCCAGGGCGCCACCCACACGGGAGTGCTACCATCCTCAACCAGACTCCAAACGGTCGGAGTGGGCGGGGATTCCTCCCTCTCGCAGCGCGCCGGAACAGGGACAGAGAAACCGGGTTTTAGTGACAGCCTCAACCAACCACAGGGCAAAATGACGATAACAGAAGTCACTTACCCTTTTGTGGTTGGGAGGCTGTCCCCGGTTTTCCTCCGTCCCAGTCCGGGTTCTCACGAACATTTGCAAGCGAGAGGGAGTGACGTCACAAGATGTTTCCCAACTGCGCTGTCTAGGCTCCGCCTGCCCGCATTCTCCACCAGTGTCACGGGAGGGGCACAAGACAGACACAGTGGGCGTGGCGTCAGGCCTCGGAGAGGCTTTTATTAACAGAAATCATAAAATAACAGGGAATAAAAGTGGCCAAAGGGGGAAAGTGTCCAAAATAACAGGGAATCTGGTGTCCTCGTCGTGCTGCGTGGTTTGTGTAGGTCGGGCAGTGTTCATTGAGGAAGGGTCCAGGCAAGGGGCGGAGTCCGGCGGCCGCACGCGCTTTAAAACAGCGGCGGGGATGAGGCTCCATTCACATCAGGTGTGCCCCATCACACGCCGCCAGCCCTGACTCGTCCAGCGCCCCTCCTCACACACCCACTCCAGTCGGGAGCCTGGTGAAGGGCGGCGATTTAGGACGGGGTGCCGGTGACAATCAGGGAGGAGGCAGCTGACTCGTCACAATATATATATATATATATATATATATATATATATATATATATATATATATATATAGAAATATATATTATTATTATTATTATTATATATTTTTTTTGTTTTCTGAAGTGAAACATACAGTATGAAAAGAAGTTATAATGGTATGATATTTTTCACCTCTTTTTTGAATACAATGAATTCAGATGAACTACTCTTTTAAAAACCTGTTTTTTTTAATACTACATATAGTCAGAATATTAGGATGCAATGACTGTAAATCTTCCTCTTCCCTGTAGTTCTCCAAAATCAATGTGAATCGTGTATTACAACTTGTACAACCTGTTTTCTTATATATTTGTGAAAACTATTGTCATTTGGTGTCACATGACTTATGAACCTTCTGATCTTGATGTATTAATTCCTTTAAAATTGTCCTTTTGTGCTCCACAGGAAAAATAAATAAAAAATGGAACAACATGAGAATTTTACCAACAACAGTCTTTTCATTTTTGGATGAACTATTCCTTTAAAAATGACGCACAGAATTCTCCTGAAAGCAAACAGAAAACTCTTTTCAGAGCGCACACATTTGGCTAATTGAATACTAGGACGGATTGTGCTATTCAATGGGCAGCATGTGGCTGCCAAGCAGAGCAGATTGTTGAGGTGACTATTTAAAGTAATCATATGGACAAGCTCACAGAGAATAGATCGTTTTTGTGTTTTTAATGTGAAAATGAAAAAAGTGATTTGCCTTTGTCAGCGGTGAAGCCCAAGTTATTGATAACACAGCGTACACACAGCAGCAACAGCTATGAGAAAGAGAAAGCCATGGAGGAAGGGAGAACAAACAGAGCTTCTCATCCATATCCTCTCTCTCCTCAGAGGCTCTTTATCCAGGCTTTGATGCACAGATTAAAAGCTATTACTTCAGACTGGCAGGTGTGGAAATACAATGCATGGATAGACAATCTCAAATGGAAAAAAGAAAACAAAATCCCAACCTTTTATCAGTTGAATAAATAACACCTTTGTTGGCACTTGGACAAGAATGCCAAGATCTACTGAATTATTTATTTTGTATTAACATAAATGAGGGAATTCATGAAGAAGTCAGAAGTCAGAAGTCAAAAGTCGGAAAGAGCTTTATTGTCAAGTATGTTTGCACATACAAGGAATTAGTTTTAGTGTCACAAGCTTCCAGTACACAGAGCCAACAGCAACACAGATATATAAAAAATAAGATGTGAATAAAATAATTATGCATAAATATAAATAAACCACAAAAAATATATTTATATAGATGCTATAGATAGAATAGGAATAGAATAGAATAAAATAAAAAATAAGTTGTAGGGATGTACTTGGATTTAGAGTGATTAATAAGTATAAGGTTTTTGTACATACTTTAATTGCACAATGGGAGAACATTAATTGTTCATGAGGGAGATTGCATGGGGAAGAAACTGTTCTTGTGCCTGGCTGTCCTGGTATTTGGTGCTCTGTAACGCCGATCAGATAGCAAATGTTCAAAAAGGAGATGGCATGGATGTGAGGGATCCAGAGTGTTTTTCTGAGCACTTTTCCTCACTCTGGATGTATACAGTTCTTGGATGGCAGGCAGGGGATCACAACTCATTCAGGTCTTCAGCAAGTTGTTGATTGGCCTCAATGCTGGAGGATGGTGTCTTGTAGGTGGTGATGTCTTTCAGGCCTTTCCACACAGATGCAGGGTTGGCAGAAAATTGGCGTTCTAGATTTTTAGCATAGTTTCTCTGTTGACCATTCCAATATCCTTATTCAGTGTTTCTGGCCTTATTGTACAAGACTCTGCCCTCCCTTTTGTAGACGTCCTCTTTGGCCTGATGAAGATGACGAGTTTTTGCTGTAAACCATGGCTTTTCATTGTTGAATGTTAAATGAGTCCTAGTAGGGATGCACATGTCTTCACAGAAACTGATATATGATGTTACAGATTCCGTGAGCTCATCCAGATCATTGGTTGCAACTTCAAAAACACTCCAATAAGTGCAGTCGAAACAGGCTTGTAATGCCCGCTCTGTTTCATTGGTCCATCTCTTTACAGACTTTAAAGGCAATAAAGAGGAATTCTATTTCATGCATACTGAGTTTTTTACACTGTTAAAGAGTTGGATTCCCATGCTAAACATGGACAAAGTTTCAAAATTTTTGAAACTTGTGACAAACTTCCGGTTTGTCACAAGTTTCGGACTCAAATGGACCATTGACACTATCACTCAACATGAACATGATCAAGAAGAAATATACGCAAACATATATTTTAAATAGAAGATAAAAGGCATAAACTACCATTCAAATGTTTTTTTTTTCTTAGTATTTTATGCTCACGTTGCATTTTAATTGATCAACAGAAAAAAAAACTGAAATACTATGAAATATTATCCTTTAAAACAACTTTTTTTTTTTCTTTTACATTTTTACATTTATAGAACATTTATGGCTATATATATAAATATATACACACATATATACATATGCATATGTATACATATATACACATACATACTGTACACACACACACACACACACATATATACTATCATTATTTATAAATAAGTTATTTATTCAGCTAAAATTCCAGTCTTCAGTGACATTTCTTATTATTGCTTAATATTTTTGTGCAAACCCATTATGAATAGAATGTTCAAAAGAGCATTTATTTGAAATATAATTCTTTTGTAACATTAGAAATTTATTTAATGTCAGTTTTTATTAATTGTAATACATCCTTGCTAAATTGTTGAGATTTAAAAAACAACAACAAACAAAAAAACAAAGCTCTTATCACAAACGTGTGGATGCTAGAATTTATATTTTAAATTAAATACACTGTTTTCAATAAATAACACAATTAAAATATAATTTGCACAGAAAGGCAGCTTGTTTGCCATGAAAAGACTGACAATGAGTGTCAGTCTTACATAATCTCTGCTTAATAACCCAGAAAGGTCATGTAAATGCCTTAAAGAGTGTTTTATTTCGGGAAAGCTCATAAACTGTTAAAGCAAACACTTAGAAATTTGCATTTTGGAAATTTGCCAATAGGTTACACATCCTTTATGTAAATGCTCTTACAATAATATAAAAAATAGATATAAACTGCTTTAAAAAAAAATCTAATATATAATAAGTAGAAGATGTGTTTCTGAATGTCGCTGATGTTGTCCCACACTTTGCGGTATGTTTTACCGAAAGCACGCTGCAAAGTGTGGGTCAACATCAGCTCCATGTTGCCTTGCTGTGGTCGTGTTCCAGCTTTGAGTCCATTAGAGTTGCTTTGAAACTACTTATGTGAGGTCTGAACTGTTGCCAGAATGAACAGCTGCTTCAGCGTGTAAATCATCCTGTATAATGCAGAGGCTGTAAGCATGAGAATGCCCAGCATCCCTACCCACCAATCAATAAAGCGCCAGCAATCTGACAGTTCCTACCGACAAGCTCTCGAAACAAACGACACGAGTGGCACAATGATGGTCCCTGATGCCCGTTTGTCTGCCGTCTACCTCACCAGTTAATTAGTTTCAGATGTTTTTTTTTATATTTGTGGCTGTGAAAGAATGACTTGTCATTCAACATCCCTGTCTCTTACAGTTTCCTTTCATGACTGGCTTCACTCTTCATCCCTCATTCCTTTCACTCCTTCAATTCTGCTCTACATCATTGTTTCTGTTTGGGAAGCTGCCATGTCCTTGTTTACGTTCTTTGCAGTTCTTGCCGAAAATGGGGTCGCATTAAAATGAGAATGAATTACCAATGTTAACTTTGACATCATATTGCCAAGTGGTCTTAGTCAGCCTTTTGTTTACTTCTACTCACAGTTAAGTATTTTCAAGATCCAATTTAAAAAACAATCACATTGATCTTCAAAGTTTAAATTATTCAGCAGTTTTATCATCAAATAATTTAATGTCTCACTGGGTATCGAGTTCGATATGAATTGCCTCATTTGAAACAAGCGATATACAGTATTGTTCAAAATAATAGCAGTACAATGTGACTAACCAGAATAATCAAGGTTTTTCGTATATTTTTTTTATTGCTACGTGGCAAACAAGTTACCAGTAGGTTCAGTAGATTCTCAGAAAACAAATGAGACCCAGCATTCATGATATGCACGCTCTTAAGGCTGTGCAATTGGGCAATTAGTTGAATTAGTTGAAAGGGGTGTGTTCAAAAAAATAGCAGTGTGGCATTCAATCACTGAGGTCATCAATTTTGTGAAGAAACAGGTGTGAATCAGGTGGCCCCTATTTAAGGATGAAGCCAACACTTGTTGAACATGCATTTGAAAGCTGAGGAAAATGGGTCGTTCAAGACATTGTTCAGAAGAACAGCGTACTTTGATTAAAAAGTTGATTAGAGAGGGGAAAACCTATAAAGAGGTGCAAAAAATGATAGGCTGTTCAGCTAAAATGATCTCCAATGCCTTAAAATGGAGAGCAAAACCAGAGAGACGTGGAAGAAAACGGAAGACAACCATCAAAATGGATAGAAGAATAACCAGAATGGCAAAGGCTCAGCCAATGATCACCTCCAGGATGATCAAAGACAGTCTGGAGTTACCTGTAAGTACTGTGACAGTTAGAAGACGTCTGTGTGAAGCTAATCTATTTTCAAGAATCCCCCGCAAAGTCCCTCTGTTAAAAAAAAGGCATGTGCAGAAGAGGTTACAATTTGCCAAAGAACACATCAACTGGCCTAAAGAGAAATGGAGGAACATTTTGTGGACTGATGAGAGTAAAATTGTTCTTTTTGGGTCCAAGGGCCACAGGCAGTTTGTGAGACGACCCCCAAACTCTGAATTCAAGCCACAGTACACAGTGAAGACAGTGAAGCATGGAGGTGCAAGCATCATGATATGGGCATGTTTCTCCTACTATGGTGTTGGGCCTATTTATCGCATACCAGGGATCATGGATCAGTTTGCATATGTTAAAATACTTGAAGAGGTCATGTTGCCCTATGCTGAAGAGGACATGCCCTTGAAATGGTTGTTTCAACAAGACAATGACCCAAAACACACTAGTAAACGGGCAAAGTCTTGGTTCCAAACCAACAAAATTAATGTTATGGAGTGGCCAGCCCAATCTCCAGACCTTAATCCAATTGAGAACTTGTGGGGTGATATCAAAAATGCTGTTTCTGAAGCAAAACCAAGAAATGTGAATGAATTGTGGAATGTTGTTAAAGAATCATGGAGTGGAATAACAGCTGAAAGGTGCCACAAGTTGGTTGACTCCATGCCACACAGATGTCTAGCAGTTTTAAAAAACTGTGGTCATACAACTAAATATTAGTTTAGTGATTCACAGGATTGCTAAATCCCAGAAAAAAAAATGTTTGTACAAAATAGTTTTGAGTTTGTACAGTCAAAGGTAGACACTGCTATTTTTTTGAACACACCCCTTTCAACTAATTGCCCAATCGCACAGCCTTAAGAGCGTGCATATCATGAATGCTGGGTCTTGTTTGTTTTCTGACAATCTACTGAACCTACTGGTAACTTGTTTGCCACGTAGCAATAAAAAATATACTAAAAACCTTGATTATTCTGGTTAGTCACATTGTACTGCTATTATTTTGAACAATACTGTATGCCTCATTTGTGTCTTCTTTGCAAGTTGAAAAATTCACATGATACATTTTCATGCAAGCCAATCAATGAAGAATTTATTGACACATCAGGTCTGACAGTCCAGCTTTATCAGCAAATGGAGGAGAGTATTACACAATGTTTTGAGTGACACAAAACACATCCTGCAAGTAAAACAGAGTGATAACACCATTGAATATTAATTTCATTTTTGGTGTGCATAAGGCTACGCTTACACAATAATGCACTTTCATAATAAAATGGCATTTCAAACACAATCTTAGTGCATACTTGCGTTTCCACTGCATTCAGAAAATGTGACCATTCATGCACACTGTACAATCAAGCTACATAAAGCAATTAATAAGATTTATATTAAACTTTTACTCAAAACTGACTTTAAACCACCACTGTGTGTTTGTAATCACTTCTGATTGCGATCTTATGTGTGTTTTGGCCATATAATGTTGCTGAAATATACTATTTGTACACTTTTATTTCAAGCTAATCACTACACCCGATTAGCATTTCTCCTTTAAACAAAATGAGGCAACTCAGGCAGACAGCACTGAAATCAGCAAACTATTGGAAAATGTAAGAAATTATGATTCTGAACGCTATGCGTTTAAAATGGAAAATGCACCAGTGTAAACATAGCCTAAAGAAGTGGAAACTGAAAACTATTCGAACATATTAAAACTATTTGTACTGATTTATTATGTTGGTTATATTCTGTTCCTTCGTGCTCTTGATGTGCAATGTAATCTTGTTAAAATGGGTTTCATAAAATTGGTATTGAGAAAAGTATCGTTAAGGAACCGGTATTGAAGTCAAGGTATCGGTACCCTAGTTATAGATGAGAATGGATAAGAAAAAATAGGTTCTTCATTTACTTCAAAAGCCTCAAATACTGTGGCTTCTGTGATCTCGAAAAATAACCTGAAACCCATACGGTTGAGCCCTTTGTACTTTGTATAATTGGCTTATAAGTAACCACTTAGCAACCACCCAGAAAACACATAGCATCACATGTTCTTTTCTTTTTCTTCTTCCTTTTTTTTTTAAATTATTGTAGAATTTGGTAAGTAACAGCGTGATTTCCATGCCGTTTTTGTTCAGTCATCTATGCTTACCCCAGTTTAGCATTTCTCATTACATGCCTGTGCACAGCACCCCTTAAAAGGTCAATGATTGTAATAGAACCACAGCCTGCGTTGAATGATGTTAACCTACAAGCAGCCAGAATGCGTTTACTTGCTATCATGAGGCCACCCAGCGCAACCGCTGCAGATGGCACTGTGACATATTTCATATCCATGTGTTTCATTTTATCCGGATTAAATTCAATCCATGTCTATTAATTGCTTTCACGGCCCGATATGTAACAACAAGCACAGGACATGGAGACAACAACTCGGTGGCCTTTGATTAAAAGCTGTGTAGGAGCAGTAGTGTGTATGACAGCAGAGATATTGCGATTGTAATGCAGTTTGAGCATTGAGCTGTAGAGCCTGCTGACCCATGTGACTTGCCACTGCCAATTGTGACAGGCATCCATTTGATGATTATCCAGGAGGACACCCGAGACCCAGTTATGTCTACTGGGGTGCATGTAGGCCTATGTAGTACACAGACACATCCTTAACTATTTTCCAAGACAGACACCCCAAAATGAGACATGGAATTCAGATTTTGTTTTTGAAGGGGTTATAATGTTACAGTCATAGGTGTCATTTAGATTGGCCCCACCACTTTTAGCCATGGCCAATTTTGTCCCCACCACCCTGTGAAATGGCTCACTGAGATGTGACTAAAAAAGAAGCAGCACATCCAAGTAGCTAGCAGAAGTTTCACTGCATCCTTGTTATAACGAGGGGAGATCTGAATTTATTTTTAATGTTGCCATCAGTGGTGGAAAGTGACAGTAGCGATGTTCTCTCCTCACACTGCAGTCTATCGATTTTCCACGGCTGCCTTACCATTCTAGTGAAACCACTAGATAAAATGCAAACAAATATGTTTCTGATGCTTATATACTGTAGATCCATTGACACAAATAATAAGTTATTTTATGCCACATTAAAACCCACAAATCCCTCGTACTCTAAAGGAAATCATTAGCACTACCCCAACACAAGACCCAACTTCATTTGGACTGCTTACCCACACATTTATCCAAATAAAAACTTTATCAAATAAAGGCTAAAGAGTAAGCTTAGAGTAAGGGCGGGGTTGACCTCTTTGCCATGGATGATGTCAGCGTGCTTACTAACTATGCTCACAGTGATTGGGTGATAGTCTCTGTCAGAGATTTATTCATAGAATTATTTTAGAGCAAAGATAAAGGTTTAAAAATAAAAAATGTTGCCACATACAAATAAAGATTTTAAAATGCAGGCTAAGTGTCACTATTTAAACAAGTATGTGTTCAGCTAATTTTCAGCCTCTTACATCTATGCTTCTCATAAATAGTGAATATGAATAGAAACAGCCTTTTAATAAACAGAATAATCATGGCTGATAGGAAGGCATGGAAACGTAAAAGAAAACTGACCTGACACAAGCCCAGCTGTTACTTCTTGCCCAACTGGTCAATGAAAACAAAGACATAAATCAAAGGAAAATTTGGAATTGGGATTACCTTCAAAACCAAAGGTGATACCTTTATAAAAGCTCATTATTGTTAAATATTTCTAAAATGCTTATGTTGCAAGGCAGATTGCCACGGGCCCTGATCTCTTAGAGTGGACTAATGTTCAAGCCTTCTCAATTTCTGACATCCCAACCAACAAATAACTCTGACCAATTTCTCTGTTAATAATGGTATTCAAAACCTACAGGGATAATTTGCCTCAGAGTTTGTAGTCATTATGTGAAATCTCATAATAAAATGCTGAAATACAGCTGGCGATATCTGCTAAAAGAAACAGATCATTATGTTTAGAAATGACTGGGGCAGCTTTCACCCTGGAGTGAAGCAGAGCAGGTTGTCAGAGCAATGATGAGGGTGTGACTGTCAGATGAGCAGGGTGCACTAGCTCTGGCACGTCCTACCACAATCACTGCAGAATAGCTGGCTAACAGCCTCCGAAATGATTGGGAACCATCCCTCCCTCTAGATCTCCAAAGCCTGTGTCCAAAGCACAAGACCTCCTGGAAGGAGACCAGATTTGGCCATCTGCCTCAACTTCCTTCGGCTGACTCATTATACTGAGGTGACCTCCACAGTGATGTCACCATATGTAAAAATGCACCGTCAGGGATGCATTGCTGTGGGTAATTTGGGCAGAGCACAGCATGACCGACAGCTATAAATGATTTGGTGACTTATCTTCTTTTTTCTTTTTTCTTACTTTATCCCCAACATTCATCTCCAGCTATTTGATAGTCTGATATTGGAAGACAAAAGCAGCTCATTTGAGAGATCTGTCACTCCACCCTGCTGATTTCCACTGAGCCGCTTTCAGTCACCGATTTAAGTTACTCTTCAGGCACTGTCAGCCAACAACAATCCTTCCCAGCCCTGATACAAATTAGCATACTTTTGAAACAAAATCAGTTAGACTTTTTTTTTAGTTCTAGCATTACTCCAAAAAGTTGTCTTTTAATACTAGATATATTTAATAAACTATATTGTTCATTTTAATAATTATTTTATTTATAAGCAGAGATCGCCAGACTTAATTAAACCAAACAACAACAACTCTCCCAACCCTTCCCATCATTCCCCTTCTGCCCATCACAAGTCATACACTGTGCTCACTGTGGCCTTTCATTTCAAATGGAATGTGTGTGTGTGTGTGTGTGTGTGTGTGTGTGAACATCAGGGCCATGGCGCAATATAAATCGACTGAGGGGAAACCTAGTGAGTGGTTTGATGGTGGAATGGATGACAAATAAGAACAGTGAGATGCCTTTTATTGTCGCCAGTTGAGTCTATCCATTTCTCTTCTCTTTCTATGACTTTTTAAATCTGTTTTCTCCTCAAGGCCACCCCCCACCCTTCCTTCTTTGATGTGCCGCTGCGCTAGAATCATAAGTCTGAAGGAAAGACACGCCGCACCCAGTTAAGAAGTGATTTCTGCGGCGTGCCTGGATTACTTATCCCAACATGACACATTTGCCATCATCTGCCTCTCTACTGTAATGGCAGCTCCTGGAGTGAGTAATTATAAACTCAAACGTTTGTGTTAAATCGCGACCTTGTGGCACGGCTCCAGAATCCGTTCCATGTTTACGACTAATAAGACAGGATTGTCTTTGGTAATCAACTAAAATATGCCCTGCCTCGTAAGAAGACAAATATTCTCAAATATTTACTTACATACTCAGTAAGTGTGCCTGCTAAGGAGGAATAAACAGCATATGTAGTATGTATTGTAGTGCCCTGATACAAATTAGCAAAGTTTTGAAAAAAAAAAAACGGACAAAAACAATTAGCATGTGTGTGTGTGTAAGCAACTGTATTGTTTATTTTAATAACTGTATTTAAATATCTATATTTTATAAGCATGGGTGATACTATTTGTCTATTCAAAAAAAAAAAAAAAAACATTTACATGGAATATATACATTTTAAATAATTGTCAAATATTTTATTGATTGATTGATTTCTGATTTGCGTTTTTATGAATGAAAAACAAACCAGTGCTTTAAGTTCATATAACTGGTATTGTTAAAACTTCATGAAAAACCTTTTGAAAAACATCACAAAAATATTAATAAATTGAAAGTGACTCATTATTCCTGTCGATGTTATTCTCATCCATCCGTCCCTTCAATAGCTTTGTCCTTGTGCATCAAAACCTTTCCCAGAAGCTGAACTATATAAATACTTTTCAAGTGGACTTGTGCCATGCGCTTCAACAGCTCCATGATAGTGGACCTGAGGCCATCCATTCAAGCTCTCTATTTTAAAGCAATACCTCTGGCAATGCAGTGGCTCAGAGGCAGCCTTTTATTCTCGAGAAGGGGTCTGTCCTCTACTGTTAATGCCACCTGAGTAAACAGGATTTACCTTGATAAAGACAAACGATGTTTTCTCCTTATTCAAGGTTCTTTAGTGATGACTCATTCTTAAATGTATGGGATTTATAAAACCTCAGACAATACGTTCAGTGGATATCAACAGCGATTCGACCAACAGCCTGATCATGGATAAAGTGGTAAACAGTTCTCTCTCTCTAAATAATGGGACTGAGAGGACAGGCTACTCGTATATATGTGGGAGGAAAGAGACATTTTGGAGAGAAAAATGTGCATAGAAAATGGAGTGCTGGGTACATTTCTCCAAGGGTCACATGACCAGCTGAAACGTGTCACTAATTTAGTACTCAGCCACATCCATTAAGGACAAATGAATTATATTATGAAAGAGAGCACTGGTAAAGGCTAATAAATAAATTACATCCAAACGAATGACTGATGTTTAGGAAACTCTCACAAAAATACAAGACTAGGAAGGCATAACATAAGCGAGAAATACCTTGCATTAATCACAGTTTGGTTCTAATCTTTGTCATTTGCCCTCAACAAAGTTCAATATTACTTAATAAGGAACAAGAGTGCAAACAAACTGGAAACTGGGTAAAACACCCAAAACCTAAGGCAAAACTGAAAAATAAAAACAAATATATCAAAGCGATGATGTGAATTCAGAGAAACATCACAAGAAAACGAATTTTTCTTAATGAGCTTTGAATGGGTCTTTTTTATTTGTTTTCCAATAAAACATCTAAAAATCCTTAAAATAAGATACATTTACTTGAGAAACAACAATGAACAACACATTAAGACTTATTTTCATAGATTATGTTTGGAAAATAAGTGCATTTGTTCTTACTGCTTTTTAAAATGGTTTTTACTTGAACATGTTTGTACTAAAAGAAGGGGAAAATATGCCAGTGAAGTAAAACAAAACACATTGTATTAAAGATACATCTCTGAAAACAAATCTCAATGTGTTGTGCGGTGTTGCTTTTCATAGAAATGTATTTCGCTTCATGGATTTTAACTGGAAAATCCATAAATACATTAAGAAAAGGGTTTTTGGGAGTAAACAAACTAATGTAAGTTTTGATACAATCCTTCATGGAAAAAAAAAAATCTGAAAATCTATTTTAAATCAAGACTTTCGAAAGAAGATTAAACATGAATTGAAGGGGCAGAAGTGAAAAAGAACAACAATTGACAAATTGTAAAGGGCAAAGAGATTTCAACTTCAACCGGGGAGTTGATCAAGACAGCAAAATACCATTATCTAGTGACAATAAAATATGATTGGATCCTTGGAGCAAATGTAAAAAATCCAATTTGATTATTTACTTAAAGACAAATTGGGGTGACAAGACCTACATGTATCATGAAGTTACACAACAACAACAACAATATAAGATCTAACTTTAATATGGCTAAAAGCATTAAGGAGCCTGTCATTATTTTTGCAATCCCATTTGGTGCCACTAGTGGTTTAGCGGTGAGATACTTCACTTTAAATACAAAGACTTAGTATAGATGGGGTCTCATAATTGAGAAACCAGCCTGGGTGGGAAGGAAGGCACGTTGGAGGAGGACTGGGTAACAGCCATCTCCAAACAACCTGGCATGAAGCGCATCAGGGAGCTATTTGCTCCAACCCTCTGCACGACTCCCATTGTTATTGCCAAAAGATGCGCAGGAACAAATCCATTCGAGTTGGGTGCCTGCATTCCCTGTTCGAATGCCTGGAATCACCATATCTACCTCCCATGCTCAGCCTGGCTCCACCAGGTCACCATTTTGTCAGTGGAACGCTGCCATTGTACCTAAATCACATTCATCCTGGGACATGCCAGGCAGTACAAAGGCGATTAAACAGGATGTGTCGAATAATCTCTGGTGGATTGGGTGCCTGGCAAAGGGCGTCAGCAGACATGGCAAGGAATACGAGGGGTGTTGTTGTTTCAGGAGACAAGCTTTATGCTTCAGTAGGTTCAGACTTTGGACTTTGGAAGATTGTCATTGCCTACTTACCCCATTGTAGTGGTGATGTGAAGTAAAATGATTGTTATTCAACTATATACATTAACTTTCCGACAGCACTCGTCCAACGGCTGATGAGTATGAATATTGATGTCGATAGCTGGAAAATAAAGCTTGAATGCTGATCAACTGTGACAGAACTGTGGTCTCCGAACTCCATTTTCGGAGACAGACTAGATAAACAAAGGAAAAATGAGTCAGAAAATGAGAGAATGGCCATCAGAGAGCAGCACTGAAATGCAGCTTCTGAATTGCAGAGTTTTTAAGTTCAAGATTACCAACTCATCTACAGTTGTGTCCTTTTATAAAAGATATGTAAATGAAGTGCAGTAGGAGTCGGCAGCCAACAATGTTTTTCTCGCTCGTTTCATCTTAAGCGATCATTATCCATGGGTTTGGGGAGAAAAGGGCTCAGCTGCATGGCCAATTTCACAGCCAATTCACAAGCTCCCCTCGTTTACAAAAATGAGGAGCGGTACGCCATATTAACGTTTTATGAAATCTGATGGCATCACTGAGTCTTGGAGCATAAATAGCGAACTGAGATCAATTTGGCACCAAATGGAGCACCATCAAAAAAACACACACACACAAAAAAAACACAACCAACCTTTGAAATTTGCTTTGAAAATTCAGTCAGGTTCAGAGCACTACAGATCACTTCAGATTAGCAAAGAAGTCACAACCTTGTATTTTTTCCAGTGCATTTTTGAATCTTTTTGGAGTCTGCATTTAGATTTTATGTCTGGAAAGGACAAAGTAGCATTCTTATTCTCATGCTGAATGTTAACCATACTGCAAGACGGATCCTCACTGCAAAGATTGTTTCAAAATAGTGTCTATATATGTTATGTTTTATTTTCTACTTGTTTCAAATAATGTTTCAAAATGGACCAGAATCTGCAGTTGAACGTCACATATCATTGTGGTCCCTGTCCAATTGTGTTGGTGAGGATTTGAGTGAAAGTGTACTACTGTCCACATATGACTACTATCGATACACCAATATTAAAATTCTGTCCAATATCAGTAATTACAGTACTTTCATGAGTTCACGCTTACATATAATTAGCTGAGGTATGGTATTCATATTTGATTTATTAGATTAGATTTATTTATTGCTATATCAGCAACTTTCAACTAGCTTTGGCTGGTTATTAGCCTTTTTTAATCTATTTCAAGCCAATTTAAGGTTTGTCTACAAACTTTTCTTTTCTAGTTAACGTACTTCAATTTTTACTTCCAGATGAATGGCTAATATTAAAATTATATAATGTTTTACCTAAATAAATTAAAAGGATAACACAAAAAATTTTAATCAAAAGATTTAAATGATATTAACTAATGAGTAAGATCCTAAGAATCTTTAAAAGAACCCTAAATAATCTAAATACATAATCTGTATACATTTTAAAGGAAATGAGCATGCATAAGTAAATATGGGAAAATATATTAATACATAACATCGATATGGTTAAAATATAAGTTTCCAAAACAAATGGTTCAAACAATGTGTGAAAACACCCTAAGATTAGTTTTATTTCAATATTTTCAAGTATGTAGATTTGTATATCCATGTACTTATATGGTACAGTTGTCTGAACATAATTATGGAAAGAACGGAGTGCATGTTTAATCCCAGACAGATCGGAATTTCAGCTCCTGCTGCACCAGTTCTATATTGTTATCTGTATATCTCTCTGCAGTGATTATGGGGGTTCATCTAAAATCTATAATAAATTAACAAGAAAATGCCCTGAAATGTGTAGAATTGCATATGCAAATGAGTAATAAAGTGGTTTTCATAGAGTGTAGAAGTAGAAAAAGTTAGAGGATTGGTTAGGTTTTAATCTGAAAAGGTCTCAGAGACAACTGTAAAGTGGTCCACTGATAATAATGGGTCTTCTTGGTTCAGCACATACACCAAACACATGTGTGTGAGTGCGCATAATGACTGGTTATGCATGCAAACTCGTGAGCAAAAGTGTTTCTACTATATTTCATTTGTGCATGTGTGTAGGCAAGCTTTTCCAACTGGGGCAGTAACGAGGTATCCATGGGCGACGATGAGGATGGACAAATACTCCCCAAGTATAGCATGAGTGGCATGTCTTAGCTGGGAGCTAGCAGTGCCATTTTTCCACCTCGCTGCCTGATTGGAGGAGAACAGCAGTGGGGAGGTCTTGAATATGACTCACCGGAAGAAGGAAATAATAAATTGATTTAGTGTGTTATTCATACATGCATCTGTTCCTCCTCTTGTAACCTTGTGAGGAAGTACAAGGAGTGTCAGCAAAGGCACCATCAAACGCTATACAAGGAAGACAAGAGCTGATCACGCCACTTTGATCTTTATCACCTGTTCATTAGCGCCTTTGACCAGCAAGATCAGAACAATAGCCATGACTATACTAACAAATCTTACTGATCCGGTTAAACCCATGGTAATTCCCAAGAAATGGCAACATCATAGGGTGGACAGTGCCTCTCTACATTATTAAAGGAATTGTTCACTCAATAAAAATTACAATTATGTCATTATTTACTCACTATCACTTCATTCTAAATTACATGACTTTCTTTTGTCAAACACAAAAGGTGAAGGTATATTAAATATCCTGGCTATTTGAGGATTTAAAAAGAAGCCATTCTGAATATTCTGGTTACAAATCAAAGTGAGCCAAATCTCATTGGCTCAATGATTAACCGTTTACTGGAAAGAAAAAAAAATACCAGCAACTAATGATACATTTTGGCTACTGTATGACTTAAATTGCACAAGTTTGAACAAGTATTTACAGTATTACTTATACAGTGACATGCGAAAGTTTGGGAACCGCTTGCAGTTTCTGTGAAAATGTGAATAATTTTAACAAAATAAGAGAGATCATAAAAAAATCATGTTCTTTTTTATTAAGTACTGTCCTGAGTAAGATATTTTATAAAAAAGATGTTTATATTTAGTTAAAAAAAAATAGTTGAAATAACCCCATTTTGAACAACCCCATTCAAAAAAGTTTGGGAACCCTTGGATCTTAATTCTGTGTGTGGTTACCTGGATGATCCATGACCGTGCAAAACAAAATATGTACAATTTACCTTGGTCTTCAATTCAAAAAGTTTTCACTACCCGGCTCTTAATGCATCGTGTTTCCTTCTGCAGCGTTTCCTTCCTTCGCTTGAGTTTGAGCGAAAAACCTAGGACTAGTTCGCAAAGTAAGTGTTATGTAAGTGTTTTGGGTGAACTATCCCCATAATACAGTAGTCATACAGTAGCCAATTTGTAAGATTTGCAGTATAAACAACACAATGTCTCTCAAACCCATATAATTTATTTGATCTTTCCATAGATCAATGTGCGTGTTTAGGCCACAGATTCAACGTGCCACATAAAATAAGCCTTTAAATTAAATCACAAAGTGGTGAATATGCTCATTTTCTTCTCACTTACAGAGAAAACAAATCTGTCCTTCATTTTCTTTTAAAACAGAAGTGACACAATTTTCTTTTAGAAGTGATTTTTATTTTATTTAATTTTTTAGTCAATGAGCACCTTGACACAAATGACATGAAATCCATTTGTAACAAGGTCAAGCTGGCTTCTATCGAATATTCTGCACTCCACTATATGGGCATTGTGTGCTGGCACTCTCTTACCACCAGCACCATTGGGCTTCATTAAGCCTACACAATGCATGACAGCAACAAAATGGAAGCTTGGCATTACAGATTTTTACACAAAGCCAATCAGATTTCCACCCTCGCCTATTTAATGCGATTTTCCCCCTGGGTTCTCCAAGGGAGGGATCAAAGCAAGCCTAGGCCCAGTAAAAGCTTCACTCAGGGGCCTGGGCGAGTGACTCAGACTTTCATGTACACCCTTATGCTGGTGGTCATTATAGAGAGTGGATGCCCTGCAGATACCTGTCCCCTTTTCATCTCTAAATGCAGGCCTTTACAGGTGGGCCTGCATGCTGTCTTAGCAATTGGTGCTTGGGGATGGCAGTTTGTGTTGATTGCATGGTGTGCTTTGAGTAGAAAAGACACAGGGGCCCATCACACACTGTGAGGCAGCTAAGGTGAACATAAAACACTGTGCACAGTGCAGAGTGTAGTAAAACCCAGTTACTGGGGGGAAGTGGTCAAGTCTCTTGTCCCCCTCCGAACGGTATGACCATATATATCCAGAGAAAGCCTGTGAAAAGATTTACGTTGGCTTGTTTATTTCCTGCTGGTAGCCTGCCCTATGGCGAGGAGCATTCAGCCCAACCACACATTGCTTATAGACTGAGGCAAGCTCTTATGATGTGAGATGCCTGGAATGCCTTTTTTGCTAAATACTGAACCAGCAACTGTAGATATCTGTATTATTAACACATTATCTGTAATGTTACTGTATCCAAGGTGAATATGTTTTACACTAAAAGTTAATTAAATTATTTGCGTGAGTAGATTCTATACCAAGTCAATACAAAGATGCAAAATAACACAAATTCATGCCTTGCAATGCAAATGACACAAATCGGGCAACCCGTTTGCTGCGAACACGTGATATTCTCCTCAATCGCATCTTCCACACAAGTTGAAAAATGTCTAACGGAAAATTTGCTGTTGCCCAGTCTACGAAGGGCTATCTTTTTATTCACGCGAGTAACATAAACTACAACTATACTTTTGTTTCTTTTATTTTATTTTGTCTATTACTGTGCTACCAACTAATTCATATAAGCAATTTAAAAAAACATAAACCATTAAACAAAAATAAAATAATAAATAAAATAAAAAATCTTCTACAAGCTGACCAAAAAAAATTATAAATCCCACTTTCTCAATTGAATTTGATACAAGATGACAAAGAATTCAAATTCAAATATATATATATGACTTTCAAAAAAAAAAAATTATATATATATATATATATATATATATATATATATATATATATGTGTGTGTGTGTGTGTGTGTGTGTGTGTGTGTGTGTGTGTGTGTGTGTGTGTGTGTGTTTGTGTACGTTTTTAATTTTCTAAATAATTTTTGAATGCTGGCTTGTTTGAAAGTTTGAAACAGTCTTGAATTCAGGTTTACATGCCAGACAAGTGTGTCTTTGAGTCTGAGACTAGTATTTACTGTATTACTGTATAGTAACCCCTTAGCTCAACCATTAGATAAATGTGCTAGCAACAGAAATATCATGGGTTCAGATGCAATATAAGAATGCACTGAAAGTCACTTTGTATAAAAATATCTGCCAAATGTAGTATCTACCCTATCCACAGCAGCTGTATTTCTGGCCGTCATCAACATAATGTCAATCTCTAGAACATTATCACCCTCTCTCCCTCCCTCTCTCTTCCAGCTGGCTTTCACTAAGAATAAAATCATGCTAGAATGCTTTCTTCAGCCTCTCTGGGGAAATGGTGTGACCTGGACACTGTAATGTGCCCCAAGGCAAAAGGCCGATGCAGAAAGGGGTTGACATTTCCAATATGCTACTTGCTTTGGGAGAGGAAGAAGAACAGAGCAAAGGAGATAAGACATAGAGAAAGCTGGAGAGATAGAGAGGGGAATGAGAAATAGAAGGGAAGCAACATAGGGCACAAGATATAGCAGATGATGAGATTGTGTAGGGCATCATACGGTGTCAGCTTTTAAAGCTTTCCATTCTCACGTTTAAAACCCAGCGTTGAGTGTTTGTTTATATGGCGTCCATCTCACATTGGCGATGGTAGTATACTGCGATTCCATTCAAGACTCCATGGCAACATCACACATTATGTCCTTCTTGTCTCCTCTCCAAATTCTCAGCCATTGTTCTTCAGAGGTGTGAAAAGCTGTGACGTGGAAATCAGAAATAACCGCACGTTCTGAATTAGCTTTTTTGTTCCTTAGCAACCTCCTTTAGGCCCACTCTCGTAACTATGTGCTAATGATGATGTTTATCTCTAAATATGAAGGGAGTGTACAATATGGCTGTCACCTATGCTTCAATACACTTAGCAAATCAATGTATGTAAAAGGCCAAATTAGTTCTTCACAGGTTTATGGAGCCATCGGAAGGGGCGAGTCTGCTTATCAAGAAAGATGCTGAGAGATCTTGGTTTCCATATGTCCACGTAATATTCTTGGATTGCTTCACTGTTTTAATCACTTATCAATGTCTATTTCCTTCCTTCAAGGCAGCTACAGCTTAGGCTTAAGAGGCCTGAAGCACGTGCATCTGTACTGATCTTCAGCTTTCTTGGGAAGTTTCCTGCCCAATTTGAAGGTGTTTCAGTCCTCCCTTCTCATCTCCTGCACAGACTATAATACTTCTCAAGGGATTTCTTTGGCTTTGACAGGTTGTGGGTACTTACATATCTCTGGGAGAAACTCTTACATTAGTTATTTCTTCCTCTGCAACTTGATTCATCTTGATTCACCCTGACATACTCTTCTAAAAGCCATTTTTGTTGCCAAAATGATGAAATGTAGTCTTCATGTGTATGCTTTTTTTTTTATGCTGGCTAAATCGTGGTATTGATTTGAAGAAAAACTGTGATAAAAAATAAAATAAAAATGGTGCAAACAACCACTGGAGACATAATTGGCATAGCTTCAGGCACGCAGTCTTGCGACTCTTAAGCTGTAGGATCCCAAGGGACATGGTGAGGTTATTTTAAGGTCATTTAGGAAACAAGGCATATATTGGGTACAAGGAGTGAAAACACAAAGAACAAAAGACAAGACAACACACATGGGGCCTCCAATTTTTGATAACATTGACAGCTGTTTCAAATGAGAAATCTTTTGAGACACATCCAGAACTGTAAAAAATTTACTGACTGTGACCTGACTGCTGCTTCTTTGTAGGTATTATTATCTTTCTTTGTAAGTTAGCTTTTTGTGTGGCTGCCCTTGGAATGACTTCAGGCCCATCTAAAGGAGTATTGCAGGTTCAATACAAGTTAACCTCAATTGACGGCACTTAATTTCTACTTGACTATTTAAAAAAATAAAAAAGTGAAATCCTGGTTACAATAAAAGTACTTACAATAGAAGTGAATGGGGCAAATCAGTAAAGGACAAAAATTGGTCCCATTTACAGTGTTTCCATTGTAAGTACTGTCAACTGAACATCACTTGCATTGAAACCCAGAATATTACTTTAAAGTTTACTCTCCCCTTACAGGCAAGAAGTAGAAGACATGGTAGTTGTAGTTAATTTCTCTTGCTGATACACTAACAGAAAATAGAACATGGTCTACTTCTGTTCTAAAACTTTATTTTACCTGACACTTCAACAGAAATATTCTGAACTCTTCACCAAAGGGATAGTCATAACTGAACGGGACAGGTGGGCGGCTATAAAGGGCTGATCTAAGGAATGTGTACAGATAAGGAAGGGTAGCAGAAGGACTGTCTGTGTTTGAACACAACAAACAGACTTTCAGAATTACAGTCACATGTTCAATTTACAGCCGCCTGTCAGCCAAAGCAGCATTTAATAAGCATCTGGGCATTTTGGCTCAGGCTCCTGTAGACCAACCTGAGAAGAATCCCTTCTCCCTTTCCATTGAGACCCTATTTGCTGCTATAACCACATTTCATAAATGTTTCATGTTTACAAAGTGTTCATAGAACACACAATCATTTTGCATCCAAGAAATAATCAATAACAGAATTAAAACATTGGCACTAATAATAGTAGCTTCAAATAATCACTTCTTGATTATTAATTAGCATACCAATAGGCCACAAGGACTAGATGATCTAAAAAAAATAAAATAAAAATAAAAAACAGTTAATTCAGATGCTGAGCAAGTTACACAAGGCATTTTTCTTCTTCTTCTAGAATAGCATGCACTAATGAATCACAAACAATAGGACAAAGTACACACATTCAGAAACTAAATAGGGGCAATTGTGATTTAATGCTTACTCTAAATTACAGCTATGGTCATTATTATGCTAAACTGTGAATTAGTATTGGATAAATGTGTACATGCACATGTAGCACAAGAAATTAATTATTGTATTGTATAACATTTAAAGAACCATGTTGAGAAGCTGTTAATAGCAGCATTCCTTCAACATCAATACAGAATCCATGTTTTTTTCTCCTGGAATTGCCCAGCTCTGATTGCAAAGAGTGGGTTTAAGAGTTATTACCGTGTGATTGAGTTCCCCCCATGCAATATTTAAGTTTGCTGAAAACATTTAAAAAAAGCTACAAAAAAGTTTGCTAACCCCTGAACTGAACAGATGTTATCTCATACGGCATTTGATTTTGTATATGGAATATCTGGAATATTTCTACCTGATATCTCCTTTCAACCTTGTCTAATGCTTAAAAATTATATATAAAGAGCATTAGCTTGTTTTGCTTAAAGGGGTCATGAACTGCCTTTTCTATCCTTTTGTACTGTTCTCTGAGGTCCACTTATAATGTTATGAGTGAGTTGTTAAAATAATGTCAAGAGTTGTTTCCTGCATATCACAATAGGACTGTTCATTTCTAAATGCCATATGGCAGTTAAAAAAAATAAAACATGTTTACAGCAGGTAAATTTTGATTCTTTTAGAAGGTTTCTACAGCTGCACTGGTTTAATTGGTTCAATCTCAATACAGTACACAATTGGAAGTCTATAGCTTGTGCACTTGCAGAATACATATTAAAGGCTAGACCTAATCCCAGAGCACACCACCTACACTGCATGTTAAATGGCGGGAAAAGGATTTAGATGACGGTTACTACCTAAAATGCTCATGTTCTGCTTTTTCACACATACTCTCAGCAATGCATACAGCAATGCTTCCATCTGCACAAACCCACTTATTTTTGTGTCTCTCTTATGTGATTTAGAATATTTTACACTAACCAAATGTTACTTTAATGCATTAATGTGGCACAGCTTTGGAATCGCCTAGAGCCTGCGATGATGTTTATGACTCATGGACGGCAGTACAATTTGAAGAAGAAAAAAAAATCTGCCCTAGATATTACATACAGTTCAAGAACAGCTTAAGATGCTCTCGCTTTGATCCCTCTAATGCAACATCCTGAAACATTTCTGCTGTGCTACCGTGGATAACATGATTAGGTTGCGATGGGCATAGGTCAGCTCACTGCGTGGGTTGGTTCTTTTCCCTACTCCTCCCTTCTTTTTATCTTTTTTATTCGACTTTTGCCTTAAAGCAGATGAGAGCTTTGACTTTGCAGGTGTGACAGAAGTAAAGAAAAATGATAAGCCTCTTTGAAACTGTAAAGGTCAGAGAGATCATGTTAGTTACGTAAGAGAGAGAACCAGTACATAGACCAATCTAAGTCATGACAGACTATTTTAGATGCAAAAAATAATTAGTATCTTTATCCTGTTTATCAGTAAAATATCTAAACATCCTTAAAACAACATAAATTTATTTTAGGAAGTAAATTAACTAACATAATAAAGACAGTGTTTTCAATATAAGTCTAGAATGAGTGCAATTTATTTAAACCCATTTCCAGCTACTGTAAATAAATAAAATACTTTGTGTAATTGTGATTTTATATTCTAAAACTGAAATTGTATGCAAAATGTTTGGAAATGTCTGTATTAACTTAAAGGGGGGGGAGGGGTGAAATGCTAATTTTCACTCAATATCCTATTAATCTTGAGTTGAGTACCTATAGAGTAGTACTGCATCCTTCATATCTCCAAAAAGTCTTTAGTTTTATTATATTTATAAGAGAAAAATAGTCTGTGCCGATATTTTTCGGAAAAATACGAGCCGCTGGAGGTGTGACGTGTGGGCGGAGCTAAAGAATCACGAGCGCCAGTAGGCTTTTGCGTTGAGCGCGTCTGGGAGCTGTGACATTACCGTGAGAAAAAAAAAAAAAAACATCATCCAAAACAAACCATGGCTAACAGTCAGATTCAGCCGTTTATTTATGATCCAGAATCAGATCCAGAGGCTGAAACTGAATGAGAGCAGCAGCAGCAACGACTCGCTCCGAGCGGGGCTCGAACCCGGGTCTCCGGCATGGGAGGCGGACGCACTAACAAGGAGGCAGAGATATTTGAAGCAGTTTTACTCACCGCCTGCGGTTCCAACACACAGTCATGACCCTTTTTCGTTGGGATTGCATCATCCTTAAGAAATAAACGATACGCAAATCCGTCGTCAAACTGGGCCTTGTTTGTAAAACAAGCATCTTCGAAATGCAGGGAACAAACTAAAAACACTTGCACAACTCCGTCGATGCTCTTTAAAAATAAACTCCGTCCACTGGTCCCTTAATGTTTTTTTTTTTTTTTTTGGTAATCTGTGCAGGGTTGTCTTGCCCTCGCAACCAAAAACACACTTCTTTCGTGACATTTCACTATCGCTCTGGTCAGTGTATGTCTCGTCTCTGCTCTGCTATACGGGAGCGTGCGCTCTTCCGGCAGATGTGCCCTCAGGACCCATATGAGGAAATTCCGCTCCATCTAACGTCACACAGACCCATACTCAAAAAAAACTTTCCGAAACTTGTGACAAACCGGAAGGAGTATTTTTGGAACAAAAATACTCCGTCAAACGTACAACTTAATTTTTGAAACTTTGACCATGTTTAGCATGGGAATCCAACTCTTTAACAGTATAAAAAACTCAGTATGCATGAAATAGCATTTCACCCCCCCTTTAAGAAACTTCATATCCAACATTTAAAATGGCAAATCAACTATTTTATGTTTTGGGCAAATTGGTTAATACCACAAGACAAAATTTCTAATTTTTATTTGACATTTTTGCAGCATTGTTCCAGGGTTAGATTATAGAGAAATCGCGCTAAAAATTTAGGAACGAAATTCTGTACAACTGATGGCCATTTCTCAAAAAGCTGTATACTCTTGGTAATAAATGAATAAGCCATCTGTAATTTGCCAGTTCATTGACACTAGCTGCTACCCAAGCACATTTACTTGTGATGAGCTCCATGCAAAACATATTCAGAGCAAAATATTTCTATATGCATCAAAATGCAAGCTGTGTTGACACACAGCAGAGACAATCATTGACAGAGACAGCTTGCATAAATATGTCCTGTGTTAGTATGCATTGTCCTTTCTATAAGGCTTCAATTTCATCAACAAAACAAATTGAACCTGAGGAGATTCAGGTATGCTTGTGATGGACAGCACTCCACAATGCCTCTGAGATGATGGGCAGCTCTGGAGATCAATGCAAGCATCTGACTTCAAAGCCCCTGGGGGCTAGTTGGCATTCATCGTGACCAACTCACAGCAAAGCAACCACGGAGGGGATGAAAACAACTTTGCAAGTCACATGAAGCTTAGAGGCAGAGTTAGGTCGGTCTTTAAGCTCCTTAAATTACCAATACTGCCAACTCAAGCTCGCCAAACCTAATTGGAATCAAAGTATATGTGCTTTTTTGATTTATCCACCCTGTCTAAATAATCAGCACTAGCAAGCATTCTATAATTGCTGAAGGGATGCGAATAGCCTGCTCTATTAGTCTTCATTCGGTTTAAGTGGCAAAATGCCATTGCGTGTGTGTCTCAGGATAAATTTCATCCTGTCTTGTTTCTGAACAGAGAAGCTTTCATATGCCGATAGTCAATGTGTCACTCAACTTTATTTGGCATGAGAATACTTATTTGCGGGCATTCAGCAGAGTATATTGTCTTCAATGTCTAGCAGATTGTAGTGGACTTTTGCTTTCCCATGGGTAATTTGCAGTGTTTGTTTTTCTCTTTGCAGAGGTCTGGCAATTGTGTGACCATTGCTTTCCTTTGCATCCTTTAAACAGCACTGACAGAGAATCATGGGAAATCCCAGCCTCTGAATCAGGTATTGTCTAAGAGTGATGGGTGTGTATGTGTGTGTCATCTAATGCAAAGCTTCTCCAAAGCCTCAGTCGGTCTCTCTTGGGATAAATATCATAATACAGAAGAGATGAACCAGACTTGCATTTCATAGGGTGGATCTAAAAAAGTCCACTACGCCATTGGCTTTAATCTTTAACCCAATAGAACTGGGGAAAAAAGACCATGTAAAGGCAGGAGATCACCTGACCTGAAGTCAGTGTCATGACTGATTGAACATAGGACCTTTGGACATTCTCTAAGCCCACCCGCTGGCTCCGCTTCACTGACAGCCGGCGGAATAATTGTGTCACATGGCTCTGTTACCATGGAGAAATTGGCATGAAAGTGATACTGTTAGCATCTGTCTGAACAGCGCATGTTAGGTTTCTGTTCTAATTATAAATGGATGTAAAATGTGTCCCTGACACTAACACCATCACTACTCCATTGTACAATAACATGAGATCAGAAAATGGGATGAGAATAATTAAACCACGGAAGTAGACCTCTCAATCTCTGTGCAAGCAGGTTCTACAATTAACTGTGTGCCACACAGAACAATAGTGGGAGAACTGAGTACATTTACTTGTCATAAATGTTGGTTACTGTACATGAAATGTTACTTTTAATTCTTATAGTATAATATAATACAGGTGCTGGTCATATAATTAGAATATCATCAAAAAGTGTATTTCACTAATTCCATTCAAAAAGTGAAACTTGTATATTATATTCATTATTTCTTTTAATTTTGATGATTATAACTGACAAATAGGGAAAATCCCAAATTCAGTATCTCAGAAAATTTGAATATTGTGAAAAAGTTCAATATTGAAGACACCTGGTGCCACACTCTAATCAGCTAATTAACGCAAAACACCTGCACAGGCCTTTAAAAGGTCTCTCAGTCTAGTTCTGTAAACTACACAATCATGGGGAAGACTGCTGAATTGACAGTTGTCCAAAAGACGACAATTGACACCTTGCACAAGGAGGACAAGACACAAAAGGTCATTGCAAAAGAGGCTGGCTATGCAAGACTAATTTTATCTGTTTAATCTGATAATTAATGCAAAACGATAACAATATACATGGCTGCTCAGATAATGATTTATGCTGCAGATCTTTCACAAAACAAATAAACAGATAAAAACACACATGAATGCAAATAGCGATTTTTTATTTAAGGCAAACCTACCATAATAATATTACGTTTAATTGTACAGTTAGTTATAAATTATGTTATCAAATAAAGTTAATAAAACATGCTTTATCAGAAATCTCTGTGCATCTTGTTTGACAGTCAGAAACATTTATCTTACATAACAGAAAAAAAAACAGCTCTTCGAAAATGAAAAGTATTGCATATTTGAGAGGTCTGTGTTTGAAAAAAGAAATCCCTGTGGACCTGACCTGACGCTGATCCGCATAATCAACAGAAGAATAAAGCAATCTCCGCGTTGTATCTTGATGAATTTCCACACAGAGGCACGCAAAATATAGGGAGGATGTTTCCCCATGTTTTTAATATACCACTATCGGCTGTTAAATTTGAAAATCATTAATTATATACATCTAGCCAAGTTTCGTATGTAAGTTTCCCTTACTGTCAATGCGAGCGTCGCAAGACCGGAAATAAGTATGCACACACTCGCGTCGATGAAGCTCACCGGCGCCATCTTGTGCACCTAGCCCATTCACAGAGCTCTGTGTCCAAGCACATTAATAGAGAGGTGAAGGGAAGGAAAAGATGTGGTAGAAAAAAAGTGTATAACAGCAATAGTGATAACCGAACCCTGGAGAGGATTGTGAAACAAAACCCATTCAAAAATGTGGGGGAGATTCACAAAGAGTGGACTGCAGCTGGAGTCAGTGCTTCAAGAACCACTACACACAGACGTATGCAAGACATGGGTTTCAGCTGTCGCATTCCTTGTCAATCCACTCTTGAACAACAGACAGTGTCAGAAGTGTCTTAAGACAAAAAGGACTGGACTGCTGCTGAGTGGTCCAGAGTTATGTTCTCTGATGAAAGTAAATTTTGCATTTCCTTTGGATGTCAGGGTCCCAGAGTCTGGAGGAAGAGAGGAGAGGCACACAATCCACGTTGCTTGAGGTCCAGTGTAAAGCTTCCACAATCAGTGATGGTTTGCGATGTCATGTGCTCTGCTGGTGTTGGTCCACTGTGTTTTCTGAGGTCCAAGGTCAACGCAGCTGTATACCAGGAAGTTTTAGAGCACTTCATGCTTCCTGCTGCTGACAAACTTTATGGAGATGCAGATTTAATTTTCCAACAAGACTTGGCACCTGCACACAGTGCCAAAGTTTTCAGTACCTGGTTTAAGGAACATGGTATCCCTGTTCTCAATTGGCCAGCAAACTCGCCTGACCTTAATCCCATAGAAAATCTATGAGGTATTGTGAAGAGGAAGATGTGATATGCCAGACCCAACAATGCAGAAGAGCTGAAGGGCACTATCAGAGCAACCTGGGCTCTCATAACACCTGAGCAGTGCCAGACTGATCAACTCCATTCATTCAACTGATATTAAAGACTGGAGCAACGGAATCACAGGAATATATATTCTATCTATATATATATATATATATATACAATAAATTAAAACAGATCACAGAAGAATTTAAAATAGAACAGGGAAATCAAATATATAAAATAAATACAACTTTGGTGTGCAACAAAAAAAAAATTGAACAGTAATGTAGCATAATATTAGGATTCACTAGCTAGGACCACGCCACAAACCAGGTATGCAACTGGGGAAGAGTAGAAAGAGGATGAAGGGGTCGAGGGAAAGGGATGATGGTCAGGTTGATCAGGGCATCTTGAATTGATGGCTCAGGGAGACTCAGGGTGGGGGTACCGTCTCTAGCGTATATTTAGGCCAGACAATGAGGACCCCCTGATACAACCTGATAGAAATATAATGTGGGATAAGGTTGGCTTAATGGATGAGAAAGGGAGGGAAGGGTGGGTTCGAGAGAACGAGACTAGCAGAGCAGTGTGAGGTGGCCCGGTATATATGGAGGTTTGGAAGTCAGGTGATTGTTTGAGGCGTGGCCCTGCTCCCGAACTTTAGTTAACCTCACTTAACCCCATTTAGTGTAGTATTATATTGTATTATATTATTATATATTGTATTATCTATATTATTATGAATTAATATTATATTAATTATATAGTGAATAGTGAGGATATGTCTGCAAATGTCTAATGGATTCCCTAAAAAGCATTCTGTCAATAGTCTGAGCACTTTTAGTAAGTGATGTCATCTTTGATATAGAATGTGACATGCAAGAAACCACAGAGGGTGTGTAAAACAATCAGGCAATCTGCCATTTGTGGAAGACCTACCAAAGTCCCCTTTAAACTCAATGGGTATAAACCATGCTTCATAGTACACGATTACTAGTCCTGCACAAAACATTGCTCAGAGCAAGATATGCTAATTCATCCTCAAAGTTCATGTTTCTGCTAGTTGAGACATCATATGCAATGTTTCCGAAAACATAACACTTTTTCTTGTTAATAATCCCACTTATTGTTACAGCATTTCATGTCTAATTTCTTATTAGAGGTCACACAACAGGATTAACTCTGCAGCATGCGACGCTGCATTCAAATACCCCCATGGCATGTCTCGCTGACATGTCCATCTGTCAGCTGTTGATAAGACAGTCCTATGCAAAAGTCTGTCCCTTAATTTCCTCTTAATGGACCGACGCATTAATGTGAGTCATGTGCCAAAAGCTGTGATACATCCATGACAAGGTTATTAAAGGAACAATCTGAGAATTCGCCAGGCAGAAATCGAGAGACGAACCGGAGATGTGAAATTGCTTCTGGTATGACTGTGGTCATATCAGCTTGGGCGCTTCGCTGATTAACGAATTAGAGAAGAAATGAAATAGTATAATGTGATGGATTAAAAGAGGAACATTTGGCATAGCCTGTGCTGTTAGGCACAGGCCTGGAAAAAAAGCAGACTTATCTGTCGAGAAAATGAGGGAGACGGGCTAGCGATGGTAATACGCTGTTTAAAGTGTGGCAAAATAGAGGGAGCGCAAGTAAAGAGAGGAAAGAGAGTTGCTTGCGGAATGGGGGTACTAAAAGCCTGGACAAAGTGCCCCTAATGCACTCCAGAGAGAGATGATGTAAGCCTTGTTATAGCACCGGGGGCGAGACGTAGCGTACTCACAGCACTGTAAAAGCTCCAAATATCCAAACATCTCCAGAACATCTTCACCTCCATTACTGGACCTCACATCTCTAAATTATTTCGATCCATAATCGGATGCCTGGATATAGACAGATGAAAGACAAGCCAAGAAGGCCGGCGTGTTGATTATTTTCACAGATGGATGGATTTTTCTCATATTTCTCCTGATTGTTCTCTATTGACGTTGATGTGCTTTGCATAACAATATGTCCAGCAAATTTAAATGAGTTTCCCAGGGCTTTGCTCTCCACATGGGAGCTCTGCTTAGCGAGGGCCGGTTGAGTGGCTTGTCAATCTATCCCGTCGAAGAGGAGCGCCCAACAAGGTGCCTTCGCTTTCTGGAGAATTTATGCTCACTGACTCCCAGAAAGAGAAAAGATGTCATCTATCGCTGAGGGAGGCAATAAATAAAAATATCAAAGCGTGACTGCAGGGTTGCCTGGTTGAGCCATTCACTCAAGCTTGAGTTTATTCCCCATAATCCTCAATTTCCATGCTCAATGCACTGTGTCTTCTCTTATGACGGTACAGCCACATCTGGAATGAAGCGTGAACGTCAACTACCCCCTTAGGTTCTGTGAAAATGCTTGAATGACCTACACAAGGGTTTCTTAAGCCCCAACAGATGCATTTCGGATATCTCCCGGTCACTCTATGAAGACCCCCTTGAGTCTAAGAACTAAACTGGGTGTGTTCAATTAGTCAGATCTCTAAAATGTTTGGTAGGAATGTACTGAGAAATCCTGACCTAGACTAATCAGGAGAGAAATCCGATTGAGATTTCACTCTCACAATGAGCAAAAGGGCTTAGGCTTAGTGGTCGACCTCCACTTGCATCCTATCCTCTGGATGGCCTTCCTGACAAATCCGACCAGGCCCTTTGTTTCTTACATCAGCATTGCAGTTTTTATGGTGATTGACTTGGTTAAATTATCTGTTGAGGAAATCAGAAGTGGATTAGGGTAGGAAAGGAATCATGGGTAATACACTGCTATCAAAAACAAGCATGGCAGAGCCAGAGATACGGAGACAACAGGGAAAGTGATGGGATTCAGAGGTGACTTCTTTCAAACACATTGTACGGCTCAGGGGTGGGATTATAATGCAATTAGCAGCACTGGTGATGATTAATACTGTGGCTAATAGGATGAGGCTGAAGATCGGATGGGGGAAGGGAGGTACCGAACGCAAGAAACCCGGACGAAGACAAGCACAGTGCATCAATCACAGATGACAGCTGGGACAGGGTCCAGGAGCTCCATTTATCATCAGAGAGAGGGGGATACACACAGCTCAGAAAAGTAGCAGAGGAAGCATTAATTACTAGTTGCTTCAAACATCCCTGACACATCAAATTGTAAACTGTTGTAAACTGAGTTGGGTCCAACTTGGATGAATCAGCCAGGAAACAAGATAATGGCATTAGAGAGACTGCCAGGGTGTAAGAGGAACTTCTCATAATAAAATGCTGAAGTCAGACTTTTACTGTACATAAATGCATTCTGGGTACTTTACTGTCATAAATGTCAGTCATTAAACTAGAAAAACTCATAAGAGAAGAAATGTATTGTTAAAAAAAATCCATTCAATTTCCTGTATTCTGTGTACTATTTTAATTATTTGCATTCATGAATTTATTTATTTATTTTAGTTAAATAATGTAATTAAAATTCCCCCAAAATTAATACCACAGTTTACATTTCAGAATTCTCAATATCAATTTTAATACCATAGCAAATACTAATACTGGCATGCACTGTAAAAATGTATTGTAACTATAACAGTAAAATATTGTAAAATTGAGGGAGTGTTAGTAATGTTAAAAAAGTAAATTACTTAAGTAATTTGTGGATTAATGCTTACTGGAGACGTGAACCGGTTTTAACTATTCAGTCAGATTTGGTGAACTGGTTCAACCGGTTCACTAAGAAGAACCGGTTAAATCGAATGATTCGTTCGCGAAGCAGACCTCAGTAGTACAAAGGGAAGAGATATTGATACGTAGTGTATTAAATCTCTGTGTTAGTTTTTATGAGCCTTTTCTTTTGAACAGTTTGAAACCTCAGTTACTGTGCGCTCTTGAAGAGAGTTTCATCATTTTGACTGTAACTGAACGTGACACCATGTTTGATTGCTGAATGGAGGATGACAAACAGCCGCAGCTGAGAGAAGAGTTTATGTAAACTTGAATTTAATGACTTCAATAATAATATGTACGCCACATGGAACTATGGAACAGCTTCAGAACACTTGAAATATGTCCACGACAACATTTTGGTGCTTTACAATGTGTTTGTGCCTTTCGTGGAGCTCAACAATAACACAGAATAGTATACGCACAATCTAAAATTTGGATCGGACTTGTCTGACCGATACCCGATCCACAGAAATTGTCAGTATCGGAGCCAATACCGATCCTGAGTATCGGATTGATGCATCCCTATCAAAAACTTTGTAAAGAAAACTATTGAAAGAGATTTCTAAAGACCAAGGAACAACTGCCAAGATACTAGTTAATGATTTAGTCCAGTCTGGGATTGATATCTCAAAACGGAAACTAGAGGCCCAGACAGGAATGGACTGCGAGGTTGCAGACCAAGAAAAACTCCTCTTCTGAAGAAGAGACACCTCAAAGCTAGTCTAAAGTTTGAAGGAGAAAAACTATGAATTCTAGAAATGTGTTATTTGGTCAGATGAAACAAAAGTAGAGCTCTTTGGCCACAGAGATGTTTGGAGTAAGAAGGGACAGGTGCTCAACCCAAAGAACATTGCCTCCAGAGGTGAAAGTATAATGCTGTGGGGATGTTTCAGTGTGTTCGGAACAAGGAATCTCATCAGGGTCAAAGGAATAATGAAAATGTAATACTACGAGAAGATTTTGAAATACAACCTCAGGCAATCTGCAAAAAAATATGGTTTGGGGTTTTTTTTTTTTTTTTTTTTTTTAGCATGATAGTGACTCAAAAGAACACCTCAATTCTGGTGTAGAACTTCCTCCATATATGCATAGCATTTGTTCCATACGGGTTACTTTATCTAAGAATATTTGTTTTCAACATAACTTACTTAATTTAAAAGTAGACACCTTACCATATTTCTCATGTCTGTGTGTCATGTATTTGCAGAGTTTCATTTCATTTTAGTGACACATTTCTAAAAGCAGTTCGTGGAGACAGAGATATTTTTTTGTTTTGTTTGCACTTATCTTAAAAAGTAAGCTGGTCGCGTCACCGGTACTGTCTGTTAAAAAAGCTAATACTACTGTTAAAAAACCTTCTCTTTTATTGTAATTCATAGCTGGTAATATGCTTTAAATTAAACTATTTACAGTGTATATAGATGAAAGAAAGTGAGAGTGATATCATTCAATGAGAACAAACCCTGCCCTGTGATTGATGAACTGATGATATCAGTTGAAATATTATATAGAGTTAGTTCAAGGTACAGCTTTATCTTAAATTTTTAGAAAAGTGGTTTCTCTATGCAGTCTCTTAAAAGATATACAATACAATTGCACTGTTTATCTTCAGGGTTGTAGTGCAACATGAACAACACTATACTATACTGATAAGATTCACAAGAACAAAAAGCAAAGTACCTACAGAAAGCACAGCCGTCTCTTCCTTTTCTTCTCCGGTTCTTCTTATGTGCTCACTGGAAGGAGAGGAGAAAAGATCACATTAGCACAACACTAGCTCAGAGATTGCCATCTCTACCACACATTACCATCTCAGCCCCAGGGCAGAGCATAAAGTCTTGAGGTTGTCCAGCTATGGACTCAAAGGAAGATGCCATCTGTTTTAAAGTGTATATAAAAACAGGAAATGACCAGGTTGCAAAGCAGGCTAAGGCACAACTATGAACCCAGAGATTTATCAAACTATACATGGGGAATTCAGGTAAAATGGGCTAGTTGTTGGCTCTCAAGTCAGTTGAAGTAAGTACATGAATATTAGCATTAGTATATAAGACGTTTCCTATTCAGTGACATATAATTCCCAATAGAACTGAGGTTCACATACTTTACTCTGAATATTCAATTAAAGATGTTTTGAATAACAGCTTTAAAGTAGCCTGAAGGCAGAGCTGTACAGTGTGCCAGTCTGATGTTCATTAATTAGCACAGCTCTAAATAAAACAGACTGCTCATTGTAGAATTGACTTACAATGTCTGAATGTCCATATGAAGACCTGTGCTGAGGAAGTCACTCTAAATTAAATATAAAGGAGAAGTAGGTTTGAGCTCTGGAGAATTAATGGCAGTTTAATATTCTGTTAATTATAAAGTGCACAGCCGTGTGTTCCAAAATCGAAATTATTCAAGGAAAAGGCAAAAGTAAAGCTTTATTAAAGCCAACCAAATCAGGTCACATACACAGATTTCATTATTCATTTTATATATAATATACTATTTATATTTACAAGTGTATAAGATTATAAATGTATTATTAAATAAATGCACAAACAAAGCAGTTTTATCTAAATCTGTTTACAAATAATAATAAGACAGGCATTTGTGTATTTATATAAGTTTTACAATCTGTTTGTATAAAATTATCCTTCTTGCTTGTACAGGAGCAGATATGCACAAAAAATATTGATATAAATGTGGAAGAATAGGACATTCACCACATAATATTTTACAATAATTGCAGAATTTACATGGCTGCAGTGCTTGCACTGTATTAAATAATTCCCGTACTCAATCTCTCTCTCATACACTCAACATTCATTTTCTGTCTTTTCCCTTCTCCCTCTTTCTCTAATATGATTACTTTTTATTTGCCCCGATGCCCCCAGTTGCAGCGGATGCCGCTCTTCATTATCTAACTTCCAGAAAGCATTTTGAGACTTGAGTGATAAATAGCAGACACTAATTCTAGACAATTTACCCGTGTTTAGTATGATTAATTATACACCGCTGACCACATACCGGGCTATTTAATTAATAAAGCCGAGTTGCACACTTGGCAAGTCTGTCAATGCCATCTCGAATAGACAATTTTCACCTTAACCTTTCACCTCACCTTAATTAACCACTCTGAACACTATATAAGGAAGTTCAAGGCATTAGGCGTTTCTCAATGTCAAGGATACTTGCTTGGTAGGACTGATCCTTCCAAGACACTTCCTTCAGAGGCTAGGTGAGACTCCTCTTTAGCATACGGAGAACACATAAATGGAACAAGCTAGCAAGTGCACGTAATTGCATCATTACGTCAGTGAAAAGGTCCGTTTGAATAACGCTGTGAATGGTATCATTAAATTACTTTGGACAACTTAACTAGTTATTTATAAAAGAAATGCAGATTAAGCAACCAATTGTTAAATGACAGGTCCGGTTCAGTTAACCATTTGTATTTGTATAATTTACAATATCAATATGGTAGTAATTTGTACTGGCATTTAAACGTCTAACTTTACTTATATTTACTACAGTTATAACAAATGTTTGGTAACATAAATAAAAACCGTTAACGCTCCGAATTTTTGAACTAACTTTAGATAGCAAAGCTGCGCGCATAGGATTGTGGGTGATTTGAGAGCGCGAAAAGAGCGAAGGATACACATATGCATCCTTTCCTGTGTATGGGATATTCTTCGAACGAAGGACTCAGTCCTTGGTTGAAATTCCGAGGATCCTCGACATTGGAACAGTCCTTCGACGGATGTCGATGACGTAGCATCCTCGAAATACTGGCTTCTGAGGATCCTTCCTTGACATTGAGAAACACCTATTGTTTATGACCTGCATGCATGTATTTCAACTCAAAAAATTAGTTTTAAGACTATTTATAAGATTATAATCTATATAATCCAGTAAAACCGGATGTCTCTAAAGTACAAATTAAATACATTACCAGAGGCTAATACTGAATTTAAATTAAAGTAAAACGTATCTACACCTAGACATAGGTCTTTCATTAGAGAAAAAAGGGCAATGGCACTTTTCAGCAAAATGTCTCAAACTTGTGACTCAGATGTGCAAAAATAATCACAGACATATTTCCTGCACTGTGCAACTGTGAAACAAATGAGTTTTAATAACACATTCTTCTAACATCTGTGGATATCAAGTTATTATTTGGGCTGAAGATTCCTTCCGAAAGAAAAAAACCTCATTGTGATGAAGTGTCTAATTTGCTAGAGAGAATGGTGACAATACCACACTTTTTGTGTCAAGGACTTTCTGGGATCCATTCTTTCTTTGACATTTTGCATTCAGTGCCCCTCGCTGATACACTGCATGATCCGCTCTCATGACTCAACATCAAATTGCCTCACAAAGGCCAAAAGCCATTGCTTTTAAAGCTCATCCTGCATGGTGAAGGCAGCTACAGTAAGTAAAGACTAATGACTTCACCACGCCATTTAGCATTACAGCCACTGTTGGTTTTTCTCAAACCGTAGTGCATAAACTGAAGAACAAGAACACCAGGCCAAATTGTGGAGGCTCAGACTGGAGTAACATATTCCACCTATTGCTGGAGAAAAAGTTTCTAATTTATGGAGGATCAGTACGCCAAGGTGACCTAGTGCTCATTAGAGAGAGTGGTTAAAAGCACATTGGACAGATGGGAGGCCACCTGTTAAAAAGCAGTTTCAAATGACTACAATTTTATTCTGCATTACTGTCAGCCCACCACATCATTTAAATGCATGATACAAGATCACTCTCTAAAAGTTCAGGCTTTTACAAATGGTCCTTCAGCATAAGAGGCCCACTTTTTTAAATCTAATGACCATTACACAATGAAGCCTCTATCATCACAGCAGATATATGGCATGGGTTTGGATGGAACATGGTTTCAGATGCAGATGGCCTTCATATATAGAGACAATGGATAAAGATCATATAAAGATAAAAACTAGTTTAAAACGTGTCTTATGAAAGTACTTTTTGTATACATGTTAGTGTCACTCAATAAAATAAAATGAAATAATATATATATATATATATATATATAGTACAGACCAAAAGTTTGGACACACCTTCTCATTTAAAGAGTTTTCTTTATTATCATGACTATGAAAATTGTAGATTCACACTGAAGGCATCAAAACTATGAATTAACACATGTGGAATTATATATGGAATTATATACATAACTGTAATGATATACAAATCTCCATATTCATCGGGAAGAAGGAGGCGGGAACCGGCGCACAATCAAAATGAAACTTTAATTACAAAAATAAACACAAAACAGCGCGTCAGCCCCTCACGGCGACTGACGCGCACAAATAAAAGCCAAACACATAAAATAATGTCCCAGGCCTGGTCCTCTCTCGTCCTTCACGGTCGTCACTCCAGTTTTATATCCTTCCATCTCCTACGTGGGACTCAAGACCGGCGGTGGGGCGCAGGTGTAGCTCATCTCCAATCACTACACCTGGCCTCACTCCTCGTTCCCACGCCTCTCGGCCCCGCCCCACTCGCCACATACCCCCATCGCCCCTCGCAGGCCGGGGGGTACCCTCGAGACTGCGAGAATTGCTTATCTACTGGGATTTTCACACACAACCATCACTAGGGTTTACAGAGAATAGTCAGAAAAAGAGAAAATATCCAGTGAGCGGCAGCTGTGTGGACGAAAATGCCTTGTTGATGTCAGAGGTCAGAGGAGAATGGGCAGACTGGTTAGAGATGATAGAAAGGCAACAGTAACTCAAATAACCACTTGTTACAACCAAGGTATGCAGAATACCATCTTTGAATGCACTAAACGTCGAACCCTGAAGCAGATGGGCTACAGCTGCAGAAGACCACACCGGGTGTCGCTCCTGTCAGCCAAGAACAGGAAACGGAGGCTACAATTTGCACAGGCTCACCAAGATTGGACAATAGAAGATTGGAAAAATGTTGTCTGGTCTGATGAGTCTTGATTTCTGCTGCGACATTCAGATGGTAGGGTCAGAATTTGGCGTAAAGAACATGAAAGCCTGGATCCATACTGCTCCATCTCAAAGGTTCAGGCTGGTGGTGGTGTAATGGGGTGGGGGATATTTTCTTGACACAATTTGGGCCTTTTAGTCCAATTGAGCATCGTATTGTTGCTGACTATGTCCATCCCTTTATGACTAGAGTGTATCCATCTTCTGATGGCTACTTCCAGCAGGATGAGGCAACATGTCACAAAGCTCAAATCATCTCAGACTGGTTTCTTGAACATGACAATGTGTTCACTTTACTCAAATGGCCTCCACAGCCACCAGATCTCAATCCAATAGAGCAACTATGGGATGTGGTGAAAAGGAAGATTCACATCATGGATGTGCAGCCGACAAATCTGCAGCAACTGCCTGATGCTATCATGTCAATATGGACCAAAATCTCTGAGGAATGTTTCCAACACCTTGATGAATCTATGCCTTGAACAATTATGGCAGTTCTGAAGGCAAAGGAGGGTCCAACCCGGTACTAGCAAGGTGTCCCTAATAAAGTGGCCAGTTAGTGTGTGTGTGTGTGTATATATATATATATATATATATATATATATATATATTAGGGATGTCAACGATCAATCGATGATCGATTAATTGTCGATAAGAGATGCAATCGATTAAGGCTATGGATGGTCGGTTAACCGATTCAATGTTGGGCTGCGTGCGGCTCATGCGCACTCAACACGTGCGAGCGGCTGTGAGTGACGGTGACGATATATAAAAGCATCATCATTCATTCACAATGTACAAATTAAGCTTTTAATGTGATTTAAACTTTAAAGTACATTAAAATAGAAACAACATAAAAGTTCTTCAACATTAAATGCAATAGAAATGTAGTTACTAATCATTTCATCAGATAACTGTTTTATATCGTGCGCTTTGCAGGGCTGCGGGACACAGTGACAGGACAGGTAGTCTATTCATTCCTACAACTTGTTAATTCATTCCTACGAATTATTAATGTGGCAATTGTCCATGTTTCATTAATTTTGTTCCCTAAATAACCCATGATTTAAGTGAAATAAGGGAACAAATTAATAAATCGAACGAATTCTTAATTCATGAAATCTTTAATTTCCCTTCCCATGTTTACCACAGTAAGAGATGCGAAACAGTTATTAAAAGCGAAAGATAATAAAATAAACCTGGGAAATTAGAGGGTTAGACTATGAAGATTTAGGAAAAGAAACAATGCCTAAATATACTGAATTTGTGGAAATTCGTGACCAACCGGCAAACCAGAACAAAGCCGCGTAAATGAAGACTATGGGGTCCAAAAGCATGGTCGCGATCTAACATTTTCCAGTTAACCTATTATTCCTCTAATAAACAAAGCTTTTATACCACACTTGTCATAATCAGATCTTATCATTTCTAAATAAATAATTGTTGGATTCAAAACAGCGATTAATAGGCGCTGTGACCGACACATTCCTGGAGCATTCAGTTTAAATAGACCGTAGTATACCGGTCCACTCTGCTGTTATGCCAAGGACGTTTTTGCTCATATGAAGAGGATCATCTTTTCCGTCTATATGCAAATGCGTGTTAAGTACAAGCCTAGTTTACATTATAAATAATAGTTTAACATTCAAATACATTGCGAATATGGAAACATTTCGATTTGTGCCGATTGAGACATGAATAACCTCCAAATAAATCTAGCCAAAGCCGCGCTCGCTCATCCTCGTCTGCACGCATGCACTGTCACGATCTAATGCGCTGTATGCCGGATTTTTAAAAATCTGACATTTTCTAGGACAGAATCCAGCAGGATCAAATTAATGTGAGCAACTGTGTTTTGGTGCAGCAGCGCCGATGTAGTTCACTTAATGTGCAGCGCAGTCACACGCGCTCCACATTTCGGATAATTTTATACAATAATGTCAGTTGAAAACATTGCAATTGTGCTTTAAAATACAACAACGAGCACCACAAAACCATTTAAAGATGCGCGTTCAGCGTTCTCCGTGCGGGATTGGAAACTGTCAACAAAGTAAAATGACCTCAAAAGTATGGCGCGCTCTCTTCATTTGATCAAATGATCATAATCGCATCTATTCATTTTATAATCCTGCTACTAGCATTTTATTCAGACTAAAACCTCTTTAATTCAAGTGAGAAAGCGTTTTGTGTGTGTGTGTGGCTTTTGCACATCCTGTCATACCGCTGACTGCGTGCCTGCAATAGACGCATTTTGCAGTATTATGGTTAACGATTAATCGATTAATTGATCGTTAATTTAAACGACGATCGATCATGGAAAAAATCGAAATTTGACATCGCTAATATATATATATATATATATATATATATATATATATATATATATATATATATATATATATTAATCACATCCTCATGCCTTGCACATTTTGTATGTTTCTCTTATCGCTTCAGACATTTGTTCTATTTGAATGTAAGTGCCCTGCGAAGTGGACATCACCGGGTAAACAGTTCATGCATGGTGCTCACTTCTAATGAGCTGATTATCTGAATCAGGTTTGTTAACAAAGAGAAACATTTATAAATGAACAGACAAGGAAAAAATAGGAAAAAAATAGGCTATATGTGCAACACATAACTGACTCATAGACAGGCACAGATTAAAATTAATTAATAAATAAACAAAAGAAAAAAGAAAAAGAAGAAAAAAACACTGCTGCAATTAAAATGGTTTTAAGAACTAACCAAAGCTCTATGTGATTCTCGCTGCCAATTGCTTTCCCTTACACACAGACTGTGCTCCATGCATAATCCATAAACACTTCTCATCTTTGCCTTAAAACCACATAATAACCCAGCAGCCATGTCTGTTCATAGCTATGCAGACAAGCTGGTTTGGGACTGGATGGCTGTGGGAAATTTATGAGAGAATAATGATGCACATGAATAATTAGAAGGCTTGTGTATTTTAGATTCTTTTCTTTCTATCATCTTCAGTTGAATTTTTCAGAGACTGGAAGAAAAAAACACAGCATTCCCTGAAAGCTCTCTGTGAAAGGGACACAGGGCGACCCAATATATGTACAGGCCTAAAAGTTTGAAAAACTTACTAAAAGTTACATTTTACTGTCATAAAAATACTAGAAACTTCAGTAAGTGTACATGATATAAAATGACATGAGTGAACTTATAAGGGCATCATTTTGACTGGTACAAAGGTTGAAGATGAAGGTTAATGCAGTTATTGGCTTTGGGATTTTTTTTCTATCATTTCTTTTCCTCCAGTAAGAGTGGTCTGCAGTAAAAGGCCACAGAGCTAATTGCAGGTTTTGATAGGCCATATACCTCTGCTTCCTGCAGCACTGACAGCACAGGGCAGCTACTGTGGCCGTGTAATTGGCCACTTTTAAAAAAGGTAAGAAATACTCTCGTGGGAACATGAAAGGCAGAACAGAAGATACAGTACAAGACAAAAAATAAATGAATAAAATATCCACATGCAGAAAAAAATAAATAAAAATAAATAAATAAAAAAAAACTTAAAATAAGTGTGTGTAGAAGAAGTCTCTTAACAATAACTGTAAAAATACAGTAGCAATCATCAATTATGCAGCCAAGCAAAGAAGAGATATTAGGTACAATGCTAAATAGCAATGGTTTATGAGTTGCCACACACAGAGTTTGAATGTACAAGGACAAAAATGACATTTAATAAAATGCTTCTTTTGTCAAAACTACCATTCCAAAGTTTGCCTTCAGAAAGTTTATTTATTTATTTTTTATTAATACTAATGAATAAATTAATTTAATTAATAAGGTTTTCAGCAAGGATACATTTAATCGATAAATACTGACAGTATTTTCTTCTTTTAAAAAAAACTTTTTTTTCTTTTTTTTTTTCTCAAATACAAGCTTTTAAACTTCATACTCATCACACAGTCCTATAAAATGTATCACAATTTCCACAAAAATATTAAGCATTACCACTGTTTTCAAAACTGAAAAAAATATATTTGAATAATTAATTAATGATCATGTGACACTGATAACTGGAGTCACGGCTATTGAAAATTCAGCTTTGCATCACAAAAAATAAATTCCATTTCCAAATATATTCAAACATAAAATAAAGATATTTTATAATAAACATAAATATTATTTCAAAAATAATAATAACAAATAAGAAACTTATTTTAAAAACATTTATAAATATTTATAAAATATATATATATATATTTTTTAAAGCAAGAAATCGTGGCTACTCAACATTTATAGTATGTGAATGTTAATAAAAAACAAAATAAAAAAAATAAAAAAAGTGAATAAAAAATACAAAAATAAATCAATCAAAATTAGAAAAGTTTCCGGCTTCAAGCTAGTAGCTGGGAGTTTACTAAGATTATGAAAGTTCCATCACTCCACAAAAATCTACTACAGTTCAGTAATATAATCCCGGAGGAGGGAAAACCCTGGAACAGCTATATGTACTTCTCCAAAATCAAATATGACCCCTGATACAATGCAAATAATGCAGTTTTGAACATTCAAAGCAAACTGTTCATTATGAAACAACTCTTCAGGGCACAGTGAGCAACTGCACAGCTTTTGCACAAAGCCTAATTAAATTCCCAAAAGCTCTGAGTTGTCACGCAAAGAGCTGTGGAGCCACAGGGAAAGAGTGAACACCAGATACAGCAATATAATTGTGGTCCCACTGGCCGGTACCTCCCAGCTGACTGCCGAGGCCAAAAACTACAACATAATCTAGGCAGAGGTGTGATGTACATCATTGCAGCGATGCAGCAGAACCACTGATCGTGACCGCCTCCAAGACGAGTTAATGTTAAACACGGGAGCCATTGCATCTCGGATAATGCACATGACTCAGAGGGGCAGCTTCGGCTGAAGAGAACTTTCTGGTACAGGCCAACAGAGAGAGGAGAGCCAGACAGACAGCAATTAGAAGAGTCAACACTGCCTAAACGTAACAAGCTGCAATTTGAGCTCACATGCTCGAGTCTCTCTGGAAAATAGCTAAAATGAGTCTGGTTTCAACATGATTTTGAAATAAGTATCAGGGGAGCTGGTCGGACGGTTAGATGGGCCAACACAATCAGGTGCTGTCTGTTAAGAGTGGTGGGATTCATTTGTGGCTCTGAGACAATAACACGTACCTTTAGAAAGACAGCAGGGGCTGTCTACTCTTCATAAATCATACTAAAAGCGCACTTTTAGCAATACTCTGACAAATGGTATTGTTGAAGAAACAGATTTCATCTGTGCACTTTCATTTGAGGGGGGTTAACAGTCAACAACCATTTCCAGGTCATAATATTTTGGCATTTAAGCAAACAGTTATTATTACTGTGTATGCGCTGCAGCATAAATGGCTGCCCACTGCTCCGGGTGTGTGTTCACGGTGTGTGTGTGTTCACTGCTGTGTGCGTGCACTTTGGATGGGTTAAATGCAGAGCACGAATTCTGAGTATGGGTCACCGTACTTGGATGTATGTCACTTTCACTCACTTTCACTTCAATGAGGGTGTATAATTCAGACAGTCAGTATAGTACAGTGGTCTATGTCTATTCATGGCTCTCATTAAGCATTGAGATGAGCCAGAAATCCAAGGACTGCTCAACTGAGATGTCCTTGCTTGTGTGCTGTAATAATCAAGGCCTCTTTTCAAGATGGTTGAAAAAGGCTCAATTAAGGACCCTGATTAATGATCCAGGGTTTCTTGAGAGAGTAAACATGGCCTTTCTTTATTAGACATCAAAAGCCTAATGATCAGTGGATATCAACAAGTTCATTGTTTCAACAGTGATGGAAGATTGTGATTGTCTTGAATCCTCCTAAGGAACATTTTTTGAAATATTGGACAACTACCGATTCAAATGACGGTCACCAGTTGATGTTCAAGTTAAAGTAATTTAGGACACAGGCCTGCAGAAATCTCCAGCAGTCCAAAAAAAATATATACAAAATACATATATATATATATATATAATACACCCAAAAAAAGGGTGGGAATGGAAATGTACTGTTTTTCTGGCATGTTGCCACACACCTCTCAGAAATTCTTCTTCTTCTTTTATCTGCAAAACACATTTACCTGCGGGTATGAAATAAAGATACATTGACCTTGAAATCAATCAGAATATGACCTTCATGAATGACTCACTGGCAGTGAGCAAAGAAGAAATGTAGAGGTGAGTGTTTAGTGCCAATTTAGAGGTCAAGGAATTGTAAGCGATTTCTGGTAGACTTCAACAACATGTCAGCCAGCCTTATGTCATCAAACACATTGCTTGATCATTTGCTTTTTTGATTGGCTAAGAAAATGTAGGCCACACCCCTGATTCTGTCCATTAACTCTATTAACATAACTACTTCCATGACAGACAATTGATTTTTTACCTTTTTTTATGGGTGATAAATGTATAATATATATATATATATATATATATATATATATATATATATATATATATATATATATATATATATATATATATATATATATATTTTTTTTTTTTTTTTTTTTTTTTTTTTTTTTTTTTGCGAGTGCGAATCATGGTTTCATATATCAAGTTGCTTGACAACGTAAATCCTAGACGTAAGCAAAGTCAAGTTCTAATTAGGTTAATGTTTATTATAAAGAAACAAAATAAAATGACAATAATATTGCATTCATATATTTGAGCTAATAAAATTTATTATTTGCTTAAAATAAATAAGGAACATGCAAACACAAATTATAGAAAAAAAGTATATCCTCATTTTTATTTAAAATATTATTTAAATGTACAATAACTATCTTCTACAGTAATATGTTTTAAAATAAAATGTATTCCTGTGATGTCAAAGCTGAATTTTCAGCATCATTACTCCAGTGTCGCATGTTCCTTCAGAAATCATTCTAATATGATGGTTTGCTGCTCAAGAAACCTATTAATTTGATCAATGTTGAAAACAGTTGTGCTGCCTAATATTTTGAGAAAGCCATGCTAAATTTCTTTTAGGATTCTTTGATGAATAGAAAGTACAAAAGAACAGCATTTTTCTGAAATAGAAATCTTTTGTAACATTTTCAATGTCTTTACTTGCTAAATAAGTATTAAGTACTTTTGAATGGTAGTGTAAATACAGTAATTGCCAGTGTAAACTGTCAAAGTGGAATCCACTGCAGTGACCTTCTGGTGTCATTCAGGATGCCTTTTTTGCAAAGACTCAAGTCATGAGTTTCAATGCATTTGATAACAAATGTGCTGGAACATTTCCTAGACCATTATCAGTGAAAATGGAGTCTGCACATCATAGTTAGCGATGCTACTTCACAGGCAGCGGCTAATTACTCCAGACTTCAAAGTGGCACAGGCTGGGAGGAGACGGAGCCACAGTGGGAGACCTGACTGGTTTGACTTCATTTGGTTAAAGAAAGCACAACAAGGGGCCTTGGAGTTGAGAGGGCATTGAGATGTTCAAAGCTTGCAGCTTTTTGGGTAAAATTGCCTATATTAACATGAATCTTACAAAGAAAGCTCTACTCTGTGGAACAGAGGATGCCAAATGAATTATCCATTGAAATATATTAGCTGAACGAGTTAATTATGCAGGTACTTAGTGCCCACGTCGTGAATAGTATATTGCCCAGGAAAGTCTACCTAAAAACAAAATGGAGACTTCCGTATCTTACATCTCTCAAGCAACCCATTTTGTGGAGATAGCCAGCCTCATTTCCATTAAAAGCTACTTTGCTGTGCATGTTATGCAACACAAACAATGTAAATGAGCAAACCGTAAATGCATTTCTAAATAAGATGTGATCACAATCTTTTCAATAAAAGTGGTAAATAGGAGTAATGGGCTGGACAATGGATTGCTGGAGCGCTTGGAACCAGGAACACCGGCATAATATCCGGCGTTCTGATGATAACCTAGAAAACAGCCTGTGTGGCTTTTATTAATGTGAAAATCTCAGGCCTCATCTTTTGAATTTCATCTCACGATCGCAGTTTGTTCACACCACCAGCCTGAAAGTTAACATCCAATTATGATGCCTGGAGCTTGGGACTATTCAAACTGAGTTTAAAGGTGGGAACAGATACTGGTGGATCTGAAGATGCCAAGTTTGATTAGATTACAACATCAAATTACATGATTTTATAAGGTACAATTGCATATAAAACCATTGCCGAGAATGGAAAAAATTTAATTTGTCGTTTTGTTTGATCGACTGACCAAAAGAGAACAACAGGAAAAATCTGGCATTATGAATCAAAAGTGAGAGAGATTTCAAATCGAAAGGAAGCAAATTGTACTTTGAGTCTTAGGAACATGTAAGACGGCCTATGACTAAACATGCAAATGAACAGCCTAAAAAGTAATATATAATAATTTTCGCTTCACTTGAACATGACATTTCTGCACAAAATGTTGTTTTTTATTCCCTCTGAGATTACTGGTCAGTTCATAAACACCATAATTAATTTAGCTCTTGCAAATGTCATTTTTGGAAAAAACCTGAAAGGTGCTAACATGAAAAGTCACATTTATTAAACATCACAATAAGCCACGAACACTTTGGGGAAGATTAAATTCAACACATCAATTATAGTTTACAGTCTATTGAAGCCGGTGGCATAATTAAATGCACTCTTTTTTCTGTGTCACCCTTCCTTCATTTTTCCCAGGCTGTGTGTCCTCAGATACATGAAAGAGGAAGGGACCGTCCCACAGAAGCTAAGCTAGCTGTCGGTTTTGATCTGGTTGTGGATGAGGAGCCAGAGCCGTCACTCAGTATCACGCTCGCACGTTATCAAAATGCAGTGATAATCATGCAGCTACAGATGAAGGAGAAAAACAAGCCAGTGGTCTGCTCTGATGGCAAGGCACGCCGTCTGGAACGCTCGCTTTGTCATACATATCAATTGCGTGACATTTCACAGCAAAAACCGCCTGGCTCAGACGCCTACCTGCAGATTCTAGCATCAGTGAATACATGCAAATCACACTGAAAAAGTGTCTGCCATTTCCCAGCAGGAACGTTCATGGTCGTTTTAAAGCAGATTGAATTTTGGTAGATCAACACACTACCTTGTTTTAGATCTAAAATCTCGAACTAGATTTTATACTAGATTCACTAGGGATGGTTTACCCAAAAAATTTAATTCTGTCATAATTTATCACTCAAAACACAAAATAATATATTTTTGCAAATTTGTCAGGGCTGTGTGTGTAGGGGGTGGGGGGGGGGTCTCGTGTTGCCAGACCTCAAGACTGAAGTTTTGGAATTCATTGCAGCTTTCATTGGCCGAGACCAGCCCATGAGTCCGTTTGACCAACATGTAAAAAAAAAAACAGTCAACAGTTCATTTTGTTCATCTTCCCGTTTCGAGGTGTGGAAATGTCGCCACAATAACAGACCGGTGTGTAAAACTCTCGGACATTTTTAGTTATGAAAAATGTTAATACCTCGGAGAATTTAAAAGGAATTGAAAGTAAAATCAAGTCTTTCTCATCTTTTTACCATGTTGCTTTATTTAACATTTCTCACTTGCCCACAAGGCAATAGCACAATAGCAACGCTCTGACAAACCTCTGCCAGAGTTTTACTGGATTTTTTGCACCCACATTTGAACCTGACTGTGTTAAACACACCGTATACTCTAAAACAAAGTGAATGCACAACTTACATTAATGTGTAATATCAGGAAAGAAAATTCAGCTAACAATTGTGTGTAGATGTGAGTTTCTCTGTTTTTTCATCAATCAAATCAATAAACCTAAACCAGCAAAGAAGGCGATACAGCAATGTTCTGACACACATCTAAACCTGACCGTGTTATACACAGCATAGAAGAGAAAATAATAATGATTAAAGACAATCAGCTTATCAGCTATGTTTAGGTCAGCATACAAAGAACAAAAAATAAAATTCAGCTCATTTGAGCGACAGTATTAAATCCCTTTCTCTCACATTGATATACAGGCAAAGGTAGGAGAAAATACTTTCAGCTGAATAACACTGTTCTCACACACACAATCTATGGGCCTTATCATACACCCGGCGCAATGCGACGCAAGGCACAGCGCAAGTGTGTTTGCTAGCTTCAGTCCGGCGCCATTTGCATTTTCCCGTCCAGCACCACGTCGTTTAATTAGCAAATGCATTTGTGCACCCATGGGCGTGCTGGTCTAAAAAAGAAGTGTGCTCAGGCACATTGCTATTTTAAGGAGCTGGAAATAGACTGCGCCATAGACAAACTGAAACCTGGTCTAAAGTCTAAAGTCAATAGCATGATACTTTTTTGTTATTTAAAAAACACGTTGGTAGAAAATGCGCCTCTGGGCAGGTCCACAGCGCGCGTTGACTTTGCTTATTACACACAGGGATGCACATCACACAAACATGCCAAATGTTAAAAACAAAAGGATTACAGTGTAAAAGAATATTATTGTGTAGGCTACATAAATATAAAAATGTAATGATGGATAGTCATTGCATGTATTAGAATTAGGCTACCTATTTGCAAATCAGCCTATTACTACTTATAATGATAAATGAAATTGGCAAATTAATTGAACAATTATGCCAATACACACTCACATATATATTACCTCACTCATCGCACGGAGCTTTTGTGGATGCCTGCTTGTCCTTTAGATGATCTGTTCGTGTGCTTTAACTTTGTGCATGAGCAGATAATTTTCTTCACATGAGAAGCATTCAGCTTTTCTGCCAACAAATTCCACCATGTAAATAGCGATTTTTGTTTCGAGGCGGAACATTAAAGAACGCGACACACACAGAAATCATGTAGAATTCAATCCGATGTCGACTTAGATACTTCTGAAGTATTTCCACTTTTGTGTCCCATATGCATCAGACATTTAGTCAACTGCCTGTGGGCGTCATGTCTAAGGAGGGGGTGGGGGGTTGTTGTCTATACAATGGAAGTGAATTGTCACTAAATCTGTTGTTGAGTAAATGATGATGGAATTTTTATTTTTGGGTGAGCTATCCTAAAAAAGACAATATGAAATGGCATGGACCACACATTCAACTTTTCCAAAATTGTAATGTGACAGCTCCAAATGAAAAATAACATTCAGATGAAAATAATAGAGCATGCCTTTATTCATGGGGATTTGATTTGACTTGAATGGAAGGTGGTGAAACATATTAGGCTATGAAATATTGGTTACTATTTTCCAAACCAATGCAGTGTTGTTTTTGTCAGCAGAGTGAAAGAGGTGGACAAAGCTACTCCAAGTAGATTATAGATAATGGGACTCTTTTTTCTTGTTAAGAATAATGGGGGAATGCTGGTTGATTGTCCTCAGTAAGACTACCAACATTTATTAAAGGTGACGGGTGCGATTTCTGCACAAAAAACAGCAAACAGAAATGCAAAAAATAAAAAATAAAAGCAGAAATTACATTCTTCATTTTTAAGAAAATAAAAAGGGGTCAAATTCTATGTCATGTAGTCTTTTTTAGCCCATTTGTTTGTTAGCTTCAAGGTTAATCTACAGTATATGCTGGTTTACTGCTGGTTTCTCAAACAGAAAACCACCACACCATACTGATAACATAAAAAACAGACATCACAGCACTCAGGTTATTAAGTTATTTGGCTACTATTACTTTAAGACCTGCCTCTGCTGAGCGTGGATCTATATATAAATAAATATAAATATTTATTATTAAAAAAAAAGCCATTATATCCCATGACCAAGAAGAAATATGTCAAGGCAAAAATAACAGTAGGTCCCCTATCCACAATATAAAAACTGTTAACTCTAAACTGCCTACTTAATTCCACCTTCATCTTAAATGTCTCAATGGATCATGTTGCTTTTGGGACTGTAAAACCTGAGGAATAGGGTGTGTGGGGTTTGGTCGGATTGATCAGCTCATCCTAAACCTGGGTGACAATCTAGCAGCGAAACAGCAGAAGCACAGCTGTTCTTCCTGCAGGTAGCAATCATAGAAGATGGCACACAGTCCACCGCACAGAAAAATCACTGTGCCCACCTGCAATTACAAACCATGCATTAATTTATAGCCCAGACTGCTGTCATCCAATGGCTGAAAATAAATATAGATCACTATAATTAAGGAGGGAAAACATCTGTGTGGAAATATGTTAGCTACCTGGCTAGGAGGGGAAGATCGTATTGTAAAAGCTTTGGGGAGTAACACATAAAACTGTTGAACATTAAGAAATGTGGTATTAGAGTGACTGGAAAAAGCCCACACATTGGCAATCCTTTGAATAAATGTGCAGAGCGTGATAGAGTTTTTCCTTCTGGTGTCCTGGTTTAGTAAGCAAACTAATTTGCATTTTGCACATTATTTATTACCTCCTAACCTACTTTCATCTGCTTGCTGAAATGCACCACATCGGCTCTAGTTACACCCTTCAACATCCATCCATACTTCTCCTAATCTGGTTAAACTGGTGCACCTTATCCCTATCTAGTGGCACTCGCTAATCTTTGTTGTGTAATCTGCTTTCAAGCTCTAGTAAGATCTTCGCTTGAGCCACATACACAAAGTGGTTGCCAGTTCTTCTGCTGTTCGTCAGCAAGCCCCAGATATCTACATCACAGCCTCTCTTTCTCCTAGAGTACCATTAACACTAACGCTGCCATCCCCCTGATGAGCACTATGCCCGTTATAGATATGAATTTGAGCACAGTCCTCATGGCAAGCCTATTAAGACAGAATAACAGCACTCAGAAACTGCCATAGCTATAATCACACAATCAAAATGCATTATTTGGCTTCTTCAGGTGCACGGCAATGAGTACGGCCCCCTCTCACACTGTACTCAATTGAAACCAATTGAGCTCATTCTGTCCTTGTGTGTCTCTGTGGAAATCATCATTCAGATGGACATTATCATAAGAGAAGCAGAATGAAGGGATAAAGCAGGAATATGCATAATTACAGCCATGAAAATGCGTTTTGTTTAACTGCTAACCTCAGATACTAAATCTGTGGTTGCTCATTCGAACCTGTATAATTAGTTTATTCTGAGTGTAACCATGATGAGTAGGTTAAAACTGAATATGATTTTTTTTTTTTAGATATCCCAATGCCTCTCTGATAGATAAAAACGTTACACACTGAAGTATCAAGTTGTTTCCTAAAGACATGAGGCCTGATTATGAACTAAATTGGAAGTTTTTCAAATGTCCTTCATAAAAAATGTGACGTTGTATATGTTTGGGGTTTCAGCTGCGAAGGACCAAAACTGTGAAAATTAAAGGAAAATAAGTAAAGAAATAAATGACTTGATAGAAGCAAATATAGTTAATATATAATAAAATTTAATATTGAATTTTTGTATTACTTTTTTTCCTTTATGTATTATGTTTCATATTTTTTTCTATGTTTAGCTTGATACTTTTTTTATTTACATTTAATTTACTTATTCTTTCATTTATTTTTATATTTATAGAAGTTAAAATTAAAGTTAAAAATAAATAAATAAAACAACTACAGAAAATCATACATAAAGGGGAAAAAAGCATTATAAAAGTATCATTTAAAAAATAAATTCAGGATAAAATTGTATTACAAAGGAACTATATTTGTCTTATCCATCCGTCCGTCCATCCATCCATCCATCCATCTAACCATCTTTCTATAATTTCTGCAGATTTGGACCTCCATATATATAAACTGGACAGATTCCTAGAGTTGAATTTGATGTATGATTACAGTTAGCATGCAAATCATGATTAAAAATGCAATGCACTCGTGTTTACAGAGTGATCGCTGCCTTTTGGAGAGGATTATTTCTGAATGGTGACAGATGGCACATGAAAAGGTAAGAGAGAAGGAGAAAAAATATACCGGGCACGACTCGTTTCTGAAAAGCCTTGAGCAGCTAACTTTGTGTGAGAGATGCTTCAGCGGTTGCTTGGCAACCCTCATCAAGTGTCTAATTCAGTGTGGTATATGATGAATCAGATGCATACAACCTTTCAACCAAACATACCTTCCTAGATCCGTCAAATGTGGCACCTACATGTAATTTAATGACGCTTTTGTAGGTTTTATCCTACTTTTTTCTTATCCATTGTTACTTTACAGCAGGGGTCCTCAAATCTGGCCCACGAGATCCACTTTTCTGCAGAGTTTAGCTCTAACCAGGGCTGGACTGGTAATCTGGCATAACGGGCAAATACCCGGTGGGCCGACGCACTTGGGGGCCGGTCGATATAATATTTTTGTTGTTGTTTTTTTGTTTTTATTGGACAACGACTGGCCCATAAAGCAGGGACAGCGGCCCATTGGTTAATTTTCCATACTGACACTGGACTGGCCCAAAAGCGCAATGGGGGGTGCGGAGAAGTTGCGGGCCAAAAAAAAATGTTTGCCTCAACATTGGCAAAAATAACCAACATGTTTAGTGCTGTAGCTTCAGTTTCCAAGTCTACAGTACCTGAAAACATTTTGCAAGAACAGGTTAACATAGCACATGGAGGTGACAAGCCACGGCAGTGCTGGCGGCACCCATACAGAGGTGCAGGTGTCTGATAGTGATGTCAAGGAGGGACAGACTGAGCAGGAGAGTGTAGAATGGAAATGAATAGAAATATAGAATAGAAATGGTAAGCATGGTACTGTAGTTACATGATTAACAGGAAGGGAGCGTTAATCAGGGCGGGTGCAGGAGGATAGTGTGATGATTTAACGTTACATAAATTAATGAATATTATAATAAGATAACATAATCGTTGTCGCTTTTATAAAGTCTGTCAGATTTTTACCTACTATTACACTAGCTACTCAGTCAGCTAAAGTCAAATAACACAGCATAAGCTATTTTGCATTGTTTTTGTAGCTAGGTTAGCAGAGTTAACTTATTCAATTGCAACTTCGACTGACTATTTTAATGTTAACCCTTTAAAACCCATAATGGACATACGGCCCTTCTCTAAAAACTTAAATGATGCCATATGATTATTTTTAAATATTACTCAAAATGGCTGCGTCAAAGCGCCCACGACGAGTTACACGTCGGGAGAGAAGTAGCTAACGCATGATATTTGGGGATTAAAACCCGCCTTGCATTTTGAAAGCTGTATATTCAACAAAGTATATATTTTCTCATGTTTCTAATGAGTTTCCAATATCATTTATATGCAATATTAATGGTGAGTGAGTAATTTGAATATCATATATATTATTAGGATGTTTTGTGTGAGTAATTTGGTAGTATAGTTTGTTTTTCTTTTTTTATGGGAAGTATCTCAACAATGAGAGGTAAATGTTGTTTGGTGTCATATTAAAGAGGGGTTTGTGCTCTTTAAAAAAAAAGTAGCCTATACTTGCAATTGTAAACTAGTTTTTCTGCTGTCTGGTTCATTGAAAAAAAATTTTTTTTTAGAATTAGCAGTATTTTACATCCACATTCTATCGTGTTCTAAAGGATTAACTAGCTTTTATAACATGGAGCACATTGTCCATCTAGAAATCCTGCTCTTCAAGAATACATGACTATATAACCAAAATGGATCCTCACTAAGTGTACTTTTAATAACTCTTCCAAATAATTGTAATCATCTCTCTCTTTGTCCTTATGTATAGTCAAGCCAGGTTGAGTTAGCAGTGGAGAAGGGCACCTTTGATCACCAGGGAGTCAGTCAAGAGAGAATGAGTACACTGGTCCACTTGCTCTGGGACACTGGTCCATGGCACTTAGTTCTCAGCTTTGTAGGATATTTTGGGAATGGAACGGTAGATATGAATACATACAGGGACAACAAGGATGGTGTACTGGTTGGTTATGTCGGACCGATTGTGGTGGGCCGGTCTGAATGCCAGAGCCCTTTTTTTTGTCCCAGTCCAGCCCTGGCTCTAACCCTAATCAAACACACCTGAGTTTGTTAATCAATGTCTTCAGGATCATTAGAAAATCACAGGCAGTGAATTGGCCTTCCAAGGTATGATTTGAGGAAGCCTGCTATACAATATCCACACTGTTATACAACTGCTCAACACAATCTGAATTGGATATTAGAGGATAAGCATATTTATACTTTCATCATGAGATGTGCATGGCTGTCTTGGTTTAAGTGCACCTGGCAGAACACCACGAGGAACCTCATGATTGAAAAAAATGTATTCCCTTAACAACAACTATGAGTGATTGCTAGATTTTCCATTGAAATACATGAAACACTTCTGTATTGTGATTCCATCCACTACTGTTTGGTAATCCGCATAGTTCCTGCCATTTCAGCATGGAAAGAAATGCATTTTTACAGTTGATCTAGCCCAGATTGCCTCTCTCTAAATCAAGAGGGTGGGATATATAAGAGATGGCCTGATAGATGCAACGGGAATGAGTGGTATGCTTCGCAGAAGTCATTGTGAAAGAACTACAATGTGTTTGAAATGGAGAAGCACATCACTTTCAATGCAAAGGCTGCCCCCCGCTGAAGCGCATGAAATTTCTGTAATACGCACCCAACCCTGCTATTTAGCATGTGGTTTACCCTTTGTGCGCTCATGAATACAGAGAGATATCAGAGGAAAAGTGCAGAACAAGTAGTCTAGAGGAGTGCAATGAGCTTTGTAGTAGCAGAATTAGACATTGAGAATGTTGTGAACAAGCATAAAGTATTCAGAACAGACCTGATCTTCAATATAAGTGTACAAGTGTACAACAGAAACCAGTCTGGAACACGCAAGAGGCTTGTAGGTCTAAGGAATAATTCACTCAAAAATCAAATTGCTGCCATTATTTACTCACCCTGTTGTTACGAATATCAAATTAGCAAAACTTTGCCACAACTTCACACGCAAAAAAAGTCCAATAGTGTAGCAATGTATCTTTCAAACCAAGCAGCTTTGTGTTGCAGTTTGATTATAGTATGTTATTATGACCATATTAATTCCTACTGAAACGTGACCTAACTTTAACACAAAAATAGAACATTTTAAGAATTTGAACTATATTACTTTATAGAAGGCATAAACAGCATTGTGCGAAGAGCAGACAAAATTCTCCTCCAGTGTGCTATGACCTGTTATTAATTGGTCTTTGAGTAGAACTGCAGAAAGCCATACAGGTTTAAAATGACATGAGGTTACATATTGAGGATGTTCATTTCTGGGTGAACTATCCCTTTAATGAGATCCCCTGAAAATTCACTCTTGCGCCATTTGAGATTTCTAGTCGGATTCTTTGTTTGTGCTCTTCAAAATGTTTGTCCATCTGTTTCTCTGACTCGTTTTGTGTGTGTATGTGTCTCCTGCTGACTTAAACCCTGTCACATACACATACCATCTCTCTTTGGAAAATGAGTCTAACGACACGCCAAAAGGAAGTTCTCTAATATTCACTCAGAGGGTAACGATGAAATAAACAACATGAAAATAAAAGTTGTTTCACAGACAAAGCAAGTTACTTAATCTTAATAGCACATAATGAATAAGTCACTGTCATTTCAACAATTTTATGTTGAGTCGTAAACCGCAAGCCTACATCTAGCTTCAAAATCCGAAAATGCTTTCCACTTACGCAAGATTTTCCATCAAATGTGATTTGATTTACACCAGCCAGATCTAAACATCCATCACTGGATTAGGCGCTCAATCTTATTAATTTCTAAGTCTATCTTTGGCCTGGGCCGAATGATTAGCTGGATGTTTAATGCGTACGTGGGTTTAGTAAGGAAGCATCTGAAAGCCTTGTAGATTAGAGCCGTTAATCTGGTTTGGGTGACAGTGGTCTGGCTAGACTCAGGACTGCAGCTGGCACCAGAGGTCTGGGGGATTAAATTAGAGCCAGCAGGCAGCAGAGGAACTGGGTGGAGATGTGTTTATCAGTGCTCTTTTTCCATCTGGACTTCCTTCTTCATTCCTTCTTTATTGTTTATCAAAACTATGAAACTGTCTAAATGGAAGTTTGGGAATCAATGAGTGGTCAAAAAAGTTTACAAGTCAAAATCTGCCTCCAAAGGCAAGACACCATGCACACTGTCTCAATTTTCTGAAGTGCATGCTAAGATGCTCTTTAAAGGAGTTAGTCACATGTTGGCAGCTTTTCCTTCATCTTGACAATCTAGACTAGACTTTCTATTCATCTCGAACATTCTGATTGACAGGTTTATAATTAAATACTTCCCACATGTTTTGTAGACAAATATAAAACCCTATAAAAGGTTTTATTTTTTATATGAAGCGTAATTATAAGCCCTCTTATATTGAGGTTTAAGATAACGAGAAACTTATTAAATTGTGTCCAAACTTTTGGCTGTGTTATCATTTGCTGGGTCATCTGTTCAGCAAAATCTGTTCTGTACAGCACTCTAAGAAAAATGTGTTAGTGTGTGTACTACACACTAATACAAAGGAATTTTCTGTATAAAATGATTTTATACAGGTGTTTTACCTGTATATGAATCTGCATGTGTTCATTTGTAAGAAGTTGCCAAGAATTGGCCGCCAATGTACGTCATTAGCTCTATTATTACAAAACGATGCAAACTAATGACTTGCCACCTATGAGTCATGTCTAATAAAATATTAATGTCTCTCAAAAATCAGTTTCAACTCAATGCTTTGGGTAAGGTCATCTTATTGTAGGTTGATTAAACTGTTACGTACTGCATAATAATGGCATTCTGCATAACAGCCATTACTGGTACAAGTACAAAAACTGTTTTGTTGACGATGAGATAGTTTGAAGGACACACCATTTCTGGTGATAGAGTAACCGATCATACAAGACATACGATGAAGAATGAGGTCAAGCACAGGAACACATCAGTCAAACAAGAGCCCACAAAGGGTCAAGACAAACATCTACATTTATCTATCCCACCACACTCCACACAGAGTCAACATCTGAAGGTGAAAGTACAACAGAAGACATTCTCACCAAAGGCTTACTGCAAAATGATGTAATCATAGCCATTACAATTTCATTTCAGGGAGGATATTTGTTTGCAGGTGAAATTAGGGTTGAGATTATTTTCAATTTCCTTCAAAATACTGGGTAGGATAACAATGTCTTTCCAGAGCAGTATCTAAAAGGGTTATTATCCTGCTCATTTTTTTTTTAATCAAAAATGCTGGAGTATAATTATGAAGTTGAATACTGCATGGTGCAAAGATATGACACGCAGATAACTGCATTTGTCATCCCAACAAATTGTTCAGACAAGTGGACGCTGGTGAAAAGAACGCATTTAGAAAACATTTACATATTGTGAAGCAAAAAAGACAATTCAGGTCTGACACATGGACATAGTACTGAGTTACAATGTAAATATCATATAAATATGATATTTATTTATATTTAGCTATCACAGTGTCATCATCTGATCTCAGCACTCTTCTTCAGAAGATGAGTGAAAGCTTCTGAGGGAAAGATCTTTCACCTTCCTCTCGTCGTCTATTTTGTGCAAGCTACTCTGCAGTCCACCAAAAAAAAAATATATATTGCAAAGCTTTTTGCTCGGTTTTCTTCAACAAAACCTGGTTTCTAATTAAAGGTTTAGAAATGCAAAGCCAATTTCATTACATGAAAAAATCTGTGATCATTTTCAGTAAAATACACCTCAAAATTGAGTTTCTGGCTGATTAGGGTATCTACAGTAACACTGAACTCTGCATGTATCCGGGCTCACAGCTTAATTTCCTATTTCCTTACAATAATAAAGGCAATCAAGCCCTTAAAGGTGGTCTAATGATCAACCACTTAAACAAGTGTTGTCTCTCATTCCTGGTTATTACTTCTGACATTTTAATCAAGCGTCTATTCAGAAGTACAGCAGCGGCTAGAGTTTTTGAGACCACTCGGGTAGCTGACAAAAAAGCCAACTTTTGGATGGTGAAAAAAGAAATAATGATTTCCCCTCCAACCCCTATTTGCCTGTAATCAAATCTGCAATATCATGTGGTGCAAACGTGAGGTAGGACAATCTGAAGCCTTGCTAACCTTGGGGAAAGTTAATAGCTTCAAAAACGTATCTTTTACTTTTATTCCCAAATAATAAGGTACCTATGTTCAGAATGTGAAATTTTGTCATTACAATTGGATACATTTTTTATTATTTGCAGACATCTTGTCCCCCCCAATGTGTCATCAAACGATATGAAATTAGTCCAACTGTAGAGCAGACGAAAATACGTTTTTCTTTTTACTATAGTGGATGTTTCTGAGGGTTTACTAGTAGACACGATTAAGTAGAAATATGTCAACTGGTAGTGCTGTGCAAGAACATTGTCCTGTGTTTTAAAATAAATTTTCAGCTGTTGAAATGCAATCAGCAGTGAAAGAAAACTCATTTTGCTATATGCACACTGTCTGGGAGCTGTCACAGCTGTCACACAGGTACGTGTACATGGAAACGTTGCTCACAGAGCACAGGAGTATTGAACTTTTATTTTTGCCAATTTAGAGGCCTTAAAAAAAAGGACAGCTACAGTCCTACTTCATAATGTATTCTTTCATAATAATTCACATAAGGTCACAATATAATGTTTTGTTGTATTTGAATTCTTTAAGACTTTAGATAATTGGCGGGTAAATGTCTACTGGGATCAAAGCGATGTGGATCGGTAAACCTTGTAATGCCAGAATAAAGGCTAATAATGGCTGAATAAAAAGGCTAGTTTTATTGATTTATTTTTTGTGATATTGACAGTGGTGACGAGAATTATGACATTTCAATGGTTTTTATATCATAATTTTGTATATATAAAATTACTGTGAAATAAAATTACTCATATTGTAATATAAGATATTGGTCACATTGCCCACTCCTAGCATACACCTTTAAGTCTTTGCTAAAACATCCATTTAACAACCAATTTTAACAACCAAAAATAGCTAATTGAATATTCAAAAATATTGAATTTGTATTTGGGCAACATAATGTTGATTAACTGTAATAATCATTAATTGTTTCAATAAAATTTAAAGTTAAATTATTCCATTTTAATGATACAAATACAATATCTCTGCTTCAGAAAACAAGCATTTTCAAATTTGGATTTCTATTTAAAAATGTTACGATTTGGCTACTTAGATACAGCCCTTGTGACATATTCCTGATGTGACAACTAGGCCCAGTCTCAGTTAACACCTGAATTTCACATGATGCACTTCAGTGGCCTAGATGAATGAGCATCTATGCTTGAGTTTACATTACTGAAACTAAACATTGTTGCATATAATGACAGGTTTATGTAGCCTGCTTTTGAGGTCAATGAATGTATTTGCTATATCGTTGCTGCATGCGCTTGCAGCATGTGTAAATGTCAGGTAATACTCTTAAGTGCTGATTATTTTTTTTATTTTTATTTTTTCATTTTAGTGAGTATTAGCTCATTGAAACATGGACAACTTAAAGGCCATGTATACACTCATTACACCAGATTGACCTTAGCACATGGATGCTTTTCATTACGCAGACGGTCCTCAGCAGGGTCTGTACTGCAGTACCCTCCAGCACTTACGCAGCTCACACTACAGTACTCACCAGCGCAAACATTGTGAAGGAATTAGCATTAGCATGCTAACTCAATATCACAGTGTCGCCTGCCGTTTGGCCATTTCATTTGGGTGCGCTGTCACTCTTGTGTGAGTTGACTAATGAGATAAATACCCAGAACACATTATATTGTTTTGCCTCAGCAAGAGCATTTGTTATCGTCATCCTTGGACGTTCAGACAGGATTTCTCCAGAGAGTAACGTAAACGAGCATGAGGAGGGGCGGATGTGCCTTTAATTCCCCAAAAACAAGTGGTGTTTGAGAGAAGAGGAAGTAGATCTCCATTCCTCGTCCCCAGGTCCCCAGCCATCGCTGCTTTCATGAGATAGTGGTTTTAATGGAAGTGCTTGCTGCCTCCCAGCTGGGGGTTGGCAGTGTGTTACAAAGATACCTCAGGTAATGGAGTGCTCCTGGTCAGACCTCATTTGGACTTAATAAGGAAAAGAGGCAGCATTTGATTGGCTTCCTCACATCTGTTGTAAATAAGCTTTTGTTTAACGATTCAAAAGGGATCATGTTTCAGTGAATCACAGGAACACAAGTAGGCTGTTTATTTCAGACCTCCGATTACTGGGATGTTCATACAGTTCTTCTGAAACCAGGGACCCCTTGGTGGAAAGAGCCAGAGCAGGAACACAATTACATACACGATTACACACTGCCAATACATTTTTTTAAAATAATTAGAAAATAACTATTGCTGATGTTCAGATAAATATATAAACTAATAAAAAGTTTGAGATCAAACAAAAATTAGCAGACTGCTATTGAAGACAACTGCACTAAATAAGTCCACACTAAAACAAGGGTTAATTTCTCTTCCACATGTCTTTGTTCTTGAACAGACACACACACACATCAAAATACTTGTCTCTGCAATACTTAAGTCATCTTAAGTAAAGTAAAGAGTTGAGAAAGAAAAGGAATGTGTATGATTATATTGGATCCGTGCATCAAGTCTTAAAGTGACAGCAGCCTATAAATACCTGATGCTGTCAATGTCATTTACAGTATGTTATCCAAAAACAAAACACGGCATTAGCAAAGATGAATCTGTATTCGCTTTATACAGTGGACACTAGGGCTTTTGACACAAATTTCAGTTTGATGTGATTATGATTATGCATGAGCTTGCAATTCAATTAGAGTCGATAGGATTATTTTGGAAATCGATCAGGTACAGTACAAAAAAAGTTGCCAGTTGGTACTACATTATTATAATATTGAAGGTTAAAATTAACTGATTTGTATAGATTTGTATATAACTGTAATAAAACTGACAGAATTTGAAATCTGAGACTGTTTCATATCAGAAGTAACAAAGCAAAAAGCTTATTGTGATTTAATGGATGTGAGGCGCCACAATGTTCCGTTCATTACCTGAAAACAGGCTAGACTACTTAATTATAGGGAACGCGAATCAGTTAAAATTGAAAAATCTATATTTTTACCCAGCCATATTAAATTTATAGAGTTGTTTGAAGGCATAATTATTACATTTCTGTTCTTAGATGTTAGACCTTATTATATTTTTTACTTTGTTATACTGTACTTGTCTATGCTTACAGTTTATTTAATCAAAATTCACACAGGCACGCAGTAATATAAGAGTAAAAAAAATAAAAAGGATGCATTAAGCTGATCAAAAGTGACAAAGCACTGACAGATCATTTGATGTTTCTTCTTCATTTCTGTATAAGTACAACTACAGCTATTTCTTTCCATATTTGCTCTATTATTTAACATATTATGCAGTGCACAATCATGTATTTTCGACAATCCTTTCATTTGACAACGCTCAATTTCCAGCTGTAATTTGGATTTAATGTCTATTGGCAAAAGCAAAATGAACACTGTAATTTCCGAATGCCACATTACATTCATTATAAATGCTTGGTAAACAAAGGATCCTGGGTTTCTACTGAGCTCAGGCAAAGCTAAGCAAGTCTGAACCAGTCGTATCCTATTTGCACGTCTGGAGTTTGGATGTTGTAATTAGTGTTGTGCGATGGAGCCCTCTTCAGGAAAATCACATACTGATTGCTCATTACAGCCTAATGAAAATATAATCAGCCATAAATGAAAAGCATTTCGATATTTTTATCACTGTCCGTGAGCCGACGTGGGGTTTCTACTGTAAAGTTTTGTCTAATCTTTTGATCAGAAGGTATCAAATATGTTTGTGTGATTCGATCGCTTTCCTAAGCTGCTAGAGAATTTCACACTCCATAGGCAGTACCATCTGTGGATGTCTAGAAGACTGATTTCATTATGACATTTAGATTGTGTGAATGTTGCACAGTCGGTATCTCGACCACAACGCATTAAGGCTCTCTCAATTTCTCATCGCATGGATCGGTGCTCTAGTCGCAACAGGGATGTTGGTTATGTAAGCTTTCTTTTTATGTTGTGTAAACTAGTCTGGGCCTTCCATGTCAGTACGGCTCACTCCTGTGCTGGGAATATGTGGGTGTTGAAGTGTGTGTTTGTCTATCCGCAGAAAGAGATGTGTATGAAACAAGCCGCCACATCAAGCACTCTCTTCAATATGGATATTAGGCAGAACCAGACAAAGTATTATAATCAATTTAAGTAATTATTCTATACATATATTGCAAAGGCGTAATGGTCCCAAATATTTGCTACAACATTTTCAAGCCCATACAAATAATAATGTAATGGAACATGACAATAACATATTATTCAAATTAGGCTTGCCGAAATAGATGGTGATACCGCAACACCGATTTACGTCACTTGCTTTAGATTTTTTACAGTAATAAAAATAATTTAGCTCAGTAAAAGAACAGACACTGCAATTAAAAGCTGCTCAATGCAGCGTGCCGAAAGATAGATGCATCACAGATCAGATTTCATTTATCAGTGAGGAGAGTGAGTCGAGATCACTGACAAGAAGAGTGAGGTGAGACAGACAAGACGATGGAGGATGATTTAATTTCAAAACGAAATGCAAAAGCACCAGTTTGTCAATATTTAGGATTTTGAATAGCCTGTTAACTTTTGCCGTTTATCTAAGTTGATTTTGGAAGGTTTTTAAAACATTTGTTTGCAGACTTTTACTTTATTTTAAACTTTGTAATTTATTTATTTTACTTGACATTAAGGTGTATGCCGTGCCTCCAAGCTTTCTTACTCGTTTTGCTATTAAAGATTCTACATTTCACATTACATTATTTATTTGGTTATATAGTATACGTTTACTTAGGTATACAAAACTGGAAATAGGCTATTTAAACTTTATGTAAGTTATTTGTTAATTTATATCAGGCATAGCCTGCCCTGTAGCATGGTGTATTTTTATTTGTTTTGTTAATAAAAGTTATTTGTTTTACATATAGGCTAAAGGAGTTTGACATTGTAATTTGTTGTTGCATTCAAGCATTTGATGCTGAACTGCCGCTAATTCCAATTCCAATTCTGATGTCTCCTAACTTAATTTTTTACACTTAAGTATTTTAATACCACGTGAAATTAGAAGATAATTGCACCATATTTAATTCAGTTTTGTTTCACCAGTTAAAAAAATTACGTTCCACGCTATAATCAAACAACTTCACATAACATAAACACTGCTATAAAAAGCAGATGGTTATTAAAAACCCTGCTTTTCTGCAATGCAATGTATATTTACCCACAGACATGTTACGAAGCATTTTGTCAGAACATGTTGCTTTTTCAGTCATTTGATTGACACAGCACAGCAATTGGATTTGAAGTCTGCAGAGCTTAGAAAACAAAACATCTGAAAAGCGTATTCAGTTCCTGTACCTCAAGCTCGACTGCTCATCAAGGCGGTAAGTAAACGCTCATGTCTGCATCCCAGCTAAACCTCTTTATTAATTATTCATGAGAAACATCAGTATTTCATGAGCATTTGCTCAGTCTCACTCCCATTCATTTTAAAATGTTTTTCATTGAGCTTCAGTTTGATTAGCTTAGTCTTAACTTGGATGGCCAATGGGAGTGTCCTTTTGAGGCGCATTCAGCTTAAAAAGGTCTGGAGACAACTCTCTGACAGTTTCCCCCTTGAGACGGGCACTCGATAGCAAGGCCAATAAGGAGCCATGATTGCCTCATCAAGCCTAAATGGTGAAGGGTTTGCAGCATTCGTGGATGAAACCTTCGAGTTTGTCATCTAGCATCATTACGATCATCGCTACCCAATTGGCCACTGCTTGATGCTCTCATCTAATCCAGGTCAAGGCTTTGCAGCTGAAGACAAATAAACTGTCAATTACAGAAGATACTCGAACTGATTGCCCCAGTAGGAGATGAAAAAGACCTTTAAATATCAAGGTCAGCAGGTTGTCATAGTTCATGTTGATTCACAGTTTTTTAATCTAAAAAAACCCTAATATTGTGGCTCAAGTCCCCTTTGTAATTTTTCAGGCTAAAGAAAAGTTTTGTTTTCATCAAGGCTTGAGATCAATACCTCATTGAAGTGCTGTCCTGAGGGTTTCTGCTAATGCTGCCCGCTGCTGCACTTCTCAGGAAAATAGGGAGTGACAGAGGGTCGCCGCTGCTGGGTTCATCTCCCCCTGACCTTTATGTCCCCTTTGGGGATCTGTCTTTTTCCCTGGGACAGGATGTAACCCAGGCACAGCAGAGGGCAGGAACAAAACAAAGAAAAGTTGCACCATGATGTTTGCAGCCGCCCACCTCTGCCTCCCGCAGCTCTCTTCACCGAGCTCTTGAAAGTCATTGCCTCAAATTTGGAACAATAAGAACAAAGTACTTTAAACACAGTGTGTTTAGTACACCACCATCCTCTCAACTGGAGCACAATTTGAGCAGCGGTGGCCAAATGCTCAAAAACAGAAATTATTTAAAGTGACTATGTAATGAAATGACAACTAGAGGGTATGAGGAAGAAAAAAAAAGGAATTTCCTCTTTTGTTTTTCTGAACGTGTCAAAAAGTGAGAAAGTGCAGTGGTTGATTGATCGCAGCGATGAAGACAATGTGGGAAAAAATGCTCGAGGTTAAAACAATGACCAATGAGGCATCGGCAGAGGAGTTGAAATGATTGATATGGGTGACAAAGTGAAGACCCAGGGCTGCAGCCCAGATGGGACTTCAGTATTCTGTGTCTACTACTTCTGCTCACCTGGGGAAAGACAGGAACTCAGCACTGGACCTCTTACAGCTTTGCAAGACTGGTGAAAATGAGGGGTGAGGAGCGGTCTCTCGTGTTGTCAGTTCTACTGTTCATTAGATACAGCTGTATTGTTGTGGGTTTTTATAGAAAGTTGCCTTTAGCCTTAGCTTTACTGTGCCAGGGTTTTAAAGAAGAAACAAAACAAAACATGAAAACATATATACATATATACACATATAAGTATAGCATTTCATAAATTATACCACTTAATACGAATCCCGAAAACGTAGAAATGCTTAGTCTTATCAACTCTGAAGCTATACATGTAGGAAAAATTAAGCAATCTGATAAATGAATTAATAAATAAACAGATTTTTTTTTTTAAAAATCACAGGCAAATAAAATATACAATAAATAAAATATTTAAAGGAATAGTTTACCCATTATTTACTCACCCTCTTGTCTTTCCAAACCTGTAGAAGTTGCTTTCTAATGTTTAGCACAAAAGAAGATATTCTGAATAGTTTTAAAGAACCAAACAGTTGTTAGTACCTACTGACTTCCATAGTAAGGAGATAAATACTATTTCACGAGTTCACATCTACGTATATTAATACCGTAAGTTTATGCGTATTTGGCGTGCTGTCCGGGTGGAGGGCTCCGAGCTCGGGAAGTGGCCCGAACCCAGAGTACTCCCCCCGGTTGTGGTAAGAGTAGATGGATCTATAAGTGAGGAGAAATGGGGTGGAGGAGGGATGCTGAAAACGGTCAATGAACAGAGATAGGTTCTGCTGTCATTTATACCTTGTCATGAGTTGATTACTGATTGGTCTCCACTTGTGTTAATCAGGTTAATGAACTGCGACTGTTCCTCCCGAACTTTGTTATAAAACAGCATTTCACGAGTTCACATCTACGTATATTAATACCGTAAGTTTATGCGTATTTGGCGTGCTGTCCGGGTGGAGGGCTCCGAGCTCGGGAAGTGGCCCGAACCCAGAGTACTCCCCCCAAAACAAGAGAGCAAAAGGACAGCCGCCGGACTACGAACCCCCCAAAACGCAGAGATTTGGCGGGCTGACGTTTTTAGGAGTATGGTCGTTTGACCAGGAGATCTCACATTGCCTCTGGCAGAAGTAGGGGAGCAGGCAGGTCCTGTTGGTTAATAGTTGAGGAAGAAGCGGTTACGATGTCGGGAAGACAAGCTCCACCGTCTGCCTGCGAGGTGTAATGATATATTGACTAGATGCGTAATGTGTCCTCTGGGAGGCTGAGGCTCGCTGGACAGATAGAGGAAACAAATTATATTCCTGCGTCCACTGGGAGACTGAGGCTCGCTGGACGGGTAGAGGAAATGAATAGGTATTTACTGCGTCCGCTGAGAGACTAGCGCTCGCTGGACAGACATGGGACACCAATAGATATTTCTGTGTCCGCTGGGAGACTAGTGCTCGCTGGACAGATATGGGAGACGAATTATGTCCCTGCGTCCGCTGGAAGACTGGGCTTGCTGGACGAAGAACAGGAAGAGATGGATGCATACTGCGTCCGCTGAGAGACTAGTGCTCGCTGGACAGGCAGAGGAAAAATAGGTATTTACGGTGTCCGCTGGGAGACTGATAGCCTGACTACGACAGACTTCCTACTTCCGCTCAATTTTATTTCGCTTCTGTACTCAGTCTGATACAGCGTCAGAGCTTTCTGTTTGCCACCGGTCTGGAAACAGCCGGGCCAATCAACGAGCAGAGGGCGGGCTGAGAGCCGTGACGTAGATGCTAAGCACAGAGTTTTAAATTGTAGGTTAGAGAAATCGAAAACTGAAACGACCGCGGAAATGGGAAACGAGACACGGGATGCAATTCGCTTTGTTATGGAGAACATTCAACTCTTTTTCAAACTGAAGCCAGAACAAGAAGAGTGTTTAACAACAGATTTACAGTGGAAGTTCAATCATAGATTTGAGTTCGATGCATGATGTCTGTGCTTCGATGCGGCTGTACAGGCGCATAACATACGTCATAACTAAACGTATCTGATTGGCTTACGGGTAACCAATGATTTTAAACTTCAGACAAGTGCCCCCTAGCGAGAGAGAAAACACTTCTCTATTATGCCATTGCAGACTCTGCTACTTCACTTTGCTTCGTAGACAGAGTCTGGTATTACCAGGCTAGGAGACTGAGGCCCACTGGACAAACAGAGGAAAAATAGACGTTATTGAGTCCGCTGTGAGACTAGTGCTCGCGGACTGATAGAGACATAGGTATTTCCTGCGTCCGCTGGGAGACTGAGGCTAGCTGGACAGACAGAGGAAAGAAAAATAATAATGAAAATAGATATTTACTGCGTCCGCTGAGAGATTTGTGCTCGCTGGACGGACAGTGGAAACGGATCAATATTTACTGCGTCCGCTGAGAGACTGGTGCTCGCTGGACGGACAGTGGAAACAAATAAATATTTACTGCGTCCGCTGAGAGACTGGTGCTCGCTGGACGGACAGTGGAAACAAATAAATATTTACTGCGTCCGCTGAGAGACTGGTGCTCGCTGGACGGACAGTGGAAACAAATAAATATTTACTGCGTCCGCTGAGAGACTGGTGCTCGCTGGACGGACAGTGGAAACGAATAAATATTTGCTGCGTCCGCTGAGAGACTGAGGCTCGCTGGACGGGCAGTGGAAACGGATAATATTTACTGCGTCCGCTGAGAGACTGGTGCTCGCTGGACGGGCAGTCGAAACGGATAATATTTACTGCGTCCGCTGAGAGACTGGTGCTCGCTGGACGGGCAGTCGAAACGGATAATATTTACTGCGTCCGCTGAGAGACTGAGGCTCGCTGGACGGGCAGTGGAAACGGATAATATTTACTGCGTCCGCTGAGAGACTGGTGCTCGCTGGACGGACGGTCGAAACGGATAATATTGACTGCGTCCGCTGAGAGACTGGTGCTCGCTGGACGGACGGTGGAAACGGATAAATATTGACTGCGTCCGCTGAGAGACTGGTGCTCGCTGGACGGACAGTCGAAACGGATAATATTGACTGCGTCCGCTGAGAGACTGGTGCTCGCTGGACGGGCAGTGGAAACGAATAAATATTTACTGCGTCCGCTGAGAGACTGAGGCTCGCTGGACGGACAGTCGAAACGGATAATATTTACTGCGTCCGCTGAGAGACTGGTGCTCGCTGGACGGGCAGTCGAAACGGATAATATTTACTGCGTCCGCTGAGAGACTGGTGCTCGCTGGACGGGCAGTCGAAACGGATAATATTTACTGCGTCCGCTGAGAGACTGGTGCTCGCTGGACGGACGGTGGAAACGGATAAATATTTACTGCGTCCGCTGAGAGACTCGTGCTCGCTGGACGGACAGTGGAAACGAATAAATATTTGCTGCGTCCGCTGAGAGACTGGTGCTCGCTGGACGGGCAGTGGAAACGAATAAATATTTACTGCGTCCGCTGAGAGACTCGTGCTCGCTGGACGGACAGTGGAAACGAATAAATATTTGCTGCGTCCGCTGAGAGACTGGTGCTCGCTGGACGGGCAGTGGAAACGAATAAATATTTGCTGCGTCCGCTGAGAGACTGGTGCTCGCTGGACGGGCAGTGGAAACGAATAAATATTTGCTGCGTCCGCTGAGAGACTGGTGCTCGCTGGACGGACAGTGGAAACGAATGAATATTTACTGCGTCCGCTAAAAGACTGGTGCTCGCTGGACGGACAGTGGAAACGAATGAATATTTACTGCGTCCGCTGAGAGACTGGTGCTCGCTGGACGGACAGTGGAAACGGATAAATATTGACTGCGTCCGCTGAGAGACTGGTGCTCGCTGGACGGGCAGTGGAAACGAATAAATATTTACTGCGTCTGCTGACAAACTTGTGCTCGCTGGACATGCGGGGGAAAACAGAGCAGATAATATATGTATAATATATATATTTATTTATTTATTTATTTTATTTTATTATTTTTTTTTTTTTTTTTTTTTTTTTTTTTTTTTTTTTTTCAGCGCGTCCGCACCGCATCGAGTTGAAAATATCTCAACTTTTCAGAATGCCGCAGCGCAAGAATATCAGACCTGAACCAGGAAGTTGGTCACCAGATCACAGGGTAACCAGTTAAACTGCATGGAGACACCGGAGAGCGCCTAGATGTTTTCTCTGAGGTGCTCGCTCATCGCAGTTGTGCTGCCGTGGTACACCATATCGGTTTTGCAAAGGGAACAAAGAGCCATTTTATTTGTCCTCTGTTTAAAGTATTCTCATACTTTTAATAACAGTGGTCTCGGTTTGTGAAGAAAGTTGCATTCTATTATTCGCAGTATGCCATTATGCGAGATGTAAACAGTGTGACGCGTTCACGCATTTCACACGCGTCAATGTATTTTGTAGTCGACGTAAACGATGATGTCGACGCGTCGTTGCAGCACTAATTAGTGGTGGAAATTATGATTCTTTCTAGAGATTCGTTCATTTTCAGTTCATTCACCAAAATGATTCATTCAGATTCGTCCAGTGATGATTTCTTCGTTTTACGCAAAATGTGCCACCAGGCGGAAAAAAAAAAAAAGAGTGTATTATGTCTTAAGTCAACGAACGCGTTCACTTGTTACAAAAGCTGATCTGGCTTTATTAAAATGTGTGTGTAATCGCATTCAATATATAAAGTCTAATTGAGTTGTTCAGATGAACAAAGCACAAGGTTTCTTGCCTAATTAGCATTTTAATTGTTTGGTCAAACAGTTTGTATATTATAAATTCACATCCATAAATCGGGGATTAAACCTTTCTTTTACGGTCTATGGATTAAACGTGGAGTTGCTAAATATCAAAACGAGCGTATGTGCACAGTACTGTACCTATAACTGCGCTTTGCATTTTCGAGATTGACATGCTAAGTAGCAGACTAACCCGGTTTACTCTAATTTCGTTCACGAACAAGGTAAGATATGTGCCAGTTCATTTTCATTCACGAACGACATGTATCCGTTCATTCAGTTCGTTCACGAATGACATGTGTACGGTGTACATTTTAGGACATCCTCAGATCTCAGTCATCAAATGAAAAGGCGTCATGCCTCAGACTAAAAGGCTTCAGTCATCGGACAAAACGGCATCGCGTCTCTGACTGAAAAGCTTCAGGTCTCAGGAAAAACGACGTCAGGTGTCAGGTCTCATACAATTAACGTTAGGCATCAGACGAAACAGACTCAGAAAAAAAGTCATCAGACGAAACGGACTCAGACAAAAAGTCATCAAACGAAAAGGACTCAGGTGGAGTATCGCGTTGCCCCGCCCCATGTGACGTCACACGCACGCCGTTCACAGGAAGTAGTAATGGTTGATTGATGGCAAAAGGAGGTAAGCAGCGTCTGATATTTTATATTTTAACAGTTTTATTCAAATGTTACACTAATTAAGTTATATAGGAAAGAGAACATGCTTTTCGAGAGTCTTGTGTGCACGTTTAAAAAGTTAGTTAGCCATATTGCAACTAGCCAGCTTTTATTTTGGCCAAGTAGTAAAATTACCCTTACGAAAAAAACATGATTTTACTATATATAAAAAAAACCACACACACACAAAATTAAATCATGGTATCCACAGATTAACCATGGTTTTGCTACTCACCATAGTTTAACCATGGTGTTTGTGGTAAAACTGTGGGTATACAAATGGTACGTTAATCATTACACTAAAAAAACATGTTACTACACTTTTACTATAATAAAACCATGGTCACTTTACGTCTTGGTAAAGCAAATTCTTTCAAGTTATTAGATTGAAATCTTGGTCTAATTATAACATACCTGTATGAGTCTAACACCAGTTGTTGAATTAAATGATTTTGTAAATACAATGGTTCTGTCTTATAATTAAATATATATTTGTTTGTTTCAGTCAATCAAGTTATCGCTGACATTTTCTGGGTAAGCGTGGCTATGCTGAGCAGGACGATTACCTGGATTCACTACCCATTTAGATTTCCAGGCAACAAATAAGCTCCTCCATGCCAGAGAATTACTGTTCGTTCAATCAAAACCTGCATGTCATCCTGGACTGTACAGAAATCTGCTGTGAAAGCCCTACATCACTGAAACTCCACTCTGAAGTTATAAGTGCACTACCACATTCAAAGGTCTGGTTGGTGTAGCTCTGTGTGGTGCAGTGGAGATGTGGTTATGGCAGACAAGGGGTTCACTATTGAATATATGCTCTCCAGTATTGGTGCTAGACGGATCATTCCACCTTTCAAATGTGCCAAGCAGTTCAGCAAACAGGACTGTGAAAAAACACAGGACCACTGCACGCCTCAGACTTCTGGTGGAAAGAGTGATTCGAAGGGTCAAGGAAATACACATCTGGGATTCTGTTGTGCCACTCACCTTGTCAGGAAGAATTAATCAGATCTGGCATAATTGCTGTTTTATGGTTTATTATCAGGGACCAATGTTTCTTGAGCAGTGAATCTATATTATTACAATAGTAGTGTTACAGTGTTAACATTTGATAGTAGTTTTTTATTTATTACATTTTTTTACCTTTTCAGTTAGTTGCAATGCATACCTACCACCATTAAATGTGTTTTTCCTTTTTTTATTGTAATGTAAAATTGTATATTTTGTATAATGAAATTATTTAAATAAAATGTCCCTGAAAATAATTTCACAGACACAATGAAATAGTTGACAATGAAAAGTATTTTTATAAAAACTCATGAAAAAAATCTTCTTTGTTATATCACACAATGTATCAAATGTAAATATACGCAAGTAGTAAAAGAATATGCATATCATATACATTACAGAAGATTTCATACAAAAAGTATTCACCTTGGTATGTACATTTATCTAATTAATAGCAAGTACAATATATTTATTGTTATAATTTGTGATGTATCTAATATGTTATCAAAGATCTACTACAAAATATGCTACATACTACTCAACTACATAAAGTATATATTTACTATGAATGTAAAAATAAATCTTAGGTTCATACTATAATATGAACAGAATCTGTCCATTCATACCACTGAAAGATACACATCCAGATAAACGTTATAACAGTACTTTCATTGATGTTATGAAGGCATCATCTCGCCAGATCATCTGTATTATGAAATCTGATTGTGTGTCAGTCACAAAGTCACACCAGTGTAGACCAGTCACTGCAGTCTGACCTTGTACCTGCCAGTAGTACTTATGGGTCTCTTTAAGTTTGGCTAGTCCTCTTTGAATTTTCATAAATGGAACCTGAGCAATGTTTTCAGCAGAGGTGCTTTTTACCTCCACTAGTCCAAACGAATGTTTCAGATGGATCATGCACTCGTCCGTCTGGCCAAATTTAAAATTACAGCCAAACTGAAAACCAAGCACAGGTAGTGGGGGGAAATTAAGATCAGGAACACCTGCAGCTATACGGGGACACTGGAATGAAAGTGGACTGCCAAGAGGTACAACTCTACTTTTGACATGCCCTCAAGTATTTGCGGCAGCAAAGGCTTGGGATTAATCTGACGTAGTTTTGCACCAGAAGCCAAGACATCAGCATCTGGAAGGGGACCTAAAGAAATGAACACAAATGATGAGTCATGAAGACATTAAGCTATAGCTGTGCGCACACACACACACACAAACAGAGTTGTGAATTACCTGTGTAAGCCTTTTAATTGGGTAGACTTGGTTCCATTCTTCCCAACTGATTCTGGTTTCAGGACACAAAGTTCACTCGCTGCCTCTGGATGAACTCCCTTAATATAAAATGAATACAGTAATAGTTAAAGATTGTTTACTGATCTTGGGTGGTTTTCATTTATATATTTGTTACTTAATCTGCACTCTTGTTCATTATTAGTATATGATGTTTAAATGTTTACATATACTTTCTTTGAGTTAATAGTTTTCTTACCAATGCAGAAAAAAGAAAAATACATGCCTGTGCTCTTGGACGATGCCATCTCTGTGGCTCACTTGATTTTATTCATCTTCTTAGTTGTGTTTCACTCCAAGATAAAAGCATTAGATGCTGTAAACATTTTTTTTCCATTTGTATAAGGATATTGTATAACATCAGTGAAGAAGTACATTATCGATTAAACTTAACGGTAACACTTCCTATGAAGCCCGTATTTAAAACAAATTATAAGAGAATTCTTATGGCATTATGATGAATGCATAATGTATTAGAAAAAAAAACTTTGTAATATGTCATATCATCTCATGAGTAATCATAACAACAGTTTTAATGTGTTATAATGTTTACTTATTTGTGGTTATAGCATTTAAGATTATGATTTATAATACGCAATGAATATAATGCATCCACTTAACTTACAATAGAATGTTTCCCTTAGATATAATACAAGTCTAATATCTTGGCATTATTGTTTTGTTACTTTACTCAAAGCAGGCAAATACCACTATACATAATTACAACAATAATAATGAAAATAAAAATATTATTTTTCCTTAAACAACCAACATATCAAATATCTGATTAGATGAATGTGTAATATGGCACTTTTGATTTTAACAATATTTATTGTAATATCAATAAGATAGTAAGATACTGTATATATTTTAAATAAATAATGTCACGATATAAGACTTATAAACCATTATAAAGTTAAATAAGTATAAGTTTTATACGTATAATTGTTATAATTATTTATGAGATGAAACAACAGTTTTTCTATATTTAATGCATTGTGGTTTTATTATAGTAAAAGTGTAGTAACATTGTTTTTTTAGTGTAATGATTAACGTACCATTTGTATAACCACAGTTTTACTACAAACACCATGGTTAAACTATGGTGAGTAGCAAAACCATGGTTAATCTGTGGATACCATGATTTAACTATATCGACCATGTGTTTTATTTATTTATTTATTTATTTATTTGTGGTTTTTGATAGTAAAATCATGTTTTTTTTCGTAAGGGTAATTTTACTACTTGGCCAAAATAAAAGCTGGCTAGTTGCAATATGGCTAACTAACTTCTTAAACGTGCACACAATACTCTCGAAAAGCATGTTCTCTTCCCTATATAACTTAATTAGTGTAACATTTGAATAAAATATAAAATATCAGACGCTGCTTACCTCCTTTTGCCATCAATCAACCATTACTACTTCCTGTGAACGGCGTGCGTGTGACGTCACATGGGGCGGGGCAACGCGATTCTCCACCTGAGTCCTTTTCGTTTGATGACTTTTTGTCTGAGTCCGTTTCGTCTGATGACACTTTGTCCGAGTCCGTTTCGTCTGATGACTTTTTTTCTGAGTCTGTTTCGTCTGATGCCTAACGTTAATTGTATGACACCTGACACCTGACGTCGTTTTTCCTGAGACCTGAAGCTTTTCAGTCAGAGACGCGATGCCGTTTTGTCCGATGACTGAAGCCTTTTAGTCTGTGGCATGACGCCTTTTCATTTGATGACTGAGGTCTGAGGATGTCCTAAAATGTACACCGTACATGTGTGCCAGTTCAGTAATTTCACTCACGAACGATAAGATCTCTAGATCTAGTTCAGACTCATATGAAACTCGTTCATTGAAGGGCGTATTCGTTACTACATTCAACGAATCACATACTCTGTCACCTCATACTCGAAGGCTATCGGCTCGAGGTTGAGTAATTCTTTGACAGGATGAAATGGTTGTTACCCGGTTCACTGAGCTGCGCATGCGCTGCTTATAGCGCCGCGCTGCTATGGAGGGAGAAACTTCATTGAACGAGAAATATGAGTCAGTGGATAACATGAGCGATTCGTTCACCTAAAAGATTCGTTCAGCTAAAAGATTTGTTCAAAAGAACGATTCGTTCATGGACGACACGTCACTAGTCCTAATGGATACATTTGGAACACTGGTTTCACGTTGTAGTATAGACTGTGGAAACAGAGGCTTCTGAAAACTATGAATGTCATTATACAATGAATATCATTATGTCTGTAAAACATACCAAGACATGATTATGGCAATAACATTAATTGCGGTTATGTGCTATTCACTTCCAAGCAATTCTAAAGATATTTACTTGCATGCTTTTCATATTACAGTCCTAGAAAGACAACAGAATTTTACTCACACTGCTGTCCTGCGGCAAAACGAGGGTAGTGATCACGCCAGTAGATGGTGAAATATGCCCCTAAATAAATTGGTCCTGCCAGAATAATTGAATGAAACTTATGTCTGTAAAACCTCAGTGAGGTTTAAACGTGCACGGTAAGGCAGGTAATATCTTTGGACATTTCCGTGTGGATGATGACTACGTCATAGCCTCATTTAACAACTTTAAGCCTCCTTTCCACAGCACACGGCATTTGGAAACGATTGTCGCATACTGTTCGTGCAGCAACTGTTACCTTGACGTGTTCAACATGGTAAAATTAATAATCAGTGTTGGGCAGTAGCGTCGCTACAAGCAGCGAAGCTAGTTTGACTACATTTCTCAGTAGCTTGGTCGTAGCTTCGCTACTTTCTGAATCGAATAGCTTTTCAGTAGCGAAGCTACTTTTACCAAGTAGTGCGGTAGCTTCCACACAAGCTACATTTCGCAAGCATTTCTGAAGCTCAAACTCAAATCGGGAAATACAACTGCTAATATCGCTGATCCTGGATCAGTAGTGACGCTCTTGTTCGCGTTTAAGGTGGATAGCAACCAATCATCTTTATGATGCATTACCGCCACCTTCTGCTCCGGATGGTACGACTCCTTGGCCAGTCACGCAAAAAATTATTTGATGAAATGATGGCATAGGATGAGGTCGGAGAACATTTAATCCCGAGGAGTGAGTCGCCGTGGCCGTACCTCGACAAGTACATGACACTGACCGAGATAACAGAGAGAAAATATGTTTTCAGATGCTGCTTGTAAAAAATAACAGGGTCCCCCTTACGATTATTGTGATATATTGTAATATATTATTTTCCTTTTTATTTCTAATATTTATAATTTAAATACATTTAATAATAGTTAACAAGATATAGGTAATTCTGACCTCGCACCGATAGATCTGATTAGAATACATCACATCCGGTCGGGCGTTCGCCCACGGTCTAATCGTGGAAGTGTAAATATTTGTACGCATCCGAGACTCAATTTGGATCTGAAATTCCACATGCGTATGTGATCGAATCTCCACGCGGCTCCCGCACTACTTTCTAGCCGAAAACCTGTATTTAGCGTCTTCACCTGAAAATGTATTAATTTATGATGCACGGTCTGTGCCGCTAGAGGAGGCGGCCTCAAACTGCGCCTCGGCCGGAAAAGCCGCGGTGAAGGGCTGAGCCGCGGCGGGAAGTGAGAGAGGCCTGCTGCTGCTGCAGTAGGAACTGAGGAGCGGGCTGGTTGGGTGCCTGCTGGAGCTGCGATTCCAGCGCTCAAAGAGAGCCCGGTCTTGATCGGATCGAGCGTGGTGTCGAGCGAGGTAAGCTCGGCTTGCACGGTCTATTGGCCACGACGTGTGGCTTGGCGAGAAGAGCAACTGTCGCGATGACGTTTGATGGTGCTCAACTGCCGTGTTTAATGATCATGGGTGTCAGAAAAAGTAGCATTTCTGAAAAAATCCCCGGTATGGATCTCCTTGCTGGAAGGAAAATCGGGTCTGTGATGAGAAGACAGACAGCGCGAACCGGGATGCTGAAAACGGTCAATGAACAGAGATAGGTTCTGCTGTCATTTATACCTTGTCATGAGTTGATTACTGATTGGTCTCCACTTGTGTTAATCAGGTTAATGAACTGCGACTGTTCCTCCCGAACTTTGTTATAAAACAGCATAAAAGGCAATGGGGGCCACCATCTGTTTGATTACCAGCATTATTCTAAATATATTCTTTTATGTTCATCATAAGAAAGAAACTCATACAGGTTTGGAATGATATGAGGGTGATTAAATTGTGACAAACTTTTAAGGGGGTGAACTATCCCTTATTAGATGAACATATTAAACGTATAAAATATTAAAAGTATAAACATATCACATTTAATAAACAGTAACATAACAATGCATTTTTTGGAAACCATTTACAATGATTTCAGCCTTACACAATCAGAAAAGGTTAATGTAGGGAAAAGAATATATAAAATGCAAAAAAAGCATAGATAATATATTAATAATAAATAAAATACTTAAAATATGAAAAGTAAATAAAAAAAAAAACTAAAAATATAAAATGTAATAAATACATTTTACAATTTAGGAAAATAATAACCATGAAAATTTAGAATTGAAGCTTTATCCATACAGAAACCGTAAATGTGGAAAAGACAATGCAGATGCAATCTTGAACAATAGAATATAATAACCCTTTCTAAAGTTGCAATGTTACCTGCAAGTTTCTGTCTGCATTATTCAAAGCACCCTGCAATTATATGCCTGTGAGTGACAGGAGAAAGTAAGATTGCACATTGTCTTCTGTCCTGTCTCTATCACACATGCTCTCTCATTACCAGCACTACTCATGCCCTACTGTTCCTGTAGTGAGCTATTTGAACTGGTAACTCCCCAAGGTCGACCAACATCTCCACCAACAGCGACAGCCACAGCCCCTGCTGACAGCCAGTCACATTTATATTTAGCCAGAGAGGAAGAGGAGGAGGAAGAGGTGCCAACTGAATAAGCCAGCTTCCCCTCTGTGCAAGAGATGCATCCTGTAAGATCCGCCTGCCTGCGTCTCTCACTTTCACTCCGTCTCTCTCTGACCCAGAAAAACAGCCCCGGCACGACGGAGAAATGCAGGAGTGCAGACACACCTAAATATAAATAACTTTGTGCTACTTACATGTCTAATGACGGGTCGAAGCCTGAAAACGTTAGAGTTTAGAGTCGGTTTGGAATGCCTGCAGTGAATTTTCAGAGTTACAATCCCAGGGGTTGGTATTTTATTATATAAAACCATCAAAAAACAATTGATATATATTAAGATAACTAACAATTTTTGTAAAACTTCAGAATCCACAGCCTACAGTAGTCAAGTAGGCTTTGAAACACTTTTGAAACAAGCTGATTCACTTTTATTCTTGAACTTTTGACCATGGATAGCATCTGATCCGCTTTGCATCTTATTCCAGACATGAACTGCCCACTTCATATGCAAATATGAATGTAGCTTGTGATTTTGGCAGGTGCTTTCCATTTCTGCAAGCAATAAGCATCAGACGGTCACAGAATGATGAACCATTTCTTCTAGCCTGCAATACTGCTAATTAACTAGATTGGACCTATCTTAAACCTGCTAGAACACCACTAAACCAGCAATCATCAGAAGCTGGTTTTAGCTGGATTTTGGCACAAAGAATTTGCTTGTTAAAATGATAATAAAGCTTCTGTTCTTCACAAATTTTAGACAGAGAAAAATAATTAAAGAACAAAAGTGAAAAAAAGAAAAAAACCTAGAGGGTCATTTCTCATGCACCACCCAGGGAATAAATAATCAACTTGATTTGGTCCAATGTGGCCAGTCATGCTCCATTGTAATTTGAGGGGCTGTTAGGATTAGTTTAAAGTGTGAAATTAATAAAGGGCAAACTGGATGTGATAGAAAGGTGGGAAGAATTGAGCTGAAACAGAAGGGAAGGGACAGAGTAGAGGCCTAACAGAGGATGAGAGGTGTGTGTGTGTGTGTGTGTGTTGTGGGGACAGACTGGAGGGCAGTGGGAGGTTTGGCACAAGGACAGAGATTACAGAACCGTACTTGGGGGAGGTCTGAAAGGAGGATGCTATGACCTTTCCCTACTCACAGCACAGCCAGCACCAGATTCACAGAGAGAAAGACTTGATAGTTTAGAGTCAAAAGTGCTGGACTCATGGGTGGTCAGCCCACGCTAGAATAGTAGGACATTTATACAGGATGACAGGATGGATCAGCCATCCTTTGAGCATGTGCAGTATAGGGATGGGCGATGTCAAAAAATATTGTATTGATAACGTAAAATATATAACGATATCCAATAATATCATCTACCCAACCTCCACCACGCCCTGCCCCCATCGAGATCATAAACACACACGACTGGTCTTAAGTTAACTATTGCCACAAAACATCAGCTTTACTGTTATTTTGGTATTGCTAATAAATTAAATATTTATAGTCCTATAAATAAATATTCAGAAACATCTTTTTGTTTTTAAACTTTTATTAAACTGCAGATCACAATAGAATAGGCCTATATCCTAAATAAGGATAAATTATATTGGAACGTATCTCCAAAATAATCGCATACACAGACGCACATTGCCATAACAGCAGTCAGCGCCGAACATCAGGCGAATAAAATAAGCTCACAAGGTCACAAAAGTGATTCACTCAAGATCATTGAGGTATTTTCTTTTCTTTTGTTCTTTGATTGACATTAATGCCTGGCGGCAGCGGCTGCTATCAATGCATAGATCCAATACACCCTTGTTTTCTTTCTCAACTTTTTATGCTCACTTACAGTAAGATAAAACCAATTGTTTTATGGGATATTTTGATATAATTCTGTGTGTATTTGTCAATTAGAAAATGCAAGAATACAAGAGCGAGATCTTATTCCAGTGTTCACCAAATAGACTATAAAGAGGTGGCTTTTGTGCGCTTTGTGTATGTGTCTTTTGAAAATCACAATAAATGCACTTACAGGAATCAAGAAGCACAATCAAAATGTATTTTTAAAACCATAAATTAGATTCCTGACCTTACACATCTGATATGATTTCCAAAATTGGAATAGCTTTTCAACTCCCATCCCTCCCACTAAATTATTTAATTCTTGCGTGCAAAAAGATCTGTATGATGACTATTTATTAGGTTTATCATTTGTCATTTCTTCCCAATAATGTTGATAATTGTCCGTTACCTGACTGTTGACAATGTAATAATATTAATAACAACAATAAAATCTTAAGCTCACTGAAGACAAGTAAACAGTCAGTGATTGGAAAAAGAATAAGAAACTAATGACAAGAAATAGCACAAAAAAACTTCAGTAGAAAAAAAAGACATGCTACGTACACTGTAAAAGTAATACAATTTTTAAAAACACTGCATACTCTTTTCTGGGTAAAATTAATATATATTAAAGTTACGAATGTGATTTAGTCCAGAGTAGTGATAGATTTTCTCTCTAATGTTGTTTGAATAACATGTATGATGCTTACGCAAGTAGATATTTAAGAAATCAGTGACATGCTTTACTTGCACCTGTGCTTTATTTGTTCAAAAATGTGTTAGGTGTGTTTTTAACAGCTTATTAATGACAATTCTTTTAATTAAGTTACCTAGAGTTTGCTTCAAAAGTGTTGTATTTCACAGGGCAAATCAAACGGAGCAGTGTGTTTATGGTGGTTTCACAAAGGATGAGCATATGGGCTTGTGTTTGTGTTGAAGTGTGCGCTTTGTACACTGGCTACTTTATCCTTCACCTTCCCAGAGCAGTTTGAGCCAACACAGACGACAGAAAAGGGCAGATCCTAACATGAGCCGGAGCACATTTATTGTTACAAGCACTTTTCAGAGCCACAGACACATGATTTACCTGTAAAACGTCAAGTGCGACACCTGCACTCTTTAAAGCATCTTAAAATTCAAAACCACTGTCCCTGAGATACATGAAAGGTACCCTGCTTTGTGCCTGCCAAAAACAAGGCCTTCTTTCAGACGCAAACCAGTCACCTTGCTGTAATGGGCCATTATAGCATTGCACAACTGCAATACACTGAATCAGTTACCATCAGTGGAGATGTTGTTAGGGTCCAGACAACATTGTTCATTTACTCAGCCTATGCTTATTTGGGTATCACAGTGCAATTGTTCAGGGCAGGTGGGGACGCCACCTCACCTTGCTAAGATGCAAATGGACAGTCCTGAACACCTGCAGTCGGTCAGATGGTGTTTCCAGCCATTTTGTCCTCTGAGAGTGAACAGAAGGCATGACGAAGCAGTCAGAAAAGATGTGTTAGCATTGATGAGCATATGCACATCAAGTATATACAGTATAATGTCTAAAGAATGCTAATCTGGATATTTTACTGTTGAACAACATACCTGTGGCTACTTAAATCTCTTTCATTTCATTTTGCATCCTCTCAAGTTTGAATCAAGCTAATTGGCCCCATCTTGTGCCTCAAAACAGTTACTATGACTACTAACTGCATTAAACAATGGTCTTCAGTCTTCAATTAAATCAACAAAAAGAAAGCATTTCTCAGAACAACAACTGCTAAAAGCTACATAGAGCTGGATGAAAGAAGTTAAAGTCAGAATGAAAAGAAAATTCACATACATTCATGCACAATTCATCCATCTATGTTTTGTTTGTTTCTTTGTTATTTATTGTTTAATCGAAATGTCACAATGTGATCTGGTGAAAACGACTTCTCTCTGGTGATTTATGCCACATTTCTTCAATCATTTAACCCACTTCAACATGCATGCTTGCATTTATTTTTGAGTATGACACCCACATCTAGAGCAGCACGATTAATTGTTAAAGGATCTCGATTCAAATACCCATGTGTTCTTATTTATAAATGACAACGTTTCGTCTTTGTGTTAAACCTTTGGTAAAGTCATATCTGAACATTCAAAGTACTTTTGGAACTTAACAGCTATAAATCTTGCTAAAACCACAATAAATTGTCTTCCTTGTAAAACTGGCTGAAAGTAAATGTGCCGACTCCAGTTTTGGTTTCACTGGGCCGCAGTCATCACAAGCTAATCCTGACATGAGTATTTTTCCTATTCAAATGCAACCTTGCAGTAAAACCCACTGTAAAAACAACATAGAAGCCAGATTCTCTCATATGATCTGAAGCAAGATTTGTGGTTTTCTTGAGCAGATGAAGCTAATGGAGGTATGATTTTAAAGCAAGTCCAACCAGGTTCAAGGAATCACAGAAACTAACATGAGGCACCAGCGCCAATTCCAAGCCTCTTGGATTGATTTCTTTCCACATTCTACAAATAGATTCCTATGCCACAAATAGCCTCCTATGGAAGCAGTCAGACATTAATACTTCCCCATCAGATATCCCCACATTGGACCTGGTTTTATTAGTCAATATTTGCCTCCCTTGCATAAAAACTGTGCATCAACCTATTTAGCCAAAGGTCGGGAGATTCCATAGTGGCTTCATTGGAAACACTAGGAGATATTAGCCACCCTAATGTTGTAATGTTCTGCATTTAGTGTATATAGTACTGTATGTGTAGTCTTGTTGACTGAGACTGTGCCTTAGAATAAAGTGATGGTAATGGGTTTTGGCGAAATAAAATAAAACCATAAATACACACAAATATCTTAATCTTGCACAACGACATTAAATGCCTGGTTTCTTTCCATTTCATCTTTGTAGCTATTTACTATTTATTTGGCTTGAGCTGATTTGCACTGTGATTGCCAGTAACTGAATTAAGTTTATTTATTTACAAACCAGAGGGATATTTGAAGGAGAATGTCACCACTGAAATTTTAATGTAGAAATCCAATGTCATTCATTATTATTACTTCACTACATTTGACCATGATCAAGCTTGGAAAGCACAATTTTAGTGCAACCTATAATTTTTTTTTTTGTTAAGAAAGATGTCATCCTCTTATAAGCGCAAAGGCTGTATGCCAATATCATGTGTCATTTAAACAACTTAGTTAATCCTTTAATTTCCTTTCATCATATGCCAGTGGATTAGTTTGTGGGAGGCATTTGACATTAATCCTAAATACATCTAATGTTTTAATAAATGTGCAGGTAATAGAAGTTGGTGTTGGTTCCGATCAGTTATGAAATCCATCTGAAATGGATCTTAATGTCCTCAAGACCATTCAGAAGCAGATATAAAGTCCTATGGCACTTCATAGTATAAACAGTGGCTGGGGCCTTTCAGAGGGCATATAATTCACAAGATCCGAAGGTGGCTGTTTTGCACCAAAATCAATAATGTCTTAACCTCCTTGAAGAGGGATTTGTACTTGATATACTTTGAAACACTTATAACACCTTACACCAGCAAAGACATGAAAAAAGAGAACAAAAGGGAAATAGAGAACAGAATGTGCCAAACTGGAACATTTACATTGGTTCTTTTCTCTTGCTACCTGATATAGTGCAGGGTATCTTCAAAGTACAAAGGATTGGTTTGTTTAGGATCAAGGAGACAGTCCGGCAAATCATGAAGAGCTTAAATCTTTCCTGTCTGTGAACCCATCACACACTGGAGCACATCGTCCCCATAAACAACACACCAGTCTTTAAACATATCATCAATTAGAAGCCTTCCTGGAGCCATTCAGAGCACATAAAACTGTTCATCAAACCATCTGCTGGACAATTTATCGTAACAAAATTCCATTAATTCACTTTCTGCATCAACCCTAATTGCCAAGGGATGAACAATAAGTATAGTCTAGGCCAGTTTTGGTCAGTTGAATCAATGTAGCCAGTTATCAATATTTTATTGACAATTTGAGAAGCAAAAACACACAATCTGTTGAGGCTCCCATAACAAAATGAATAAAGCATTCCAACAATGTAATGCATTTATTTTTACAGCTTAAGTGAACGATAATTGTACAATTGGATCACAATTGAATTGGTTTGTGGCGTGCCACATTTAATTATGCGCTGAAATAATATTTGAGTTATCCAGTGTTCCCAATTAAAATGGGCACTTAAATGCAATACTGTATGTAACATGATGATTGTAATGAAAAAAAAAAAAAAAAGATTATTAAAAGTATGTTTGCTAAATTTGGTTTCTTTGAGTAGGCAGCTTGGGTCGATGTGATTTTTGTATATCAAAGGGAAACCTTTTGAAGTTTAACAGAGAGCCCACTGGAATTTGATATTAACAGGATATTTTACACTGTTTTTGGGGGGAGACCATGATAGGGCCTGTGATCAGTGAGCACTGTTAGTGCACTCAGACGTGTCTGAAAAAAAGATGAAAGGACAATATGGGACACTCAGTGGCTTCTCCGACATTGTCTCATCAATAGCAAATGGAAACAAAAACATGCTTTTAACTACGGATTGTCACAAAATAGAGGATTAGATTAAATTAAATTTGATTGTCCGCTGCTAATGCACTTTCGATCATCTTTTCCAATTTGGCAGCACTTGTCTTTGTCAATTATTCTACAATCACTGGAAAGTAATTTTCAGGACGTATTCCATTTTTACAGTGTATCTCTGTTCCTCTGTGCTACACAGGCTAAATAGAGGCCCAAAGAGGGACAATTTGACAACAACATCTGGGTGGTCAAAAGGGGTCAAGGTTTGGCTTGTTAGCACGGTCCACCATCTGGATGCAGAAAGCATCTTTCTCTATTGATAGCCATTCAAATCAAGCAACATATATATTACTATAGAACTTGACGGATTGTCCACAATAATGTGGTGCCATCAAACAATCAGCGTTTCCATAATGTTTCATTAATCAAATGGCATCTACTGTGATTGCCTAATAAACAAATAAATACCTGGCTGCAGAATTGAGCACGCATTAGCAAAGATGACAGTTTTGAAACTCCATACTTCAGAGGAGTCCTGTGTCAGCTGAGCAGGAACCATTGAGATAAATAGCAAGGTTAGCAGATAGCGTTCTCCACATATTCCAGACACTTAAGCAAGTGAATGCAAAGGCTGGTTTTCTTTCATGTTCAGAGGAGACTCATTACTGGGACTTAAATGCCATCCTGCCTTGAAAATAGGAACTCCAGGATGTTCAGTGAAGACTGGGGTAAGTCATTAAGGTGACTGGCGGTAAAGCCACAGTATTAAAAGAAACCTCAGTCTATTACACTATCAGGGGTTAATACAACTCTGGCGCATTGCCATTACAGAGAAATTATGAATGATTTATGCAGCACACGTTCAAATCAGGAGGGCTAAAGGTGCAGAGTGCCATTAAACGGCTGTGATTTCATATTTTAGGGTTTAATTAATACATTGCAGACTTCTTCTCTCACCTGAAGACTAGCTGCTGACTCAAGGCGAAGACATCATTTTACGGCATGTTAAAGGTACACAATCGCCTCACCTCATATGCTGTCCAAAACCAAAGCCCTGTCCGCATTTCACGCCATATCGCCTTTTGTTTCTCTGCTAACGCCACTGTTCGCCGTTTTGAACGAGCATGTTCAGGCCAATGTGACTGCTCTCTGGCAGCTCACCAACAACAACTGTTATGCAAATTTACCTCTGTGTTTTATTTGGGAGAACAAAGAGATTTTGGGTGGACAGTTTCATCTTTGGTCTCTGTTCACTTTAGGGCTTTCATATTTGTAGGTTTAATTAATTTTCAAAGGCAAGCCTGAGGTTTATTACAATGTGCAAATGATTCTCAGTGGCAGAGCAAAGCATGCTAATCTGCATGTAGCACTTTGTGAAAGGTCATTCCCTCCAGCTCAACGGACAAAGCTCACTCCAAATTGATAAGCTTGACACAACGGATATGCACAAACACACTTAGACAATACAAAAATATGGACACCTATTCAATAGAATTCAATGGTTTGCCCAATGGCGTCTGTGAAGTTATGCAGAATGATTAAGTGCAAAAAATATCTGTTTTTAGCATTACATAAAAAGGACATTTGGGTACTGTTAATTCTAGCACACAGTTTAATTCCAAACCTTTATGAGCTGCGTACAATCACTGTGCAGCTGGTATCTTAAGAAACAACTTCAAATGTACAAAAAGTTATGAAACACCACCAAATAATTCTGTCTTTTACAGCAAATTCTATAGCAGTACGTTCCAATATAGCAAATTCTATAGCAGAATAACATTAATCCTTTGCAAATAATGCAATCCCAGAACGCTCTACAACAAGTTCCCAATTTCCATGCTACTTTGATTCATGCCTTGAGCATTTCAAACTTTATGGTTTAATTTCAGTTGGAAGATAATTTGAAGGTAGCTGGCTATGTGCAGTAGGGCAGCTCACGAGATTTGGAACAGTTTAATATAAATTACAAAAACATCCATTAACCCATCAGCCATGACATTGGTGGCATAAATATGCACATCCTGCCTTTACACATGAGGAAGTGGAGGAAGGGGGAAAAGGTCCCTGAGGTATCACTCTATACACACACACACACACACAGTCACATTTGTTGACTCCATGTCTCTTTGATGTAAATTCTGACATTTCTGGCAGCTCTGTATTCTGTGAGTGATGGCACTGCCTTTTACTGAGGTCAAAAAAAGTGGAGAAATATAGCTCAGTCAAAGTGCAATCACAATGCTATGGTTAATAATGGGTATGAGTGGTTTCCATTCCTTTTGAACCTTATCACATTTAAATTCGCCTCTCTCGATTTTAGCTTCTGTGTGACTGCTTATTAGAATACGGCAATCACAATAGGGCAAGGATCAAAGACATGCAAAAATCTCAGAAGTTGTTAAAATAAAACCAGATTTTACATCCATCAGACACTTCATTTAAATGGAAGAACAGAACAAGCAACACCAAAAAACACCCCCATCCACGGTCAAATCCCATTAAGTCAAGTAAAGTCCGAGCTAGAGATGCTTTGAATGGTTGCCGGCATTAAAAAAGGATGATGGTGTGAAACAGAGAGCTTTTCCTTGCTTAGTGGATGAAAAGCTGAAAGAGCCATTATTGACTGAACAGTCATCAAGTTGCACCACAGTTAACTGCCTCTTTCTTTGTGTCAGTGACATAAGAGACAGATAGCCGGCAATACAAGAGCAGGCAAGTGATTTGCCATCTGCTCTAATGGAACTGTCTACCCTCGGGCACTTGGTTTAGCACAGTCAAGAAGGAATGCGGAAGTTTGAACACAACAAAAACTCAGTGGTAAATCTAATTGAGTGTTACTGATCCAGTACTGCACTGCAATACTGGGGTTTAAGATTTTCGGATGACCTGTTAGCATGCAGTGACCTTATGACCTAAAGTCAACAATTGCCCCATGATATTCAACACTGCTGATGTCACAACATGGTTTCCCAGGTTTGTATCACAAAGCATAAAGAAGAAGTGTAAACCGACAGCTTGTTGGAACAGGTGTGTCTGTGTTTGATCTATACATATGCTGGCGTGTGGGCCGTTTGCATGACTGCTTTGACGTGACCACAACAAGCGTTGTGATGATTCACACAGAAAAAAACGGCACAGACACAAGCACACAAAAATAAACATATGCTCATGCTATCAGATTATCTGGTTAGAAAATTACACTATAATACTCTTGCTACTGAAAAAAAAATATTTTATTTTTAGTCATTTATTTTATTTTATTAGTTGAATGAATAACCAGACTTGAATATGTTCCCGCTCACTGGTTTGTAACATAATCTGGCTGTATGTTTCAAGGGGAGCTGTCCACAAGGCAGGTGCTGAATTTCACAGCTTGAGTTTGACCTCTATGACAATAATACTGTAGATCTACAGACAGCTGTCGGAGCTTCTTAAGTAGCAGTAGAGCTCAGCATTGGGAGTGATTTTAAGCCCTCTATATGTCTTTATGGTCAAGTATGCAGACATTTTTTTTTTTTTTTTTCAAAAACATTATTTCTGCATTCTTAAATTCTTCACCTCACTATGGTAAATATAACCACAAAGAAAGTACAACTCCATATTCAGCCCTATCAGCAGGTCTAGTCATCCTGCAACCCACTAAAAGCCCAAATAATTGAAAGCAACTAAAGTCAACTTTATATTGTGCGGATAATATCTTCTTCTTCTTTTCTTTTTCTTTAAGAGAGGATTGGGAAATTACAAAAAGACAGACTTTAAATTATTTTTTCCCACATGAGCACTCTTTAAAAACAAACCACTAAACCACAGACCAAAATTTATGAGTAGCTTTATAACTGTATGAAATGGAATTACGAAAACAAATTTAAAAAGGGAACTCTCTAAATGCAAAATTTATGTCTAATTAGTAACCAGATAATTATATTTCAGTTAAATATTAAAATGTTGCTTGATTGTGCACACAAATTAATTAGAGTCAGACTTATTAAGTTGAATTAATCAGAAAAAATCTTATCAAAAAAAAAAAAAATGTGCTGTTGCACATCAGCCCCTGTGGCCACAAACAGCCACCCTTTCATTCACAGCCTTACCCGCACAGATCTACTATGAGTCAGGGTGTTTCAGAGAGTATGAATAAGATGATGGTGTAACTAGCACTATCTAAGTGTTCATTACCCCCAGACTGACGTCAAACCTCCATGATTAAGAACAGACACCTCCTAGTGCCACCTCCATCCCTGACACCATTTACACAGCACATTTTGAAACTGTCAAAATGACACATAGCACAACCACATGTACTGTAATGCTGAAACTAAAAGTGGAAAAAAAAGTGACTTGTTATAGGTCTTAACTTTCAACCTTTTCATAGTTGAGGTTTTATCATATGTCTGGGAAGGATTCTGCAGCAATAGATGTTTTTATTTTTTTATTTGGCTTTATGCTGTTCTCCGATCATTGCCATTTCACAGGGAAAACATATTGATATTTTGTACTCCATTAATTTGTTGCAGAAAATTTTAATTTAACATAAATACTGTATTATGAAATTGTTTTGTTATTATTATCATGTCAATAATAAACATTCAAGCATGCAACATGCTAAGCAACTTGGTGGCTCGTTAGATTAGAAATAATAATCAATTTTAGAACAATACAAATGTAATATTTTTTAAAGGCGACATCAAATTATAATTCTGAAAATGTTTTTCCTCCAGATGACTCCACCTGTCTCAAGCCACAGCTCGAGGCTTAGAGACATTCGCTGCATGGATGGCAGTTACCAAACGTTTGTCTCCACTCTGTCCCCGGGCTCCGATCTAACAGCAGCTGGAACAAACACACTTTATCAAATAAACGTCAAAGGATGTTTGCCGAAGCAGTCTGGCATTACCCACAATACTATTGCAACCAACAGCAAAAAGGAGAGACGATAAATGAGTGGAACAATGTCTCCGTTCTGACAACATCCCCTTCCCTTGGCTCATCCATTTGTTTTGTGGATGTCCCTGTAAATTAGATGAAAGACAAAGGCTGCATAACATGCTGATGGTTATGTGCAAGCAGGGCCTACATAAAGATCAGAGTGAGGCATTTTGAAGTAAAACTGATTATACGGCAACTGAAGACAGTGGGATACAGAGAAATGGAGAAAGGAAGGAGAGTGAGACAGATGCGATAGACAGACAACTCAGTGAGAGTGAGGTCAAACCTGAGCCCCACTGTCATACTGAGGAGATGAAGCACAAACTGAAGAGAGACTGCTCATACTCAGAGCTCTTGCTGTGAGAACTGCTGCTCACAGTCCGCACGATGCATATTAATCACAAATTTAAAAGTAATTCCTCCCCCTTGCAAGCTTTAATCTGACTGGCTGATGGAAAATAAATTAAGTTTTTGTTTTCCGAGTTACACTACTTTTTTTAAAGCTTTTGTGTTCACCAAGGCTTTGATCAACAATACAATAATTTCCATCAAAATCATCGACTTGATACTAGAGAGGACAATTCGCACTCTACCCTATCCTAGGATCAAATGCACCAGGGGCAAGGCTATATAAAGGCCAGGGTGGCACTGGCCCACTCAGATTGACGGCTGGCCCACTCAATCAGAACAGAAAATGTGGGAAAGCAGAAAACAAATCATCCATATCTGACAATACTAATCACTCAAACACGTACAACAAGTTTCATACAAAACTACTGTAAAAAGCCAATCAATAAGCTTAGTAGTACTGTTTAGCCAATCGTGTATTGTTGTGGGATGGGATGATGAGTTTACGTCTGCTAGTGAAATAAACTGACATGAGACGAGCATGTCGAAACAGACATCTTTAATTAAATATATTTAAAGACAAAACAGAACCGAAAACATTTGATGACGATGACAGAACAGTCACCTCAACTGACCAGCAGTCCACCACATCATCTCTTCCATCCACCAGCGCCAGATTTATCCACACTTGATGAACCACCTGCTCAGCCCCATTTACGCGATTTTCCGCGCACAACAATAAACGGCAAGTCTAGAAATTTTGCTGCTAAGTGGTACACAAAGTTCCCATTTCTAGAGTACAGCATAAAAGACAATGCCATGTTCTGCAAGATGTGTCATCATTTTAATGAGACTATGTTTGAGGGAGTGTTTAAAGATGGGTACCGTGATTGGAAACACATCACGCAGGCTTTTGAGCGGTACCAAATGAGTAAGCAACATCTGATCGCTCTCGAATAGTATAACGCCTATAAAGCCTGTCAGAAATCTGGCCGTGGCACAGTAGTGAACCTGTTGAGTCACGATGCAATGAAACTGTCATTCGTACAATGAAATCGGGAACATTTAAAGGTAATTTTGGAAACTGTGTTGTTTTGCACCAAACAAAACATACCACTTCGTGGTCACAAAGAGAGTGAAGATGCCTTGAACCAAGGCAACTTTTTAGAACTGTTCAAGTTCATTTCCAAATATGATCCCCACACGTCTTGAGGAGATGCCTAAAAATGCCACTTTAATTAGCTCTGATACGCAGAATGATTTGCTGGAGGCGGCCACTGCTTTACTACTGCGTAAAATTAAAGAAGAATTAAATGAAACGCCAGGCACTTATTTTGCACTGATTGCTGACGGGTACAAAGATGAATCAAAACAAGAACTGATTGCAGTGTGAATCCGGTATATTCACCGGGGAATGATAATGGAAAGAGCTGTTGGTTTTGTGGCCACCGCAGACATAACTGCAGCTGGCATCTCAAAAAAGATTTAATCGAAGTCATTGAGCCACTACAGCTTGACCCGTCTCTGTGTGTAGGATTCAGCTTTGATGGAGCCTCCGTTATGTGAGGAAATAAGGAAGGAGTACATGTTCTTTTGAAACAGACTTTCCCCCGTGCAGTTTACATGCACTGTATTTCTCATTACCTTAATTTGGTTCTGGCATCAGCATCAAAAGTTTCCATTCAAGTAAGCACATTTTTTGATACACTGAACTCTTTACATGCACTCATGATGGGAAGCATCCAACATGCCAGGTTTATGGAAATACAGAAACAACTTCATTCAAGTCGACAGTGTCTTGAGCTTGAACGATCCATTGACATTCGATGGAGCTCTAAATCAGGATCTATAAGCAAGGTGATTATTTTTCCTGATTGTATTTTAGAAGTACTTGCTGAATGTACTGGAAGTAGCCACAGCCATACCAAAATCGAAGCACAGGGTCTTCTACAACTGATCCAAAAGAAGAGGTTTCTTTTTTTGCTAGTCACATTTGGGAAACCGTTTGAGTGCTGTGACTTTGCCACAAAAAGGACTGCAAAGCCAGACTTTGTGTGTTTCGGACTGTATTCACCTTGTCAATGGCCTAAAAGATGCATTTTCTGTCTTAAGAGAGAATTTACAGTGCGATTTTGAGAAAGTGCTGAAACTCACAGATGTGTTATAAACATACATGATCTTTGTTTATTATTATTGTTCTCTTAGATTTGATTAGAAATACATTGATGTTCTGTTAGTGTCATATACAGTGGGTACGGAAAGTATTCAGACCCCCTTACATTTTTCACTCTTTGTTATATTGCAGCCATTTGCTAAAATAATTTAAGTTAATTTTTTTTCCTCATTAATGTACACACAGCACCCCATATTGACAGAAAAGCACAAAATTGTTGGCATTTTTGCAGATTTATTAATTTGCCCAGAAAACCCATTTAAAGTACCACCTACTAAGCCCCTCAAAACACAGTGCATGTGTGCCGAGTCGCTTGACTGTTGGGTGCCAACCGGTGTGTCATGAGAGAGGAAGGTTTCAGTTGTCAGGTAGGAGCAGTATCTAGTGGCAGTAGTCCTTCACTGCAGCATCCTGCCTACATCGAGTCTTTCCAGTAATTGATTAACTGAAAAAGGAGCATTCCGTATACTATATTATACACAAAAATGGTTATTTACACTAGCAGTACTACTTCAAGGTAATAATATGTACCTTTTAGATAAGGTACAAAGTTTTTCCATTAAGGGTACTGTCCCAGTAAAAAGCTATAACACCCCTAAAGGTATTATTTTTGCATATATTTTCTGATAGTGAATATAATAACCTCAGCATGGACAGCTCAAGGTGACTGCTTCTAAATGTTTAGTCTTACATATTTCTTATCGGTTTGATAATAGTAAAAGATTCTGTTAAACTGAGATCAGCTGTATTTTTGAAAGCTTTATGCTATGTGTTTACATGTGGGGATGTGTGTGTACAACGACAGACAGGAGACACAAGGTTATTGATTGAAGAGCCTGGTAATCTTTGAGCGGGACTCAGTTTGTTGGGTATCTCATGACATTGAAGCTGTCCTTGACGAGTCTGCTAAATGGAAACATATTGAAATCCCTTCTCCACACACGAGTGAGCCCTTTAACACGCTGCTTATCGCCAGAGACCAAGGGACACCATGCCCTGATGTTTACAGCTCACCCTACATTTATCACACATGCAGTTTCTCTCCCTCTACCTCTTCTCACGTTCACATACCTATTACTCCTCCTTATGCCAATAACCTGTTCTCAGGAATGAGTTGGAGTTATTGATCTAGTTTTGGCAAATACAAACTGATATAGTATAATCATATTTGTTGGATTGTCTATCCTTGGTTTATGCTGCAGAAGACTGATCTTGGTTTTATATATTCTCAGAGGTTGATGGCAGGACTAGATCAGCATTAGGCAAGTACTGTACTGCCACAAATTAAACCACATCAATATGAATTTAAATGAACAAGCACTGCAATGACAGACGATATTTCCCATGAGCATCAAGTTAGTGACTGTCCTGATGAATGCACAACTTGTGTTAATGAAGTTCTTCAAGAAAGTTCACGAGTGTTTTGTTGTTGGGATGCCATTTACAACACTAAGGTTAAATAAGCAACCACTTACCCCGTTCTTCTTGACAAATCTCCCAGCATCCTCCCAATTTATCTTCACATCGTCACGTCTCGTACGCAAGTTCCTTCATTACAGACAAACGCAAATTCATCATGCCATTTATCACCCCTCACATGGATTACATGAAACATCTGTTAGATCCATGTTCATCGTCTTTGGCTGCTGGGCTTGTATTCATTTGAATATATGATGAGCATAATTGTCATTAATGATCTCAGGTTTAGGATGCATGCATTTGTAATGAACATGTTTTTTTCATTAAGTTCAGCACAACAGTAACTCAGTTGGCAAGTATATCACGGTCTAATCTGCACTAATTAAGGTTTCCAAAAGTGATTTATCGTGTGGATGCCATTAAAGAAAAGTGTACGAGGGACTGTTGTGCTCAATTCACTGAGAAACTAGACACTGTGTGTGATTTTGTGTTTATGTGTGACTATGTACCCCATGCTGGGACACAAGAGAGCAAGGAACAGAAAGCAGTTGGTCCTGCTGAGATCACAACCTGACCTCTCATTCTCGCTGTCTCCATCAACCTTTCTCTTCCACTCTCAATTTTCTTGCCATATGCCTCAGTAAACTCGAGTAAAGTGAGAAAAATTGCAGGACCATCTACTCTCATTTTGGCATCTCATGATGCATCTATCCAACAAACGCACACAAGTCTTTGGAACAAACCCATATCTACCTGGCATGTCTACTTTGACTTCCTCTGATTTTTTTTTTTTTTTGCTTTGTCAACACAGAAGTGATTTACTCACTGATACAGAAACTTCAGGGAGGATTCACATGTCTCCAGAAAGGCATTGGCTGACAGGTCTCAAGAGTGTTCCGTTTACACCATCTGTATTGAAGGTCACACATTTGTTCCAACTCAAGAATGTCTGACAACCTACAAACATTCATCGACTTTGCTGTGATAAATAATTTATCTTTTTAGTTTTTTATGCACCGTAATATGAGAAAAACACCTACACCCCTATTTCACCCTGGTGCTATTTAAAGTCTCATTGTAACCGGAGTAGCCACAGTTCATTTATTCTTTATTGTGATGTACATCTATGAAATGGATTATCGGGAAAAATCTAGGGCAGAAGATCAAATTATAATTGTTTATAAATTAAAATTAAGTCAAAAAACGTCCATAGATGAATTGTTCACAATTAGATCAATAACATTTTTTCATGCTGACTTGAACATCAGCTTTAAAGACAATACCTCAGTTAAATATGATTTTAGCTCCATATATTATGGTCATGATCTATTTTGGTTTAGTCTTCTGTAATTTCCTTTCTCTTGCCTTGTTTTATTATGGTTTTTGATTAATTTGCTCATTAATCATTATTAGTTAACACCCTGCACCTGTTTTCACTTCGCCAGCTGCCTTATTTAAAGTCTTCTAACTGTTTGATATTTTGTCTATTCTCATTGATGTTTATTCGTTGAGCTCATGTGGACTTATTGACCTGTCTCCTGGATATTTTAATTAAAAAACATTTTTTGTTGATCTCCTTCCGCCTTGTGCTTTGTTACCTCACCAGCCCTTAACACTATTGACAAGCAGTATGCTTTCAAGAACAATTTTTGAACCATTCCTCGTGTCATTAAAAAATAAAAATGCTTCACAGTAATGTACTAACAAATGAAATCCCAGCAGGCAAATGTGCACCCACAAATAAACATTTAAAAAAGCAGCAATAACCCTGGTTTCAGCCGTTCAACAATTAACACTTACATGTACATATGTACCACGTGAAACTGGCTTTTACTTTGCACAAAAAGGGTTTTGAGGGATTGCATCAACACAATCTTTTAACTCAAATCATGACCATGTAAGACAAGTAATCCTAGATGCTTTTTTAGCTCGGGATTCTAGAAAGGGACACAAAAGTAAAGCACCTATTATATGGGATAAACTTCACCAGATTTTTGACAATAATGAACAGTGACAAAAGACTACTTTCCAGGACAAACATTAAGCATTTTTTTACTGAAGCATTGCATATCTTCATCTAAAACTTTAATGTTTGAAAGATACTTGCCTTATTAAGTGTTGGAAACAAGTATTCATCCATTTACACAAACAGGGTGACGAGTCAAAATTATTTTAAGGCAATCACCAACAAGACAAAGATGTTATTGATAGATCTAAGGTTGCATTTAATCCCCCCCCCCAAAAAAGTTCCTCAAGATGCCTACTTGCAAGAAAATAACACAAAACCTTGTTTCACAGTTCCAAAACAAGCTTAGCTCTCTCCATCATGACAGTTCATTTACAAAATTGTCATTGCAATTCAGAAAATAGAGAAGACTCAATTAAGATTGTTGAGTGTGATTCAATCACGGAAGGGTAGCGTGGAGTTCAGCATGGCATTAATCTCTTGCAGTCTTGTATTTTCTTCATTAGATAATCTTTGTGCCTGCCTCTCTTTTATAAATCGTTACATTAGCCAATAATAGGACTGGCCTGGCTCCCCGCTGGAGAGAGCAGCCCGTTAGGCGAGTGGATAATGAGTGTTTTTACATGGGGCTGGGTGGACATGTTTCAGGGGAAGCCTCATTTTAGTCTCGGCGTGACACAGCATGCGCAGACAGTACCGCGAGTTCTTCAAACGTTACGTCTTCAGGGGAGCCCCACATTTGTCAGGAGCTAAAATGAACAAGAGACAAACAAAGAGGAGACGAAAAGGAGAGAAGCGGAGCATTAGGCCGGCTGATGTGACATTTTCACAGTGAGAGCTGTGCCGTGGGTCTTGTACCGTATTATTATTCCAGCAACTGGGTTGCACTGAGCTCACAAACTATTTAGTTTTGTGTCAAAAAAGCACTGACTTGCCTTCACAACTGACCACATGAAGCAAAACCAGACGGAAGATTAAAAGGGGGACAGTGGCGTGCGGCACTGCAAGGGATGCAGAATACAAACCCTTTTTAATGTTTGCTTGAGTTAAATGTGGATAGTCATTTGCAGTATTTTACACTAGAAGCCCAACAGCACTCAGAGGGAACGAGCATGGTAAATCTTCATGGAGACGAGCTATGGCGGGCTGGAGACTTGGTCGCCATAGCGACAGCAAGTCTGTTTGCATGAGAGAAAGATCATGGCAGGCTTTTAGAAAGAGGCGGTCAAGTGTGTGCACCTTGCTCCTGTTATGATACAAACTATTTCAGAACATTAATGTTTTCAGAACATTAATGAAATGCTAATACTATTAAAGGTGAAATATCATGAAAATCTGACTTTTCTGAGGTATGAGCTGTAAAGGCACAGCCCTATTATGGAAAAGGGGGAGGGGAGCAGCAGCTCATTTGCATTTAAAGAGACATGCACAAAAACAGCGTGTTTCTGCTTCCACTCAAAATGGCCAATTTCAAAATGATTTAATACATTTTCTGTAAGGTATTTTGAGCAGAACCTTTACAGACACATTCTGGGGATACCTGAGACTTATATTACATATTGTAAAAAGGGGGCATAATAGGTCTCCTTTAATAAAAATATGACTATACTGCATATATAATATAGCAGCATTTTTTAAGAATCAATAATCCACTTTAAAATAAAAAAGGACAAAAAATTGTCAAAGAGCACAAAAAAAGATATTTCTGTTATTGACGGACAGATTAAAAATAGAGATCAGATATATTTCACTCTCCCCATCACAAGGTGTTCAAACTCAATCTGTGTGCCCATGTGGACTCAGTGGAGCCTAGTAGGGGGGATTCACCGCTGCAATAAAAGAGAGTGGGATCTGTTCAATATAAGGGCAAAAGCAATAACTAGTCCACACTAGAGGGAAACTACGGCTCCTTCAATCACATGCACCCACACACACACGTTTTTGTTTGACTCGTGTTTCTGATTACAGAAGAGAGTTTGCACAGTATTTCCTGCACTTCTTTTCTAAATCTCCAATGCCACAGCAAAATAAATTATATTTTACCAGAGTTGTGCTCTTCTGAATCAAATCTGATGAGATAAAAAGACTGCATACTGTGAAATAATGTCAAGACAACACGTCTTTCTATTGCATTGTCTTCACTGGCTGAACTCAAAAATGATCATGCAGTGCTACCAGTACAGCCCATTTCATAAATAAATGAGCCATTTCTTTTAACAATTCAGTCAAAACAGTCACAAAACATATGTTTTTTAGTGTATTGAATTTTGAATTCAACATTTTTAAAAACTATTTATTTACGTTCAATCTTGACTAAGACATCTATACTCTTCATATTTACACCTGCTTCTATTTATTTCTGTATTATGTATGTATTTCTGCTTTCCAATTGTGGTAAGGGACTGTCACACTTAAAAGAACCCATAAAACATAATGACCGTTCTCTAAAGATCATTAAATTAAACAGTGCTATAAGACCCTTAGCTACTGTAACATGCTCATTGTGAAATGCATTGATGCATCCTGCGACACTGTAATTTTCCTGTAATGGCACATGAGCGGCGAGTAAACTGTAGCACAGCAGAATTTTATCTTGCACTCTTCTTTCCTACCTTATTAGATTCATAAAACATTTAAAATGTCCTCCAGTCCACCTTTGTGGCAGAGTCTGCCCTTTAGTAATAATTAATCCCCCCTGACTCTGACACACTCACCTTCAAGCAGTGGTGTGGGAGTAGGGGGCGTCAGTGGGGTGCTAGAGCACACAGCTGGGTGTCTATATGGGCATGGGTTTATCTGTAGTAATCTTTGACTTGTGACATGTAGAGTGCTAAAATCAGTTACTGTGTGAAGGATGTCATTTTGTAGCAGGGATACCAAGACCTTAAAATGCTGGAGGCAATCTCCTTCTTAACCTTCTCACAAGGAAAAATAAAACAATTCTCCTTTCAACAATCACACCCCCCAAATTTCCCAAACACTTCTTAGATCTTGGGATGAGAAAGCAGACTGTGAACAATATTGTATATTTAATAAATGAAGGTGTGGTGATGTGGAATTTCAAGGGATTTGGGGATTTTCCCTCCGTTTGTGGGTGGTGACACCTGAAAGACAAATTGATGCCTCATAGCCCTGTTTTCACCCAAATGAAATGCTGATGCTTATTAGCTGTGACTTCTGTGAAAGCATTCAATTATTCTTAATTGTCACTAGAGCATATTCATGCTGAATTGTTGTGGCTAAAATTGAAGTGAGACAAGTCATGCAGAAAGAGAATTTACTAAGCCCTTCTTAAATTGCTGTCTGTCATTGGTTTTAACATTCTTCAATAACAATCTTCATGAATTCATCTTGTTCAATTTTGGTAATGGAGGTGACCTAATTTTACATGCAGTGCGACTGCTCTGCTTTTTGGTTGGTTGCATCAAATGTTTGCAATGAATTAGAGTAAACCAAGCTTAGTGTTTTTAAATCTATGAGTATTATTATTTCTGTTACAGTACTTCGTATTTTTATTAAATAGCATTTAAGTAACTAACTAGCTTTTATATAAACTCACCATTTTATAGTAAATACATATTATAGACAAAAAAAACAAAACAAAAAAAAAAACCTTGTTTGAATACAATACTGAATACAATAAGTATTTGGATTACTTCCATATTAGTGGCTGAGCTACACTCTATACCGTCCTTAAGTAGGATTTCTGTAAACCAAAATGCTTTTCCTCTCTGTTTTAATCAAGTCTGTATTTATCTCATAATCCTAAAATTATTAGTGTATGTCCACTGCGATCAAGAAGGCCACAGCCCTCTAAAATCAGGCAAAGACAAGGTGTTGCTTGAATAAAGGCATAAAAGTAAACAAAATTGGACTGTAAATTTAATGTGCTGGTTTAGATAAATTATTTATAACTATTTTAAAAAGTAGATAGCAAATATATTAAATAATTATGTAATTAATTCATGACATAGCTACAGACAGCATACAATCAGCAGAGTTGTTCTCACAAGATGTGTTCTTTTGTTTAATTAACATCCAAATGAAACAGACATGACATGGTGTCTTAAAAAGATAGTGCCACTACAAAAACTGTAAGAGATGGTGCAGCAGTTTCATTAAGATGTGTGAAAAAAAAGTGACGTAACATATAGCCCAGTATGGTGACCCATACTCAGAATTCGTCCTCTGCATTAAACCCATCCAAAGTGCACACACACAGCAGTGAACACACACCCGGAGTCATTAATGCTGTGGCACCCAGGGCAGTTTGGGGTTAGGTGCCTTGCTCAAGGGCACATAAGTCGTGGTATTGCCGGCCCGAGACTCGAACCCACAACCCTAGGGTTAGGAGTCAAACTCTCTAACAACTCTCATTATTGCCATTTGGGGCTTTTCTTTATGTGATTAATTTGATTAATTAATAAGCATACAGTTCAATGTAATCAATTTGTTGTCACTTTTTAATCAATTCACAGCCCTAATAAAAATATATAGAAGTACTGAACTTTAACGAGGACTAGGAAGGTACCATGGTTAATTCCAATAATTGTCTGTGCATTGTCAAGTTGAGGCATCACCACTTGATCGCCCCCTTGTGCACTGATTAAAAAGAAGACCATTACATCACTTCCGCTAACTATGTGCATATGTATCCTCCATGGTAACACAGGCGTAGCAAACGCCATGGAACGAGATCTGCTCCCCACCATCTGTGTGTGTATGTGTGCATGTGCCGAGGCTGTGCTATGGAGTCAGAAGGCTGGCTGCATTCTCTAAGGACCTCTCCTCCGTTGCTTAGCAATAGGTGGAACAGTGAGGAGCCCCAATAAGGCAACTGCATCTACTGTATTTCCTAGCAGATATGTAGAGATAAAACAGAATTGAGCAATTTAGCATTCACATGATTAATATATAGTATGTTTTCTATATTTTGTAATATATATATAAAAATATTTTAGGCTAATTTTAGCAAGTTAATTTACTCTAGTGGTAGACTAGCCATGCCACATTTAAGAATAAGCACCACATATTCATATGCAATAATCCATTAATGGTACTTGGCATACAATTCAGTTAGATAGATAGATAGATAGATAGATAGATAGATAGATAGATAGATAGATAGATAGATAGATAGATAGATAGATAGATAGATAGGTCTCTATTATATTAGGTCAAAGCACTTTGTCAAACATAATGTTTGATGTCTCTCCTACTGACCTTGAGAGTGTTCCTGTTCTCTGATAGATCAAACAATATTTATTCACCCATATTTCCCACAAGTCCTTGCTGCTTGTGATATGTATGACCCCTGCTGCTAGCCTGTACAAACACAGGCTTGTTTTTCGGTTATCCATCTCAGTCACTGGGTGAAGAATTACTTCCTTACAGTTGGTGTGGGTCCCAAAAAGACACTGCTAGGTTTTAATACTCAATCCAATGGATATAAATGAATACCATCTAATGGATACAAATGTTAACATCCCCTTATGGCTTAGACTTTCTCATCTTGTCATTGGAAGTTCGATTGCATGAAAAAAGATGAGATCACCTTCAATTTTCCATGTTTGTAATATATTATTGGTTTTGAATCTGTCCCATTTACTCAAGCCCACAGTGAGTGTCGTTTAGATGGTGCCTGTACCTGCTGTGGTGTAACGCAACGAGAACATACCGCTCCATTATTGCACACATTTATCATGGCTGCCCCAGACTCTTCACAGAGCTTGTCAGTGATCCGTACACTTCCCTCGCCCAGGTATCTGCAGCCAACCAGCCAGCTGTCCAAGGTCAAATCATAATAGAGCCGCTATTTTTATCTTCTGTCTGCTATTACTCCTAACAACAGCGTGTTGGCCTCTGCAGACACGCACATATATGTACACACACGCTCCCATTTATTTCACCACCTTTTCAACCACAAGGGAACTGCGTAGCAAATGACAAAATAAATAAATAAATAAATAAAATCATCCAGGTGACTGATCCTAATCTCACAGGCTGACATTAAAGACTTCCAGAGATAGCCCGCTGAGCGTAAGCGACAGTAGAAGGGATGGTTAACTCCACCTTTCGGCAGTACCAGACTTGTATTTCACCTCATTAATGGATATTTAACAAGGCTGGTAATGCACGATGTTGCCCTTGGCAACTGCAGGGGGCGTGACATATTTGGGCCACCACCTGCCATCCCATATTGCCCTGAAAGGTAAAAATCATGTACAGTGTTGCTGTGGTTTTTTAGGAAACCTCTCATGGGGCAATATTACATTTTAGACCCTTGGCAAAATGGAACTTCTCAAGCCGACAGTTTCTCTCATGTGAACAATATTATGAGATGGGATGAGAGGATGAGACTTAAAGAAACAACAGGGCTCCAAACTAAAAAAAAATCAATTAAGGAGCCATTGGCTCCTGGAAGAAAAAACTAAGGTGCCAAATAATTTTTTAGGTGCAACAGAATAAATGTGTTGTATTCATTTTTATTATAATATTTTTTTTTGTGTGTGTGTGTGTATATATATATATATATATATATATATTATGTATGTATATATGGATGGATGGACCACAAGAATCACTTGGCCTCTGAGTGTAGTTTTGGCACTTCCTCAATGAATCCTGGAAATGATGTCATTTAAATATAAAGGTACTTCACAATGCCATAGAACAACCTTTTTTGTCTAATCAGTTTCATAAAGAACCTTTAACATCTGAAGAAAAGGTTCTTTGTAGCAAAAGAAGGTTCTCCAGATCATAAAAAGCTGAGAGTTTCTTTAAAGAACCTTTGACTGAATGGATCTGTGAAAAACCTTTTTAACACCTTTTTTTAAGAGTGTATTTCTTTCACACTTTCCGTCGATTTTAAAGGAGTTGAATCATAGACAACAGGTTAAATAAAAAATAAAAGCCATATTATTAATGATTATAAACTAGAATTGTTAATGATATTGCCAATATCCACACAGCTGACAGCTTAACCAGTTGCAAAACAATCAGGAAAAAGTTATAACATGTAAATACATAGGCTTAACCACCAGTGGCGATATCAGCAAAAACCTCACTCGTAATTTAATATATTTGGTCGCAAATGCAACCATTTTAGTCGCAGTTTGGAGCCCTGAACAACTGACTTTTTTTGAAGAGCAATTTTACTTCACATTGATGAATTATTGAACCGGAAGACGTTCAGGCAGAAGATGTAAGACATATGCGTCGCGCACATGCTTCTGGGAAATGTAGGAGCAAAGGAAACAAAGTTTTATAAAGTTTAGTAAAGCAAAACCAGTCTCCTCTTGGCTTATTTCGAAATCCTCCAATATTTTTCTTTAAAAATCCTTGTTTTGTGCTTCTAATTCATGACCGGTGTTTTGTTTTGTTTTGTCTCCGTGCTCATCACTAACCACACAGCGCTGACGTACACAGCGTATACCTTCCGGTTCCAAACAGTCAGCAGAAGTGAGAAAAAAGTGTTTATTACGATTGAAATACGGATATCTTTCTTACAAAAATGAATGGATTTGCTACAGGGGCCTTTATTCACCCGGAGCCAGACTTGGGACTTTTATTTCACGCCTTCTGAACTGTTGACAACAAGGCTTGGAACATCAAGGACCATTTTTAATGTAACTTCAATTGGATTATTCTGAAAGAAGAAAGTCACAAACACCTAGGATGTTTCAAGGGTGAGTAGAAGATGGATGAATTTTCATTTTTGAAATTTCATTTTCATATTTGTCGCTGGGGAATATTTGTAGCAATAGCCACAAATACATTGTATGGGTCAAAATTATAGATTTTTATTTAATGCCAAAATCATTAGGATATTAAATAAAAATCTTGTTCCATGAAGATATTTTGAAGTTTCCTCCTGTAAATAACGAAAACTTCATTTTTGATTAGTAATATGCATTGCTAAGCACTTCATTTGGACAACTTTAAAGACAATTTTCTCAATATTTAGATTTTTTTTGCACCCTCAGATTCCAGAATTTCAAATATTTGTATTTTGGCCAAATATTGCCTTATCCTAACAAATATGCTTCATTAGTACTAATATACAGCCAACATGTTAATAATAGACATACTAATAATCAACTAATTAGTAGTGAGAACTAGTATAAATATATGCTTTTATAATAATACATAAATATATTAAATGCTATTTTCATAAAAAATAATAATTGTTATAATAAAATAATATAATAACTGTCATTCATGGTTATAATTTTTTATTAAAAATAAATAAATTAAAATAAAAATTGGTGACAAAATCAACAAGTGTACAAAGGTTGTTTTTTTTGTGGTGTTTACTTGTTTGTGTTTTTAGGTTTTGTGTACAGATTCATTAAATGACTTGATTGTTTTAAATCAATGCCCCATTGATAAATGCTGAATAATTCTGCTACAGAACATTTTGATAGTAAAATGTAAATAAGACAGTGTTAAGTTCATAAGAACCACAGTTTACTACAGCATATGCGCTAACTCCATCTGAAATGTTGGTCTATTCTGATGAGGTTTTGAATCTATTTCTATGGTATCACTTAGCAACACTTTTACCGCAGCTCCTCAATCACTAATGTATTCCAGAGGAGGATCTTCACAACTGAATTGGATAAGCCCGAGGCTATAGTCAAGCAATCCCTGCTCCTCGCTCTCACTAGGCGTGAATAGCAACGGCTGATCTGCCCAACAGAGATATGAGGTAATGACAGGCGCATTTGTTGATGTGGGCAGGAGCTAGGAACAACTGACCAAGTTCTTCATAATAACATAAAGACAATAAGATATTTCAGCTTTTTATGCAATCCATACTCAATCCAACAAGTGCAAACAAAAGAAGAGATTAAGTTGAGAAGGAAAGTCAAGTGCGGTTTGATAATCTTGAGGGACGACGCAAGGCAAACCTACTTTCTCTTTGGCTGCCACTCTAGGATGAAGGAGACAGCATCTGTCTCCAAATATATACTGGTGGTCGTGATTCCCAGAGCAGAACAAATAATGGTTTCTAGGTAAGAAAGAAGCTCTTTACCGTGGGAATTATCTTCCATTCTGAAATAATTTCCTCCACTAGAATAATTCTCCACTATCCAGCACCACAGATAAACCCATCACACATGAAACGTAGAGGAAGAAAAGACGAAGAGAGTGTTTATCAGATACAGAGAACTGTGGTGGGATTAGTTTCTCTAGGATGAATACAGCATCATCTCTCCACCTGTCCAACCATCAGCCGTCCACCCGCACACACACTCCCACACACAAACACGTAAGAAAACACATCTCCAATCTCCAGCTACAGACATGTGAATAATTTTCCCCTACTTGGATAAGCAGATCTAAGCTAAGCGTGGCAGTAGATGATGGGTTTCTCACAGGAACCATCCAACCGGTAAACTACCACCTTCCCCAGCTGGCCAGAAAGAGGAATGAAATGTGCTAAAAGCAGTGTCGGTGAGAAAACAAACACCACGCTGCAGGGGCGGGCATTTATGATGGCACACTCTACTCTGACCCAGTATAGGTCTCTTTCAGAATCACAACCAATACGAAACAAACCAGGAAAGGCTGAACACCTGCAACTTCAGAGAGGGAAATATGAGTGCCTACCTCTGTGTGGCGTGCTGTTATCGCCTGCTTCGGCTGGGAGGAAGTGAAGTACATATCATATGCAAGAGAGAGAGAGGGAGTCACAGAGAGATGGAGAGGAGGAGTCTTGTCTGGTAGAGTTGGAGAGAGCGGGAGAGAGAGCGAGAGAGCTGCTGTTGTCGCTATTCTCTGGTGAGCCTGCAGGGAGTAGTGTGCATGGTAATGTACTATCCCTGTTAAAAACCAGATCGTGCATGCATCCAGTCCTAAATTAGAGAGAGAGAGGGAGAGAGAAAGGGACTCTTGATTGTTTAACCATGCACTGTCACGAGGTACTTCCTACGGAATCCCTCCAGTGAGAGTGGCACAGCATCACTAAGTCCTTGACTGCGATTGGCTACTGTGGATGATGATGCAGTCAGCTGGCGATGTTTCTGGCAGCAGTCAACTAAGATGACCCTCTCAGCTAGTATTAGCATCCTCAAACATCCTAAGCAAAGGGTGGAGGCAGGGCAAGGACGAGCAAGGACATTTCCGAAACCCTCCTGAGAGCGTGTTCATGCACACTTCAGTAGGAAGCTGGATGGTGTGTGTGGCAAGTCCCGGCATGGTGCCTTGTAGACGTTTGTGGATGCATTGAGACAAAGAAGTCTCAGAAGAACGTCTAGGTGTAGAGGTTGTGATTTCCCCAGAGAGAGCTCCATCAATAGCAAGGGTAGCTCACTGTCAGGGAAGGGCAGGTGCTAATTAATGGGATGAATTCTGGGTTTTGTGACCTCCCATCTTAAAAGGAGGATGCATGTAGAGTGGCTATTATTCGTTCTGATGTTCATTAACTTCGAAATGGCCTGGATCTGGACTGCAGATATAGATAATACCGATTCCCAACAGGTCGCTTGATGTGCCTTATGTGGACCCCACAGTTGCTGTGCTAAAAGCTTGACAATTTCACAGTGAAATGCCTCCACTTCAGAAGGCCAGCTTGTTGTATAAGAACAAAGATATAAAAAGAAGGGTAAATGACTCATCTCTTTTGTTGAAAATTAAATGTCAGACTGTTTATGCATGCAAGTGGTGGTTGTGAAATCCTAAATCGTAAAATTCTGCAATTAAAATATAACTGTAATAAAGACTGACAAACTATTAAAGAGGTTTTAAAAAGAAAGAAAGAAAGAAAGAAAGAAAGAAAGAAAAAGAAAGAAAGAAAAAGGCATGGGTCGGTATGAAATTTTGAAGGTATGATAACCTTAAGCAAAAATTTCACAGTGTCACAGTATTGTTGTAACGGCTTTTTTACTTTGATTTGTTTCCTAAAAATAAAAAAATAAAGACTGACATCTTTATTTAACCGAAATCTGTAATTGCAGTTATTCAATTTTAGTTATATAATTCATATACATATAATTTATTTAATTTCATATATTTTAGTTATATAATAATAACCATACACATCATTTGATGTAGTAATAATAACCCAATTTGAAGCAAAAACAGAATGTTTTGATAGGCTTTGTGAAATTATACCACATAAACTTTCCAGAAGACAGTCAGCTCCCCTCAGAAACAAATTCATTAAAACCCAAAATCAATACTGAGGATTTTCTTCCAATAGTTTGTGCATCATGAACAGTGAGTGATCTGCCTGCTACAGTACTTTTCTCTGTGTGTGCATCTTCAACGTCCCTGGCCTGTGTCAACGGGCTTTAACAGACTTCATATTTTCACTGAAATGACATTTTGGAAAATGATTACATTGCAACGCAGTCTAGAACAGAGCGTTGCAATAAGGCAAAAACGTCCAGTTGCTGATCGCGTAAAGACCAAAGTAAATTTCTGCCATCCGTGCACCGTCAGCATTATATTATTTTCGTCATCAAGAGTGCTTGCAGACAGCCGTGCACCCTATGGTACTGCACATGTGTCGAGCTCATCTGTCTGCGGTCATCTGTAATTAAGTATACTTTTGAAAGCTGTGTGGATGCAGCTGTGCATGAGACGGAAAGAAACGCTGAACGTGAAGTGTACGCGTGTGTTAAGTTCAGTCATCCTACAACGTGACATGTGACTGACGGCTCGCTTGCACCAACAGGAGGAGGAGAGGTCAGTGTTACTCTCTGCACTGCACTCAGCCTGAGTGATTCCTACTCTTTCAGTCATTGAGGAGACATGGAAAACAGCGTATACCGCAGGAATGGTATAATGGAAAATATTATTGTATTAATATATTAATATATAAATATATTAATATATATATTAATATTGTTCTGTATCGCCGTATACATTGAAATATGTAATCGGTCCATGACTAGAAAGAAAGAAAGAAAGAAAGAAAGAAAGAAAGAAAGAAAAAAAGTGAATGTAGGGCTAGAATGTATGGTATCTGTGTTTGAAAATTAAATTACTGTTTGATTTGATGAGGTGTTTAACGTAATTAATGATACCTTAATTATAAAAAAGGCAAACAGTGCACGACATTCTATTTTAGAAGACACTCTTTAAAAAAATTACAGACTTAACTACTACAATAAACAATTAAAGTACTGCACTGATTTTATATGGGTGCATTTGATATTTTTAAAGCATACATTAATGTGCACAAATCTGTGGTTAAGTGCCATTGATTCAATGTCGACTCATAACAGCCTCATGAACAGTGCTTCTAAACAATGTTCAGTGCAATTCCCAGATCTGCTGTTATTATATCAGTCTAACTTCATGCTGACATTCACCATTGCCATGATGTTTTTTTTTTTTTTTTTCCTAATGATCATTCTCTTTCTCTTACTATCTATAAAACAAAAAATAGCACCAAGTCATGATTTTTTTCCTGCCATTTCACACCAATGCAATTCCCTGCCTCATTTCTTTCCTTCTGGAAATCGAAGCTAGAAAATGAATGGCTGCAAAGTGACATAACACATGTTGGTCTTCTATGTGTCCTGGTGAATCACCATGGAAACCTTCTTGAATTTAACCCTCTTTCAATGACGGAGTGGTCAGGATGGGAGAGTGTTAATTGCATGGGCACTTCGGGGTCTTAATGGTAACCTTGTAACCCCATATGAACAACTGAATGCTGAATGTTTTTCTTTGTCTGCACATTGCTGTGACTGCACCTGCTGCAGTCTCTTGAGAGATCCCTCTGTGTTTGCTGTTCTGCAAATGGCCTCATCAAAGAGTGATCAGCAAAGTCATTGCTTGTATCTGTATACCAACTCTTACCTTGAGATAACCTGACTCACACACCCAACTGCAAAACAAGCTCTAATTGCATTTTATAAATTTTTTTTTTTAAGAAAACGTGGATTTCATACCCAAACACTATGCTTCTTTGGAGCAAAAGAAACAGAAGATCATACATTATTGATGCAGTCCATAGGTAATTTAATGTGCACTTTAAGCTGACTGGAATATTAATTATAGTCATCATGGTTTATTCTGAATTGGTATGCAGTGTGCTGCAGGTGTCTGTGGCTGTGACTGCGCCTGTACACACTGCAATAATGTCAGCAATAACTTTTAGATTATGATCTCTTAGATGCATTTCAGCAAATTAGAGGATTTGTGAGTACCTTTTCATTGAAAGTGACCAGGTTTTGCTACAGCGAGTAACTGAAAGGATGTCAAGTGATGCTACAGTAAGTAATTTAATACTTATGTTTATTCTATCTAGGGCTAGGAATCGATTACAATTTCCCAATTAAATCCAATTAGCTCCCAATTTGACTCGACTCTTATTTCAGCATGATCTCATCAGGATTACTTTGAATACATTTCACTTATTACACCCTTTGCTTACATATGAGTGGTCTTGCTTGCAGGTTTTTGTTGTGAAATGCAAAATCTTACAGTTTCACTTAAATATAATAGTACAAAGACAAGGATGACAAATAAATGCAGTATGTTTCTGAATTACTTAAGAGAACCGGATCATAAGAGTCACTTGTTCATGGATCAGAATAAACTGCTCATTTTTTACGGTAGGTTTGTCTGCAGTCTGCAGTCTGAGACCCAAACAGAAATTGCACAAATTCACAGAGTATACCGTGACATCAATCTTTCTTTTTTTTACTCAGAATTCATATTTTTGCCTAATTGTTGTGGAATCTTGAGGCCTATCTTGTAAAAAGTACAACACAATTGAGCCAAGTATGACAAAACGAAAGAACAATATTCATCAATCATACACCAGATTGACCGTGAAGTAAAAATGTGTTCCTGGATCCTTGCTGGAGCCGGAACAACATGCCCAACAACCAATCAGAATTTAGAGTAAGGGCTATAATAACAATACTATCAAGCCATCTTTCTGACTTAAACTGTTTAACGTTTAGGTTTGGAGTTAGTTATATTGCTCCAGTAAATAAATGCTGATCCAGGAGCATGTTGCCAAATCTAATCCTCAAATCTGACTAGCTACTAAGAATATTGTTTCAAGACCAAGAAAGTATGATATTTTTCATATCCTAAGGTTCAGTACAGTAACATGTATAGAAAGTAACTGCAGATGAGTGCACACAACAGAAGTGAAGGAAGAACAAGAGATGTCTTTGATTCCATTGAGGACAGACGGTTTCTCAGCAGCAGTCGATTGGCTTTGTTTCAGCAGGCTGGCTGCTTTACACTCTGAACAGCAGGGACACCAGCTGTAACCTCCCCAGTGTCCTTCAGAAATAGCCCTTACCCAGCAGAAGCCTGGCCTCTGCCCAGCCTTCCCAGCAAACCAAGGCCTAATGTTGGCCTAGTGTTAGCAGTACCAAGACCTGGGCATTCTCCGTGTGGGCATAGAAGATTTGTATCAATCGTTGGCCCGTTGCTAGCTTCATTAGCCTGGCCTCACCTCCAGAATTCCCATCAATCGCTGGTCCAACACTTGTCAAATGTCTCGATGACACGGATGGCTGTCATACAACAATTCACTGACATCACCATAAAAAAATTTGCATTCATGCGCTCTCTCTAATCCTACACCGTGACTATAGAAATCAAACTGACATTATTAATTATGCAGTATCAAAAAAAAATATTACCTACCAATAAAAGATTAATGGAGAGATTTTGACCATCTGTAGCACTAGATTGTGTCTCACCCTGCTAGGGAATTAAAAGCACACAGGACTGTTTTCCATGTACCCATTATTAACCAATCAGTTCTCCAACATCTGAGGTCTCTGGAGCCTTTAGCTGTAAACACAGAAGACCGTACGGTGCCTGCGTTCAGCTCATATTCTCCAAAACAGCGCTATGGTGATGAGAAGAGACACAGTGGTGACTTTTTGTTGAATAAAGTTTGGGTAGTGTGGTGATCAAGAACCTAATGGTCACTCTAGTTGAGCTCCATGATATGTGGAAATAGGACAAACATCACTGCAACACTCCACCTAACTGGGCATTGTGGCGATGTGCCAAGACTCAATACTCTCTTCAATGAAGACACATGAAAACCCACTTTGAATTAGCAAAAGAAAACACCTAAAGGACCCTCAGACTATGAGAAACATTCTCTAGTCTGATGAGCCTTAATTCCAAACATCATGTTTAAAGGAAACCAGCTTTGATCATCACCTGCAGAGTGCCAACTTAAAAGTAAAGTGTGCTAGAAGCCTGACGCTGTGGAGCTGTTTTTCAGCGGCAAAGACTGAGGGACTCATCAGAGAAGAAGAAAAGCTCAATGCACCAAAATATTGAGATAGCCTTAATGAAAACCTAGTCTAGAGCATTCAGAACCTCAGACTGTGCAGAAAGTTCACCTTCCAACAAAACAACGAACCCAAACACAGCAGGAGTGGCTTATAGACAACTCTGTGAATGTCCTTGAGTGGCCCAGCCAGAGCCTGGCTTGAACACAATCAATTATTTCAGGAGAAACCTGAGCGTCTGCCCCCATCCAGGTGGGGAGAAGAATGGCAGATAATTGCCAAATGCCAAAGCTAGTATATATATATATATATATATATATATATATATATATATATATATATATATATATATATATATATATATATATAATCTGCTTCTCACTGAACCCTCCAAAACTGCCCACAGTGGTTTGAAAATGGTCAAGTCAGGTCAATTCTTTTTAGTGCTCAACAGTCCCTATCATCCGCCTTGTGTATATGGAGTCATAATCATAAAGACTTTTATTCTTTAAACACCAAACAATTTAGTTGCAAATCTAGTTACAAATTCTTCTGCTAAATAGGCATCCATGATTTGTCCCACACAATTTATATTAACCTCTATGACAGTGGTTCCCAACCTTTTTCAACTCGCGGCCCACACAACCAAACACATATGATTGCGCGGCCCACTGCAAAAAAATTAACTGACCCCGCTATTGTTGGGTTAATAACTTATTACTCAGAAGGTAGATTGTTAACTGTCTTTATTGAATGAACTGACAATGAACAGTCAATAACTGTTTGGCTGGCACCGCTTGGTACAACTGCTGTTGTTCTGTAGCATACACAACAAAAATATCTAAGATAAATTGGCGGTTTATTCTTAAACCAACCAATAGTGGAAGCATAGTTAAAGTTTAATATTTATTTTGCCTTATTTAATTATATACATGAAATTATGTTATTATATTATGACTTAGACATTTTTACATATATGGACAATATTATTATTTATTGTAATAGTAATTGGCGGCCCACCTGCAATACCATCGGCCCACAGGTTGAAAACCACTGCTCTATGATAATAATAGGTGATCACATTATTTTATCCAACTCCTCCATGGCATTTGCATCCATGCTTTGGGTAAAGTTTGGGCACAAGTTTGACATACAAATATCTGCACTCTCAGTTAGTAAATGAGATCCACCGTGGGAGGAAAAAGGATCTAATAAAGAGAAGAGCACACAGCTCCAACACAGACAAACTAACTGTCAAACTAACTTCTAAGATTGTAGAAAGTTTTATGCAAGTAATGCTAAAAACAAGACTTTAAGTTTATTAATATAACCAGGCTAACACCTCCGTAATGTGTCAAATCAGTCATTCACCAATGAGAATGTAATGATACGCTTCTCCCTGTCTGCATAAGAGTGAGTCATGCGGGGAGGCCCCTCCTCGCCCCCGGGGCCCACGTGCATCTCTCATTCGGCGGTTTACAGATCACTGGCGTTCCTCACCAGAGGCTTGGCCACACGCCTGTCAGTGCCTGATGGATGGTGTGACACCCAGCCGCTACCCTGTCATCCTTGCCACTGAATGGGTAAGAGAGAAAGAGAGAGAAAGAGACAAGAGATTGGGATAGAAGAATCTGCATTTTAAAGGAATAATTCCTAAAAATGAAGACTCTGTCATCATTTGCTCACCTTATTGTCATTTCAGATTTAAATGATGTTTTTTCTTACTTGGAAACAAAAGAAAATTGGGATAATATCTTGGCAATATTTTCAATATGTTAATAGGACTGGGGCTGTTAAGCTCCAAAATAACAGAAAAAAGCGTTATTACATTTTTTGGTGAACCATTCCTTTAAGGGTAAGAGATAAATAGGAAAAAAATAATGAGAAAGAGCGAATGAGGCAATCGAGAGCGAGAAGGAGACACCCTTGTACTGTGACTTCAATGTGGCTGATTCGTTCTGCGGGCTAAGTTAGATTGCAGACTGTGCGTGGGCGTCCATCAGTTTACCTGCCTGTCAGAGCCCGGTGACAAGGCCAGGGCTGGCTGAACAACACAAGGAAAGACGAGCAAAGGAGAAACACACTTTTATGAATCTTCATGGAAATGAATCTTGGGGTGGGGGTCTGGACTATTTTCCCCATCCGGCCTCCCTGTCACAGTGTAACCCTCATCACAAAGTCCAGCCAATCAAAACCAAGAGGCAAAAGAACCATCTTCATGCATCTTGTATGAACCAGCAGTTTGTCTCGCATGAAACCCCAAAATTGTAAATTTACCACATGTGCAATCACACATGCAATAGATTTCAGACTCTTTGTCTGGAAAACCCTGTGATGTCACTGATCTTTATACAACTGCGCTGGAAATATAATAACGGTTCCAGTAATCTGACGAGTAATTCTAACGATTGGAGAGAGAAGCTCTTTCGTTTTAGCATCTGTCCAATGTAATGACATTTCTGTCTGTGACATACTGTAGATAATCATGATTTTCAACTTCACAGACTAACTATTAAACGGCCCGTAAGCCTGTGAGTAATCGTGTCAGCTCCTTCAGAACTTGATGGAAACTGAACTGAACTGAACTGAAATGATTGACTAGAACTCTTTGACAGCAGACGTCTGAGCTTACTAGCCTTATGCTCCAACAGTTAATCTTACAGCTTTGTTCACTTATCATTTATAGACTTTTTTTTTCTGGCAACTCCTTAAACTGGCAAATTTCTGCAGCGGCATCTGGTTCTGTAGAGTTATTCTGAAGCAACTTCACAAAACAAGTGACTGTGGGGGGAAAAATACAAATGAAAACAAAGTACTCACTGAATAAAAAACACAAGCACTTAAATTAAGAAATCAAAGAAACATAAAACTGTTCTAAAGAAAATGTGTTTCTTTATCTGCCAACAAAGAAGAAAGCTGGAATAAATAAAATTGTATATTTTCTACTAAGGATGTGCATCTCCATAACTGAGGCTGATGCTATACGCATATTGATGCATTGCAAATAATATGATAGATTAAAGATACATACAGTATGCACGTAAGCAGCTACCGATGCGATGCAATACAATACAGCCCTAGATAAAGTGGATCCAAATTTAATTTGATTCAACAGTATGGTACAGATTCGTTAACTTTTATACCAATGTCAATCGGTGAATCTTACTATCCCTATCTACTAATCACATGACAGTAAGTAGAAAGCTATAAAACACTATTGAGTAGATGAGTTTGGCATGATGGCAACGACCTATGTAATCTCATTTAGTCACATGTTAGCAACTGCATTGTTCAAGACATATACAGTAAAACATTTTAAAATGTAAAAACTTGTCGATTTAAACATTAAAGCATCCAAACACAAGACGCGGAAAAGCTGAACTGAGTATCTGGTTACTCGCGCGCTGTGTTCGGTGCACACGAGAGAGAGAGTCGCGTATCACGGACAGCGACACTGAACCGAGCTCTCTTCTGCGAAGTTCTCCTCGAAGTCCCTCCTGCACCTGAACGAACAAATACAAATCGCAGTTTGAACAAACAAAAAGATGTGAAAGAGCCCAATTCAGTACTCGCGGTGTTCTGGTATTCAGGGCTCACGCAGAGAAAGGCGTCTCAAAATACTTGAACATCGAATTTGCTTATTTTTGCTCTTGTGCCGACAAATACATACAAAATATGTCAAAATATCCACCTTGGAAATTATGCTCGAAAAAAGTGTCAGTTATTTCTTAAGTGAAAGTAAACAGTTGAGAAAAAAATGGGATGTGTATTATATTGGATGCGTTCATCTCTTAAAGGGACCGCGCCTAATTTAGCTATTGGCTGCTGTAATGTTAATCCAAGAAAATGAAAATGAAAATCACTCACTGCTCTTGACTGAATTACTTTGTAGTTTTAACAGTCAAACCAAAAATGATTTAGACACCAGATATAATTTTTGATATATATAGCAAAACTGTAATAATGTGAGAAATGTTGAAGGTGTCTGAATAAATTTTGGTTTGATTGTATATTTCATTTTTACATTGAAGACTATCCAGTGCTATTTTACATTTAATTATTTGGTTTTCTGTACCTTGACACCTACAAACTTGAAAAAAAACATAAACATTGGTGTGAAACAGGCGTAAGGTTGTTTGCACCTTGTGCAATGTGGAATTAGTTTACAGCTTTTTTCAAGCACTTTGTGATGCATTTTGGAAACAGGAGATGAGCCCCTTTTCTAATGCACCACCTAGCTTGATAAACCCCTTCTCAAAGACTTACTGTTTGTCAATTTTATTTGGGTAACACACATATTCTGAATGCCTTCGGCAGAATTTGAATGTGACATTTTAATCTAGACTAATCTAGATTAATTTAAAGATCACAGTGAGATTAATCTATATTAAAAAAAAATTTATCTATGCCCACCACTAATATATAAATAAATACATACATACATATATATATATATATGTGTGTGTGTGTGTGTGTGTGTTTTATAATGAAACATGAATTTAACTTAAGCCTGTGTTATCCACAGACCTTATTACAGGCATTTAACTTAAAACCCATAAAAAATATATGTATTTGTTTAAGTAATTATGATGAAACCAGAAGATTCAAAGAGATTTCTAGGTTTTTGGCCTCATTCCTGCAGCACTCTCTTTAAATTAGCCTTTTTAATTTGTACTACTCTTTTAGCTCTGATAAAAGCCCATGTGCCAAAACGCATTAGCAAACACAAGACAGCCTCGAGTTTAAACTTTTGATTCTTTGATTTCTCCATGAAGTGTTGCTGGTGTTGTGTGCAATAAGCACTTTACAGTGGCATCTCAGCAATGGGTCCCATTGTTCACGCATGACATCTAAATGGAAACATGCTGGTAAATTTAAATAAAAGCTTTTGAAAGTTTTGCTTCAGGACGCTATCAGACATCATACCCAACACAATGCTAAATATATTAATCATACAGAGTAAACAAAATTGTCAGTCAAATAATCATCATATACTGCAGAGGTCCAATAACGTTAAATTATTAATGACAGCATGAGCAGGACAATTGATAATTTTGGTTTGCAAAGTTTTCCTGAATTTTGATGGTTCATGCAGCTGGAAGTCAAAAATTTCACAGCACAAAACACATTTAGGTCCCGTTTTACTAACAGCTTGCGCCAGTGCAAACCATTTTTTTTCCATTAAAATTGTACTCTCAGGTTTTCCCAAAGACACGCAGTGACGAATTAGTGCTGTAAAGGCATGGACAGTTATTTTTGCACCTGACGTTATTGAATATGCTTTTGTATGATTTTTTCCTGTCAGAGGAACAATTTATAGGAGCAGAGAATTTAAATGAATCATGCAACGCATTTCACTAATGTTTGCACTCGTCAAATTACTGGCATTTATGACATTATTTAACACCCAAAAAACTAAACTGTTTCATGCTAGAAAACAGAGAGCACTTGGTAGAAGGAAGAGGATTTTTTCCACTTTATTTGGAATGCCAGAAGAACACATAAAAAGCAATGTTATTTTAATTTGCTTCAGGAAATAAATGATGACTTGGAACTATTGAAAACCTAAATCTAAAGATGAACTAAATCTCACCCTAAACCTACCCATCACAGACCCAGCGATTAGAAACCTAGCCGGTTCAACTCGAGTACTGCAAAATTGAAGGCTGAACTAAACCTCACCCTAAACCTACCCATCACAGACCCAGCGATTAGAAACCTAGCCGGTTCAACTCGAGTACTGCAAAATTGAAGGCTGAACTAAACCTCACCCTAAACCTACCCATCACAGACCCAGCGATTAGAAACCTAGCCGGTTCAACTCGAGTACTGCAAAATTGAAGGCTGAACTAAACCTCACCCTAAACCTACCCATCACAGACCCAGCGATTAGAAACCTAGCCGGTTCAACTCGAGTACTGCAAAATTGAAGGCTGAACTTAACCTCACCCTAAACTTACCCATCACAGACCCAGCGATTATAATCTAACTATGACATTTATCGTCTTTGAAACATGACAGTCTGGAACTATGAATCACGCAATACCATGTCTATAAAAACTTCTAGTAAACCTTCATTTTTTGACCTCTGGTTCTTTTCAACATACTGTGGCTTTTTTTTTTATTCTTTACTTGCAACTACGCTATTAACTACGTATATTGCGTTGGTCGATGTGTAAATGAGATGTTGCGTCTGTGTTTTTTAATTTGCACATTGTCAGTAAATCACCCGCAGAAATTTCCCCTCCCATTGGCACTGTTTTGGAATTGCGCTCTCACGTTAATTTGCCCTGTTTAGTAAAACTAGCTCATAGTAGAGTTTTTATCCTCACTGCAAATGAATCTATATTTAACATAATCTGAGTTATATTTTTGTTCATGTTTTGTTAATGGAGTGTCACATAACCTGTCCATATTAATAATTTTTTTACCAAGTGACAGATGAATTTGTAACACAAGACAAATTACAAATAGTATCTGATTGGTTAACCTCTGATATTAACAATATCAATTGGGAAGCATTTGACCTCCTTTCTGAAAGATAAGATGAAAGATAAGTAAATTTTATTATGTTATTGTAACCATGGTTGTTTATATGGTTATTTGCATATTACTGCGAGCATTTTGCTTTCTTTTTATGACCCTGGAACACAACCCACCAGTTGAGAAACAATAATACAGTATATATAGCCCACGTCACATTAGTTTTTTTTTTTTTTTCTCACTACAAACTACATGCTTTTTTCAAAAGATATACAGACCAATGCCAGCATATTTTGTAATGCAAAATGCTAGCAGTACTAGCTGTGCATAACTAAGCAGGCAGTAAGTTCTTTTTCCTCACACATGGATGAGTCACCTCAACACATGACACTCACAGAATGAGACCAATTCTGTGCATTTGATTACCTGGGCTATTGGAAGAGTTCTCAACATGACAGCCACTATTTGCAGGGATCAATCAGAGAAAATGACCACCCTGTGAGCCGTTCTGATAGCATTTATAAGGCTCTAGATAAGATCTAGTTTCCTCAAACACTTAAGCGTTATGAATTGATATTCTGCATGTGTCTAAATCATTCACAAAGATAAACAAAAGCCTCTGTTGAACTCTTTAATGGATGCAGAGCCTCGTCTTAGGTCACAGTCATCTATTACCGCATCGATCTGTTGACTCAAATAGACACGTTCACTGCGTATGAATGTGATTGTGAAGCTGGTGCGATTGCTCAAATTAAAGCTCCAAGATGTGCAGATGATGCAGTGGTTCATCTTAAAATGTTACTGCTTTGTGTTAAGTGATAATCAAATCTTATTACTGTGCACTTTACAGAAGGGTATAAGATGATTGTGTGATGCTAATTCATTCACTTGTGGGAAAAAACAGTTCTCCCATACTGACACTGGTTATTCAGTAAAGAACAATCAATAGTGGATTTTACCGATACCTATAGCTAGCTAGTTTGGACCACACTTGTAGATACCAATGAATAAACTTTTTTCATACCTGATACTCTGAAACTTTGTAAATGAATAAAAAATATTAATATTAATGATAATATTGTATATTATATCATTAAATGTAGTTCATATCTTATTATCGGCACCGATTAATCTGCAAAACCGATCAATCAGTCAACCTCTATTATTCAGCTTATACCAGCGCATATCAGTGCATGCATTTACATATACAATCTTACACTGCTTACCATAATGCAAGAAATGCTTTGACGGTTTTAGTTTTATCGTTACAAACTGAAAAAAAAGAGGAGGAGCCTATTACCCAGATTTTGGTATGACTGTGTGCATGTGTTTTGAAGACAAAACTGAAATCTATCATTTTGAATACTACTACTCTAAACACTTAAACTTTTCAACAACATACAATCACTAAAAAATGTTTTTACTATTATTAAATACACAACTATGCTGCTCATACAAGCAATGGCATTCCATCTTTTTCCCGATTAGATACCTTTTACACATCAGTATTATGGAACAGTTTTCAATATAAACTAGTTGCTTAGCATGTATATTACTAGCATTTTGGCTGTTTATTAGGATTTATGAAGCATATATTAATGCCTTAATCTGCACCACATTCTAGATCCCTTAACCCTACCCAATACCTAAACATAACTACTAAAAATACCTTACTATCAATAGTCAGCGGTTACGTCTGTCCTTTTGAGACACTAAATATATTAATCATAAAAACATCCCAACTTGGGTTATTTGGCAACCCAGGACTGGGTAAAGAACACATGCTGGGTTATGTTTAAGTCAAATATTGTATAAATTATTACATTCCTGGAAAAAAAAAATGTAAAATAAAAATAAAATTAAAAAAATCATACAGAATTTCTATACCTTAATCTATCTTACAAAAGATGAACATTTATTATTAACAAAGAAACACTCATGGTCAAAATACAAGACAAATTGAATTCATTTGGGTGAATACAGCATATTTTGCAATAATGCATACATTCAAACTCGCTTAAAAAGCATTTAGGGAAAAAAGACACATTTAAAAATAGCAATTTAATTTAAATGTATTCAACCATTCTCTGTAATAGTTTTTTTTACCAAACAGTGCTAATTCTTGTGCCGGTGTGTCACCGGAATATGAGCCGGAGAACGGCTGCTATTCGTTGGCAGAACTGCAAACTTAGACCGTGGCCTTATGTTTCACTTGTATCTGAAATATGGAGTGACTGGCTCCAAATCCTTCCCAAAAACAAACAGTACTGAAATTCGAGAACATATTTTAACATCAAATTAACTTACACTCAGTATTATAACGAACAAAATCCATTTATGTTGTTATGCAAGGCAAAGGCATTTCCAGCACAAAACGACTTCTGCTGATGCAGCTGACTGACATCTCGTCCTTATGTTGCGTTACATAAAATAATATAAATATACACCACTTTAAAGACTATATAAATGAAATATAATACATACAAACCTTTATTTTCCAGAAAAGAATGCACCAAATCGGTGGCGGCAGCACTGAGAACTGTGGACTTAAAAAGCCTGTGCACTCAGCAGCTGTGTTATTAAGAAGTTTCACCAGAGACAAGCTTAACCCAGTGGTTACATAGAAAAAAAAATATCCCAGTGTTAAAATTACCCAGCACCTGGGTAAAATATAAAAAATAACTCAATAAAATGACCCACCAGGCTGAACCCAGCATTTGGGTTAAAAACAATTACCCAGCATTTTTCAGAGTGTACCAATAATCCTGTTCTTTGTTCACAGACAAGATTCGCTATATCGAGTTCATTATCGGACGCGATTCATCTTCAATAATGACTTTGATATAGCTTAGCTTGTCAGTGAACTATGGCTCGATGCATTAATTGCCGCTCCATTTGAAAGCAGGTGATGGGGATTTACAGCTAATCACGGAACCGGCTTTACTGACGAGATGCACATGAACATATCATTCAGTCTATTTTCCAGCCCTACACCTGCACCTCTCACTAGTCCCTTTAAAAAAAAAACTTTAAAACTCATGATATGCTTATCATTGTTTTTCAGTATACCATAGAAACATGTAAAAAAAAGGGGAAAAAAGAATACTGAACAAATACTGAAGCAGAAAACTTTGCAAAACACAAAATTCATGTCACTGTCAACTATTTTGGACATGACTGTATGTGCCATGCAGGCCGTGGGACTACATGGCACACCTTTGGTTGGAGAGAGTGAGAAAAACACAAGTGCACTGCTCTCCCATAACCAGCAGAGACCAACACACATAGGCAACCTAAGTATTATCCTGCTTGGGCTTAAGCAAAAAATCTTTTTTAATGAGCTTTTGATTCAATTTTGCCTAAACAGTGACCTTTGAGCAGCCTGCAGCCTAGCAATAAATGTTCATGTTAGCCACTTGTAGAACAATCAGCATTTATCACTTTGTGCGTTACAGGTTGGCGGCCACACATCAATGCTATACAGTGCTGCATTCATAACAGTAAAAACTTTTTCAGCATGTTTTATAATAGAGAATGAAGCACCATGTGTTTGTTGTATATGTATAAAATGGATTCAGTACACTGCATACACAAGCTTTTTAATGTAACTTTCAGGAAGCTGTACCTTGACTACTGTGCTTGTGATATTTTTGAACTGTTTACATCTTGTTGTGTCCACTCCCATGCCTCATTTTCTCAAAATTATCAACCCGATCTCACGGCAATTCGTACATTTTTTACAAGGTGGCTTATTCGTACGAATTTGTATGACCACACTCATACAAATTCATACGATTGTTGCCAAATCGTACGTATTTTACGAGTTGCACAATTCGTTTGAATTTGTACGAATGACCTACACCTAACCCCGCCCCTAAACCTAACCGTCACTGGGGTTTAGACAAATCGTACGAGTGAGTTCGTACGAATAAGCCACCTCGTAAAAATATGTACGAATTGACCATTAGATAGTGTTGAAATTATGTATCCTCAATTGATTTCAGCATGCTTAGTTGCATAGTTTCGAATTTTGCAATGCAATACATGCCCTACACATGACTGCCCATATTCACAAAGGACACCTACTTGGTCTGTTCAGTCACGTTGAGGCAGAAATTGCAATAAAGACACTGTAATTCCTAATAAACCCCAGAAAAGCTAAACAATACAAGTGCAAAGCATAGGAAAGGTCATCAAACCTTTGGTAGTTCCTGGATGTGTGCAGCACCTAACACTCTGCATAATCGTCTGAAGGATCCAGGCTTTAGAAATGAGTGGCTGAACAAGATCCCTGATCATCTGTGAGCAGACAAAAGCACTGTTTATCATTTCAAATGAGAAAGGCAGAGCACCCCAAAAAAAAGGACATTTAATCCTAAAGGTCAGAAAAAATAAAACAAAATGGTTGTTAAAGAATAAATTACTGCTTGTGCCACACAATATTTGAGTAGCTTTATAAGTGGCCCTCAAAGAAAAAAAAAAAAAAAACTCTTCTAAACAAACACTAATGTAATATGTTGGAGTAAGACTGAGTAGAAAAGTTTCCCCAATTACAATACTTACTGTAGCATTTTGTGAAAACTCATCACTACTGTAAATGAACACATTTCCTACAGTACCTCTCTTATCAATGCTAATTATTTTCAAAAAGTAAAATTAATCAATGTATAAATAAAATCACTTTTAAATAAATGCTAATAAACACTGAGGCCATGATTTTTTAAAAATTATTATTATTATTTCTGTCCAGCTGTTCAGATAAGCCTCAGGTGGTCGGATACCTCTGATTTGGACTATAATTGTGTGTCATTCAGTCTGACACCTCCAGGTGCCCACAGAAGAGACAGAATTGTATTTATAAAGGTGTATGAGTCATGACTAATGCATTTACATATTTTAAGTCTTAAAAGGCAGCAAAAGACATGGAGAAACACGGTCAAGTAAAAAAATAAAAATAATTTATGACTGTTTTTGCTGCTAGAAACCTTGACTAACATAATGGCCTGTTCAAGCACTTTGCAGGTCATGAAGATTTTTCATGTAAAGGGGCGTGTCACTGCATTTACACTGGCCTAGGTGCAATTATCTCAAATGATGATTATATGACATGAACTCCTCCGTGATTTTCTCTTGATTGCTGATTTCTTTCAATGAAGAGGATGTGTGATTGGAGAACAGACTACGGTAAATCCTCTTAGAGCAACCTATGTTTTGCTACCCAGTAAAAAAAAAAAAAAAAAAAACAATGTTTAAGGTAACCTACAGGTTACGTGATGTTACATTATACACAGAAGCACTGCATGGTAGATTTCCAATATACCAATAAACGTTTTGGCACTAGAGTTGGGAGAAATAAAAGTGACTTTTCATGTAAATTTGTGTAAATGCAGAAATCTGAAATGCTGATCTTATGGACAGCAGGGAGCTGATGCCACGTCAGCGCTCTCACTTTGAGATTTCTGCTGCATATGGGCCCAGGTGACTCTCATCCTCCTCAATCTATGAAGGTGACCTGAGCCAGACCTCCAGTCGTTCCTCTCTCACTCTCTCTGCACACACTTAGACTTGCTAATTCTTCTTCCTTTTCAGCACTGCACTCTGTGCAGGTTTTGGACTCTAATGGTTTCTTTTGTGTGCTGGAAATGGAGCTACGGCTCTGGCAGATAAGTATGGGGTGGGAGGCCATTCGGCTCATCTCTCCAGCACATTTCATTGGCCAAACATGGAGGGGAGACGATCACTAAGACACCGGCTTACAGGCAGGAGAGCAAGATGGATACAGAGAATCCGTTAAGCCTTTAGTCAATAAGGCTACAAGGTATTGCGTGAAGATTCCCGTGGGTTGCTTTAGTAATGGGTGCTGAAGGTTTGGAGGATTCATAAGTACATGGGACTCACTGGTTACATATTTGATTTCTAACTGGTATATGTGATAAAGCACTCAAATTAAGATAAAATGGGATGTGATGGCCAACAATAAGGAACATTACCTTCAAAAGTTACCTGCAGACAAATTTGTTGATTACAAGGGGAGCAATCAAGTTATGTTATTCCATGTTTTTTACAACCACACTGAAATGACAATTGAAAAAAGAAAAAGAAAAAAAAACGTCATTTAAGTATGTCAAATTGTTTTAAATGTTGGTCCATGTAAAGTGCTGATAATTGGGCCATTTCGGGATATTTAAATTCACTGTGAATTATTTCAAATAATGGACACTTTTGACAACAGGTATCTGAAATGACGCAACACAAATGAAAGCATAAGTGGTAAGTTATCAACTTAAATTTGAACTGTTTTAAGTAGCCTAGTGAGAAATATTGGAAATAAAAACATGAAAACACAACGCAGTATAACATGTTATTAATAACACATTACTAGCTACGATGTCCTTGAACACTAAACGAAATCTATGTACAGACTACTGTAACATGATGACACTTTTACAAACAATTATTATATACATATAGTATTATGGGACTCGGGTACTTCTAAGAATACCATGGTACTAGGATGGCACAAATAATGTCAAAGTAGGCAACTTTTTAGCATTTTACACGTTTTAATATAGTTGCTTACCTAAGTTGAGTCGTTCATAAGCTGCACGTGCAGGTGGAAATTCATAAACAGCTCTTCCATCGCCAGCTAACAAACAGGTTTGGTTTCAATGGATTCTAGTTTAATTATATCTTTGTCTCTCTTTAAACTCCTTCGTTAACGTTTTAATAATTGAAATAATCCGTCCAAAACGATTAAAGTTGCGCGTGAGCTGTCAGAATGATTTACACTGAATCGCGAACCGATTCAAAAGACTCGTTTGACTGATTTATTAAAGTAATTGACACAACAGAGTGGTTCAACCCTAACTCGTTCTGATTTTTTAAATTCAGTTTTAACTGACAGTTGCTTATTTATCATGTTTATCTTAGCCTGTATTATAGCCTGCCAGTAAGTTTTATCTGACCACCACTGACCATATTCATAAAAAAAAACATCCTCAATTAAAACCTTTAAAATATAGATAGGAATAATACTGTAAAATTTATTTTAGTCTACGCAAGTTCTATTGACAGTGGATATTTCTGGGAGAGAAAAAAAAATCTATAAAAACTGGCTTTTAAAATATGTATTAAATATAAAATTAATGTATTATTATATGAATGAAGGGAAATAAAATACACACTTAAATTACGTAAATGTGTATTTAGGATGTTTTCTTAAAACATGGATTTACTGTACAATTTTATTTTATTATTATTATTTTATTTATTTATTTATTATAAGAGGGAATCATGCAAGAAAGAGAAAAAAGAAATGGACCTGTGATGAGACACATTGTTAATGTTACATATGTGCTTATTTGATTAGTGGAAAAGTGATATATGCAGAATCTTAAACATCCCTTCCTAATATAATTTTAAAAGTTCTAAAACATTCTTTAGAATCAAAAGGATAGTTCTGCACTTGATTAGGATTTGTTGAGCTGTTTTTGAAGCCGCTGTAAATGATTGTAAAAACATCCACCTGTGACCTCATTACTTCAGTATTGTTGCTTGGCACACACTTCAGTCCTGCTACTGCGCCAAAGAAATTGTTTCAGGATATCAGACCTCTTTGCGAATTCTGATTGAACATGTGGGCTACAAGTGCATTTAAAAAGTTTGCTAAAAACAGTAACCTCCATGAGTGCCTAAAACATCCTTTCATGCTCCACGTCATGCCCAACAGCTCTCCTTAACTGTTGTGATGATAAACTATAGGCCTACACCACGGCCACTTGAGGCTTATTGGTTAAGTTTATTTCCAATTGTACTACTACTAATAATAATAATAATGATATAAAGTTATTTTCAGATTCCATTGTATCAGACTTTATACATCTTGTTATTTTTAAGGTATGAGGGAATAATGGTCTTAAATTTGAAATTGTCTGTTTATGTGAGATCTCTTCTACTGCCTCCCTCCTTTGCCTTATCTTCCCATCCAGATTCTCACCCGTCTCATCTCTCCTCTTGACCTCGGAGCTCCTCTGAGACCACCAGGAGATATACAACAGGCATGTGATGAAGTCAGAGATCACATGCTATATATAATGTCTTTGGCCTGAACTGCGCAAACACTGAACAGCAGCACACTTCACTTATCAACCCTTATACATGTTCCCAACCAAGCAGTGGAAGGCTAGATTTGCCTGTTTGAGGCTGGTTCTCCACTTTAGAGTCTACTTTGCCGTTTTAGTGGTTTGTTGGAAGAAGAAACAACACTTGTGTCTTAAATACTGTACTAGTTTAGCATGGCTGATGAGCCTGAAATAGACATTCTTTAGTGTAGAAAAGCATCTATCCACTCAGACCCAAAGCTTCTGAAGTGTAGAGATAACTAAGTCAGCCGATTTCCCCTGAAAAGTTTTAACACGGTACTAAATTTTCTACTGTGAAAAGCCTATTTACAAAAACAAGCCCCAGAAATCTATTTCCGTTGAAACATTGCATTCAATAAGCAGGATTCTCAGACAGCCACCTGATAAAAGCTTGACTGATGTGAAGCTGATATAATTAATGTGGGTGTTTAAGAGCAACTCACAGAAATGAGTGACACCCTGTAATTTTCACCCACCGCTCAAGCTATAATTTACCTCATTATGCCACACAAAGGCACTTTTTATTATTTCTGAAATTGTTTTTATTTTTTTTTAAGTGAGAAAACTTTGTCGTTCTCATTCCACCATTGCAACTCTGTATGCTGTTTTTCATTTTGGATGATCTCATGGGTCTTTGTAGATTATAATTATTTGCAACTGACCTCTACCACTCACAGCCCACTGAAAATGAGGGATTTGAAATGTGCTTGATTTATTTTGCATTTGATTAGCTCGTGATCATGAGCAGTTTTTCTTAAATTATTATTCATTATTGGTATTAAGTTTTTTTTTCCAGAGTTCTACAGATCACTGATTCACCTAAACTGAAATCTTTATCTGTAACAAGTTTTTAAAAGAACATGCCCACATATCAGAGATGATCACTAGAATCACTTTAAAATAAAAACAAAACAGAATTATGCAAGGAAATAAAATACACTTTTTAATAAAACGTCATGGTTGTGTTCTTACATTTGTTAACATTGTCAGTCTTCATACTGAAGGTTTCCATTGCATATTTCATTTTTTTATTTTTTTTATTATTGTGCTTGATAGAACTTAATAGAAACTTGATATCGCACAAACCAAAAAAAAAAAAAAAAAAAAAAAAAGCCTAACACATTTAATCCATGCATTATATTAAAAAATATATTATTTTGTTAGCACTGCAGAAATGTTTGTCTGATTGTGGTTAAAGTTCATTAGATAGAGTCTGAATAATTTATAATAAATATCTTACACTTTTGAATCTAATGGTTTGTTATTTCTTGACGCGTAAACTTTTTGTTCTTTAGCTTCTTTTGACAAAGTACAAATTTGTTATAACATGAAATTGCTTTACCAAAAACAGGTGTTTTGCTGATGGGAAGTGTTTTTCAGAGTCTCTTTACGGTAAACAGGTGAAATGTTCTCACTAATCAAATCACCTCATATCATCAATATAGCGACGAGTTTTAATCTACTGCAAATCCTTCATCTGCCGGAGGGGACAAATCCACTGACGTCTTTCGTGAACCAGAGAGAATGATTCACTGTGAGGTCGTCTCTTTTCCCAGCACTCCGAGACACAATGTTCCAGCCTCATTTCCATTACACTGCCAACTCATGCAGATCAATAATTAGCTATTATGAAATTAGGCACTGATAAGCCATTTATTTATCTGACAAGTGCAAGCCCAGAGAGATTGAAGCTCAGGGTGATGCTGGGAAAGGAACGGAGAGCCATCAATCAGCCCTGTACACAGATACACTTTCACGGTTTTCATCACTTCTTCAGCAGTGTACAATCCGGAAAGTAAGCGGACACCTTCCTCTTGGCTTAGACATTTTATCTACTTGCTTGTTTGTACTGATGTCAGAGTACACTCGGGGAAAAAAGAGGGAAAAATAAAAAAATTGCTGCAACTTACCTTTAATCAATCCAAGATGGATGATGATAGATAATGTTTCTTCATGGGAAAAGATTTGGAGAAATTTAGCATTACATCACTTGCCAACCGATGGATCCAGTACAGTGAGAATAAAAGTATATAGATACACAATATAACACACATGAACACAAAATGTTTAAAGGCTTATATACATGAAATAGTTTAGTATTAGATGGTGTTTATTGTATATTGTTAATATTTAAGAATTCTATATACAAATATAATAATGCTTATGCATGTCACTTAGTAAATTAAACAAACAGGCAGTTCTGAGACACCTTATTCCAGTTGATATTTAAGGTCACTGTTTGGGTTTCTGGGAAAAAGCCACACGTTTAATTAAAGGACACCTGATTGAATAAAGTGTGGTGGTAATGCACACTTTTAAGGACAAACCTATAGACAACATCTTTGTTAGCACTTATATAATGCAGTCCTGTCAGACTACAGATCACTCAGAGGTCAATCATGCCAGCATGATTTCCACAGATCATCTGAAACATTTATTGATTGTTTGGTTCATTCACAGCAACCATGCATAGTAATGCAACACAAAGAATGCAAAAGAGTCTAAAGTGCGTGTCCAATGGAGACTTGACTATATGATTTATTAATTGCGGTGACTGAGCTGTAGGTCACATCACATGCAGTACATCTGGATTACATTCACACACATTGATCCTTTATAGAATGTACATTCCATAAAGAATATTCTGTGAAGGCTGAAATGTAATTACATATTCTATTAAGACAGTATTCAACTTCATAAGCATGGCAACCTGAAAAAGTAAGACCTTTTTGAAGATAACCTAAAAATGTGTTTATTTTTAAATATTGCTTTCTTGATGCATGCATTTGGGTTATTGCAAATCAGACATCCTGAAACCTCAGCTCATCATGAGTCTAAAGCGAGGTACTCGCGTCTAACACACTGTAATGAATTCAGAAGAAGATGAAGTCACAGCGCAGACGTGATGCTATTACTTCCAGAAGCACAAGAGGGCACAACAAGGTTCATGAGTGAATCATTTATTGGTAAAACTGAACCGAATAGTACTTTGCCACACAAAATATGACATACACACAAAACATAGATTAAAAAAAAAAGAAAAGACAAAACATATTTATAAAAGCATGTTGATAAATATATAAATAATAAATCAACACTCAATGCCCAGGTGACACCAAATACCATTTATTAGGGCTTTACAAAGACTACAAAATCCCCCAGATGAATTAAATTGTGGTCTCTTTCTATTTACATGATATGTTACTTACAAATGTACAAAATATAAAACATCTACCAACAAATGTTCCGCCTGAAAAGAAACATTTTTTTCAAAGTAGTTCGATGTTACGCGCTCACCGAAAAATGTGTTTGCAATAACATGAAGAAACTGAAAAAAAAAAAAAAACTGGATTTCTGATGTACCATGGACAATCACTATTTGTGTTTGAGGTTAGGGACCGGTAGGCAGTTGGAAACCTTTACTGCACTTCTTAGAAATGTTTCTGTCGAGTAGTTTTTACACTGAACATGGTTGACAAGCAAAGCATCAGGCACGGAGTCACAGAGTTTGGAGGTTAATACATAGCACCGCTGTAGTGCCGAGGAATTAAAAAGAAGCAGTTTCCTGAATCAACAAAAAGGTAGATCGGAAAGACTCGAAGGTTAAAGCCTGTAAAACTGTGGCAGTGAGGATGACTTACTTTGAGAAGTAGTTTGAGTCAGAAGGTGAAGCTGGATGTGGTAAAGGCCTGATCGGATAAGACGCAGAGCTTTTCAATGATTCACCTTTAGCACCTTGTATGAAACACCTTGTATCTTCCTGACCATTTACATCAAGCAAGCAGAGATTCATTTACTGTAAACATGTGCAAACTCGTAAAATATAATCCAATGAAAAGTCTCACAGTAAACTGGGATTCATTTTTACTTAATTGTAAGTGATTTTCAGTGGCCCTAAGAAGTATTCAGACACTTTAGTCAAACTTGAATACTGCTGGATTGCATTAGATAGCAAAACACCAAATCAAGTCGCATCTTGACAAATGATGTTAAACCTTCAACTAACTTTGTTTTTTTTGTCTCCTGTTGATTTAGTGGTTGAGCAAAGTAACAACAGGTGCAGTTCTTCTATGTCTGATGATCAGAAAGTGTCCTCTAATACTTTTTGTATTCATTTTGAACACTGTAATGCTTCATTATTTTAAAAACATCACACATTTTGTGAAAATATAGCTTGCAAAATTCATGCCGCTTGATTTGATTTTGTTATTTTGTTATTTAGTGCAATGCTACACACGAGTAAAAAAATCCTATGAAATCAAAATGAAGAGGCTTTTTGTCTGCCTATTAGTTTTGAGGTCATTTATAAGCTGTTGTACTCTTAAAATTACTCTTGAAATACTTTAAGCTGATATACACTTTTAAAATGTACAGTATTTATCTTTCATAAACATATTTGCATTTAAGGATGCATACACATTTCATTCCAATCTTTAGAATGGCTATCTTTTTACGGCAGTCGGGTTCTGCAATAAAACATTCATGGGGTCTTTAAGTGAGGTTTACGTCCAAAAGGACCAGTGTCTCTGAAAGCTGCAGGACAGGAAGTGTAACAGTGTTATGCAGGATTAGATACGGTTGGGGCTCTGATGCATTGTGGAGATAAAACAGTGAATCGCTTTGAATGATTTTACGCCCTTAACACTAAGGTTTTCTGAAATTGAAAAACACTTCACCTCTCACTGTACAGTTTAGAGCTCTGTATAATAAGCAGTCAATACAAGACATATACAGTTTGGACAGGTTGCTGGTTTGCTTTTTTTTTTCTTTTTTTCTCTGTAAATCACAAGAGCGTAATGCTAGTCTAGAAGAGCAGAAACGCAATACCGACCGGGCAGAGTGCATCTTTAAGAGGCTGTGCAAGACTTGGATATTTACAATCACCTTTTCAACTGTGCAAAACCCATGTAGCAAACGAAAGAAAGGATGAATGAACGTCGACTACACAAACACTGGCGCACGGGAGAGTAAAACGTTTCCGTGTGCAAGCACACACATATAGCAAAGTAAAAACCGCATGCTAGCGAAGCGACGAGTCGGATTTGTGCTCTCGTTTCAAGTGATCCCAGCTCAACTGGGATTACATAAAGATCTTTTTTTTTTTTTACTTTTATACATTTGGACCTTTTTCAATGCCATGTTTTACACTAATTGTAACAAAAATAAAATATGTGGACGTGGCATATTTCGGAAAATGTCCGATCGGTTCTGTCCTGCCCCATCATTTCTGCGAAAAAGGACAGTGGCACCACATTTAAATGTCTTCAGAGCTCAGCACAGATAAGGCAGCAAGAAAGCACCATTTTCTGGTCTTTTTCACAAAGCTGGTACACTCTCCTACAAGCGGTTGCCTCGTAGCTGCGGAGAGGAGAAAGAACTACGCACACAGCTGTGGGGTCCAACGAAAGACTAGTGCATGGAACGGTGTGGTGCAGGGGTGCTGTAGGTCACTATACGCTTGGCAGTGAAACGAGTGGTGGAGGTTTGCGAATTTGCGTATGATTTCACAGTAGCGGTAATGACGGTAATTGCACGTTTGTGCTTGTTGGCTAGAGCCGTTTCATGAATGGTGCTGGCGAGATAAGTGTAAGCCGCGAGTTGGTTTTGGCACCACGGCAGCACCAGTTTATCAACTGAGGTCAGAATTCAGAATGTTGCCCTTTAGGTTTTTGCACCTCAGTGAATTTAAAAGAAACACTTGCCTCTGTAAACATGTTTAACTAACAGATCACCTCCGACAAATTCCAGTTGTTGTGTTTTTTTTTTCTTTTCTTTATTATGTGGGCACACACACTTTTCGCCAGTGTTGTGTGTGCCACAAGCACCTTTTCATTCCCCATATCCTGGACTCTGCATCGTTTTACCACTGGAGGCATCAGGCGTTTCATAAGCACAAGTCCTGTGGGCCCTTTGCTCTGCTTTTAGACCAATCAGAAGACGACTTCTTCTGATGGGGCGGGGCTTAGAGGGCAGACTCCAGTGAGGAGTCCAGCAGGTCGTCGTGGTGACTGGCGCTGTCGCTGTCACAGCTCTGGGCACTGGAGTAGTTAGCAGCTTCCTGTAGCCTCATTAGCATATTCATCTAACGGACAGAGAAGGAAAAATATATAAGAAGACGTTACTCAAAAGAGCATGCAGTCAGGGTTACAACTAACAAATGTACGGAATTAAGTTACTTTTCCAGCGTAAGAAGCGTATGTTATGCATTAAATGTAATTTCCAGTACGTAACAGACCTCTCTATTTATTTACTTACAAGTAGAATTTAGAAAGTAATTAGTCTCCTAGATCACTAGATCATCGTAAACACTGCAATTAAAGAATTTAGCAAAATATTTTAAACAATGAATAGACTTGTTATATTGTTCTGGAAAAAAACATAGGCTGAAAGAAAATGGAAACAGGAGTAGCCAGAATCTTCAGATATAGTCACAATAGCACATTTTCAACAGAATTTCACCGGCAAAAAAGGTCAATTGTCTATTGTTAAAGGGTTAGTTCACCCAAAAATGAAAATGCTGTCATTAATTACTCACCACATGTCGTTCCAAACCCGTCAGACCTTCGTTCATCTTCGAAACACAAACTGAGATATTTTTGATGAATTCCAAGCTCTCTCTGACCCTCCAAAGAGAGCAAGGGTCCAAACACGATCAAGGCTCAGAAACATAGCAAGGAGATTGTTAAAATAGTCCATGTGACATCAGAGAGTCAACCGTTATTTTACCAAGCAAAGTGAATATTTTTTGTGAACATAGAAAACAAAAATAACAACTTTATTCAACAATTCATCTCCTCCGCATCACCCTATAGCGCCATTTTGGAGAGTATCACAACGTAAACAGCATCTGCTGTTCTGTGTCAGTAGCAACGTACGCAAATACGTTGTTTATGTTCAGATCAAAATGTAAACAACGTATCTGTGTACATAAGTTGTTTAGGTATGTGATACTCTCCAAAACGCCGCTATAGGGAGATGCAGAGGAGAGAAATTGTTAAATAAAGTTATTATTTTTGTTTTCTTTGCGCACAAAAAGTATTCTTGTAGCTTCGTAAAATTACGGTTGATCTACTGAAGTCACGTGGAGGGTCAGAGCTGTCTAGAGCTCGGAATTCATCAAAAATATCTTAATTTGTGTTCTAAAGATTAACGAAGGTCTGACGGGTTTGGAACGACATGAGGTTAATTCATGACAGAATTTTGAGTTTAGGGTGGACTAACCCTTTAATAGTGTAGCAATGTACTGTATGAAGCAAAGCAGACACAGAAGTCACTTTCAAACCTGTGTGTTTTTTTTCCCTATTGCAAAATTCACATTTGCATATATTTGTATTGATGAAATTAAATTAATGCCTGCAAAATTGGCCAGATAATTCAAAATGTGACCACCTTTCACACGTTCCACAAAGAGTAACATTAAATGTTTTTGAACTAATGTTTTTGATAAGGGCAAATGCAGTATAACACGTTACTTTGAAATTTAACATTCCCCAATAATACTCTGCTAATCAAACACACAACACACTGCTTTAGTTGTACAACACATGAACTCACACATCCACGCTAGTGATGTTCAAAAACACAGCCACAAAGCTCAAAACTAACGGTGTTTACAAAAACTCACACATAAATTCACATCAATGGCTATCTAAACACCAGCTCAACACATCTGGAATGTGAATATAAAGTGTAACTAACAGACAAACACTGGATCATCAAACACAGACAGATGAAATGTTTGTACCTCAACATTCACACAAAGAGACACTACAACATTAAAATCCTTTAATCTATAAACACAAGCACTATCAGACTCAATTAGATCAAACTAATCACTGATATTTAAACAAACAACAGCGGTTCTGTCACCTTATAATCTCTGAACGTCTGTTCTCAGAAGAAAAAAAAAAGAAATGAGAGGAGACAGCAAGATGAGACAGCGCACCAATGTTTGTTTAAAACATGTTTTTTTGTTTAAAAATATGTTCCATATACCTCAGGAAGCCAAAGTTATTATTATCATATTATTCCAATATTAATAATTAACACTATTAGATATTTGTACAACATAAAACTGTGCTGAGAACAGTGTTTTTGACACTGGGCCTTATTTGTGAAAAAGATATCAGAACAAATTTCTATGTACAAGTCCATTCTCATGTAAACTGCAATTTCACTGAATGCAACAAGTTGCATGATTAACAAGTTATGATTTACAAAGACATTTGTTCTGAACACGTGTCATGATTCATGAATAAGTCCCACTGCTTGTCCTTAATATCTAAGTGGTGCCACCTAGAGGACATTAATATCATAGCGTTCATTTTCAGACTTATAGTACAGTGATGTCCACAGGAGGGTAGGAGAGAGCTCGACTCTTTGACTCTCTCTCTCTCTCTCTCTCTCTCTCTCTGACAGACAGATTATCTGAGCCCCTGGTCTTTATTGTCCATTGACATGGTAGAAAAATACCCTATGTGAGATTTAGATCTAGATAACACTGTGTAGACTTCACAGTTTCTATGAAATATTTTCTTATTCTCTGAAATATTGCCCATGTTTCACCTTGCTGCTCTGGGCAGTTTCTAGTCTATATAGAAAAAGAGCTGGTTATCTGGCAGGACAAAATGTAGCACAGTATCTTTTAGTATCTTATAACATACAGTATACACTACCGTTAAAAGTTTGGGATAAATAAGAAATTAATGATTTTATTCAACAAGGAGACATTAAACCGATCAAACGTTACAGTTAGGACATGTATAATATTACAAAATATGTATTTAGAATAAATACTTTTCTTCTGAGCTTCCTAATCATCCTGAAAAACGGTTCCCACAAAACTTAAGGCAGCACAACTGTTTTCAATACTACTACTAATAATGAATGAAGGATTCTTAAGCAGCAAATAAGCAGATCAGAATGATTTCTTAAGAAAGAGTTAATGCTACTGAAAATTCAGCTTTGCTATCACAAGAATAAACCACATATGAAAAATACACTAAAAATGAAATTTGACACTTGAAATGAATAATATTCCATAATATTGCTATATTTTGGATTCAACCCCAAACTTTAGAACAGTAGTGTATTATCAAAATGAACTATGGGTAACACTTTAGTATAGGGTTCAATTCACACTAATAGCTAGTTGCTTATTAGCATGTCTATTATTAACATATTGGCTGTTTATTAGTGTTTATGAAGTACATATAATGCATTACATCCATAATCCTACCCAATACCCTAAACTTAACAACTACCTTATAAACTATTAATAAGCAGCAAATAAGGAGTTGAGGCAAAAGTCATAGTTAATGGTTAGTTAATAGTGAGAATTGGACCCTAAAATAAAGTGTGACCGAACTATGTTTTCTGAAGCTATCTTTACCAGTGGGTCTCCCTCTGTGTCGCTCTGAGATACTTGTTTGGAGGCGGCTCCGTCTTTAGAGGAGCTGTAGCCATCATAGCCCACGTCCTCTGGCCGCAGCTGCAGCAGTGACTGGCCTTCATGCTGCAGGGAGGCGGAGCTCCAGGGGTAGGTGTCAATCACCCATTTGGACGGGTCCTCCCATGCCGCCCTCTTACCATACAGCTGGAACAATGAGCCAAGCAGATAAAGACAAGTTTTAGCTACAAACTGTGAGAAAAATATATATATATGCATGAGTGTGTGTGGCTGCATGTGTACCTGCAGTCCTTCTCGTACTGCTTCCAGCAGATACGGCACCAGAGAATAGTTCCACAGGTCAGTAAACCACACACGTGAGCCGCCAGCGTCCATCGGACAGGACAGAAACAGCCGAGGACCTGGGAGTGACAGATTAAATATCTCGCCTCTGCTCTGTGAATAAACAGATCAAATGCGGATCATGCGTTGTTGTGTATTACCGATGGTGACGTCTGAGGAGCTGTGAGCCTCTAAGAAGGAATTGAGGTGTTGCCAGGTTTTAGGAATCCAGTCGATGATCTTGATGAGGTCGTTACTGCGCATGTTTTTATCAATCTCCGTTTCGATCAGCTTTCTTCTCAGGAATCGGCCCAGGAAGCCCTTCACTGGCTCAGTGTGATTGGCACACAGCACCCACCTGAGGGACACAAGGTCTGATATTACACTGAGAACACGACTGGAAAGATTTATGTACTGTACGGGTTTCTATGTTATTGACAAATGTCAAATATGATCATTTATGGCCCCCGTGTGGCAAGAGGCTGTAATAACAATCATCAGATCCTATCCGAGCACCATACCTGAAGTTGTGATGCAGCTCCAGGTTTGGAGATGAGGACACACCCTGGTTCATAGTTCCTATGACATAAGGGCTGTGAAAGGGACAGTTGCACGTTATTAGATGTAATCCATTTATATTTGATCGGTTTGATAGACAAGAATATACACACAGCTAAATAAATATGTATAAATGTATAATAAGAGGAATATTCACCATTTGTGATATTTGCAGTTGAGGAATCCATTAAAGATGTCACTAAGGGAGCCAATGTGATGGAGGTTATCGAGAATAACTACAGAGGGCAGCTCGATCTCACACTCCTCTGTGTTGCACTGTTCAGCCAGGCTTGAAAGGTACTGCCGAAGATCCTGCTTAAAGCAAAGCAAAAACACATTAAGTGTTAAAGTCTGCAGAAGCCCTAGTAAAATACTATTATATAACATATATCACAGCAACATTGATGGATGGACTAAGATTAAGGTGGTTCAACCAATGGCAGATGGGGAAAATATGGACAAACTTCATTAAAACACTTATTTAGCAATTTTCTCTATTTATTTATTCGGAGTCCTGGAAATATGTACCTTGCTGGATTTCTGGTCCACGTTGAAGCTAGCCAGGTTCGTGTCAGTCACCTCTTGACCAGTCTTGGAGATGATGTAGTAAGCTAGTTTAGTGGCTAGGAAGGATTTACCGGTTCCACTGGGACCAGACAGGATGATTCTACGGTGCTCCATCAGCAGGTTTAAGTAGCGTTGAATGATGGGTTTAGGAATCAGCGTGTCAAACACCAGGTCATCAATGCTACCCTCCTTCACGCCTACATAAACAAAACGACACTTGCGTCAAATCTTGTGCGTCTCTTTTATAAAGCCTCCAAGAACCTTCTGAGGCTTCTCACCTTTGAGACTGACTGTGATGACGTTGTTGTCGCCCACAAGATATCCACACGGCAAGAGTTCAGGAACCTCGAAAGCATGAGATCGGATCACATCCCCCATCCTGTAGCACACTATACTGTCCGAATTCAGGCCCAAACTGGTCAATGGATCCACGCGGAACACATACTCCTAAACCCAAGCAAATTAATCTGTAAGATTTCCAATATGGCACTTGAAATATACCTCTAATTTAGCAAGAGGCTAAACTGGCACCTTAAACAAGCGCCGTATTACGCCGTCCAAAACATCCCACTTAGTCTTGCCGCTGACGCCAATGGAGCCAATCAGATACTCCTTCTTCTGCATCGCCTAAAATGATGAGAGGATATAAAAAGGTGTTGTTCATGTCAAAAATAGCTACTGTAATTTAAACAGACTAGTTAAAGTCACTCTGTACCTTGGTTTTGTTGGAGTCGCTGTTGATGGTGACCACTATACGGACACTTCTGCCCTCTTTGCGTAGATTGCCCTCGTAGCCATCATCCAGCAGAATATCTGTGCACACAAACGCAAACTTTAAACTCACTCTGTGACAAAAATATCAAAGCCTGAACAACTCAAAAGACTTAATGAATCATTAACTGTGGGGGAGAAGAACTGTTTTCAGCAACGAAGACACTAATGTTAAGCTTTGACTGTAGTTAAATGCCGACTGCTTTAAGATTTGCTGTCTGCGGGGTTGAGCTGTTTGGTTTTAACAGGGCTTTGAATACAGGAAGAAGGCTTGTTAGTGGAGGAGTGCGGCTTTGATGGGCATTGAACGAAGAGCTTGTGAATGGGCGGGAGGGAGGTGCTTTGTATTCGTCTGGCACGCTTTTCTGCAGAGGGGTGATAACGTCCTTCCACCGCACGCCTGCCCACGCTCTAGTGCTCCTCCACACATCTCTCCATCAATTAAGCAGCCCCAAGTCCTGAGAGAGCTCAGAAGTCACTACTTTTAATTAGAACAGAGCGCAGACGAGTCTCCGCCAACCTGTCCCGAGACGTGTGCCACAGGCCCGGCGTTCAAATCCTCCCTTACAGAAAAGAGGCCATTTCACTCTTCGCTGCGTTCATTCTCTTCCTGCGCAGCTGTGAAATGGTCTTCCCCATGCCAGAGTTTTAATCAGCGCCACAGTAGAATCATCAATAATACAGCCGTATGCAAATCTACTCTGCGGTCCGTGGGACCGTGATCACTGGTGGAAAACAAAATCATCAGTTCGAAAAAGTCTACACGGACAGTTATGACGAGAAGATTATATGTATCAGGTTTGCTTGCAGTGCTTTTAATAGTGACCTTATATGCCAAATAGAATCAAGTCTCACAAGGAATCACTAATGCAGCGCTGTTTATTATGTATCAACAAAACATTTGAGTCATAAACTTTGCTTGGTTGGATCTCTGTCTGCTTTTCCGTTTCTGCTACTAGACTTGCACCCTGAGACAACTTGGAATTACACAAGCTTCGGTCTGGATCCAACACTTATGAAGATCTGAGATGATGCTAACCCTGGAACAAACTAGAAAACTACAAAATTGTGTTTAAAGCTGCAGTCAGTAACTTTTGACGCTCTAGCGGTTAATAAACAGAACTGCTTTCGTCTTGCGGAAGAACATCGTAGCCGGAACTACTTCTCTCTGTTTATGTCTATGAAGAATCACAAAGGTACTGGGTTACTCTGCCGCGGTACCCCCAAAGCAATCTAAAATAGTCCGAATATAAACACTTATTATAGCTGCACCCTAGTGATTTAGGACAAGCTAAAAACATGGTTTGGAAAATGGATTCATGGTTTACTCGCTTATTATATAAATTTTTCTACATTTTGAACACAAACAAAGTTACGGAGCGCAGCTCTGATTGGTTGGTTCTTACCGGGAGCGGATGAATTTCTGCAAATGGCAATAGGAGCACTGGGAGGAGCCAGAGGAGCTTGATTTTTTCACAGATTATCTGTCTCATATTCTACTGTCAGGACATAATGACAGGTTTAACAAATATGTAAAAAATACATTTTTACAAAAGTTACCTACTGCAGCTCGCAAGGTTTTATAACAACATATAATCATTGCAGTTAATAGTTTTCACCGTCTGTTTGATCACGTGTAATTTGGAACTAACTTACTCCGAAATATAATGTATAAACGTACGATTTTCTGTAAAGTTGCTTTACAACAATTTGCATCATGAAAAGCTCTTTAAAAGAAAACTTAAATTGAACTGAATTTAAAACAGCCATTTTTATGGCTCACGTATAATAATTAAGGCTAATCTGGCCTTTACACCAGATTTCAATTTTATTTTATTTTTTTAAATATGAGCCCATGTAAATTGTCAATGCCATGATGCTACTTACAGATGGTTGCAAGGATATTGCTCTATGCTTTGTAAGGTGTTCTGAGATGTGGTTATAGGGTGATTTTAACCCTCTGGAGTCTAAGGGTATTTTTGGGGCCTGGAAAAGTTTTGTCATGCCCTGACATTTGTGCTTTTTTTCAGTTTCTTATAAATATCTAAATTGATAGATGGTTGCTTATTGGTCCATATTCAAATAGTCCAATCCCAAATCTCTATGATATTTAGATTAATAGATAGGGCCCCATTAATGTAGTAAACCTATGGGATTTTGTCAATGATTTTATCATCCAGCACTAACAATCAAGATTTGTTTCTTTTTTACTGTTACTGTTTTAACTGTTATCCTGTACTTTTTTTTTTGCATAATATGAGGTATTCGCTTTTATACTGCAAATGCCCATGTTGCATAATGTATATACTATTATATCTGACCATTTGTAATTGTAGGAAAAAAATGCTTAAGTAATTGATGTTCTTTAAAAATGCCATCATTTCGGAATTCTAGCGGCGATAAAAACATCTGCAGAACATCCCAGGGCTTTACAGGATCCTCCAAAACAAGGCCATACTTCATATAGGAATTGTTAGACCCAAATAACTAAGTCTAACCTGACATTATGGTGTCTGTGATGTTGAGGTTGTTCAGCGACAGCCCCAGAGATTGCCGTGAGGATGAGGAGGATGTGCTGGAGGTTTCTGAAGGGGGACGGGCTGTTTTAGCAGGGGTGGCAGCAGGTGTGGTGTTGCCGCTGGACTTCAGTCTGTCGTTCTCAGCCTTCAGCAGCTCAATCTCATTCTGCATGCAAAAAAAAAAAAAAATTCAACAATACAGTGACAGTTTTGACAAATGTATGCATATATCCCTAACTGAACAGAACCACACATTCAATTCACGCACAATATTAGGTGACAAAAATATAAATAAATTCACTAATCCACATTTGGTAACGTTAAGTAAATGTCCCCGCAGACTTTCCCCCTTGCTTAAGACTTGCTTTCTGTTGGTTAAGTTTTTGAACACTCTCAATGACTGTGAGAAGTTAGTTTAAAGATTTCTTTAATCTTTAGATTAGTCTTGCGTTTCAGGCTCTGCAAACTGGTGCTAAGGGAGCTCAGATAGATACTTCAAAAGTATGAACAAACTCCGTCTGGTTTTTTCATCTTGAAATTAGATTAGTTTAGCACTTTTATCAACAGTTTCTCTGATCTCAGTCGTTCAATCACTCTGTTACAACTTTAAATTATGTGGTCTGACTGTGTAGCACAATGTAAAACAAGTATTTGCCAGAAAACTGTCTCTTAAACAACTAACTCTCTCTGGGTCTCTCTGGTTGATCATAATAGTGTGCTTTGCCATAATATTAAAACACAAATATTCACGTATTATTATTATTATTATATCCACAACTGTTAAAGGTTGAACAAAATTAATGAATACCTTTATTCAGCTAGGACACATTAAAGTGACAGTAAAGAGATTTATAATTTTACAAATAAATGCTGTTCTTTTGAACATGAAAGTATCCTAAAAATTCATCATGGTTTTAACACTAAAGACTGGAGCAACGGCTGCTGACAGTTTAGCATTTCCATCACAGGAAAGTTAAAATATACTGAAATAGAGAACACTGATTTAAAAAAAAATTTATATTCCCGAAAAAATAAATCCTTGATAATCATGAGAGAATTAAATGTTATACTTGGATTTCCATAGATCACTGCATTGCACAAAAACACTGTATAAGAGTTCACAAGGCATTGTTATAATGTTACAGCACTGTATACGCGGGTATGTGTGTGTGTGTGTGTGTGTGTGTGTGTGTGTGTGTACCTGCATGCGGTTCATGGCTTCTCGTATCTGGTCAAGGTGGTGGGCGGAGCTTAACGCCTCCAGCCTGATATCAGTCAGCTTCAGCTCCTTCTCTCTCAGCTCGTTCTTCAGCTGAAGGATGATCTCTGCCTCGGCCTCTGTACATTCACACAGTCTGCACAAACACACACCGCACAGGGAGGAGGGCGTCACAACACTGTTACACATCCAAGAGAGCTACGAAACACAGGCGGGTTTAATGCACAACACACTCCTGGAGTATTAAACCAGAATATTTATGTACACAAACACTTTGATGCACACATGTTCACACTCTGGGCTTTGTGTGTTATATTTGTGAGTTGTGTGTGCTGCATTCCATTCAAAGTTGGACATAGTTCTTGATATTTCTGAAACACTGTTCAAAGTTTGAAAGTAAATGTTTAGCATTAACTGTGTAGTTTTCCTCGGGTGCCACCATTTTCAACTGACATCATACATCTCCATATGAAAACATGTTTGAAATCCAGACTATCTGGCTTTTCCAGATAGGAAATTCCAACATTTTGAGTTAAATAGAATGCAGCTTTAGAGATTGCGTACATTAATGACAAAAACAGGAAGTGGAAATCCTTCATGTTGTCCAGTATTAAGCATAGGCAAATTATTAGTTAAAGCACCATGTATTAAATACAGTTTTAATGTAGTAACTTTTCAATCTCTGATTTTATTACCATTACACGAGTCTGACTATATTTATTTAGTTTTTACAAAAATGTTCTAATAAAATTACACTTTTAAATGAGTACATTTCCCATTACAGTTTAAATTCAAATTAGTTTGCTCATGTGAAATGTGCCTGAAATATAGGGGAAGGGATATCTTTTGTTAATTTTAGTCACTGCACACTCTCAACCCTTCCCAGCATGCCACACGCTGCCTGTTACCGAGATCTGTGCTTGTAGACCACATGACCGTTTGACTTTTTCTTTGGCATCCAAATGGGGGAGGACTTGCTATCGCAAAAACACTTTCTAAAGACACATGACATTGAGGAACAGGGACAGAATACAGATATGATTAAGGGAAAGGGTGAAATATGAATATGATTATCAAAAAAGAAAGAAAGCAAAAGTTAAAATACGTAAAAAATATATATATTTAGCAATAAAATCACTGAACAATACAACAAGTGGAAGTTACTGATGAAGAATAATGATGATTTATTGGATGTGTTGTGGTCCTTTATGTAATAGAAATGAAATGTGTAAATGTTTATGCATGTATCTGTCTATGTACTGTATGTGTGCGTGTCTGTACTCACTCAGTGGTGGAGGGGGAAGAGCGCAGTGGTTGGGTGGTGCTGGTCTGTCTGTTGGCGTGTTGTAGTTTGGGTGAAGAAGGGAGGGAGGAGTCAGTCATCTCTTCAATCTCATCGTGAGACGACTGGGGCTTGTTGCTCTTTTTCTTGCTGAAGGCCTGCTTGAAGGAGCTCCGCAACTGGAAGTAAACAACACAAATCAACACAATTAATATAGCCAGGCAACATTTGCTTGTTTCAAGCTATTCTGTGGTCAAAAAATGGATTCAAAAGATTCATAGCTCGGGGGAATTATGTATCTGTATTACCTCTGGATATTTCAGTGACAAGTTATATCAAATTTCATTAATACTATTAAAGGAATAATCTGGCTCAATCGCACAGAAAATTAACGTACCTTACAATTAATCAACAAGGTGTGTACTGAAATGCACTTACAATGAAAATTATACAGCATACAAGCTTTCCATTGTAAGGGCGTTACTGTAAACATATATTTTATTTTTACAAGTATGATTTTCCTTGGTTTTATGTAGCCCAAAATATTCCTGTAGCCCAAAATATTCCTTTAGCCTTTTTTTCCATATTTATATATATATGTATATATATATATACACATACACTTACAGAATTGTCCTTACAATCCAGAATTAAATACTGAATTGCATTAAAAAGTTGTATAAAGTGTTACTGTTTAGATGAACATATCACAGTTTAAGATAAAGGTTAAAAATAGGCTTGATTGCAGCATTTGGGAAGGGGAGATAAGGTTTTGCTGGTATAATTCACTGAGCAGAACTAATTAAGCAGCAGAAACATACTGGCAGTCAGTGGGACTGGGGATGCTGGTGGCATGCACATGTTTCTGGAAACACTTAGGATTTGGCGGGGAGGGGGAAGTTAATGGGGGTAAGGTTATCAGAGGCAATCGGCCGCAGTGATGCGGGACGTGGAAACACTGACCTGGGCGGGGATGGAATCAGCCACCTAAGGACAAAACACATTCACTGTTACCATTGACTGAAACACGCACCGCTGGACCAGTATATTCAGACACAGCGGCATCATTTGTTCTTTGTATGTTTGATTCGTTCTGAATGACTTAAGGCTGTGTCTGTCTGCATGGAACTAGATCATTTCACATAACAGCATTCCACATGATTTTTTTTTTCTCAGCTAATATCAAATTCCATATTTTTATGTATATATGTATGTATGCATGTGTTTTTTAAAAATTGTATTTAAATGTATTTTTATGTTTTTAATTAAACATTTTATTTTTATTTTGTTCATATACACAAAATTAATTTATATTACATATTAAATATTAATTAATTTACTTATTTATATTTATTTTATATGTATTTGTATGTGTTTTGAATTAAACATTTTCTTCTTTTTCATGTACACACAAATAACATTTTACTTATTAATTAATTTTTAATTAAAACTATAATATATTATATATTTTTTAAATAAATCTGAAGGGATGTAAGATATAGTTATAATGAGGTTTACTGAAATATCCGTGTACTAAAAAAGTATTTTTATATGTTAGAACAAATATATAATATATATATTTTTTCTTTTTATACAATAAACACATTTAATTCATGACATTAAGACATTTATATTTATCATATATATTAATTAAAATATATAGTACACACAAAAAATGTAAACAATCATGGAACATAGAGTGAAGTGACAGTGCAAGAATAGTGTATAAGATTTTATTTTTCGATTTTATCTAGATTTAGAAAACAACTGATTTTTATTTCATTAAATATTTCCATATATGAATATTAAGTGATTTTTTCATAAGCTAGTCCTGTCAGTCTCTCCTTATTGCTAAGCCCCGCTGTGAATATATTGTTTTGCAACCCTTGTCTCACTCACTTCCTCTTTAGTTTGCTCTCTCACTGTCTTTCACCTTTGAGCAGCATTTCCAGAGCCTTTGAATCCAGAGACCACACTGCCTCAAATTATGCAGATGAATAATTAATAGGCGCATAAATAAAGAGGTGATTTGTATTTATGAGCTCAGTTTGAGCTCTGCTCTCATTACAAGAGTCCAGGGCAGCTCGAGGAAAAGTAGCCATAACTGCTGCAAACAATGCCAATGTTATTTTTCAAACAGCTGTTTACCTCAAGTGCTCTTAACTTAATGCACACCCTAAATGAGAATAAACAACAACCCCCTGGCATTAGGAGATAATAAATCTGTGAAACAACGGCGAACTACAACAGCGGACTAGAAGTAAAACATGCACAATTGCATCTTAACAACATAAATATATCATCATTAATGACTGCAGTCTGAAACTTGAGCAGAAAGATGTTCTTAATTAGTGCATTCCTCAAAATAAGATATAAAGATTGGTTTTCTAAAGGGTAAGCACTGAAGGGTGAGGAAGTTTAGGGGTTTGAAGGGCCAGTGATGGGAAAAAAGTGGCAAGAGCATGTCGGATCCTCCATAAGGGCATGCAGGAGAGTTTGAGGGGTGTGTTATAGTCACCTTGTGTCCTCTATCCTTGCCCTGGCGGTGTGGTGAGAAAGTGAGAGAGGGGGCGAGAAAGAGGGAGAGACAGCCGGAAGGGGGTGAAATGACAGAAATGTTTGTGTACGCGTACTTCATGTTCCCAAAGTCGAAAATGAGTGAGAGTAAACGCCACTACTAGAATGATGACTGAATTAATATCACTTCATAGTAAGATAATTTGATAAATGCCTTATAATATTATCTTGTTTAGTTTTTGCAATGCAGGTCAGCGTTGCAAAAGCAGTTGCTAAATACCTAAAATGCATTAATATATAGACATAGCTTACAACGCCATAACTGAGATGGCTTTCCATAGATTGGGGAAATGTATTTGGACACTTACTGTAAGTTGCATTAAAAAATGCATGAACAACATTACATAATAACGAAATGTGTAAATTATTACATAATTAAAATATGAAAGAAAATAGTGATTCTTTTACAGACAAGAAAATCACATTTTATGTAAAACTAGATTTGTTTAATATATATTTGAATATTAAATCATATTTAATATATAAGCCAAAAATACAGTCCTGTGATCTTTAAATATAAATCATTCAATATCTGTTTAAAATTAAGTTATGGAAAATTTCTGCTTATAAAACCTTAAAGGTCACTAAAATAACCTGGACAAAACAACGCAGGAAATTTAGTTTTGAGTGAAGTTCTAACACATTTAATTCAATATGCTACTTAGTATGATATTTTGTTGTAGTGACATCAATACATATATTTTTTTAATCTTATGTGTCCGCATAATTTTGAGGGCACTGAAGTTCATCAAATTCTTTTTTTTTATGTATTCTGTGCTCTTTCATCCGAGTTGTAGTCATCATTCTAAATGTGGACGAGCCTTGTGGTGTGATGATGAAGCTTTGTGCAATGACTCACCCAGCTTTTCTTCTTTTTCTTCTTGTCATCTGCATCTTTAGTGCTACCCATACTGGAGTGGCTGGCTGCACTGTTAATACTGGACATACTTTCTGACGAGTGCTGACGACGGATCCTCAGGTCTGTAAAACACACACAAAGGTCAATTTGTATTTATTTATTAATGTAAACCAGAAAGTTCTGACAGATTTCAATGTACACGAGCAGCACCTTTATGAACGTGATCGGGGCCATTGAGGGCCACTTGAATGGCCGTCTGAGCATCTGTGTTCTGAGCTTTCAATGCCTCAATGGTCTCTCTTAACTCTGCAAGCTCGGATTCCTACAGCACAATCACACATACACAGCTACATTATGCATCATATGCACAATAATATTTGTGATGCCAGCAAACATTGCTAATTAAAATATCACATCAGCTTAACTCCGGAATCACTAGACAGGAAGCGAGCCACATGGCACTTTCAGTTTTTGACCCTACTACACAAACTCTTTTGTATGCAAAATGCAAACTCCCCCTCGTACCACCAGCTGTCTTATTCCTCTATCAGATGTTTCCTGCCAAAAAAAGCACATGTGGAGATAAGCTCCCCGCTGATCTGAGGAACCGAGCATGTGTTGCGAGCTCACAACCCTTCTTTCCACCACCACTTGGTCTCTGTATATGCAGAGTTTAGGATTTTACAGCCTGTGATAGAGTTTCTGCTTTAATTGAAAGTCGGGCCGCTTTAACAAAGATGTCCCTCTGTAATCTCTGATGGTTTTATTCAAGAGGGATTAACAGCGGCAGGAACTCATTAAGATGATGAGGGTGCTTCGTGCAAATTAAGGGAGCAGTTTCACGTTTTAACTTGAAGGTTACATTTACATGATGACTGGAAGGTTTTGTTGAGGGAGGTTTGGAAGAAAGGAACATTTTCTGATTGGTAGAATACGGTGTTTGCTATTGAATCCCAACTGATATTGAAAACTTTTCAATGTTTTAGTCATTGGGCTTATTTTTGTGAGCAAGACCCATCAAACCTTTTGCTCCGCTGTCATGGTTAGACTCTGCAGTCGACAGGTCATGTTCGTCAGACTTTTCTCGAACGCCGCCACCAGGTGTGCCTGTCAAAACACACACAGAGGTTAACACAAGGTTCTCATAAGATCCTCATAAGAGACAGAATTCTGGGACAAACTGATGCTAAGTGAAACTTGCAATTACTATAGGTTCAAGCCGGGTTATCAAAGTTCAGTCTTTGAAAATCCAGAGGAAGTCATATGAAGAAATGATAGTTATCTAATATCTAATATCTCACTGATGCTAAACCTTTAAGATTTTGAAAGACATTTCATTTTAAGCATGACGTTTTAAACTAGAAGTAAAAAAAAATGACATTTCAATCTTTAGCTTCTTCTTTGACTGATTATTTGGCGGAACTGACAATTAAGACATTTCTACTCAAAACAGTTCAAATTGTCAAGACTTGCTGATTTAAGTGACATACATTGCCTGCTGCGGTTTAAAATATTAATCACCAGATAATGCATTTGCATTTACTTGCATTATCTTTGTGTAATATTCAAATTTGTTTGATGATCTGAATCTTTTAAAGTGAGACAAATATATAAAATAAAATGTATAAAAATAAATATGAGAAGGGGGCAAAAACCTCGGCACTGTATTACATTCCAAACATAGCAATCAACTCACATTGTCTGCTTTCCTTTCAGCTATACAAACTGATGACGCCAGTAGTGTGAATGCAGTGGGTGTAAAACAAGTGCACGGTGAGACCTGCATTATAGATTCACAGCTCTATCAGGTTTATCTTTCCGTGTATGAAAACTTAAAGCACACTCTGGGCATCTGAGCACGAAAAAGCATTATATATTTTTGTATCCACCTAGTCTGAGCCTCCAGAGAGTTTCTCCTGGGTAATTCTGATCTATACTGCACCGGCAAGCTGAATAGTGCTGTGAACAACTCAACAGTCGCCAAGGGCTTTGAAGCATGTTTCGGGTTTAAGCTACTTCGATGGAGTTCAAAGGATCCACAATGTCTAAGGCTTGTCTGAACATAAGGCCCCAGGGCTTTGGTGGAGGAGACGTCTCTAACGCTGACCTCGGCTACTCCGAAAGACTTCTGATGTCAGTGAACGCTAAGGAGAATATATAAATGAGCGTGTTCAGAGAATAGGAGAATATACGAATATGCAAATATTCACACAACAAAATGTAAGACTTTGATTTAAAACATCAAAAACATTTTTTGGCAATAGAAATGACCCAGTTTATCATCTGACCTTTGACTCATAGTCAAAACAAAACACACACACACACAAAATAAAAAAATAAAAAAATCAACAAACAAAGCAAAATAAAACAGACAAAAAAAACAACAACAACAAAAAAGCTAAACAAAACAAAACGAAACAAAACAGACTTTAATAATGCATAGGATAGTCAAAGCTGTTGTAAAACTAGCAATAAAAGTTAAATAAAATAAAAGTGGTAAATGCATATCTTGTCCTACTATTGATTATTTCTTGTTATATCTATTACTTCACTACAACAATGACACAATAACCAAATATCACAATTTTAAAAAAGCTATCAACTGTTATACAATAAAATTCTAATAATTTTAAGTAAATATCACTGTGTGGTATGATATATTCAGCAGTAAGCAGAGCTGTATTGAAAAGGTTCTTGGTACATTCGAATTTAAAATCCCTGCCAGGATGTGAAGCCAAGCGAACACTGAGAGGCACAATGCCAAATGCTTGAGTGATTCTAATGGGAGAGCGCCTCTATAAACACACTTTTACGACATGCCCTGCCCTGCCCTGACCTGTTTGTCCATCCATTTATATTCCTTCAACTATCTGTCCACACTGAGTCTCTCAGCCCAGTCAAGCACACCAGAAACATGCAGAAACCGTACACATTTGAATCCCTCAAAACAAACTCTCGCCTGTCTACAATCTTCCAATCTTTTCAAAAGTTGTAAATGGAAGAAAATCTTGGAAACTTATCCTACTCTTTAAAGCAATTTTTTTTTACCTTTTGATTGTAATTTAAAGTGTTCCTGCAGCTCAATTGGTAGAGCATTGCGTTATCAAGCGCAAGGTTGGGGGTTCGATTCCCCGGGAAAACATGAAAGGTAAAAATTGGAGCATCATGATTTAACAGAAAGAAAGAATCTCTTTTGAATCCCTGAACAATGAACACCAACTTTCAAAAGTTGTTCTGACGCTGCGAATTTCAAGAACAACCGGCTGGAGAGCAGACATTTCAATCCACTCAACTATTGTACAACTTGAATAGATGTAGTTCGGAGCCGTTCTCCCATACACGATTCCTGTCAAACACAAATCACAGAGGAGGTCGAGTGGAGAGACAGCAACTGTCTCATGCTCTGTCACACTTCTCACTAAACTGTCAGAGAGCAAAGCCCTTCATCACACCTGCCTTCATCACTCCAGAGACAGCAAAGTGAACAGAGCTCAGCCCGGTCCAAACTTTGCTCTCTTCCTGTGGTGCCTTCACACAGAAATCTAATGTGACGCTGTGAAACACAATGTCTTAGTTTGACAATGTAGGGACACAAAGTAAGACTTCTCAGAATACCACAGTCAAAAACTGAACGTCTGGGATTTTGAGCTGCTTTCAGTGCACAACTCCGATTATGACAATTCAAATTCCCAAACATATTGACTGTGAACAGTTTATCTTTAAAAGTAAAAAATGCTGTGCATTTAAAATCAAAGATTTTACAGGCATATCTTATGCATTTAAATTTAAAATAGTAGATGAGATACATTTTTTATGATTTTGTTTTTTTTGCATTATACTTACATTGGCTGCCAGTTGAGACGTCAGGGTCGCCACTTTCTCCTGAGAAGCATCCAGCTCTCTCCGCAGTTTTCTGATTTGCTGTAGGAAAAGAAGTTGTTTCGCTTTACAAACCTCTATGAGCTGTGCCTGAAGTAATGGAGAATAAACTTTCTCTTTCTCTTTTAACACTGTCTTTGCCTAACAGTAACAAAAGACCTAGATATCAGTCAGTGGCCTCTGGTAAGCACTCTGGCATCTTGAATTATTCTAGATAGAGTGTATGTAAAATGAGAGATTACCGTTGTATTTTGGACTGTTTGGCCCTTGATTGAGAAAAGAAAAGTACAATTAACTCTATGTTGCATGTTCATACAAAATGCAGGTTTAACCATGAAATAGGAATACATGCGTTTTTAGCACATCTAGGGAAAAGTTAACCGTTGCATATGAAACATAAGATGACACAGCATATACAAAAGTCTGCAGTCTTGGACAAAAATGTTAGCAGGAGAGAGGACTGTGATGGCACAAAACTACAAAAGGAGTGAAATAAAAGGAAAATCAGTGATCAAATGAACAAGAGTCCAAATCAAAGTGAACCTGGGAAATTATGGATGTGTGTGTTAAAGATGTTTGTCCATGACTGTATCTGTGCCAGTGAGAAAGTGAATTATAGATACTGATTCCATAAAAATATTTATTGAAATAATGCAACATAGGGTTAAATTTTCAAAATTTTTTTAAAACACTTGTTGTTTAATGCATTGGTTTGTTTGTCCGATTCAGTCAACCAGCTGATGTTGGACTTTGTGAAAGTGTATCACTGTTTGACCTTTTATTGCTTTTAGATATTGAATTCAACCAAAATTACAAATATAAGTAGGAAACAAGATATTCTCACCTCCGAGTGGGCCTTCTCCTCTGTCTGTGGAAGAAAACAACAGTTAAAGGACACAAAATTACCCAAATACAATATTAAGAATTTCCCAACAGCTTTTTTTGCACACATAACCTCAAAATCAGTCTCCTAATAGATTTAGAATTAAGAAGCCAAAATCCACACCAACTCTTTGCAAACAATTAAAAAGGTAAGTCACAAAGCCATTCACAATCAGAATTTTGCCATTTGGATCAGAATTTTGGTTATCTGTTAGTAGCAGCTGATTTGAAGCCAAATGTTAGACTGTTAGGGTTTGCAATGTAATTAAAATGTGAAGGTAAATACAAACTGCTTTCTGCATGATGAATTATTACCTTGTCTAAAAATGCCAGCACCTGAAAGTGAGAAAATGTGTGTTCAAATAGTGGCAAAGACACAGTGCTGAGCCACCATGAGCTTCTGAGGTGGGTAAACTACCTCTCTAAATCACCTCATTATTCTTCATTCATAGCCTTGATGAATAGTGGATGTTGTACTGTAAGTATACTGTAAGTATTCAAATGGATGACTTTTTAAAGAAATTAATCTTTAAAGATCTTAGTTTTTCAAGCTCAGGAAAATGAAAACAGTATGTATGATGTTACTGTTATTTAGAGACTAGAAGTTAATATTGATGAATATTCTATGAACTAAATGTTCCCTTTCTAGGGAACTCCACGCTGCGCCCTCTAGGGGGCACATTGGGAGATGCAGTCTGTATGTGCGTTGTCTGAAGCTTGTGTGAAACAATGCCAATCTATTGGTCCACCTGGCCCACGACATCATAGGCGGCCTCTTTAGTATGGCCATCTGAGGGTGATTATATTATAGCCATTGTTATGGCAGAACGGGCTTACTTGAATACAGCTATCTTAGGCTAGCTGTGTCTTACTGGCAGTTGCGGTGAGCCCTTTCCTGGAGTGATCTCCTTTCCTAGAGCCTAGATATCTGAGGATAGCAATGTGATAACTCAGTTATTAGTTTCCTGCCTAGGGTTTTAAGTAGCGGTCTCTTGAGCCCTTGCCTAGACAGTGATAACTCCCCTTCTAGGGTTGTAAGTATATAGCCCAGTCTCTATGGTCTGGGTAGTCTCAGTCGGTGTCCTTTATGGTAGCCTCTTCCTAGGTACCTAGCTATCTGAAGGTAGCTATCTTAGGTGCTAGCTTAGCGATTCTCCCCTGCTAGGTTTGTAAGTAGATAGACCACTCTCTGTGGTCTGGGCAGCTTTGCAGGAAGGTTTTGCCTGGCTATTTAGGCTAGCTGTGTATGGTTATTCTGGTCTACAATCCTTCATAAGACCTTTAGGACATAGCTATCTGAGGATAGCAGTGTTCTTACTCAGCAGCTATTTCTCCTTACCCGGATTTAAGTAGCTATCTTTGAGCTTCTCGAGAGGCTTTATTGTTAGCCTCTTCAGTGGTCTTGTGTATCCAGGCTTATATGACTCACATAGCATAGCTATCTGATGACAGTTGTGCTCTTAACTTGGGTGGGATGTTTCCCTTGATCTAATTGGGTTGCCCATTTCTGCCATGTTGTGTGAATGGCCCGTGATGCAGTGGCCTGGACCCTTTCTGAGGAAAGGCTTGATGTATGTCTGTCGTTTACTTGGTGCTCCCCCACCAGGTGGACCAGCATGCGCCCCTCGGGACGGCATGATTAGATTTCATTCCCCAATGTGCCCCCAAGGGGGCGCAGTGAGGCATTCCCTCTCTGGGAACCATGGTTACATGCGTAACCTGAGATGATTTTTAATATAGATAGCATGATACAAGCATGGAATGTAAACTGTATATATTATATTGGGAAAGGAAACAGTTATAAAATTAAAAAGATAAATACATATATATCATAGATTTAACAAAAAGCAAAATGTAAACACAAATGAGTTAAAATACATAACTGTACTCAAACCGTACACTTAAAAAAGTCTTTATCATTATAGGGAACAACAGGGCTTAAGTCATAACTTATGAAAAATCTGTTTTGATAAATAATTGTATTTTATTTTATTCGATAAATACATTGTCATAAAATATTATTTATGAGTACAACTTTTAAAATGAAGAAACATGTGTATTCACAAATGTAAAAAATCCCAAAGAAAGCTACAGCCAAGTTTAGCTAGTTCTCTTGCTAAATTGAAATTGGACTGTTTAGTCAGTCTGTTTATTAAGAACACTACAACGTCACTCACCGCAGAATACAAAGAGGATGTGCTCGAGACCAAAGACAGAGAAGAACCATGAACTGCAGATAGAACAGAACACAAGAGTGTAAAATGTTTTATTTTTTTCATGTTACAACCAACTGTTTTCTCACCGACATCTCTATACATAAAAAAAGTTATCAATGTAAAGGTGTAAATAAATCAACTCTTTTCAAGTAAAGTCATTTCTATGCTAACCTTCATCTGTGCTGTCCCGGAAGGAGCCGGACCGGCTCATACCACGTGGTCGTTCCTCCAGCGAGGTGGCACTGCCCCCCAAAGTGTGCCCCTCCCCATACAGCTCGAATGAGTCCTGTGCTGGAATACTGTTGGAGCGGCTCATACTGGTGCTGGGAAGATTATACTGCGACATACTGGTGGGGCTCACTGCAACACAAACAGCAGGATGACACATAATATCATTCATTTTTTTAATATTTGTCCATGGTATAATGAGGAATCATAGGTTTTTTGGGGGGTTCTACCACTGAAAATCATATATCAGATATATGTTAACATACGCAGGTTTGAGTAGTGGTATTTGCCAGTGTTGGTAATGGTTGTGCCCGGTGGTGAAAGTGGACTTCCTGTGTCCTGCAGGCCTCCAGTGGAGTGAGAACGCAACCATTCCTTTCCTTCCTCATGTGACGTCTGTCTGGAGGACGGAGGGTACCTTATTGGGTGCGAACAGACTATTTTAGCCTTCAATGCAATGCTTTTTCAAATACGTTTTTGGAAAATAAATTATGTTCCAAGTATTAAGTCTATAAAACTGAAAGCACTAAATATCTGTCTGTAATAAGGTGTAGAATGATTTATGCAATAAAGCCTGATGATAATAACAGCCCACACAGTCTCACATCCATTGTTCTGCAGTAATAGCTTTAGGCAGTGGGCAGTCTTATCAGCGTGCTTGAAAGACAGCTTCCATAAAACTAACAGAGATCACGTGGATCTTCCTGGCTGGACTATCTTCAGTGTGCGCATCACTGCTGACCCGAGCCTTTAGTATTAAAATACCATATTGTGACCTAACAGACTATAACTGATTTGATCACATTACAATTCAACTGCAGACAGAATGTCACGTGCATGCAGCATTTAGGCAGTTTATCATTCATCATGACTGCAGATCTCTTTTATAGTAGTTTGAACACATCAGTCTGACTTAATTTTAATGCTGTGCTTGTCTTTGTGAGTATTTAATTGCTTCTTAAGAGCATTGTGATGTTTTCCTGCTGTGGTTTCTGTGATCGTCTCTTGCTAAAAGTGTTAATAAATGGAAGACTGGTGAGTCACACGGTTTGACAAGTCACTGTGAATACAGTATGCAAAACATTTGCCAACACTGCTAGAATTGTGGTTCATTATCAGAAAGATGCTATGCAGTTGCTAAGGTATTGTAAGTGGCTCAGGTCAAAAGAACCCATCCCTAAGTCTCTTGATGGGCTCTAGATATGACTCAGGTCCTGCCTTCTATGTTCATAACCATTCAAAAGTTTGGGATCAGTAAGGATTTTTCAATTAAATTTTTAATTTAAGAGACTCTTTCTGCATTAACACAGTATACACAGCAATATTCAAAAATATTATTACAATTTTAATTTTACATTTTCAGCAGCTATTAACTGTTTTAAATAACTTTTTAAATAAAAATTCATTTTAAATTAAAATGTAATTTATTCCTGTGATGGCAATGCTGATTTTTCAGTTGCCATTACTTCCATTTCACAATAACAATGTTATTGTGGAAACATTTTTTTTTCTCTCAGGATTCTTTGTTTAATGATTAAAATAGCAGTAATTATTTGAAACAGAAATCTTTTGTGGCACTGTTAATGTCTTTACTGTGACTTTTGATCAGTTTTACTTTTAAAAGTAATGGATTACAAAATTGTATTACTACCTAAAAAAGTTGCAAATTACAATACTTTGTTTCTTTTTATGGAAAGTAATGTGTTACGTTACTTTTGTGTTACTTTTTTAAAATCAAGGCTGGTCTTCTTTGTTTTTAATATATAAAAAAGTTCTTATATTACAAATGTAAAAGCCCTTTCACAACAAATGTGAAATTAATGAGCCTCAGGCTGAAGGAAATGTAAATTCTTGTTTGTATAGTAGAGGGCGCAGCTCAAACAAATTGCATAAAGAATATAACGCAGAAGAAAAAAGTTCAACACTATTCAGATATAACTAAAAAGAAACACAATTTTTATATTTTTGCTTAATATGGTTGAATTGGATCATTGAAGGTCAGTAGCAAAGACACTGGTTAATAACATGGGATTAAATACATAAGTTATATTTGTCTTATTTAACATATTTTGTTATTGCAGGTTTGAATAATTTTCTGAGTTTGCATTTGACTGTTTTTATTCATTTAGAAAAATACTGAATCAGTTTTTGTTCATATTTAATCTGGAACTACATTAAGCATCACGTTCACACGGCACACACAATGCCTTTGCACTTACTCCCGATTTTACTCAACATGGCAACACAAGAGCTGTCAGTCAATACATGGGGGAAAGGTAACTGGAGGTTTTTTGGAAAACTACTTTTTTGAAAAAGCAACTCAGATATTTCCTTCTAAATTAAAACGTAATGCGTTACTTTACTATTTATTTAAAAAAAAAAAAAAAGCAATCTGATTACATAACTTACGTTACACCCAAACACAGCTTTTGATTAATTTAATGCGTCCCTGCTCAATTAAAATATTTATTTTCACCCATTTTACCATTCACTAGGTAAAAGTTTAGATTTATTCACTTTGTAAAGTAATCACACAAGTCTCCTCACAAAGCCTCATGATGTGAGATACGTTGTGATACGTAGAGGGGGCAAGCAAGTTTAGTATCTAGGGTTAGGGGTTTGTTCAAATCACTAACTTAGTGTTATAACAAACACCCCTGATACATAGACTGGCACATGTAGTGACAAATCCAACTGCTAGTTACTCGACAGAGGTGAGAAGACAAAAACATACTTATGAGGACAATTAGATGGATAGTGGTTACATTAGTACCTTAATCCCTTTTTGGGGAGAGTGTTTCTGTCAAGAGGCATGCTGTTAAAACAGAAGAAAAATAAGACTGTTATCTATGACAAACAGGCAGATTTAAATAGCTAAGATAAAATCACCACTAATAGATTTAATGCTCCATTACTTCATTAACATATCATGTAATAAGCCTTTGATCACTCAACGAATACTATTTGCTGGATATATTCCACTTACCCCTCAGAGAGGGTGGATTTGACGCTGCCTGTGCGGGTGACTTTTGGCCCATGGTGGTGTGGGAGCGGCAGGTCGATGGACTCTGAGCTTGTGTGTAAACTGGTCATACTTTGGCAGCTCAGTGTGTCTTTACTGCCTGCAGATGAACTGCTGAGGTTTGGTGGCCAAGGCCGGGCGTTAGAGGGCAGAGAGAGGCCTGACGCCGGACTAGATGCCGGGGAGTCAGTACACAGGTCGGGGGTTTTGCCGTATAGCGGGCTGCTGCCTCCGCTCTGCCCACCCATGCTGCCCAGGCTACCTGTTCCTGAGGAAGGTGAATCCAGGCTGGCCTGCCGCGCCAGTGTGCCATGAGGGCTGCTCAGTGCTGATGGGCATTTACCAGAGTCAGGGGTGCCAGGGGAACTGGGTTTACTGCTGGCCTTACTGCCAAACAACCTGGGCAAAATGATAAGGCAATATGTTAATCATGTACATTGTTGCATTGAATTGAGGTGATTTCACAAACAGTTTACACATGAAAGAATGTAAAAGTAACATGCATTTTCAATTTCATTTGCCAGATTTTACTCCAACATAATCAGTGGTGGATCTGCCTATGGTTATCTCTGCAAGGCTCCAGCTATAACAGTTAAAAAGCCTGAGGTGATGCAAGCAAATCCAGTTATACACTTCGGCTTCACAGAGCAGAGGAGCGCAACACGCATACATGTTTTTAAATGGACACACCTAATAATACAGAGATCAGTGTGCTGGAAACTTGCTCAAACGTCTGCTTTAATCAGCTCTGAATTGATCTGATCTGAATAGCAAATCATGCTCTGTGAGGTGTGTTTCCATATATGCACTTATACACTATAACCACCAGGTGGCAATGTGACCCTCTACCGTCTCATGCGCAATTGTCTTCTGATGTGAGAAAGAGATGCTAAGACAGACTGCATAAAATAGATACAAATAAAAATAAAAATAAAAACAGATAAATCTGGAGTGTGATTTAGATAAAAAAAAAAATGGGTTGCAGGTCTAATGTGAGAGCAGAGTCACAGACAACAGGGAAATACAATGCTAAATGCAGAAAAGATAAAGTACAATTTTGAATTCTTGAATCTTACAATACAATTTAACGCATAATTGCGTAAATTAAACAGGATTAACTTTTAAAGGCTTTTGGCAACTTTTGTTGAGATGAAGGCTGTGTTCAATCAAACTTCATAGTGTTTTGGCACAAAATCAGTTTTTTAGAAGCTAACCAAATTAGCTAGTCACCACGGACAGGTTGCATAACAAGACCTCATTCTCATAAGCATTAAACAAAAGTATAAAAAAAGAAAAAGAAAAATTAGCTTAGGCCGTGGTTAATCAATTTGCATATTGTTTAGCCTATCTCAGTCCTATCCTCACTGCATTGGGTCATCCCTTGATGTACACAGTGAAATCTGGTCCTGAAGCAAAACCAGTTAAGAAGCACCGATTTCGATTATATCCTTGTCTATTTATCAGAGCTTCTATGGGCTGCTGACAAGATTTCAGTTTGGATAAGACTAAAACAATGAGTTCTGTAATCCATCAAAAAATTTCCTAGATCTCCAAGGTAAGCCATAAACTCATTGGCGAACCAATTCAGCAATGCAGCGCAGCCCGAGGCAGCTCACATACTAAGGAACACTTCCTCCGCTCTGGACAAGAGGTCACGACATAACAGGAGTGAGCCAAGCCACAAAAAGCAACTGTTCTTTCTTACTGTCTGCCTGTGTCTATCTGTCTCATGCTAACTGCCTACTTTGCTTTCATATTTTAGTCTTATCTCTGCTTATGCCTGCCCTTTGTCATCTTTGTCTAACTTTTCTTGTCCTCCTATTACCCCAGTCATTTTATTCAGAAAGAAAGTCAGTTACCTGCGGAATGTGGGGGATGCAATGTCTGGGTATTTGGAGCCTGGCTGTCTGAGTCCAGATTGGGTGGACGTGGGACTGGATTTGGGGGAGGTAGACAACCCTGTTCCCTCCTGATCCGACCCTGCCACTTTCTCTTTATCAGTCTGGTTGATGGTGATGGGACTTGAGCGTCCTGAGCTTACTTTCCCAGGGTCTCTTCTCTTTGTGCTGGTTGGGGTTCCTACCACCCCTCCACTACCTCCTGCAGACTTTCCACTGACATTTGAATCAATGCTGCTGGAGCTAGAACGATGCCCGCTGCGGCCCACCACGCTGCTTCCCCCACTAGATGACTTTGCTGGTCTAGGTAGGGAGCGATACTGGAGTGGAACCTTTGAGCCTCCACAACCTAACAAAACAGCGTCGTCCTGGTGTTGAGCACCATCAAGACTCGTCTTCCGCCCATTGCCAATTCCTGCGCCCTTCCCGATGCCTGCAGACTTGGGTACCTTGCCTAAAGTAGCAGAACCACTTGCCAGAGTTGCTCCGCTGGCTGTGATGAGGGCTCCAGCGGGACCTGAAATCTTCTTAAAGCCAAAGGAACTTGTGGTTGGCGGCCGACCAATGCCTGATGGTGGCTTCTTCCCTTCATCTCCGCTACTCTTGCCCGCATCTGATGGTGAGCGCTGAATACTTGGACTCTTAGATGGGGCTTTAACTTTCTCAGACGCTTTGACATCATCTGTTTTACCTGTCAGCAGAAAGATGTTTGTTATGGCACTGGTACCTCCTGTTTAATCATTCAATACTGCTAGCCATGGGTGGCCAGTTTTTGCACATTTTTTTGCAAATACTCATAACCCAATCAATCATCACCAATACAATGCAAAGCCACTCTGCCAAACACTGCTGTTCTAGCCAGTGGCACTTCTTTGCAACTCAGCAAACAGCACAATTACAGTTCTCACAGCCAAAGTTACTTGTTCCTGCTGAGTATCCCAAAAAAGTAGCTTGACAGAGGTTCAGTTGCAAAAGTTGGCTGAAAAAGAAAAAAAAAAACTCAACAGTCCCTTAAAGTTACCAAAAAGCCTCTACTCTTTTGATTTCACCTTCTCTTTGAAGCTACAGTAAGCAATTTTCTGGAATACCTACTGACAGATATCATTGATATTGTGCAGCCTTTGGTTTTATAACCAGCTAAAATGAACCTTTTTCTTTCATGCATCCTTGCAGAAACTTGTGGGTTCCATTTTAAAAGTACTGACATTTTTAAAGGTTTTCTAAAGGGCCAAAGAGTCATTCTGAGGAATTCCTGCTTCTTTTAATTTTTTTACAACATACAACTGTGTAAGAGTTTGATACCTGGTGTTTTGAGAGAGGTGGATGTGCCTTTGGTCCGTGGTGGCGTGATGCCAACCTGGGCACTCATGCCCCTCCTCCAGGAGCCTGTTTGAGACATGGACAAACCTGTCTTCTGGCCAACATCCTCACCCTGACATGAAGAGGAAGGGGATGAAGTCTTCCACTTGTCCATTCCTGGCTCCATCTCTTCATCAACCTTCTTCAGATCCTCAGCACCAGCCCAGCTGCTAGCATCCTGCTCGGTATGTCTGTGCGTATCTTTATTTGACTGTGAATCACACAGATGCACAGAATATAGCTCACACACAGAAATCTCACTTTGGCAATCCAACTGACAGATGGCCAAACTTTTCTTACTAGCCAAAGCAAAATGTCCAAAACTCGCAGTCTGTTCAATCTGCTGTGGCCTACTGACAGATTGCTGATACAAAGCTATTTATAAAAAAATGTCTGTGAGGAGAAGAAATACAGAAGACTAGAGTGTATGCACACCTGTGCTGCTTTGCTCTTGCGAGATGAGATGCCAGAATACGTGGATGGATTCAGATCGTCAGTGCCGATGTTATCTAAAGTATCACTCAAACCACTGCTGACTGAACTACTGTCATCCCAGCTGTAAAGACAGAAAGAGAAAAGTGTGAAAAAAATATAACTTTTATAAGCAGAAACAAAAACAGCCAAAAAGTATCAGTAAGCTGATGGACCAACACACATTATTTGACAAACCATGACTGTCAAATCATTCAGCATTAAAAAATTACCCATTATTTACCATGCCTGGTTAAGAGATGGTGTAGCACTAATGTATCTTTGCCATTTTTTATTCAGTTAAGACATTATTTGTTTGATTTATGAGCATGTTTTGTCTTGGGGACATGATCGTGCTTTGCTCTTTTGGAAATGTGAAGTCCATTAGACCTTTCCAAACATTCTTCAAAACGACCAGCAATACGATTGCAATGCACGTTCGTTCATATCTCAAACCCGGCTATTGTTGACTCACTGTCACCATCTTATTCATATTAATTTGCTTAATTAGTCCACTCTGCAGCTTCGCCCCTTCGATTCTCATTAACTATTGACAATATTTCTCTTTTCCCCCAGTCCTTACGTTCTCATTTCTCTCCGTTTACCAGACCGTGTCTAATTAATGAAGGATATTAAACAGTAGCTATGACACCCTCGAACTTTGTTGACCCAGTTGAAAATCCTTAAAGAAAGCTGAGTGTGAATGCATATGAAGCCATTATTACTGCCAAAGTGGAATTGTAAAGGCTTGGCCCAGTCAAATGCAAACTAATTTTCTGTCTATTACAGCAGATATATCATATGCTGTTATTTATCGCCTACTGTCTTTCTCTCGTGTTGCTAAGCGAACTGTGTTTGATCATGTGTGTGCACGCATATGTCCTCATATTTAATGAATTCTTCAGATCTGATCATAGAGATATTGTCTTCAAATCTCTGATGACTGGTGGCTGTTTGCTGCCCGGCTCTACAGACTAAATTGACAGCTTAACCGACACGAAATCCATTTATACAAGACAAAGAGAAAGATCCAGGCATTTACCGACATCTTCTAACATAAAAAGAGACCACTGAAATATTCAAAACTCTTTCCTGATGTCAGTATCTACAGTTCAATTATTCATATCGATTCTAGGATTCTCAGTAATGCTTACAGAACAGTGTTGGCATTGAAAATTCAATATATTCACATCTACCCAGGAGACGTGCCTGTCCAGGATGTTCCTCTTCTTGAAATGTTTGACGAGCTAGTAAAGATTCGCTCAACTTGTATAATGTATGCAGGACAGAGCGAGAAGGAAAGAAAAAGTTTGAGAGGCTGAAAGCGACTGGATAATAATTTGTTAGAGACCCCGCAGGGCTCTTAACACCAGCGTGTGGGTGTTTCTGAAGATTCTAGCATTCGAAAGAGACTCGGTGGGTGCGAGTATGTGCGCAATCACTCTAAAAATATCATTATTGATTTTTCAAAATCCTTGTTTCTCCCTTATTTAACTCCAGGAGCACTTGGCACATTTTGCTGGAGATCTGATACTGTTATATAATGATGTAAATTAAAGATTAGACATGCCCAACTTTAAAGTCTATTATACAACAGACCGGATTCTTTAATATGATTAGATGGGCATTTGAAGTCAGTGTAACATATGTACAAATTCTATATTAATGCAACAAGCTGCTACACAACATTAGTCTATACTTGGCAGATAGTCTCACTTGTGATCCTCTCAGTCTTTCAAGCATATTAATCATTAAAGTCTATTGATAACATCAACAATGGCTGTGCCTAAAACTTGTGTCTAAACAATGCATTAGTTGGAACCTTTCAAGAGTGAAATTACTTCAGAATGTAGTGGCCTGATACACATTAGCAGCTAATGCTTTAACACCTGGGTAGAGTTATTGACTTGTTTTGGTGCTATGATGTGCTGGCAGTCCTGAATTCAGACAATTGTTAAATCAAGCTTAATACTGCAAGTTGAAGTGCAAAGTGTTGCAACAGAGCACCTACACAAATCAATAACCACCAAATGCTCAAGTCCAGTTGACAGTTTCCTAATATGCACTCTGCTGAAACCTTACCCTGCCTGAGAGCTTTTTCTGCATTTGCCCTCCCACAATGTAACAGTAAATATCTAAAACTGTGGTACTCAAGCTTAGGTGGGAATCCTTTGCCAGCGGGACATCTTTTGGCAGGGGCTCACTGGTTAAGGTCACCTTGACAGTCTTGTTTCCACACACCTTTGTCCCCGCTGAGTGTGCCCACTGCTTCGAGAGAATGACATCAGTAGGAAAAGAGCACCATCACTGTTATGCAGCCAGAATGGTGACTAAAGCTCTACTTTAAAACTCCACTTCACAGGAAGCTGCACATAGGAAACAGAGTATCTCCTTTTGGGTATGCATGTTCAAAATTTCTTTTTGGGACTGACTTTTACATATTATTTCATAATATCTTGAATTTTGAGAATTAATGCTCAGGGCCATGGACAGCATTTCAAATATAAATTCACGGTAATTGACCATGAGAAATGAACTGTTACCAATTTTATATATATATCGAAGCACATTGTCAATGTTGGCAAAATGAGCTGAAATTAGTTATTTTTAGTGCAGTTTAAGATAACATTACAAGGCTTCCTACAAAACACATGACTTGAATTTGAACAGTTTTGACTGATCTTTTTCCTTTACATTTTCTTATGCTTATTCGGCAGAATATAATTGTTTGTTCTCATGAACACATGGAAATTAACCTAAACATCAATTAATCAATGAATATTTTAAAGAAGTAGTGAACAATTACCTCAACATTTGACTAAAATTTGGCACAGTTAATTCAGCACAATAGCCGTGAGGTGTCTGTCAGTGAACATCTAGGGTGGTACATATCTTTTCTTTTTTTTTTTTTGGTTTTTGATTTTTGAGAAATGCGATGCCCTACAGACAGCGGTGGATCCCGGAAAAGGCTAAATATATCATAAGCAGTCTGTTAGGGAGGTAGGAATCTCTGCCTCAGCATACAGTGAGACAAACAGTCCACTTTTGAGTTATCTGCTGCCATTTTACAGGAATATGCATGCTGTCTGTTCCAGTGTTTCTTATTTAAAATGAATCGTGATTAAGCAGAAATGTTTTTCCAAGCCTAGCCATAAATTTTCCTTCTCTATCCCCTCTCTTCCTCTGTAGACCGCTATGCATCATGAAAAAAAAAAGCTAAAATGCTATGTTTTATATGCTAAAAGCCAATAGTTAATACAATCAGAGCACTAAGCTGAGGAAGAAGCAGCTGATTACCACAATCTGGTATGCTTTACTGGGACTGTACAACATGAATCCACTGTTATTCAGTATAGTTTTTTTTTTTTTTAAACAGTCAGACCTTATGCTGCTGGCGAGATAAAGACCCGAGAGAGCTGCCCTTGAAGCTTGCCTATATGGGCTGAATATTTAATTGAATAATTTTTCCTGTGCTGTTGTTTTTGTGATGGGACTGACAGTCAGACCAGGGTTACATGCAGTCTCTGGACTATGTCTTTAGACACCGTTCCATTCATGACAGCAATTTCAGCGTGAGAAAACACACTCATACTGCCTGCAATGTTTGCCTCCACTTCTGTCTTATTGAAGATGATGTATTTTCTAGTTACAACCCATCCATAATTCACAGATTATTTACATAGAATGTGTTTCTGACTGTTTTTGACTCACGCACTTGTGTTTGGTTGGTTGAATATTTTCCACAGATTTTTTTTTTTTTTTTTTTTACGCCTTAAAGGTTTGAGTGCAGGCATTCACTTTACTTTCGTCGAGTGTGTGGTGCAAATGTCCATTCAAGCATACAATAATATTCTCATGCAATATTCAGTGATGAAAGAACCATGCAACAATAACACTCAATAAAAATAGATTTGCATCCTGCGTGGATCAAGACAAATCAATTTCTCGATCGCTAGCTGTGTCCGTTGGTCTGTTAAATATGTTTCATGCTGTGGAGTAATTATAGAAAAGCAACATTTCAGAGGAAATTAACCATTGTCTGCATGGTTGCATAACAGTCCTGTATCTGTATATATATATATATATATATATATATATATATATATATATATATATATATATATATGAATATGTATGTATGTATAAAGAATATATATATATATATATATATATATATATATATATATATATATATATATATATATATATATATATATATATATATATATATATATATATATATATATATATATATACAGTATATATATATATATAAAGAACTAATTCTGTCTTTTAAGTGCACGGATCCATCAGCCAGTCATTTCCTCATATATAAATCTACTTAAATCCTCAAACAAGAAATACAAGAATTCAAAGATTACAATAAAAGATCTTAAGGGCATGATGCCATATTAAATATTTTTGTATTCTTCATGATGCAACTTTAATTAATAAAAAAAAAAAACTCATTTACATAAACTATGTCTGCTATCCAATGATCCCCAATGGGAAAATTTACAGCATTTAGCAGTCTTTGAATGTTGAAGCTGATAAAACCGCACACTGACAGCTTTTTCAAATGTACAACATAAAGAATAATCCAATTTAACTGAGTAAATCTTCTTAACATTCATCAAAACATGAAAACACAGTATTTTGTACTAACCTGATGTTAATATCTAGAGCTTTAGCTGTACATTAAACCAAATGAAGACAGGCCTGTTAGACTCACCGAAGTACCAAAGTATGTCTCGAAACCAGTGACCAGTACTGAGTGAGGCGAAAGGGTGAACACTAACTCACCGCCCTGCGATTGATGCTGTCTGTCTGTGTGCAAGCTGCCCATGTCATGCTGTAGCTCCAGGGGAGGAGAACTCAACAGAAGAAAAGCAAAGGAGAGGGAAAAAAGGAGGGGAAAGAAGATAGAGGAAGAATGCAACCCACCTGCTTGGTTACGAAACACAGGCTGAAGGGAAGAGAACGACATCTCGCCACTTCTTACAGCTCCACCCCACCCCCCACACCTCACCCCTCCCCTGGGCCCATCATGCACTCTGAGAAATGCTTCAGACATCCTCAACCAACTGGGGCGTTGCCAGAAGAGACAGACTCCAATCAAAGTCAGAGTCAGGGTCAAACTTGAAGTTTGCTTGCTGGTTAACACAAGGGAAATGATGCACAATGACCTTTATGCGCTAAAACTTTGGGAAATGGAAATATCCATCTCCTCTTTATAAATTCTTAATGGTCCTGATTAAATAAATGCATACTGGCCTTAACAAAATGCATCATTTAAAGTGAAGCAGCTGAATCAAATCAGTTTGAAAGAAATGACCTTGTGGAGGCAGAGCATGACAACGTCTCTTATGACATCAGGGACAGTCAAAAGTCACTCTACTGGATTGAGTGAAAAAGTGTTACTTGATTTCTGCATTGCCAAGGAAATCGACAAATAGCCACCACGAAACACTAAATCTTCAGACCTGAGCTTCAGATACACCGCACTGCTTCTGTAAATCAATAGACTGGCACCACTCAGGGCTGTAGAAGCTCTAGTTATCAAACAGACAAACCCACAATCACAGAAGCAGTAAACTGCATTGTTGATTAGTAATTGTATGACAACATGTAGAAAGGACAGCTGATAAACAGCATGACTGTGGTGATTGGGCTAAAACAAATCTGTCTAAATGTCCAATCCTTATTATTCTGTTTTTACCACAGCAGTGCATGTGCCCAATCTGGCTCTGTCCCATTTGTTTCTGATCAAATAAATATAATGAGATCAATTTTGTCTGAGAATGAACTCAATACTGTCTATATATACCCCCCCCCCCAAAAAAAAAGACAGACAGACAGACAGAAAACTAAAATATAAGTTAACATAAAATGTAATAAAAACTTTTTTTTTTAAATATATATATTAATAAGTTGCTTTGATTTTTTTTCAATATTAATATTACTGTGAATAAATAATATATTCAAGATAACATTTTAGTATTTGCTTCTGAATGAAGTGCCATGACAACATACAATTATTACTTCATATACTACACAGTATAAATGAGTCTCAAAATATATATCTGACTTTATACTGTAGAAAGTGAGACTTTATATTTAGAGGTCTTCTGCTTTAAAAAGTTGAAAAACCCACTACATAATGTAGTAATGCATTTCTGCCTGGGCACTAATGAAACCTCTTGTTTGTTTATGCGGACAGTGTTTCTGTATACATCCCCAGGGCAATGATCAATCCAAGTGCTCTATTACTTACTGACTTTGAGCAGTGTTTGTCACTAGCAGAGTTTCCTATTAAATCTATTATTTAAACAGATGCACACCGTCTGCATGAAGAATTGAGCAGGAATCCCAAAAACACAGACAATGCAAGCGGAGAAAGAATGGCTTGATTTTTGTATCATTCATTCTAGAAAACTATGCCGATAGTTATGACATACATTAACATCCCTGGGGGAGTTTGAGGAGATTTACATTTATATACCAACAGAGTCTGTATACTGAAAATTATGTAGAAAAGTCTCAAGAGAAGAGAAAATTGTAACATGAAACTGTTACTTTTGAGGAAAGAAACTATGTGGGTTGACCTTAAACTGTCTAGAGTCAGGTTCTGGTTGATTTGGTGGACTTTGATGGATGGTCTTGAATGCAAATGGAAGGAAACACAACCCAGGAGGCTGGCAGGGGGTCTCAGTTTCTGGAGTCATGGGAAACATGGACGGAAATTGCAAAGTGTTACAAGAGACTTCAAATATGTTTTCAAATGGTGAAAACATAGTCTTCATTAAACCACCTAATCAAGAACCTATCCACTTTTAATAAGCAATTTAACTTGTTTTTTGCAATTTCAATGAACTTTATCTAGATTATTAATAAACTGCAAATAATGCACCATCATGTTTTGACAAAAAATAAGTGTATTTTAAGGTGGAAATATAGTATAGCAAAATAAATTTAATTTTGGAGACGAACCACAATATAAGTGTAATAAAATCTATATATATATATATATATTATGGTTTAAAAATTATAACCTGTTTGAATTACTGACAATTTTCAAATATGTATTTTTTTTAGTCTCTCTCTCTCTCAAACTCTCTCTCTATATATAAGTCCTGTCAGACAATTAATCGCGATGAATCGCTTTCCAAATAAACGATTTTGTTTATATAATATACGTGTGTGTACTGTGTGTATTTATTATGTATATATAAATACACACACACACACACACACACACACACACATGCATGTATATATTTAAAAAAATAAGTTGTTTACATTTTAAATATATTTTTATATAATATAAATTATCTGAATATAATAATTATATATTACTATAATTTTATTCTAAATATATACTGTATTTTTGTGTATTCATATATAACAAATATACATTACACACATACATTATGTAAACAAAAACTTTTTAGTAAGATTAATTGTTTGACACACACACACACACACACACACATATATTTTAACCTTTAAATCTAATGGTGAGGAATCAATAATGAGTTAAAAGAGCAGCTGAAGTGGAGCAGGGCAAGAATAGTCATTAATTTATGAAGCGAGCAAATGAATCCCAATTAGCGAGTGATTTCCTGCACCAAATGAGATAGTACGGTGACCATCTATAACCTGAAAAAACTCCATGACTCCATTTCAGTGTGATAAATGAAGGTGCGGGAATTTGAATCATTTTCAGTTTAGAATAATAATTCATCCCGTCAGACTTGTGCATTAAAAACACCGAATCAGTCACAAAACCACATTTGTCTAATAGGAATCTTTGTAAATGACTGCGAAATCACATCCCTACAAAATCCTCCCGCTGTTTACCACAGAACAACCAAACCACAGATCAGTTTAACATCAGTCCTTCAAACAAACACAAACCCTCATATCTTCGCTCGCTCTCACTCCCTGTTCGCGAATAACACAACCCAATCCCCAAAGCTTTCCTTTCAAGTACAAAAATGCAGAGCAAGCTGTCATAAGCAGCCAGCCTCTTTCTCTGATTCTGAAAGCGAAGGGTTTTACTTATTCATGTCCGCTCGCTGTCGCACGGGTCCTGCTGTCTCAACCTCAGAGCTGCCGCTAGCCATGCCTCATCTATGTTGCATGATGGGAGTATTTATAGATAAAGTCTTTTAGCCACCATTGGATTAATCTCATGGTAACTGATTTCCAGACATCATCACAATGAGTGATGTCAGACAGACACTCAATTCCCATTCCATTCAGCCTGCAAAGCCTTCAAATGACCTGTTTCATGCAAGTCAACGCTGTCTTTTGTCTTTTTAATGAATATATTACAGGATTACTAAAGGCAACACTGTGAGATTATGGTGAGATTTACTAGCAGCAGCCCACTTTTGCACGTTAGGCCGGATTTCTACGAGACAAAATGATTGCCATTATACGGGAGACGTGTTGCTGTTGGCCCGGGCTGCATCGCTGCTTATTCAGCAGTCAGAGTTTTAAAAGGGCAACAGCAGATTGAAATAATCTCATTTTCCCCAGCCTGAGGGTTTCAAACCGAGCTACACGCCACAGCAGGAGAGAGAGGGAGTGAGCTTTGTTTAAATGGCCAAATCTCAGCAGTCACACTCTTTGAGGTACTACACACAGATGGCCGCTCAAAGCATATGACAGCCACAGTTACACTACTACACACTGCCAGTATGCAAACACACTACTGACTGGCTCTTTTATTTCAAACGGATGAAAGTTAGCGAGCCTCCAGCATGTTGAGCGATGATATGAGTTGCTAACATCAGCCGCATATGTCAACACTTCAGCCTTTGCCCGGATGCTCATGTAGGCAATGCTACTTTGAGTCTGGCTCGCATCATTTTTTTTTGCTTCTGTCTTCTCTTTAGGGTCAATCAAAATGGGCTGAAATACACACACACACACACACACACACACACACATATTTATATATATATTTATATATATATATATATATATATATATATATATATATATATATATATATATATATATATATTATTATTTTATTTTTTTAAGTTGTCAGTGTTGCAAAATAAGAACAAAAGTTCAAGTTTGGTGAAAACTCTTCTTTTGATACCATAAACTTTACAATTGTCTAATACCAATGAGATTTTATATAATAATTGTATAATTAAAATATAAAATATCATGCAATATAACAATATATACTTATTTATTTATAACAACATTACAATATATTACATTATATCGTATTTTATACAATATAATACAGAAATAGCATAATTTGTCTATTTAATTAATTAATATTTTATATATTTAAATTCCTTACCCTTAAAAAAAACATTCACCAAATGATATAATATAATATAATATAATATAATATAATATAATATAATATAATATAATATAATATAATATAATATAATATAATATAATGATCAAATTACTAACCCATAATCCTTGGCATCACCACTTATATTAAAAACAGCATATTATCTCATAGCTTAGTCTTGTTTTTATTAATTTGCAGTATTATTCAGATTACTACAGCAGGAACCAAAGTGATGGCTTTTGCTGCAGATTATCAGTGCTTTGCAGAGAAGAGTCAGATTCGGACTCGGAACGACATTACGCAGCGACTGTAATGAGTCCCTCTGGAACCTTCTGCTCTCTCCACCCCATAACATCACTGCGCACAGAGAACAAGCACACAGGGATCATGTTTATCTTGCCAATTAGAGCTGGTAATTGGTCAGGGAGTCAGGGGTCGGTGAAATACTAACCATAAAACACACAGGTACTGACTACTAAACAATCAGTAATCATTCACAGCAGTAAAATAAATGAGATGCTACTAAAATAAAGCTAAAGCTATCATGATTGGAGAGAAAGAGAGAGAGAGATTTCTCAGTGCCGATCTAAAGTCGCAGGGGCTCTGAGCTGACAGTTTTTCTCAGTCACATCCCCTCTGGACAGGTGGGGTTCATTAGTCTGGGGACCTTCAGCACAGCTGATCCTCCTCCACAGAATGACTGACTGTTACTGGAGGCAAGACCAAAATACGATGCCTCCCTGAGGCTCGAGACTCTGCCAGCTTACTGGATTTTAGGTTGTGAAAAACATTTGACACCGCTGGGGAATGGAAACTGTTTGAATGCCAAGAATTCCAAGCGAAGCAGCAGGTAGTCCATGGACGGAACTGTCTAACGCAAACTGTACACAGAAATGGCAAGAGCTGTCAAAATCATAAGCTCCAAACTTCATCATTGCATCATGCACTTTCAATGAAACGTACACGGATCATATCATATAACATTTTATAATACTAATAGTAATACTACTGTTACTACTAGTAGTTGTTGTTGTGGTTATGATCAGGGTTATTACAGTTAACTAAAACTAAATATTACAATAGTATCTCAATTATACTAAATTAACAATGGTTATGATCATTATTACAAAACAGGCTAAATAGTTTACAATTAGCAATTCTACTGTTTATTCCTACAGTAGAATGAACAAATAACCAAATAAATAAAATATCCTTTGCTTGACTACTAGGAAAAAGTAAACAACATTTTGTTTAACACACTTATATTTCATTTAGTTCTCAGAATTACATCCGATATATATATGCACAACCCTAAACGTCTTGTACACACTGATGTTCGGTCACTTACTGATTTTGGCCAAAAGGTTGCTTGATATTTAACCAAGCAATTTTCAGTCCAAATAAGCTCTTAAGTAGAAGAGGCGTTATGCTGACTGCACCAGCTATGTAAAACTAACCAACAGTTGAATCCTGTCAAAATATGCTTTGCATTTTAGATTTGCAAAGATTTGTTTCTATACAGATACTAAAAAGATGTTTGACAGCAGACAAGATGCAGGTGATATGAGACTGACAGGCCGCTGTGATACCGTCTGGACCTCATCAGTGACAGTCACATCCCAGTCATTAATCTCTGCTCTCAAACAGCCCAGACTAAGATCATTGATCACAGAAATGTCCATCAAACACTCAATCTCATTCATCACCTGACTTGAACTCTGTTAAAGTCTTGAAAGAGTTAGGCATCACGGAATGGTGTTACATTCATATAAATCCCGTGGATTAAAAAAAATAAGAAAATTATCAAATGACACAGTGTATGAGACCAGCAATGTAATGAAAAAATAATTGCCAATATCCCACGGTTATGGAAAGTGTCACACATTCATTTAAATCTTGTCAAAACTTCTAACCCTAACCCTAACCCTAACTCTCAACCGGTCAGCACTTGGCTGTTTCAATGAAGTAAATGTATTGGTGAAGTCTATTTGTTTGATCCATTACAGGAGGTCTTACCTGTCTTCCCCTTGCATCTCTTTGACCCCTTTCTGAACGACCTCTTGAGCAGGTGGCATCTCAGGTGGGCGTCCAACATTTCGAGAGTAGAGGTCGACATTCCGTGAGTAAAGGCCCCCATCGGTGTGGTACCTTATAATTAAACAACAAAATAATAGTGAACTATTATCTGAGAGCATTCTTCGTGGGTTATGTAAGTGGGTTTAAATAAAGTGAGGTTATATATAGGTTATATCCTTTTGGGAATACAAACAGTTCACCCAGAAAATGAATAATTGTTCATCATTTACTCAAATTTAGTTTGACCATGTTTTTCAGTGTGGGCAAATGCTATTGGTTCTTGCATGTCTTGTAAGTGTATGCAGACAAAAAAAAACAACAACTATAAAAACAATATTTTTTAAATAAATATAAGATGGACAAAACTGGACTAAAATGAGTAAAACAGAAATAAAAAGAAAAATGGCAAACACACACAAAATTACTAAAACAAACGAAAAAAAAAAACTGAAAACATAAAATAAAACAATACCTAACACTCCTTTGTGTGTATATATATATATATGAGCATCATTTTTGTGTTAATGCTCTTAGGTGTGAGTCAGTGAGTTATGAACACGTCACAGACGAGAGAACACCAAAAACATTAATGTTCTGATAATTAGCCTCATGCTTCAGCTAATTGCTGCTTTAGGCTGATGTACTGCCTGCAGCTTTGACAGCAGGAGCTTTATTGTGTTTTTAGGATTCGCAAATCCATCACTTTCACGCAAGTTTCTTCAGGTTCAAGTAGCAATACTTCAGTTCCTGTGCGAGTCAGTCTTTTATAGACTTCATTTCTAGTGTTATTTTTCTTTCTCCATCTATTCATCAGCATTGAGACAGCAAGGGCACAAGCAATAGTGCATCGCACAGTGATGTATACGTGACCCTGAGCTATTCTTCCAAACAGAGATAGATGACGGTGTTTCTCACCCACATAAGGATGTTGGGAGACAGCTGCAACTGCTTCTCTGCTCTGATGGAATGTGTGTAAATGTTATAAATCGATCATCATTTTTTCAAACAGCCTTCCCTTTGTGAACATTGCATACGCCAACAGAAAAAGTGATTGATAGTTCGACCCTACCTGATGAAACTATAAGAATCTCATCATTGATAGTTTCTTACCCGCTGATATCATCTGCGTGTACATTCTTGGCGAGTATGTCACCATCGCTCACGTATCCGGTCACATCCACCTCTGGCCCCGCCTCCAAGACCCCGCCCTTCTCTCCCGGCTCTGGCCCTCGAGCCCCTGAGGCGGCCGCTCTCCTCAGGGGGGCAGTGTATAATAACCTGGAGGGGTCACCATAGCGAGCAGTGGTGCTGGCACTGGATCTGGGCGGAGCGTAGCTAGGAGCGTCGCCGGCCTGAAGACGGGGGCTCGACGATTGGCCGAGACGCCAAGACATTGGGGAGGAGCGGCTCGAGAGGGCGGGGAGGCCGCGACCGTTGACTTCTGTAGTTACAGTGGTGTCGAATGTTGTCTCAAGGGTACTACAAAGAGAAAAAAAATAGAGGAAGTGAAGGAGATTAGAGGAGAGAATTTTGGGACTGCAGGCGGATTTGGGTAATTAGATCAATATCCTGCTTCCGAAAGAAGCTGACTTGGCATTTAAAGGGATAAGGTGAGGAGTCTGCTTGACAATTTGAGGACAAATCTGTACCCTGCAATGCAGCACTGTTTGTAAGTTTAGAGTTGAAAATAGTGTCTTGACTATTTGCACTGACTCAGACTTATTACTCAGATATGATTGACAACTGAGCTGATTCGTTACAAAACAATTGTATCACCACTTTCTAAAAGTTTGTGGTCAGTAAGATTTTTTAAATGTCATATCTTATGGTCTCCCAAGTTGCATTTATCTGAGCAAAAATACAGTAAAAACTCTAATACTGTGAAATATTATTAAGATTTCAAATAACCGTTTTCTATTTGAATATATTTTCAAATGTATTGTGATGGCAAAGCTGAATTGTCAGCATCCAGTCTTCAGAGTCACATATGATCCTTCAGAAATCATTCTACGTTACATTTACATTTAGTCATTTAGCAGATGCTTTTATCCAAAGCGACTTACAAATGAGGAAGCAAGTCAGTGGAAGCAATCAAAAACAACAAAAGAGCAATGATATATAAGTGCTGTAACAAGTCTCAGTTAGCTTAAACACAGTACACATAGCAAGGGCTTTTAAATAATATAATAAATACAAAGAAAACAGATAGAATAGAAAAAGAATAAAGAACAAGCTAGTGTTATAATTATTCTAATATGCTGTTTTGAAAACAGCTGTGCTGCTTAATATTTTTTGTAGAAAGTGTTACCATTTTTATCAGTATTCTTTGATAAATAGAAAGCTCCAAATAAAATAATCTGCAACATTATAAATATATTTTGTCCATGTTGATCAATTTGACGCATTCGTGCTAAGTAAAAGTAATAATTTGCTCAGTTTTGAATGGTAGTACTTTCCATAAAAGTGCCGATGGGAGAGGCAAATTCTGCAGGTGATTTACTAACAATGCGCAGTTAACCTGAATTTTGGCAGTCCAAAAATTACAACAAAACAAAATAAAATAAAACAGTTATGAGTTATTTTATTTTAGTTAACATGAAATTTAGCCAGCGCCAATAGCCCTGTGGGGAGTGTGTTGACATATAGCGTCATGCGACAGGTGTCCCGAGTTCGAGTTCCTTTCCCCACCGCACCCCCCTCCTCCCACTTCACTTCCTGTCTAAATACTGTCCTATCACAATTAAAAAGGCAAAAATGGCACCCCAAAATAATAAAATCAAGTAAAACTTTAAAAAAATGTATTCAAAATGAAAATAACTAAGCTTTTTAACTGATACATACAGTAGAGTCTTTATAAGATCCTGCCCAAATCAGATCCTTGATATGTCTATATTAGACCGAGTCTCTCTCCGCAGCAGGTCTTCTATCTGTAGGTTGTGAGTGTTCAGTGTGGTGTGAAGGACCCAGCTGAAGCAGAAAGATTGCCAATGTGGCTGTGTTTGATTCCTGCTCTCCATAAAATGGAAGCTATTCTCATCGTGTCTAGTCCACTTCAACAAGCAGCAGCCCATCAACAAGCATGTTAGCACGGGCACAACTTTAGTCTGACCTCCTGTCCCTTGTTAAGTGCTCCGTCCACGTCTCTGATTGCGTGACTATCAATGTGTGAACTGACGTGTTCATAGGCGTCTCCACACATCACAAGCTCGTTGATGCGGGAACGTGTGAGAAAACAGCATATGGACAGATGCTCAAGTGCAGATGCATCTTGACACACCCATAATGTAAGAAGACTGTCCTGCAACAGCTCTCTCTAGTGGTGAGACAATCACATTACAGGGACATTTTTCCATTTCTAGGGTCAATTTTGAGGTGCTGTTTAATCTTAGAATGGACATAGATATTCAGCATTATTCATGAACATGAAATAGTCTGTTTAAACAATCTTTACAAGCAACAAATCCACAATAATATGAGAGTCGGTTACTTGCATGAGGGGACAACAGCAGGGGGGCAAAAATGAGTGTCACTTAACAAATAAGTCATCAGCACAAGGCGATGTTGTCATGACTACAACGCCGGTATATTAATATCCTCATCATCAAAGTCAATTCAGAATGAGTCTCATTAGTGGTTAGCTTAGCATGCACGCGGGTTAACAAGGTCCTATGAAAGAGAGACACTTTCAAATACTGTGAAAAAGTGAGCTACAGCAGTGAATTGTACTGAACTATCCAAAGCTCTCATTTACAGAAACAGCTTCATGCTTATTGTTATTCTGCTGTGCTTGGTATATTTGAAAGGGTGGCCGCCAGTGCTAAGTGTGGCTATCAAAGCATGTTCTGTTTGTGTGTGGATGCTCTTGTTATGAAATACACCAGAGACGTGTGACTCAGCAGCAATGGAGGATGGATAACAAGCCAGTGATGGTCACATACATGGCTGACCAGTGTTTTTGTATAGATAGGACATTGGAGCAGTAACATTGAATTTTGCAGTCTGAACACAACACAGTTGGTTTATTCAGTTGAAGTTTTTTATTAAAATAGTGCCAGTATGTGGACAAGACAAATAAAAATGAGAAGCATGCATATACAAACATACAAGCGAAAAACAGAACGGTGCTTTGACCGGGTACACTGTAGAAATGATTTGAATAAAGATTACGGAAGTATGTTTAAAGAAAATGCCATGCCATTCAAATATTTCAAAATTTCATGTTTAATTCAATGTGTTACTAGCTGTTTGTTTGTAGTTATTTGTGAAATTTTCCTAGCAACGTCTTTAAAGAAAGAAATTACTTAAAAGAAACAAAATAAAAGTTAAATAAAGTTTAAAAAAAAAAACACTAAAACAAAAAATAAATATTAAAAAAAATTCTAAAACAAACCAATAAAAAGGCACAGGGCACATTAAATCACTAAAATTAAAGTTAAAATAAAAACTGAAAATATGAAAATAAATGCAAATTTTAATAAAAAGCCATCTGGTCACCCAGCATTTTCTAAAAGTGGCTCCGGAACTGTGTAATGTGAGCATCTCTGCAGTATGGTATTATGTGCTACTCCCAATAGTGTTGAACAAAGAACCCAGACCAACTAAGAAACAATGACTTTCCTTTTCGTCAACAAAAAACTAAGTCAACAAGAAGTGTATAAGCTGAGGTTCATGGCTTAGACCATAAATCATGAATCTGGAGTTAGTTAACATCACCGGATACAGCAGATTTGGGCAGGTTGCTCTGTCTAATCTATTGATCAGCCGAATCCCCCTCTGGCCCAGTCACCAGTGTTTATTTCCCTCTCTGATGTCACTCCTCATGACAGCTGACAGTTCCACTATATATATATTCCTGATGTCTTGTCTTCTCGACAACCCCCGTCTCTTAGCAACATGCTAGTGCTATTGGGAAAGGGTAAGACTGCAGCAGTTTTCTGAATCTGCCATCCTCCTCTGCTATCCCTTGAACGGATGGCCAGAAATCAAATGGCCAGATGAAACGGGAACACAATTACAGAAGCCACCGGTGGGAAAAGAGCTAGAGGTTATTTCATTTCAACAACCTAGATGAATGGGATCCTATGGGATTCTACTAGATAGGGAGGTGCTGATCAGATACATATTAGTCAGTTATGGCGTATGATGCTTTGGAATCTTGATTCTCATGTACACTACATACAATGAGACATGAAACAAGCTCTAGATTGATAAATATGCCAACATTTTGAGATGATATCAAGCATGGTTGTCATTTAACACAAGCGTTTCCAAAAAACTTTTTTTTTTTTTTGGTCAATTCATAATGCATAAATATTTTGTGAAATTTGAGTAAATGCTTTGTGTAAAATAAGTGTTTAGTTAATGTTAGCAATTTCATACACATAAATCTGGATGCATATACAAATATTTTATATTTTTTAAGTTATGGGGTACAACAGAATAAATATTCTATTTCTAGTACACTACTGAAGATAATATATTTTGCAATAAAAATGAAGAAAAAATAACAAAATTTAAAACATTTAGTAATTAATAATACAATAAAAAACAATATTTAACTTAAACTATTGTTCATTTCATTATAATATATATATATATATATATATATATATATATATATATATATATATATATATATATATATATATATATATATATATATATATGACGAAAATGCTTTTTTCCCATAACTAAAATGAGACGATGATGAGATGACAATAAGATCATTAGATGATAACTGTGATAAAAATAAAACATATATATATATGTACAGTACAGACCAAAAGTTTGGACATACCTTCTCATTCAAAGAGTTTTCTTTATTTTCATGACTATGAAAATTGTAGATTGTATATATATATATATTTTTATCTCTTTTTATTTTCTCCAAAGAAAGGAGACTAAATATTATTGCGGACTGCTGTACATCCCTACTACGCAGGCTTTCATTTGTGTAGAGTTAAAATCCCCAAAACAGAGCTTCTCTGTTCAAAATATACATTTTTTGTCTGGTGTTTTGCTTAATTTTTGTGATCTGCCAACCACGCACTCTTCATTGCGGTAGCACCGATGATGATCTAAAAAAAGCATCATGTTTAACCATTATACAGCATTACAAAAATGTCACTAAGTTTATATTGACTAAAAATTTGACAAAAATGCTCAGACATTTAGTCGACTAAAACTTGACTAAACAACAATGGGACATGGTTGACTAAATATGATAATAAACGTACATCTGACATAGGTGTAAGACTTAAAAGACTAAGGTGCAGATTTACTATCAACTTGCACCAGAGCAAACCCTCATGCGGTGTAAAAAAAACTACTATCCGGATTTACTAAAGACACACGGTGGGAAATTAGTTCTGATAAGGTGTGGGCACAGCTATTTTTGTGGCTCACCTTTTTTAATTTGCATTTGCAAGAGGTTCCTTTTCGATCTGTAAATTCATGGGAGTAGAGTATTTAAATGAATCATGCAATAGAATTTACTAAGATTTGTATCTCTTGAGAGACTTGACTGTAAGCTAAAGACTTTAGGCTGGGAAGTCGTGGCCTAATGGTTAGAGATTTGGGTTGAATGGGTTAAATGCAGAGACAGATTTCCGAGTATGGGTCATCATACTTGGCTGTATCTCACTGCACTTCACTTTTTTCTTTTTTTTCGAGGTTGTCTTGACCTTGAAGATCAATCAATATAATATTTAATCTCTCAGAATTTTCAAAACGTGAACACAGGCTCAGATCAATGGAGCTTTGCGGCCTTCCCAACACAGCGGTGAATAGATGTGCGCAGAAGCTTCTGAAAGAACACTTACATTCCATAGTCTTTCAGAATATATACCATATGGTTTGGAGATGAATGGAAGTCAATTTGAAAAGCTCCTTCGAGACTCCACTGTATGTATGATGGAATCCACATAATGGGCCAATGTCTCAGGAAACCACTCTTTAACTTCCTGACGACCAAACAGTGTCACAAAGGTGAAAAATTGAGCTCTTCCGTACAATTAAAAGAGTCCTGGCTGGATCACTATCTTCTTTCCATCTGTCAGATGTTCTGAAACGTATTCTACTGAATTACTCGGTTTAGTTTGTCACAGTGAAGAATAGCTTTTCCTTATTTTCGTTCATTGCGTGCATAGCCTGACAGCCGTGTGTCAACAATATATATCTGACCATTATGAACTCCAAGGGTTGGAGTTTTTTGATTCATGGGCTCTTTACCGGTTAGCTTTACTGGCAAGGGAGTGTGAGGAAGTGTCTAACACCTTTTTGGCTCCTTTGAGAAGCAATGTGCTATGAAAAAAAAGAAAAAAGGCCAAGCATTGATTTCCAAAGAAGATGCTCCCAGTGAGGGAAAGAGAGAGAGTTAGGGCCAACACCATCTGTCATGTCAGTGCGCTGCCTCTGAACCACTTTCCTGTGAAATTACATTCACATTGTGAGTGAGATAAAGAGAGAGGTGCTGAAATATGCTGGACAAATGTGGTTACGCTTATGTATTTTCTGCAGTAATTGGCTGTTTGGGAATTTGTGTTTTAATAAATGATTACCTCGACAAAAATGAACACATTTTTCATTTCACAATGAGATTGGTGAACATCTTTGTTAGCAAAGATGTTGGCACAGCAAGGGTTTGCATTGTTTATGAATGCCAAACTGAGCTCTGTCTTTAAAGAAATTAAATTGGCAAAAGAGACCCAATTTTTGGGTAGTGCAGCTGTCACTGTTTTGGAGCTAATGAACTGTCTTTTCATGATGTCTTACTCAACTGCTATATATATCTTTGTGGATAAGGCAATCCCAGAACGCACTGCGACAACTTTGCAAAAAGCTTTACAAGTAAGATCATGCTTGTTCATCAGCTTCACCATCTACATTTTGCTGTCCATTAGCTAAATTAGAGCTAAACCAGCATTAACTAGCCTGGAAATCTTTCATTGCACTGTATTGCCTCAATGGCCAAACACCAGAAGTGGGGGACTCGAGTCACATGACTTGACTCGAGTCTGACTTGAGTCACAATTGTCAGGACTTGCGAATATTAATTTATATTAATTTAGCACAGATATGCATATGATTCATATATAGCAAATGTATAATGAATAAGATACATAATAATGATGTATAGAGATGTATAGTAACGAAGTAGAACTACTTCACTACTGTACTTAAGTACTAAAAGGCGGTATCTGTACTTTACTAGAGTATTATTTTTTTCTCCTACTTCCACTTTTACTTCAGTACATATTTTCGCTGAGTTTAATACTTTTACTCCGATATTTTTTTTATGTGCTGCATCGTTACTCGTTACAATTATAAAAATGTTACGAATCTTTCCATTACAAACCACTGCCAGAACTGTAGATGGCAGGTTTAACACAGAATTAGTTCAGAATCAATAACTAAAAGAATCATTTTGGTTCAGACGCACTGTGTGTCGGTCTGCTTCACGCTAAATCACACTTGCGCAGTATCATCAGCTCCTCGGTTCACGAATCGGACACGTCTGACAGAAACGGTTCTTGACTCGTGAACGAGTCATTATCTGGCTCGGCTCGGTGTTCATCTTCAGTTCTCTCTTCACATCAATTCAGTCAGTGTTCTGTTTGAGTCAATGAATTACTCCGGGATATTGGTTTGTTTTAACTCAGAGGGAGTGTCAGACACATTAAACAAGTTAACAGCTTAATTCATCTGTGGATTAATGCGTATTGGACACGCGAACCATTTAAAACGATTCAGTTCGATTTGGTGAACTGTTTCAAAAAGATCCGGTTACATCGAATGATTCGTTCGCGAACCGGATATCACAAACTGCTTTGTTTTTAACTGTCTTATAACAGACACGGAAGAGAAGACAATGCTGAATAAAGTCGTAGTTTTTGCTATTTTTGGACCAAAATGTATTTTCGATGCTTCAAAAAATTCTAAATGACCCTCTGATGTCTTACGGGTTTGAAACAACATGAGGGTAAGTTATTAATGACATAATTTTGCAAATTGGGCTAACTAACCCTAGTAACCGTTTTTTGTTTACAAGAAGTTACAGTCAAAGGAATTGTGATTGTCCTTTAGGTTAATCATTTGAAATAGTAAAAACAATATGTTCAAACTTTTGACTACTTTCTTCAATAGCTACATAACACAATACTTCTACTTTTACTTTCAGTAATTGAGTAGTAAATTTTAAAATAGACTACTTGCAATACTTAAGTACAAAAAATGTTGAATACTTTAGTACTTCTACTTAAGTGTGGTGCTTAAAGAGCACTTCAACTTCTACTTAAGTCACTTTTTTGATAGAGCACTTGTACTTTTACTCAAGTATGGGTCTCTAGTACTTTATACATCTCTGATAATAATTGTATACAAGTTCATATTTTCTGTGCAAAAATAAATATATATATATTTTAGTACTGACTTTACTTGACCTGAAACTTATCAGGACTCGACTTGACTTGCTTAGGGTGAACGCTTGACTTGACTTGCTTGATTTATCTGAACTGTGACTTGAGACCTGACTCGAGACATGATGATTAAGACTTGAGACTTGCTTGGACTTGACCATGTGTGACTTCCCACCTCTGCCAAACACTAACCTGTGGCTAATCTGCGTCCCGCGTAAATTAGACATGGTTTCTTCAAGATTCTGTCTCAGGTCGGCGATGTTCTTCACTGTACGCATTCGTCTAGTTTCTGGATCCTCCCCTGGTGGATAGAAAGAAGAAAACATTGGTTACTGACCCTATTACAGGCACCAAGTCGCTTGTTAGTAAATAGTCTGGAAGGCAGAACGTCATATGAACCGGTCAAACATGCTGCGGCCAGCGGTTAGGGAGTGGAGGCTGTCTACTTCTGCATGTCAACTCAGATGCTGAAGTTACAGCTTGCTGTGCAGCTGATGGGATAAAGGGACAGATTTCACGGTCATCACTTTTCCGCGAAGCATGGAGTAATCTGTGTGCTATGACACCACTTCTTAACCCCTAAGCCCTGCTCAAAATTTGGTTGGAGCATGATTTGCCTATAAAGCAGAAATCTGCCAAATTTAAACAGACATTTTACTGCACAGATTTTAAAACTCGTTTTCTGAACACAAGTAGATTCCTCTCAGTGGTATAAGTTATTTGGATCGGTTCCCTCATTAAAGATTGATTTAGTGAATCTTTTCTGCAGGTTACAGCATTATTGTTATTGACTAATGAGTCATTCACTCAACTGATTCATTTAAAAATCTACTTTGAGACACAAAGTAGATTCCAGAAATGCTGTTTTTTAATGCTGTTTTCCCACAAATGTATATCTATTGTTTTTTACATTCTCTATAATTTTAAATTAACTAAGTAAATTAACTAATAATAAATTGCGAAGCCAGAAAAAGACATCAAAGGTAAGAACCTTGATTTGAATATGTTTTGTTCGCTTGAAAGAGTTGTTCATCACTTTGTGTGTTCAACACCACTGGAACACAGGCTCTGGATCTGCAGAGGTTCTGTTAAGTGCTTCTTTTCCACTGCATTAAACTCATTGAACAAAGACACTCATGGAGACACTCATACAGGCTGATGATGGCAGTAGGAGGTCTAACAGCAGGTCTGCAGAGCTCCCACATCCCATCAGAGACCTGCTACTTTGATCCAATCTGGCCCTAATGCACACCTCCTGACTATAAAAAACAATGCCAATTGCATATAATGTAAAAGTGAATATAAAAAATTATAAAACTAAAAAAAAAAAAAAAAAAAAAAAAGAAATATTATAGCTGTTCACTGATCAGCATCAGAACTGCTCTACTTTCCCAACACACATTCATTTTACAATTGATTTTAAATGTGACCTCATATATACATATATATAAAAGGTGATTCCCATGTTGAACCATGATGAATCGCATTAAGATTTACAACCACAACCATTTCCAACAGCGTTTCTCACTTGTCAAACACCTTAAGGTCAAAGCTTATTTTTTCTCTTGTGTAAGTAAACGTCACCCCATATTGTGTGTTAGCACATCTGTGCTTCTGCTGTAAGAACCGGACACTCTCCTACACACAGATAAACAGTCAAATCAGTCTGTTTTTTAGAACACAAACTGACAAACAGACGCAATCATGCAAGTGAGCCTGACTCAAGCCATCTGAGTGGAAGATCCGTCTGAGAGGGTAGAAGATCGATGAAGAGCACAACCAAGTGCAAGAGTGTCATGACTAACCACCAATCCTAGGCTAAAATGAAAGCAAAAAAACTGGTCTTGAAGTGGTTTTATATTCCTTTTTTCAGAAAAATTTGCAATAGTTATTATTATAATCAAAATAGAATTAAATTGCTAAACTTCAATCTAAAAAAGCAAAGTTAATGGTCTAAAGCAGTATAAGATGTCTGTTTTTATAGGTACTATACATAGAGAACTGAATGTAGTGGTGAAGTAAAGAGAATGTCTATAAAATTACACAATGCATCCAATATTTAAGCAAAAACGTCAACCTAATGAAAAAAAAACACATTTAATGAGTTGACCATCCTGATCCCTACAGCACAGAAAGGCATGATCCTGGGCACAAACAAACACATATTGAGTCACTGTGAATGTATCATGCTCTCTTTTACCCAGAAGGCTTTGTTTTATGGGATTGTAATGGACCATTCAGCCAAACTGTGTAAGGCAAATAAAGTAATTTCACTCCCCTGCATCTCACATAAAGAGCTACAGGGCCATTTCAAACCCACACACACATAGCAGGTGCATGGCTATTCTCACTGCATGTGAATGCTGGATACGAACAAACCATACAACAGCTTCTTCCGACTCTTCTGACAATATTTGATGATCAAGAGGGCTCTGGGTGGCATAATGTGCACTTGTTGCCCTCTGGGTGAGCAGACACATTTCTACAAGCACCACTTGAGCCTGTCAGCAGCAAAGGATGACGTGAGGACACACCGCTGGTTCTGTCTGATCAGATGGTAACTGAGAGTTTGCACTGATTTAACCTCATTGTGGCAGTGTGAAAGCTAACCTCAGAGTCTACAGCTTCAAACCGGGATCGAATGCATTGTGAGGTTTGTGTTCTGCATAATTCAGAGCTGTGTTGTACTGTATCACTCATTTCAAATGGAGATGCAAAGGTGTGACACAGCAGGTTTGTGCGCCCTCATAGCAAAGAGCTTAGCAATTTACATACAGTGTTAAAGGTACAGTAGCAAAAAACCTGCTTAATTCTCAGTGTCAGAGAGAGGATGGAAAATGTTCATGTAAAAGTAAACAATGACCACAAAAAAGATTTTTGGTCCAAGAAACCTTGATTAATATTAAAAGTTGACTTTAGAGGGAAAAATAAATTGTACAAATTTGAGTGGCATAATTCTAGGATGTACTGGTTGATTGATAGGGTCTTGCTATACAGTTATGAGTTATGAGTGGGCGTAAAGGTGTTCCAAGTGGTTGCTTTTTGTTATTCAGTAGTGATATTGTAGTCACTATGACTTTTTTTTTGTCTTTTTGTCATCTGTAAGGCTAAAATTGAGCCAGTCCTCCAACAAAAAACAACCATACAGATCGTTTGAGCAAGCACCTTATTACGACCTATATTTACGTTAAGTATATTAAGTTAAGCGCCCTCTAGCGGGCGATACTGTCATTAAAAATAATGACAGTATCGCATTGCGTCTGTCATCATGAAATGACGTATAACGTCATTACCAATCAAAACGCACGTTTATTTAAATGGAATGTGTGGGCTTTTACACCGATCTCACAGTAATTCGTACATATTTTACTGGGTGGCTTATTCGTTCGAATGACCACACCTAACCCCACCCCTAAACCTAACCCTCACAGAAATCATGCTAAATTATGATTTATTGAGCATATACATTTTCGTGCACGTCCGTTCCCTGGGATCAAACCCATGATAGCATGATTACATATCAAGGTATAATGCAATAATCTACTAACTGAGCTACACGAAATGCAAATCAGAGTGCAAATAAAAGAGTACAAAACATTAAAATGAAAACTACCTTTTGCCGATAGGGGCAGCAAAAGGTAGTTTTTTCAGGGATTTGGACAGACAATCTATACAAGCGTATTGGTTGGAGGATAGGTTGCTAAAATCATTAGTCAGGTTGCGTTTTAGGCTAGCACATTTTCTCTGAAAAAGCTGCATGATTCATCTCCATAACAAATAACTGTGCATAATGAGTTACATTCCAGTTGAGTTTCTTAAGCACAGATATTGTAACAAACCTCTAACTTTATAGAGATTACCTTCATGTCTTTCACGATAGTATTTCTCTTTTCTGAGAATATTTTGAAGAATGCTGGGGTCCAAATAATATCAGAACCTACTGACTTTCAAAACATCTTCATTTGTGTTTCACGAAAGAAGAAATGCACAAAGGACGTGCTTTTTAGACAGAATGCTATTTTGTTGTTCTTGAACTATTCATTTAAACATTACCAAAAGTTAAATTTACCACACAAAAAAATAGCATTTAAAGCACTGCCTTAGTCAACTCAAAAGCTGAACTACAGGGAACTGAATTACTTCAGTAAGATGAGGTGTTGGGCTTGTGAACAAACAGCCCCTCGGTTGACGGTTAACACAAGATGGACTAGGAATAAAAGCATGGATCACACAGATGGGAGGGTAAATAGAGCTATTGATCAGAGCAGCAGACTGCATGGCAGCACTTCAATAGCCGGCAGGTGAATCTGGCTTCTAAATGTTCTCCTATAGCACAATCAGAGAACCATAATTCAACCAGACACCTCCCAGACCCGTTTCTAATGCAGTTACACACACACTCGACCCAGAGTTCAGATATAAAACCGACCATTACAACAGCAATGCACAATCAAAGTCTCTTAAAGTATGTTACTGATGTGTTTTAGTGATTCGCTATGCGGCATTGCACTTACGGTGTGACTGTGGGTTCAAAACCTGCTCCAGGTCTCCCAACATAGTGAGTATAACCTCTTTATCCAGCTGTGCTGTCTCCTCCCTGGCACTCTCAAGCTCCCAGTCTCCTCCAGAGCCTGCCGGACCTGCCTGGGGGTCCTCATCCGATTTACGACAGCTGCCCGCTTTCTCCACCATCTCGGGCCGCTGGTGCTGATGGGCAGGAGCCATCCGGCTGGACTTACGACCCCAGGGCACAGGAATAAGGGAGTGTTCGGATTGGGAAAGCACCTTGGTGAGGGACAGCGAGAGTGAGCGAGCTCGGGCGCTGCTGTCCGGATGTCTACGGGCACTACCTCGGCCATGTAGGGGCGAGGGCGATGAAGACGACGTCCCGGAGGATGTCGAAGGTGGGCAAGGAGGTTCATCCAGCTCAAAGGCATAAACCCTCTGCTCCCCATCACTAAGCAGCACGAGATTGCCGAGAGAACGTTGCTTGCGGAGGTTTAAGTTGTCTAGGAGAGGCTGCGGTGACTTGCGAGGCGGGCTGCCGCCCTGGAATACAGAAAACTCGGCTCCTCGCTTCATATTTTCACAGGTTCTTTACACTTTCTCTTCCTTATGTTGAAGTTAGTTCCTCCTCACATGATCTGCGAGCCTCAGGTGGCTGCAGGCACACACGCTCAGTCGCAAAGATGCCCCTTGCACCAGGGAGCTTCAAATATCATCCTGCCCACACGCACGCTCGCTCGCTCGCCGCAGCCAATAACCAGCATCCAGGTGCATGCTCCTCCTGTCTTCCTCCTCTCTTTCTCTCCTCTCACTTCTTTCCTTCAATGCAGCACGGAGGCTCGTGGGAAGAAGATCTGCACCAGATTAGGGTGAAATTGTGATACACGTCATTCACGGCATCTCCCCCTCTTTCTCTTTCAGCGAGCGAAGACTCTTCACACACACTGTCTATTAATTACCGGCTGGAGCGAGCGCATGTGGTTCGCTTCAAGGGACAGCAGGAGAGACTGAGTGCATGTGTGTGCACTCTCAGACGCTAGCTCAGGGTCCGCCTGCTCCTTTTAACATGCTGTGAGCTGCTTCATTCTCTTTATCCATCTCCCTCTTTCTTCTCTCTGTTTCCCTTTGCAGCAATGATGGCTGTTTCCCTGTTGCTGATAGCTACCAGTTTAGCACACACCTTTGCAGCAAAACGCGTGTGTGTGTTTGTGTGTGTGTGTGTGTGTAGTGGGAATAACATAAAATGAAACTAGCTTGTAACACTGTGATCTATCCTTAGACTTCCTTTATACTGAAGAAGGTTGTTTAGATGAACCATTTGTAAATGCTGCAGCACACAGCTTAACTATCAGGAAATTATACAAAAAAACTATATAATATAATATAATATAATATAATATAATATAATATAATATAATATAATATAATATAATATAATATAATATAATATAATATAATATAATATAATAATTTAAAATAAATATTGTAATAACATTATATAAAATTATTATATAGCACTAAAAACAGGCAAATTATATTATATTTTATTTCATGATTAATTCATTTAAAAAGCTATTTAAAAATTGCTTGCCAATTTTTTTTTTTTTCTTCTCAGCACTGAACTAATAGGTTACAACACAGAAGATTACCCTAATCAGTGTCCAGAGAATTCAGAAAATAACGATATTTTTTTGGCCATTAACTTCAGCAACACCACCAACCAATCGGCCATCTAAAAACAAACAGGTGCATACAGAGATTTTGCTTTTGTACTTGCATCGAGTGTAGCATATTTTACAACTAGACGGAACCCACAGTTCACTTCAACAGGAAGTGAGTTCTGAGGTTAACATCTATAAACAGTAGATGTGAGAGTTTTCCTGACTGCATCACTGGCCAAACCACAGCATTTCAAACATGGACAGATGTGGAGAAAAGCCTGCAGACATGCTTCCTAAGACGAAAAAAAACTTTTTCTCAGATGTTCCAATTTCACAGAAAAAGTATAAATGTTTTCTTTTAAAGTACGGATCATCTCAGATGTTTCTTCTACAATTAAAATACAAATTAAGGCAGTTGTTAGACTCCATTTAATTTCCATTTAATCCCACTGCTGTCTACAACAGGTGCAACTATTAAGGTAATAAAGCAATATTTTATTTCTATGGGACATTTAATACTTTCTATGCATATCAATCTGGAAATTTCAAATGCTTAAATCTAACATGCAACAACTTAATCTGTATTAATTTTTAATGAAAACTAGTAATAACAATCTTCAATGTACATGTACCATTTAGAATTTGTATTCATCTGTATTCAATCTTATGCTTTCCTAACTTTCTTCAGCCATAAACTGTCCCAAAACTCTCCAAAAGCAGCGCAGCACATAAAACAAACGTCTGAGCATGAGTCAGAATGCTATTGCTGCTTCTAGAACCACTTGCAAACAACATTGTCCCTCAACGTCAAAATGACCACAGCAGTGCTGCGTTCTCATTGACGTGCAAACACTGACCGCTTTGTGCTTATGTGTCCGTCTCTGCAGTTTAGTCGCTTTAATTTGACATTCCAGGCATTTTTGTGCAAGCCGGAGCACTGATTTCTATCTCATTAAAGAATTTGAGGAACGATTTTCCAGTCGGGTTTGTTTTGAGCTTTTTTAGATTGTTAATTACAAACAAAATGCATTAAAGCAACAACAGGGAACCTCATAAAATGATCAGATTCCAAACCGATTAAATCTCATCGTGTACAGAAATAATGAAATAAACCAAAAGCATTTGCAGAGGGATATAACGACAGTGGCTGTGCTGATAAATATGCACACAGGAAATGAACAACTAGGAACGCATGTCATAGTGCACCCTCCAATTCCAGAAACTGCAGCGCAGGTAAATGCAGCATTTGGGCACAATTTGCATTTATTTCTTACAGTTGCTCGCCGACTGGTTGTTAAGAGATGTGTGCGAGCAGCGCCTGAGCCCTAGGCACCTATCTCCAGCTATCAGCTGTCACATCACAGTCCCACACACACACAGAAATACACACAAGCACAAATAAACAACACATTCTGCAGCCTGGCCTCCCAAACAAGGCCAGCCTTTGTCCACCTGTCATATCTGACCTTTTCTTGCTGCGACAGCAACATGGAACTAGCAGCCTGCAGAGAGAATCTGTGGCTGATTTCAGCTTCTCTTTGTGTGTGTTAGGCTTGTGTCGCTCTCATACAGTATGTCTGACTGTGTGTAGGTACGCATGTGCACATGTGGCAGTACTCATCCTACTGTACCTGAGATCTCCTCCAGGCACTGTTTGGCGGTCTTGCTGTAGACCAGGTCTTTTGTGGGACTGAGACACGGTTCAGGGGGGACCACAGTAGTGCAGTCATTCTCTGAATACGTCCTGATTGAAGCAAAAGGAAAAATTACATACAAATTAGCATTTCATATAGAGTTGATTTTTTTTTTTTTGCAGGCATGCATAAATACTGTAATACAGTCAACATGAATTTTGCATTAGACCAATCCAAGTGCCACTTATTTTAAAAGAAAACAACCCTAGAAAAAGTTTTTAAAAGGTTTCTATGCACTTTTTACATTTTAGTAACATTGATATTATATTGTAGTTTTTGATATATTTTCAATTAGATTACATTTTTAGATTTCTGTTTTCATTTTAATTTGAGTTATTGAGTTTGTTTTTTCATTTTTGTGTTGTCATTTCATTATTATTATTTATTTATCTGTTTATTTGTTTATTTTTTGAATATATGTTTTTTTTTTAAGTTTTAGTTTACAGTTGATTTATTTTTATTTATTTATTCATTTTAGAAATTAAAAAAATAGCTGAAATAAAATGTGTTATTTTTAAATATTTATTTTTATTTAAATTGTATTTATTTATGTACTTGTTTATTTGTTTGCTTTTCAGTAGTTTTATTGTCAGGTTCAAGGTAACAATAATAACCCAGCCACTAATAACAACCCTGGGACCATATGGCCACGAGTAATTTAAATCATAAAATATTTGTATTTTTATATAAAACTGTTTATTACATATATGTATAATAATAATAATAATAATAATAATAATAATAATAATAATAATAACAACAATAATAATAATAATAATAACAATTATAATAACAATGATAATAATAATAATTGATTATTATTATTTACTTTCATTAAAATTAAAACAGTATCATTTTAAAATGAATGCTTAGTACAGACTAAGTGTAGGCTCCTTCTATAATATTTCCCTATAATTTTCCCTATAATAATAAATAAGAGGTTTTCTTTATAGGTTTTTTAGGTTTTACAACAGGTTTGTCATTGTGGGGACACCTGGCCCCCCAAAATATACAAAAACTTGGCAAACACATGCACATACAATGCTGTTCAGACATAGGTGAAACAGATTGGGAAAAACTCTGATTGTATATGCATAACAACAACACCTACAACAAATCCATCCCAGGACACCTGCATTCGCCCAGATAAACATTCCCTCTCACACACAGGCACACACACACACACACACACACACAATTCACCAGCCAAATATTTCAGTGGCATATCACACTGTTAGTTTCACCATGTGTTCCACTCTCTTGCCATTGAGATGCTGCATTACCTGTGACAGCACACACACTCATACACATAATTCACACAAACTCTGCCTGCAACTGCAAATAAACAAATGATGCAGAAAGGAAGAGGGCTTAAACTGTCAGGTAACTTCAGGGCTTGGTGAGCTGAATGAACTCAAACAAAACAGACGGATTCGACAGAAGGTCACCTCATGACACAGATATTTTACTGGGAGCAGATGCATAGATTAATCTTTTTAATATCGTTTTCAAGCAACATCACTGAAGCTGAGGGTGTTGATGTGAGCAGAGGCAGTGGATGGGAGGTCAACCTACTATCCTCTATGCCAGTGGAGACAAATGCAAAAGCTCTCTTCCAAACCTACGTGAGCTGCCCACCTAGACAACATTTTTAGGCATTTTCACTCCCAACATAAAGGCTCGAAAAGTAGGATGCAAAATTAGACTGCTTCAAACAGTACCTAAGGCAGCAGTATACATAGGATGAGAAAAACCTTTACTGTGGATATTCAAAATATTTATATTTTAAGCGCCTGGTGTTTTCAGCTTGTGTAATACGCTTCGGTGGACACGTGACCTTAATGTATTATTATATTTATTATTTATAATTATTTATAATTATATTTTATTTAGTGCAGAAAAGTACTGAATAATCGGATAGATCGGTGCACTGTGTTTTTGTGTTTATTACCTTAATGTGAAAACAACAACAACAAAAACAAAAACATACATTTTCACAATTGTAGTTCATATGATTCATACATATGACTTATTATTCAAATATATATATGCTAATAAGATATGAATAAAATATATGAAAACATAATATATGAAAAATATGAATAATAAATAAATATATATATATATATATATATATATAAATTACATTTTAAAATATATTAAAATAGGAAATGGTTATAAAAGTTGTAATAACAATATCACAATATTGCTATTGTACTATATTTTTTGTTTAAATAAAGCCCCCTTGGTTAAAAAATGTAATTAATTCTTACAAAAACCTAAAAAATTCTAAACAAAAGTGAAACCTTTGTATGGTATGGAATATATAATTGACGTTTTATAAAAACAAAAACAAAAAAATAAATAATAAAAAAAAAATTCAATTTTGAGGCTGGTAATACAATGGTTGGAATATATGATATATACAATGACTGGTAATACAATGGTTGAATGGTATGGAATATATAACTGAAGTTATATAAAAAAAAACAAAATTGAGGCTGGTAATACAACTCTCTCAACTCACCTGCCCTTGCTAAACTAAAAGTTTAAATCTAAGTGTAGTTCTAAGAGCATGATAACCACGTGGACCTGTTCAAAATGCATTGTATCATCTCGCACACCGTCAAGTGCTGTCACAGCCCTGCGGGTTTTACAGAGTCAAGCAGAGCTCTCGAGAGGAAGATCTGCAGTGGTGGAAGGGAGTGTGATAAGGGCTCCACTTTAAAATTCCATAAAGACTTTAGGTTATAATCCTTATGAGATGGCACTAAGAATGCCAAACACAGCATTAAGAAAACAGCATCCTCTTCCTGTGAATAATGAACCTGTGGCAAGAGTGTGTTTTTACGAGAACTGTTAAACTCTTAAGGTTCACTGTGTGCAGGTATGACACACAGAGGTCACTGGTTTTGAAAGCTCTTTATTCAAGCAAAGGATTAAACCTGTTACTGAACATAGACTATCGCTCAAGGACAATTCCCTTCCACTCTGGTTTCCAACACTCTCTCGTCTTTCATGTCAGTTTTTGTCTATCACAGGCCCATTAACACTCTCTTTGTCTCTTTAATAAGCTGACTCAAACTGTTATGAATGCCCTCTGCCAATCAATCACATATCCTCTTTTCTGTTCCCACTTCATCTTCCTCCACTCTAACCTATTCACCCTCATTAGTCATCATTTGTGATGTCATCCATCTATTGATGAGGACTGAAGGAGGCCACGCCCCTTAAACGAGGCGGTCTGGCAAACGGCTCAGCGGTTCCCACTCGGCCTAATAATACAGTCGAGATGAGACATTTACCCACTGCTTTTTCTTACAAAGTTTTGCACGATTGGATAGGTGGCGCAAGGGACAGATGATCAGTGGGTGTGTGCTTGTGCATCTAGAAGATGGTTTGATAAACTATAGATAGATTGCTGCTTCAACATATATTTGCCTGTAATTAACAATGCTTTATGATGCTCTGTGTGTAAACGGGGTCTCGCTCCGTCTGGTCGAAAAAGGACTCTTGTCTAGACAGTGTATCCTGAAAAGAGATCCATTCTGTTAACATCACCCCCCACAGTCAGATTTAACAAGACATCCTCCAAATTTCTCGTTTCGCCTTAACTGACAGCAGAGCAAAGAAATGATTGATTTGAAAATGACTGAAACCCGGGTTGCCTGCACAGAAACACCACTGTGCAACATATTGAACCATGTGCAGTTCCCTCCAGGCCACCTCTAAAACACTCAGATTTCGGTAGATCTTCCATGCAGATATTATATTAAAATAAATTCTATTTTTTGCATTGTTTATGGTGCATCTTCATGATTAATGATTACGAATTGGTTACACCCGTTACATTTGGCATCAGAGATTCTTTAGAGTATCTGTCTTGTTAGTGGTGTGCAGAATAAGTAAAAGATGAGGTAATTATTCTGGACCTCCTGGGGATAAGGGTTTCATCTTTGCCTGTCTATTGAGGGTAATTACAGAGACATGGTCGTGCTGTCTCATGGATGATGATAATGATTTTACATCCCAGAATAGAACCCAGAAACCCAGATCTGTCTTGTTTGTCTGAGTCTTGCCCTTTTATGTCTCTAAGCATCATTGAATATATGGACCCCAGTAGCCCTACCAGGACTAAAAGTCAGCTGGGTCTATGATGAGGACATAGTAAGTCTGAAAAATGACCAGTTCTGTCCAAATGAACTGTTCTGTCCAGCTACGCTAGTTCTAAAATAATTTTATCCAAAGGGACTAAGTACTCTGATCACAAGGAAAGCCCACCTGCCATTAATTATCTTGCCTGGGGACGCAATGATAAATGAAAGTGACAGCCCTAGTGAAAAAATAAAAGTACTAAAATATATCTGAAATAGATTAAAATTTAGATTAAAACACATTTTAGGCTTAATATTAAGAAATGTGCATTGTGCCCAAGTAGTACTCTAAATAAAGTTAAATATAACTTTTATATCAGTAAAGGCCCGTTCACACCAAGAACGATAACTATAAAGATAACTATAAAGATAACGATATTAGCGTCCACACCAGCGAACGATATTGTCTGTGTATTCTAAGCGGACGCGCGTCTGCAGCATTAAATTCTCGAGCTCATTACAGCAGGATTGATTCTGATTGGTTGGCAATGTTTTTATCGTTCATCAGAAGAAAAAAAATCGTTCTGAAAGTGATTCCAACGATATCATTTCTCTGTGCCTTTATCGTTATAATTGTGGTGTGGACTCCGCTATTCTTTAATACTGAGAACAATTTTTAGAACTGTATCTTTATCGTTATCTTTATAGTTATCGTGTTTGGTGTGAACGGGCCTTTAGTCTCGAGCGACACGTCAATAAATATACTAAAAGATTTGAACTGTATTTTTTTCTTTTTCTTTTTATATGAACAAAATAACATCCATTCAAACAAACAGGGAAGCGGGAGCAACAGACATATTATTGATAATTTACAAAGATTTGAACTGTATTTTAAATATAATCGTTTTTATTAGGGAGAAGTGGGATCTTATGTACTTTTCTGTGATTGAACATGACAGATCCAGATCTATAATCTTTAAGCTACTACTCACAACTTCAGCAATCATCATTAACAACATGCAAAGCAAGAGATCAGAAAATGCAGCAACCATGTGCATTTGTGTTTAGGAATCACTCACCGATACATGAAGGGGGCGACAGTTGCCGTGTTGGGATGGTTGTATTGTTGCTGCTGGGGAAGTTGTACTGCCCCGTTACCTCCTAGAGCTCCTCCACCACCCAGCCCAGATGTGGCGGATCCAGAAAGTGCTGAGGTACTTGTTGATGACACCATGCTGGTCTTCCGATTCTCCAATCCTCCCAAAGATCTCTGCATATATATAGACTGACCACCTTTACTAAGTTTGGTTTTCTCACCACCTGTAGCAGGTACACTAGTTGCAGGTACACTGGGTTGGCTAGCTGCAGGCTTGGCAGTTGCTGTTGGAGCCTTCAGACCAGGCTTGGGGATGCCGCTAGAGGCGGGGATTGCACTTTCTTTCTTCACAGAAGCTGTGGACGTTTTGTTTCCTTTGGGGATGAAGCTGGCAATCTTGGAGCCTTTCTTAGACGGCTCAACTATTACTGGCTCCTCTTTGGGTGGCGTGCTTGCTTTGCTCTTGGTCTTGTTCTTGTCCTCTTTGTCTTTGGGTTGTGGCAAGGACTTATTGTTGTGGTTCTTGCAGTTGTTGGTCTTGTTTGGGAGTACAAAAGAGGATGCGGGGGTCTTGCCCTGCTGTTTCGAGATTCCACAGGGTGGTGTGGGACTGAAGGTCCCCTCATCTCCAAACTCAGACAAATCGTCCTCCTCCTGGAGAGCCATTTCGGCCACCGAGGGAGAAGTTCTGGAAGCGGATCGAGGGTTGATGAGCCGGAATTTCTCCAACATGGAGCGCTGGTTGCCGGGGGCTGATTTGGAGGAGTCTGTGATTGGAGGACGGAGACGATCGGACGATGAGGGAGGGGTTGGGGAAGTGGTTGGGCTGGGTGGCTTGGTGGCCAGCATAGACGAGGTGGCACTGTGCTTCATGTTCATGGACTTGCTGCGCCAGGATTTTCCAGCAGTGGGAGAGGGGATGGCAGAGGCCAGCTGCTGCCCGCTGGTGCTGGAAGGCACCGCACCACTGCCGTTCATGCTGCCTGGTAGAGGAATGCCCTTCACCGACTCTGTATCATAGAACAGACCACACAGCGCACACATCTGTTAGTCTGATATACAATAACTACATCCTAGAAGCAATACAAAGTTTGTTTTTGGCGAGGAGGAAAAAATATGACTACAACAATAATCAAATATTAGCATAAGTGGAAAGAGATTGTGGGAAGGCAAAGCGTTCCACAAACACATGAGGAACAGATAGTACTCCGTCCAAATCTTTACTCTGCAATCCCACCGCATACTGAAATCCCAAGCAATGCTGCAATGCACTCAGGCAGAAAATTGGATCCAAAATTGATTTAGTGGGATTTTGAATACTTTGTTGTTGCCAGATACCCTCTTGTTCTTTGTAAATGCAGTGATGTTTTGCACAGAGTTCACATGGCTCACAGAATAACATATAAACACACTTAATCCAATATAAATAGATTATACTCATGTGGGGGAAACATAAAATATACATATATCAAGCATGACAATGCAGAAATGTAACATCCTTTAAAATACAACTTGTCTTGGCATTAATTATTGGTCCGATGATGATGATCATGAGAACTTCCTATTGCCAAGCTTAGGGCCCAGGCTAAATTTATTTTAATATATTTTAGTGTATATAAATCGTATAACCTTGACCAAATTTTGGTGCTTTACACATTACTGGCAAAAAAATGATGTATGCTATTCTTTTGAGTACCTTGCATATGAATACAGTAATCATACTGTAACATGGTATATACTAAAACACCATGATGGCACTTCTCTATAACTCCACCTGTCTCCACTGTACTTCTTTGTAAGGGGAATGCCAATGCTCAAAATGTTTTACAGTTTAAGGGTGGAATTTTGCCTTTAAATAAAATAATAAAAATAAAAAGACACATTTGCAATGTGACATTATATTGATGACAAAACTATTTCTGCTTAAATTCTAATTACCATAATATTAAAAATTGGTATATTGCACTAATAAAAATGAGAATCTCATCACTGAGAATTATTTTAATTCCAAAAAAATAGGAAATAAAAATAATACACTTCTAAAACACAATATATATTTTATGAGCCATACAACTGTGATGAAAAAGAATAGATAGATAGATGCTGTAAAACATAACAAAATGCAAGTAAGTCTACTGAATCTTACTGCAACTCAGGTTGTCCCTAACTTTGATTTGCACCCAGATGTATCAAAGGGTCAAGTTGAAAAATTCTAAGCACAAAGGAAGAAAGGCGCTGATGGGACTTAATTTGGTTCCATTGAAAATCGTGTAGAGTGAACAGTGATTGGACTGCGAATGAGCTCTGTGTGGATCGGGCTTCAGTGCATGTGTCAGCTAAATTAACCCCGTCTTTGGAGATAACAGCAGCTTAAATAACAGCCTCTCTCACACACATACACACACCAGACCATCGAAACATGGTTACCATAGCTACCCTTTTCTCCACACCAATCTCTGTGTTGAAAGTGAAACGCCACTTTGTTCTAGGAAGTCTGATAGGATGCCACGCACATTTCAAAACAAACACACTGACAGGTGTGATGAAAGAAAACATGGCATTGAAGACTTTCCATCTTAATTTACTGTTGTCTACTCCACAATGGATTGCATTAGCCATTTTCTTTGCCTCTGGCTCTCTTTGTTATCTCCTCTGCTCAGTTCTGATGTCTTAGTCACAGGTGCTACTGTAAGAAGCTATGCCAAAAGTTCAATGAATGTACTAAAAACACTGATTTCCTGCACAGTAATCCAGGAATTGGACACAGGGCTTTTGAAAGCTGAGCTAGTGCTATAACAAGCATGCTGATTCACTCCTGCAGCCAGTGTGGATGGTGAAATTAGCTTTGTTATACAAGACTACTTAACATGCAAGTGTTTGTGCCCACTACATTGAAATAGGGCTTATAAACAGTGTGAGATTGCGACCACAGAGGCGTAGCGCTGAAATATGTAGGTAAGACTACATAGAACCTAGTGAGCTGCCTAGCGGGCTACAAAGGCAGCATCCTAACTGTCACGAAACCCCATAAGTAACCACTTTTGAACATTTCATGTATGCAAAATTAAGCACAAATTAGATTCAACTCACAATTTAGACATTAGCATGTTGCTAAGCTAACAAAGTTGATAAAATAACCGACATCAAAGAACTGTGAACATCTGAATGTGTCGTCAAAAATATTTTATGTCAGAGGAATTTGGCGAACAAAAATATGTAATCCCTGATCTATTTAAAAAGAGACAGCCTGAAATCCATGTAACTGTTGTAAGAAATTATGCTTTAACAACACATTTCAAATCAGGATTAAAATTCTACAACTGTATCATAAAAATGGTGCTTTATAAGCTCAATTTTTTTTTTTTTTTTAGGATGATCCAGCTATTGCATGCATGTGGTGTAAAAACAAACATGCCATTTGCTCTTTTAAACGTACAGTTATTCCTACAGGCAATATTTTAAAAGCTAGAAGGCCTCTTTAACAGGTTTAACTGTCTTTTAACCTTGCAACAAAAGCCATGATCTCTCCCATTTCTGAATGCATTTCAGAATAGCTTCCCTTGTGAAGGACACGTGATGCTGCCTTTATGTATGGTCACATTTATTTATTAATTTCCGCAGGCAAAATTCAGTCATTTTTGTAGAAAACCACAAAATCTCAATTTTAGCTGAGGGTGATGGATTTCCTCAGGCAGATTTGGCAGTGGGTCAAACAGATTCACCATGTTGACCAGAAAGATGATTGAAATGTATTGCTATGTGAACTTTGCTTCATACATTTCTAAAGTATTGGCAGTAGACCTGTTTTGCCGGCAAAATTTCACTAAAATGACTGCACCTTTAGAATTTGGCTAAAACACTGAATCTCACAAGGCAGCATAATTTTCTGCCTAGTGCATGGAACAGCTTTTGTGTCAACTGTACCCCTACGATGCCTTAAAATGCTAGGTAGGCAGCTCACTAGGTTTTGGAACAGAGCTCTGTTCTCTCCCTACCAGCCCCTCCCATAGTTCCTTCACAGTGTGACAGACTTTTTAAACAAAAGAAGATGAGGGAAAAAAGGCAGATGGGAGTTTGCTTTTCTCATCTGTATAAGTATTAGCGCAGTAGCCCTGTAAATCAAGGTTTTTGAGTAATGTCAGGCCCGTTGCAAAAGGGCAGGAATGGGTTTAGAGAGAGACGGCGCCTATTAGGACTCTCTGATTCATCAAAGCCACATCTGCCATGTGAGACCCTTCTGTCTCGCCCTGTCCCGTAACCAGTGTCTGGGAACACTAGCATCTGTGCTAACAACGAACGAGGACCAGTAAAGTCCGGTATAAATCTAACTAGCCAGTACAGCCAAAACAAACAGTCTGTGAGGGAAATCGGTTGCGTTTTGCTCATGGATTCTTGCTGGGAGGGGTGAATCAGGGGCGAAATACGGGTCACACGTCTTTGAACTCCCAACCCGGCTTCAATCGACACACTCCATCAAGTCTAGCACAGATTTATGAAGTAACCAACTAGCCTGTGGAGATTTACACACTGGTGGCTAAATAGCCATGTGGTTTTATGAAGTCAGCTTTGAATGATGGCTCGGCTTTGACAGGAAGATGAAATCAGAAGTGAACTCTGAATAGGCTGGTTATGTGGAAGAAGCAGAAATGTAACATGAACGTCATCTCCAAATATGTAGGAGGAGGACAGTGAATGCCGAGGGCAGATCACCTTTTCAGATGTGAATAACACACCAGAGAGGAACCACAGTGCAATATTATACTTACATTTCCCAGGAAATTGTGTTTTTTCCACAGATTTACTGTATTTCATTATGAAAATGTTCTAATAAATGCATGAGGGAGCCACCTCAGAGCATCTTGCCCTCTGCCACAGCGCCGTTGTTCCTGTGATAGTGGCACCATCTTGTGGATAACAGGATATAGCTGTTGCTGTTCCATTTGAGTATCGTGCAGAAATCTTGATTTTTCTATTGAAATTCTGTATATCGCTCACCTCTGTCATTGCCGCTAGCATACTGAAGTGGTTTGCTCTTGTCAATGCTGTTGAAGCTCTGGCTTCGTCTGTTCAGGTTTGAGGATCCGTGGGCTTTGCTACTGCTACTGCTACTGCCGCTGCCTGCAGCGGGGACTCTGGAGGGACCTGGTAACCTGGAACACATAAAACACACTTATTAGTTGGCTCTTAATCAAATGACATTATTAAATATGAACTGTATCAAATGGGAGGTAGGCATATGTTTAGTTGTATAAATTAGAGATCTGTTAATGGTAATAATTTGACTAATATACAGTCTTCTAAAACAGCTTTTTCAATATGTCAACACAATAAACCTCTTTTAATTGCTCTAAAATCTGGAGTGTGTGTGTGTGTTTCTTTGTATTGTCTTGTGCTGTATTCATACTGTTGATGATTTACTCGTGCACAAAGCTTGTTAATGACTCACAAGTGCCAGTTTTTAATTGGGAAACACGACCCTGTGACACATCAACCTGACAACGGCTCATAAACATGTCGTGGAGGAACAAAACAGCCGGAATTTAACATTCTTTGACACCCTCGCTGTTTCGTATAGCTGATTCAATTTTGCACCCAACAAAGATGTTTCTCTTTACTCCAATCTGATTACGGCCCCAAACAATTGATTTTAACAAACCAAACTGATGACCTAATAAAGACCTAGTTATAGTTTCATTTTAAAAACCATCTGAAATTCCCATCATCATTTGAAATTCTCATTACTAATCAAATGTTTTGAAAACTCTTATTACAAAGATTCCGAGCAAATAGCTTTCCTAGAATTGATGGATTGGAGAACGATGATTCAGGCAGTTAGGTGCATGTCTCATCAAGCTTCTAATGACACTGCTTCATCACTCGCTCATTTCCCATCAGGCACTTCTGCTTTTCCCCATTAACCTGTTGTGCAGGCAACCATCGCCAGCTATGATAATATGCAAGCATATCTGATACTATTTCTCATAGAGGTTATTTGGGTGAAAATTGGGATGGACTTGTGTCTGAGTTGAGAACAGGGTCTTAATGGAAGAGTTTTAGACGTTTTAGTTTTAGCAGGCCCACACAGAACTGGCATCAGAGAGCTGCAGATTCCCAGTGGGTTATGTGTGTTTGTTTATTAAATATTCCACTTAATTTCATCATGTTTTTATCTCAGTAAGACTGTGTTCCTCTCAGCTGCACATGACACATTTTATCATGTAAAAATCTGCAGATTTTCCCCTCAAAAACAAACTATCAAAAGTGAGCAGATTCAGTTTGGCCTGGCTCAAAGACAAGGTAACATCTGACACCAGCATTAATAAGATATTTGGTTTTCTGATTTGATCTTGAAATGTTCCTTAGAACATAAATATGTATTATGTATACATCCACAAACACAAATGTGCCTGTAGAAGCTAAGTTTAGAGCTTACCAGGCATCCGAAGAGAGTTAACGTTGCTAAAATAGACCTGAATTAAAGCTACGGTGCAACATTTCTCTTTATTCTATCTCGACTTACATTCAGAGACAAGTATGATATTTATAAGTTGATGTGCCCGAAAAATCCATGTCACTTTCAAAGCATTGCTCATTTTTGAGCATCCCAACGAAGCCGACACAGCAACACACTGGCTTAACCAATGACATTAGTTGGGGGCAGGACTATCTGTTTGTTTGGCCAGTAGCAATGAAGCAGTTAACATGAAATGTTTCTTGAAAAAAACAGTTTACAAGTTTTAATGACAATAATGTTAAAGATGTGATATATTCTGCTTTAAAGGCTGCTACTGAAAAGTCAGTACCTGAATCTGACTGAGGTGGTCAGCTGGAAGACCAGATCTCTGGATTTGCTCTTGTTTATATTAGGGTATTAATTAAAGTGTCAATGGGGCTCAGACGAAAAGCGTGAGGGTTTGACGGAGTTCAACTGTGAAACATCTCAACTTCTGAATAAATCACAGATTTTTAATAACACGTCACATGTCATCCAATCTGCATACATAAAAAGGCCTTATGGAAGATACAATTTTTCAAATTATGCCTATTACAATTTAGAGCAGGATGTTTAAGGATCAAATAAGACTCCTTCTGTCATCTGTGAATGATTCGCTTATTACTATCTTTCCAAATGAAGTACACTGAATATAGCTTGGAAGTTTTGGATTCTAGAGGACAGCTAATTTTATGCATTAATATATATCCTGCTTTCCTTACTTTAAGAAACAAGATTAGGTTGTTACAATTTTCTCTCTAACCCAGATTACTGCACAATAATCTTGTGTTGAATTGATCATTTGGGCCTCAGACATAGAGTTCATGTGCATCTCTCTGAAGAAACAAACAGGAGTGTGTATTTTTGTTTGTGTGAATGTATGTGTGTTAGTCACCTCTGAAGCCTCATATCAAATGTCAATTCAGTGTAAGAAGAAAATAAATACAAAACACTGCTGAAATTAAATGAACACTAATTTTAACAACAACAACAAAAAAAAACAGATTTATTAATGAATAATACAATTGAATAGAACCCGCCAGCCTATCACTGGAACATATTAAATATTAATTAACTATAATTAAAATGTGTCTGAAACTCATTAATTGGCTTACGAAGGCTGCATTTATTTGATCACACACAGACACACACACACAAACACACCGTTACTCCAATCCTCATGTCACATGATCCTTCAGATATCATTCAAATATGCTGATTTAGTGCACAAGAAACATTTATTATTATCAATGTTGAAAACAGTTTTGTTGCACCTTTTTATTTTTTTGGAACTTTTTTTTTCTAAGATTTAAGATTCCTTGATTTTTAAAACGAGCAACATTTATTTGAAATAGAAAACTTTTGTAACATTATAAATGTCTTCACTCTCCCTTTCAATCAATTGAATGCCTCCTTTCTGATGGAAAGTATGAATTTCTTAACAATGAATGATTCATCCATTTTTTTCCGTTTTCTCTTTGGAGATAACGTTTTTTGCAAACACCAATGAATCTGATTTCTTATCTGACTTTCAAAAGAAGCTATGCCCAGCTGTGCAGCCCTCTGATAACATTAGGTGTGAACGTCTCTCTGCACCCTTATGCTGAATCTAAACTTCTAAATAGTAAAGTACACAGCATATCTGAACTTAGGATGAGACCAAAGTCTAGCATTAAAAAACTGAACCAGGACAGAATGTGTGTACTCTTAACATTTGTATATCAGTGCTTTGAGAGAAGATCTCAGATCCCAGATACTTCAATTAAAACTGCAACGTCTTCATTCCCGTTCCTCTCCCTGCAAGCATATGTTGTCTTTGAGTAAATAATGCCGTCAGTCGAACCCTACCCATCAGGCTGTCAGTGGAGTAAGCACTATATCACACATAGTGTCCATCACATATCTCACATAGTTTGGCCAGGGGCTGCTTGAAATGCTTCGCCAGCACAAAGGTTCCCACCAGCTCTGAGATGAAGCAAATGCTTTCAGGGCCAAACAACTGCTGCCTGAGCTTGAAACAGCAAAAAACTTCCGGTCAGAAATAAACCGCATTCAAGATCTAAGGTTGATCCGGCACTTTCTGTATCCGTTCATAACAAATCATCCAAGCTATTCAGCTCAAACCCTCTAAAAAGCTCAAGAAAGATTTCTGAAATGTGAAAAAGCCAGACTACAGTTGAAGAACGGACACCATCAGCAAGCATTTCTATCGTACGCCATTCCCATCACCCAAATCTGTTGTTACATCAGTAGATCAGCTTTGAACATCAGAAGATCAGCTTTCCCGGTCTCTAGCCTGAAGGTCTGCGGAGAGTTTCAGGTGTCAGAACAGAACGAGAGCAGGCAGATACAGTTGAAGACTCTACCTTGTGTTTTTCTTCTGAGGGGCTGCTATTCCACTGTGACCTGGTGGACTTGTATATCGTGCGGTGAGACTGTAAAGAGGTAGTGGGAGAGAACGAGAGAGAGACAGGAGAGAAAAAGAGGGAGGGAGAGAGAGAGGAATGAGGTTAATGATTGGATTGAATTTTTTTTTTTCAAACTGTGGCATCTTTCTCTCTAATGCAATAAGGGCGGCACTTGGCGAGGGCTGGGCGCACACGTGCAAACATAAACAGCATGGCCTCTGTGTGCGCCTACTCAGATTCACATGACATGTCACTCGTCTCAAACCACAAGTATGTGCATTTCCTTCAACGGTCCTACTGTTCTAGTCGATGCTGTATGTTGCAGATCTGAACAAGTTCAAAGCCAAATCTCAATCTCTATATACCTGTACCTTCGAGTATGTGTGTGAATGCAGTGAGGGTTTAATACCAATAGTGGTGACTCACTGAAGGGTTTAGATTTACCTCCACAACAACATATCACTCAAAGAAAGAAATCCCACACAACAGAGAAGATATTCCTGTAGGTCCAGTCACAATATATAAAAAAAGTGAAAAGTGGGGACATCCCATAGGCGTAATGGTTTTTATAATGTAGAAACTGTATATTCTATCGCCCTTCACCAACCCTACCCCTAACCCTAACCCTCACAGGAAACTTTTAATTTTTACTTTCTCAAAAAAACCTCATTCTGTATGATTTATAAGCGATTTGAAAAATGAGGACATGGGTTATGTCCTCATAAGTCACCCTCTCCTTGTAATACCTGTGTCATACCCATGTCATTATACAAAGTTGTGTCCTGATATGTCACAAAAACACCCCCCCCCCTCACCCACACACACACACACACACTCTGTCTCACAGTGTATATACAATAAAACTTGCTACTACATTAATACAGAATTCAATATAAAATTAACTTTGGTTATGGGACAGAGTACAGTATATCAGCTTTAATAGCTTTAAAAGCGTTTAATCCAATGAGATATTGGAACCCAAAAATGGTAGAACTTTATTTTGCAGTCTTGTTCCTTAAGTAAATACTATGTACTTATTATAGCAATTACAATAACTAGGTAATAACTAGGTACCAACTCTAAACCTACCCCTAAACATAACCCTAGCCCATGTAGTTCCCAGTTATACATAGTTATATTACCAGAACTTTATTCGATAGGTAAACTGCAAGTACATGTAAGTACATGTACTGTAATATAAATTGCAACCCAAAATATAATATAATATACATATCTACTATCATGAAATACATGAACTGTGTATGTTTTAAAGGTATAACCATGAAGATATAAGTAGCACATGTAGTATATCTACAATTACTGTGAAAATACATACTTTAATGTATAATACGGCATTAGATTAACTGACATCAAAATAAGTCTTATCCAGTTTCATTAAGTTCAGAGTGAATGTAAAGTAAATATAGTATATTGTATGTGTTTTGGGAAGATTTTTGGTCATTAATACCATAGATGTAACTGAGTTCATATAAAACCAGAGGCTTCATTGGCTTTCCTGTAATACTTGATGCACTACTGAAATAAACTTCAGGCAAACATGTCCTATGGCTGTTTAGGTGAAAGTACTATACATTTTTTAGCTGATCACTGTAAGGGCAGAGAAGACTCTTGCCTGAAGCTGAGATGAATGAGTGAATTTTGTCAGATCTTATATATGATGGATGGAGGCCCTGCTAGTAGGACTTGTATTTACAACACACACACACACACACACACACACACAAAACAAACCACAAACACCCTAGGCCAAAGCACAAAACTCAGAACAGTTGGGTATACAGGTCTCAAATCTCTTACTCTCCAGCCACTGACAGCTGATTGACACTGACTTTGTTCGTTCTGGGTGTGCGCCTGTGTTTGTCTATGTTTGGATATGCTGTGTCTAAGTGGGAAATGTGCCTTGACAAGCTTTGGCGTGTAGCAGGTTTGTGAGCGCTGTGTGCTGGAATGAGAGTGTCTGTGAATGGATGGATGTTGATTACAGTCAAAGGATGAGAGAGAATGTGAAAGAGCGGATGTCCAGTTCGCAATGAATCAACAATTACAGTGGAAAAACCTTCATCTAAACAGCATCTAGGTGGTATCCCATCTGCCATGTTGAAAAACAACAGATCCTTTTAGCTGAAGGTCAGCAGTATGATTTGTTGCCAGTCCAAAGTGGTCTACCACATCCAATCAGCCTGACTAAGATGGTTTACAAGGTCAAAACCAGGTCTAACAAGTGGCAATTAAGCTGATAAACCATCTACACCATCTTGAAGCAGCTAAAGATCATGAACCAGCTGGAAATGTATGATGATGTATGTTTTCAGTCATCTCATTTATGTTTATTTGGTGTTCCATGCTAGATAACCCCAACCACAGTGATCTCTTCGATCCAAAAACCTGTTCCAAATTATTGAATATTAAAAATGGTCTGATTGGTTGTGATTGTGCAATACCCCATCAAGTTAGTCATCCTTCTGAAATTCCAAACGTTGGCTTTGATTTCTTTTTCAAATTGAAAAGATTCTTCCAAAAGTTGGCCAAAGTGAATGAGAAGGTGGGAGTGTATCCTCAGAAGGAGATCATTATGACCACCATGAACGCTTCACTTTAACAAGTTTCTACGGCGAGTGCGTGACAAGGAGCTGGCTTAAAATTACAGACTCCCTCGAGTGAAACCCTGAGGAGAGACAAAGACTTCACCAGACTGGGAGAACGAGAGGAAGACAGTGAAACAGGGAGGCAAGACAGCAGGTTAACAAGCATTGTAACCAAAGACAGCTCCAGTGAGACACTAACATTGTCTTTCACTCTCTCATTCACTCTCTCTCATGAGAGCGTGATCATGTCCACATGATTAATGAGACCCATCGTTTCTCCTCCTGCTCAAACAGGGACTCAGCTGGGACACGATGGATAAAAAAACACTCGTTTCTCTACAACTTACTTTCTTTTCCCCTCATTCCTTAAAGCATTCAGCCTAGCAGCATGACAGTGGTGAGTCAAACAATCTCAAGAATAAATTTGTTTGCCATGGGATATCTAGACACATTTCACAGTGAGAAATCATACACAGAACAACTGTGTCATGGTAACTATTCTGAACATTTTAAAATGAATATAAACAACAGGGTTTAGTGAGGAATACAAACCCACTCACTACAGTTTCTAATAAGATCTGCTCAATCTAAAAACATTAAAATGTCAAGGATGCTTATGAAATGTACTTTTAAATAAAAAAGGATGATTTTCCAGTCATATACGCATAAATGACAACTTGTCTGTGGGTACAGTACATTCACAAAAGGTGTCAGTATAGAGTTCAAGACCACTGTCTTATCAAACAGAGAAATTCGACACATAAAAAAAGTGTAAAAAAAAAAAAAAAAATCAATCTTCTTCAGTACTTATTAGTAAGTTCTAATGCAATATTACTATGCCTTCCAACAGTAAAAGACAGAAAGCAGAGAATGACCACACTCCAGAAAAAGTTTTGAAACTGAGAGAAGCTCAACAACCCATGAAATGAGTTTAAACTTAGCTCCCGAGAGAGAAACATCTCATTTTCAAAGCGGAACAGACAACTTCCAAAAAAAGGAACTAAACACCTAAATATAAAATGTCACACTGTGGACCCAGAATAATGATCAAATCTGGAGGGACACAGTAGCCTCAATACACCGCAGAGCACAGACCAAAAACTTGTGCTATAAATGTTTAAAAAACTATATCAAAAAATAAGCAACAACCATATGGCTTCCCGTCAAAGTGACGTACACTGATATGTAACATGGGTAGTACTACTGTACCTAATGCTGCCAGACTTTTTCCCATAGGACAGTCGGCTCCTCCTGTCCCGTGAGCTGAGGCCAGACAAACGTGAGCCAGAGACCACCGAGTCGAGCTGTTCACCTCGGGACATGGTGCGCTGAGAGAGAGGGATGACACTTCACCCCCCATCTCTTCCCCAGACCTAAAGGCACCGCAGTGTCCAGCTATCCCTCTCTCTCTCTCTCTGACCGTCACTCCAGCAGGTGTTGGCTATAGAAAGCCTGGACCTCTAAAACTGTAAATGGGAGCAGTGCCTATGGGTAAAACCAACCAGTGTGTGTTATAAAAAGCTCACCCCTCATTCCCAGGGATCTCAGACGGTGCTGTATTATGGTACTTAGATCTTTAAAACAAAACAGATACCCAGCTGACTGTGTGTCACAGTGTTAAAAGTGAATTTTTTATTTTATTTTTTTTTAAAGCAAAAGCAACAGCTTCTATCACCATATACTAACTAGCAACAAGTGCTAAAAGTTCTTTTCTTTCACTAATCGCAGCAGTTTGGGTGCATTTTTTCTTCCTGTGCCAGTGTATTTCCTATAAGCAAGGATTCATTAAATTGATACGTTTAAAACGAAAAAGACACTGACATTGTTACAAAAGATTTCAACAAATCAGCACATTAGAATGACTTCTGAGGAATTATGAGACTCTGAACAATGGAAAAATGGCTGATGGAAATTGTAAATTAAAACAGAAAATAGTAATTAATAATTAATAATTAATAATTAATAATTAATAATTAATAATTAATAATTAATAATAATAATAATAATAATAATAATAATAATAATAATAATATTAATAATAATAATAATAATAATAAATTCAAGATTTTGCTATTATAACTGTTTTTTCATCAAATAAAGGACTTGTAAGAATAATAATTAATTCAAAAATACTGAAAAACTTAAAGAACCCAAACCTTTGAAAGATGGAGTACATTATATTTAATTGAATTTAAAAAAGTTTCCCCTCAGAGGAGAAGCAATGGGAGCAAAGTGAAATTTAATTGGTCCTTCTGTACTGCATTTAAACATGAAATATCATCTCAGTGGCTTTTGCATTAATTATTTAGCACCAGCAATCTGATGAATGATGCTTACTTTAGGACAGCATAAGGAAGACCATTTTAACAATTAATTATTTTTTTAAGGAACAAAGCACCATAAGGGCATTAAACATAATGAGTTTATTCACTGAGTATGCAGTACACTTTTGCCAGTAAGCTAAAATGCTTCAAGAAACCCCAAGAGTCTGTTTAAGTGTTTCTGTGCAGTTGGCCAAAGACCAGAGTTGATGAATCTCCCAGACCCCTGTAACTGTACAACACACACACACTCACACAAAGATAATCGGACAGCCGCCCATTTTAACACCTGCAACCCCAAGCCAGTAAACGTTTGAAGAAACACTTCCAAAACGCCAAACAATAGCTTCCTTTTTACCCGACTTTCTGGAGCTGGACAGAGAACTAAGATAGTTATCTGAGGAGACTGTGTCTACAACATCCTCCAGGAGTGCAGCCAATCTACAGCCCTCCTGGCCCAGTTCTGCTTGCTGATGTCATCTGGTTGTGTGTGTGTGTGTGTGTGTGTGTTTCAGGCTGGCAGTCCAAGGCCCTCTGAACACCTGTCACTGCTGGATGTGGGTTGAGAGAGCTCCCATGGGCCCAGGACAAGAATGAGGGGCAGCTGTTGTCTTTCTCTCACTCTCTTCCTCTCTTTGCACTTGTGAATGCTGACAGGACAGAGAACTTAGCACTACAAAATGCACACTCGTGTTTTTCTGCCTCACATACACACACATGCATTCTGGGTCAGGTTACGTGAGCCAGGCTGGGTAACGCCACTCATGTGTGGCATCTCCTCTTCATAGCTGCTGCTAAGATTACTCATCTATTTACATCACAGTCGTGGCATTGCTTTTTTTACCAACACACCAACACACCAACACACACACACACACACACACACAGTATAGAATATCTACTGTCTAACCCTAACCCTAGCCATTTATTTCATGATGGAATGCAGAAAGATACAGAAGTCAAATGGAGGAGCAACATCAATAGATATCATAAGATGTGTCGTACCTGGACTGCATGTCTTGTGATTTGTGTTGGCTCGCTGGCGCCGCCCCTGTGGTCTGATGTGTGACGTGCTGCTGGAGCTCCACTAACGACTGCAGGTACTGCTGCTGGTGCTGCTGCTGCTGCTTGTAGCGAGACAGGATGAAGAACAGACCCAGGATGCTCTTCAGATTCCCATTACACACCTCTGAAGAGCAAACACACCAGATTTAGAAAGTACCACAAGAAGAGCTCTTTAATCCTGCATTCAACTGATGCGCTAAACCTTAAACACAGCATGTTTTTAAGTACAGAATCAAGTCAGGAGAAACCATCGTTGTGTCACATGGTGGTTAACCTCATCTTAGGGAAGTTGAGGTTTTGTTGACAAGGAGCTGAAAAAATGGTGCAGATAAGATCACCTCTGAATGAGGAAGTGATATACAGTATGACAATATGCAACTGTCTGGAGAATCCAAGTTTAGCGCGGTCATTTGAGCGTCTGGAATCTTGTGCGTCATAAATTAGACGTTAACATTTAGAAACAGTCACTGAAATGATTGACTTCTAATTGAGACCTTTTATGAGGAGACGCTGATTCAATAAGCAAAGCTTTGAAGTGGCGGACGGAGTTTAGAAGCCCGAATGCTATTATCCTGATTAAGAGCCGATGCAAAGGAGCGCTGTGAGGTGTCCTATGAGGAATGCTTTTCAAGCTTCCTTCCGAAATTGAAGTTGTGAGTCTGAATAAGTGCCAGCACAGCGTTTCTGATCACGGAGATAAAGGACTGAAGATGAAGGCAACGGCATCGATTGTCTGTGCTCTGCCTGCCAGCGACGCTTTACTCTCCCGTGCCCGTTTATGAAATGGCCTTCATTCATACTTACACACTGCTAATAGCTGGTGCTGAAAGCGACTGAAGGATGGTGGTGCTGAGGCAGTGCTAAAGAGAAGAATCCGGCTTCGTTCTGACAGCCTGCCTGTTTGTTCTGCCCGTCAGCAATGTTTGGGGTTATTAATCTCCCCCCGGTTCAATTTGGGATCGTACAGAGCTGTAATTTGCATTCTACATAATAAAGCACTCAGATGGTATGTTTCAGTCGAAAATATTTTCTGGGTCAGGCAACAGAAATTTGGCACTATTTGGTGTCGCTGCACTACAGATCAATATGGAAAAAGCAAGGCTCAATAATGTGTTAAACTGTTTATTCTGGCACGCTAATTTGCAAAATACATTTTGTATGTTTGCATTAATGGAGGGAATTCATCTTTTTCTTCACAATTGCTCTGTGCAACAGCATATGTAGTGGTTTGGATTTTGGCAAAGGCTGTCGATTCACATTAAATTGGAAACTTGGAAGTAAAAAGCTGTCAGTAAATGAACACACTTAAACAGAAGTTTAAATGTGGAGTCATTAGGTCTTACTGTCGCTAGCTGCACAAGGTCAAATGTGTATCTGTTGAGACAGGCTCATTAAAGGAAGTGAGATCAGAGAAGTGTGAATGCATTATCTATTTACGTTGATGTGGCTTTGAACACTTCCTCTGTGTACAGATGTGTTCTAGCATTCGCTGGCCAAAATAGTCAGTAAACACTTAAGACTTTGTTTAGATTTACAAAAGTGGATTGGATGTGTGTACAACATCATTCAAACGTTTGGGGCATGTAAGACTTTTTAAAAATGTTTTGGAAAAGTCACTTATGCTCACCAAGGGTTTATTTTATCAAAAGTAAAATCACCAATATTTACAATATTATTATGTCTTAAAAGAACTGTTTAATATATTTTAAATTGCAATTTTTTCCCGTGATAGCAAAGCTGGATTTTGAGCAAGTCACACAGATTTGCAATGAGGGTGAGTGAATGATGAGAAATTCCTTTTTTTGAGTGAACCATCTTTAAGGCAGCAAAGATTAAGAAAAGTGATTTCTATGAAAACAGGCTTCCTGTATTTAACATATTAATGAATGTCTTTCAATTTGAATACCTCGGAAGGACATGCTTGATCTCCTTTGACTAGTGAGAGTTTTTTTTTTGGAGTGAAAGGATTAAACAACTCAGCGGAAGTGCCTTTTCAGAGTGAGCTTGGAGTGTGTGTTTCTTGTCAAGGTGGGTTTCCCGGTCAGGTCACCAGTGATGGTGCCCCCTCTGACCCTAGGAGAAGTCTTTAAGACTGACATGCTCTATAACAAATGGCACCTTTTTCACCAGACGCTCACAGCCAATGAGATCAAAGCTCAGTCTGTGCAGAGGTCACTGTGTGCCCTGCACTTAGAAACACTTAAAAACAGGGTCCCGCTGTGCATTCTGATTCCCTACACACTGTGAACAGCGAGTCATGGCCACTGCAGCAGGAAAAAGAATATTGAGAGCTTGCACCTATCATTATTGGGGAAAGAAGGCTAGGATAACAGTCAGCAGGAGTCGAGAGCAAACTTTCTCAGAGGACGGTTTTATTGCACAGATGATGTGCTTTCATGGCGCAGGAGGTTAGGTTTCATTTTAGTACCAACTTTGTCTCAAGTGTTTCTTAAAAAAATCCTTCTGGAAATAAAAATAGAAACAAACAACTGTTAATATACAGTGCCATTTTATTAAACCAATGCAATTTGGAAATGAGTTTCGTTTTAAAATACATCAAACATTCTATCAGACAAAGAATGGCATTAAGTGCTAATAAAATATCTGAAAGTAACTCAATTCAGATTAAAGTGACAAAAATATTCATTAATAATAATAATAATCAATGTCTGACTTTTTTATTTTTCTATGTTTTATTTGTAATTTATATATTTAAGCTTGAAACTAATTTTCTCTTTGACAGAGTTATTCAATTAAAACATTTTATTAAAGTAAATTAATGAAACTTCAGGAGTAGTGAAGTTTAATCTGCTGTATATTAAATCATTTAATAAGTAAAAAAAATAATAATAATAATCAAAAGTAAAGAGAAAATTCTATATATGTGACATACTGTCTGTGGTTTAGACATTATTGCTCTTATTTTCCTTGGAAAACTCCTACACACTCAGGCACATCAAATACAAAAAAACAACTCCTTTCATTTTCACTTCTTTTCTCGAGTCGGCATGCCTCATAAAAAACTAAACACAAGCGTATGCAAGCCTTCAAACACCCTAACTCTGAAACCTCCACTAATTTAATTAAGATAGCTACTCACAGCTTTAGGAAAGATGCTCAAAAAGCACAAACACAGCCCTGTGTAAGGAAGAATGTGTGTGATAAAAACCTTGAGAAACCCAATACACAGTATATTTATGGACCCTGTGCACTCACGGCGCGGAATTTAGCAGGACAGTGAATACAGTATCCAAGCTGCTTTAGGTTAATGATATCATTCCACACTGCATTTAGTACACTTAAGCTTCTACTTATGCTGAAAAAGAAAATCAAGGATCTCTGCGGTTTGTCGATGCAGCAGTTCTAAGAAACCTAAAACGTTTCAAATATGATCAGATTCAAACATCAACAGGTCTCTATGGACTCAAACACACGCCACTCATGCAGCTTATGAATTAATTAAAATTATGTGATACTTGATGGCGCATGTATGGAATTAAATGGAAATTATAACATAATTATTATTCCACTTTGTTCTGAGATGTTAATGCGTGGTTATTAATATTCCCTTTGGGTATTTTTTATATATTTATGGCAATGCTGTTTGTTTTTGCTAATTTTTTTTTTTTTTTTTGATAACAGAAACTGGAAGTGTTAACACATTAAATTAATTAAACACTATTTATTAAAAACCTGCTTCTATTACATTTTTAGATTTTGATTCTGAATTCTTTTCAATAAAAAAATGGTAACACTTCACAATAAGATCCCACTAGTAGTTTAATGTAGTTAGTAGCGAGCAATAGATTTAGTACAGCATTAATCTTTCATGTTTTCATGTTCATGTTTGCTCAAGTCCATTAAACAGTATTAACAGATACAGCGTTTGATTTTTAATAATGCATTAGTAAACATTGAAAGGGACATTAAAGTTCATTATATATATATATAATGAACCATTAGTTAATTAATGTATAGTAGATAATGTTAACAAATGTAACTTTTTTATGTTACAGTAAAGTAAAAGTTATTTAAGGGGTACAAAACATAATTCATGGAATATTTTTATAATTAAATTTTAACTACTGCTATTATAATAATTATTGTTATTTATATAGTAGTCAACATTTTAAGTTGATCAAAAAAGTTCACAAAGTCTTGGTTCTACGTTTTAGTGCAATTTTGATGAAAGGTTTTGATTCTCTTCAAATGCTGACTACTCTATACTTTAGTTTGGGAACCAATTCTCATGATTAACTAACTATGCTATTTGCCTCAATAAACTCCTAACTTGCTGCTTAGCAATAGCTAGTAGGGTAGTTATTAAGTTTAGGTATTGGGTAGGACTGAGGTATCTAAAATATAGTCAGCCAGAATAATGCATTAATATGTGTTTTATAAGTATTGATAATCAGCCAATATGGTAGTAATATTCATGCTAACAATCAACTAGTTAATAGTGAGAATTGGTCCCAAAACTAAAGTGTAACATTAATTTTATAGTTTAAATAATTTTGAAGCATCCTGTGGCCTCACAGTTTCTATTTTTTTTTTTCTAGAAATTCTGGGGTCCCAAGATATGCCTTAAGCCCCTCCTTCTAATCTATGGGAGTTTTACCCATTTTATGATTTGGGATGCAAATTCCACTCTTTGATTAAAAATGCTAACTAACCTAACTATTCAGTTATTTAAAAACTGTTCAAAGGCCATTCATTCTAATTATAAACAGTAATGACACTGATGTAAACAGCACTAATGATAAGAATAGCAGGTCTATTTGTGTATATGAAGGCATTTAGCAGTTGTTATCGAGTTTTAAGCAGACAGAAGGGTCTTACCTTCAACAGAGAGCCCTTGAACACTGACTCCTCTGGCCCCTAAGAAATTCAGACAAGCCTCCACATTCTCAATCTGAAAGACAAAAACAAAGAGATCAGCCATACAGCGAACCTAGCAGTGGATGGTTTTGGCAATGAGGATGTGACCGTGTAAGTGGGAGGTGGTGTCAGAGAAGTGGCTTTTGAACCTCACACACATTTCTGTCAGCATTCAGAGTTCAACAAAGTCTTTGATGCAGACTGCAGTGTTTTCTTCAGAGGGTCGCCTTCAGAAAAAGGGTATTTCAGCATGTCTGACAGCTCAACTGGTGGCTGACGCACGCATGTCGTCGTTGTGCGAGGACAAGTCTACGGCCTTATGCCCACAAAGGCTCTATTGTCGGGCGTCAGACAGTGTCATGACCCCTGACTAACCTTTGTGGGTCGGACCCGGAGTGTGACACTGAGAGGGCAGTGTTTCACACCTACACACACGCTGACAGCCTGACCAGGCATGACGTTGTGGCCCAATCGAGGGTTGTAATAATACAGCACTTGACTGAAAGTGGGGTAATATCCTGGCGCCTGCACTCATGGGTGCACAAAAGGACTTTGGCCATGTGATACGCATGGTTCACATTTTTTGCATTAGTATAGGGCAGAATGCTGGAGAAGTTGTACAGTAAGGTCAGAGCTGGTCAATGGGCCAGACCGCACTATATTATTATGCGACAAGCGCAGTATTATGTGGAATGCATTGTGCTGTGTGACAGTTGACTCAGCTCGTACAGTATGAAACCCTGAAGGATTGCTATTGTGCACAGTTATTAATACTGTCTATAATACACTGTCTCACTCTAGCTACAATTTCCACTGTTTTAATGCTGTTTCAAAGAGTGTTTGTAAAGCCCCAGTGATCCCGTTTAGATGATTGTGAAATATTAATCGATGATATTCAGGTCACATTTTAGTTTGGGGGCCAATTCTCACAATTAACATCGACTTTTGCCTCAATAAACTCCTAATTTGCTGCTTAAAAATAGTAAGGTAGTTATTAAGTTTAGATATGGGGTAGATTAAAGGATGTAAAATATGGTTATGAAGAATAATGCATTAAAATGGGATTTATAAACAGCTAATATGCATGGTGATAAGCAACTAGTTAATAGAAATAATTGTTTCAAATTTTTCTAATAGTTGCAATTTTCAGATTTAATATACACACACAGTGCAATAATATATAACTGTATGTTAACTTTAATATTATTAGATTACCTTTAGTGTTTTTTTTTTTTTTTTTGGTTTGTTTCTATTTTTTCTGGCCATTAACATTAATTCATAACTCTTGTCATGCCGAAAAATTAATGCTAGCTTGTTGATTCTAATATGTGTTTCATTAAGCATATTCATATTGCATTCCAGCACACAGAGAAAAAAAACTTTTTAATATAGTGGATTTGTTCAAAATACTAGATCTTATTAGATGGCATTATAAAAGTAGAGAAATAAAAGTACTTGAAGATGACTGGAATACATTATTCTGATTGGTCAGTCACAGCTGTCTGTGGTTAAACACTACCAAACTGTAAAAAGTCTCAGCCACCTAAAGTCCTGTGTAGTTTTGTAACCCATATTGTTTTGTCTTTTTTTTCTGACATTATGGTAACATTTAGAATACGGTTACACCTATTAACTGCGACTTTTCTCTCAATTAATTCTTAGTAATTTGCTGCTTATTAATAGTTAGTAAGGCAGCTGTTAAGTTTAGGTATTGGGTAGGATCAGGGATGTAGCATAAGGTCATGTAGAATAAGGCATTAATATATGCTTAATTATAATAATTAGCTAATAAGAAACTAACAGGTGTAACCATAAACTAAAGTGTTACCGAAATTATGCCATTTAGAATTTTTATTTATTTATTTATATTTTAACAAGGCAAAAAATTTCTATGAGGACTCAAATAATGAAGTGTATATCCACAGTTCATACACTGACATTATTTACAAAAAACAACAACAACAAATAAAACTTTGCTGCAGTGCTGCTGTGAGGGATGGCCGGACTAAATTTAAGGTCATTCTCACAGCTGTCCTAGTGCAGAAGCAATTTACAGTCTTCCACCAACTCCATCCATCCAGTATCCTCTGACCTCAGTGCCTCACAGCCTCCGACACTGAGCCAGAAAGATCCACACAGATCACACACAGTATTAACTCCCACACACACTCGCAAACACACAGGACGCTGAATGAATGAGCAATTGTTAATGCGATCCGTATCGACAGCATCTTGTTTCTTCTTACATCTGTCCCAACGGCAAGTAGCTGTTTTTCAGATGACACACACATCCCACACACAGCCACACACGCAAAGAGCCTAATGCACTTTAAACGTTTGATTATCTTCTCTCATAAACCTCTTTTAATAGCAACATGGTGCAGAACATGTGTGGTGCACCAGAGATGGGCTGTTTTTCATTGCAGTCTCATTAAGACGACGGCACCCACGCACATGGGTACCCGACAGCATGTCCCGACCAAAAACTGATTCAGACATTCTCAACGAAAATCAAACATTCTACTGTGGTTGAATGCTAAACGCTGGCCTGGCATTTTAACCGCATCATTTAACGCTTTTCTGGAGTGTTTATGATATATGATATCTGGTAATGTCCCAGCGACGGATTGAACATTTGTTGCCGACACTAAAAGTGTGAGCGGACGCTCTTGATTGACAGACATGTGCGAACAGACGTACAAATGGGGTTTACGTTCTAAAAGCGAGGAGATCATCAAGTCTGGTGTCCGTTACGGATATAATCCCCTAAGTAAGGATGGAAATTCCATCCACGTTTTAATAGCGGTCCCATCAGCCCATCGTTCTGTTTATTTTTAGTCTGTCTCTCGGCCTACAGCGATGTACACAAACATAAACCGTGATTCTGTTCGCTAATGGCGAGCAGAGCTCTCGGCAGCTTTAGATGCCGAACCGCCGCTTGCCGAGCGGTTTTTCAAACCATGTGGGATTTTAACAACTCTCCGGGAAAGTCAGATCATCTGTTTTTCCGACATAAACTGACATTTTCCAGCACCAGATATGTCATTAAACGAAATTAGGGAGGGGAATGTTTTTGATGAGGTATATTTTCACAAAATAAAATCGAGAAATTTATAAGCGATCAGTTTTCAGGGCTGACATGGATGCAAAACGGATGGAAAATTACTACAAGTCGGCTTACGTCCCTTACTTGAAATGACAACGACGAGCCGTTTAATTTTACTGCCGCTACGAGAGGCAAACATCATAAATCTGATCGTGTTTAATCTATACAACACACTTATCAGAGCGAGGCTTTAATGTAGAGTAAATGTTTGCACTTGGGTCCGGCTGTGCAGATCCAGATGCTGAGGGGCCCAGCTAGTTGCGCAGGGACTGGCTCCAAGCATATCGGATAACCGTAGGGTGAGTGCTGGCTTTGGAAAGTGTTGCTGCTCCAACACTACCAGGAAATACAAATGGTCTCAAGCCTCAATTATATGGCTTTCACTTAAAAACCACTCAAAGCCAAGAGAACAGATAAATGCTGTGTTTTCTCCAGCACTTTTGGTTTTACAGAGAAACAGCTGCAGTCGTTTTGCTCATTTCATTTCCTCTGATCATAGTGACCACATGCATATGAATTTGATGAGCTATCCATAAGAACATAGCAAAAACATGGATATTTTTTTTAAATATTAATAAGTACATTGTGCAAATCATGTACATACATGAAATCATCCATACAAACATTTAGGAAAACAGGAAAAAACTTTAAAAGTAAAAAGTAGTCCCACCTACTCCTACGTAATTTAATCAAACAGTTATTTATTTATTTACTTACTTACTATAAAGTAGGGATGCACCATTACTACTTTTTTCTGGAGGAGACTGATGCCGATACTTTCATTTCTGGTACTCTGCGATACACATACCGATATCGGTATTATTACCGATATTTTCACAGTACTTTTCAATTTTACAAATAATTGGTACAGAGACAAAATAATAATAATAATAATAATAATAAGAAGAAGAAGAAGAAGAAGAAGAAGCTCCATTGTAGCACCTCAATACTGTAAACACAAAACATTTTCCTAAAATAATGCATAGAACCACTCATTATATATTATACAAGTACGTGCACACTATTTTGGTGATGTAATTTGCATCACGCACACTGTAAACAGACCGTCGCGTATGAATAAAAAACATAATTTTAAAGCAAGCTAAACATTCGCAGCGTGCACACGTTTGCATTGGTTCAGAATGAGAGAGAAACTTATAGCCTAGTGCATTTTCACACAGTCTGCTAGTTTCACTTTTGCTTTAATCGTGTATGCTTGACATTTAAAATAAATGTTGTTTTTAGTAAATGTCCCTATAATTTTTTGTTTTGTTTTATATTTAAGATTAAGTTTTAATCCAAATGCATGCGCTAATGGAGCAAACAGCAATCAAGATCATGCAACAGAAGTGCATGCTCTCTGACTCTCTCTCTCTCTCTCTCTCTCTCTCTCTCTCTCTCTCTCTCTCTCTCCTTACCGTCAAATAACTTTAGTAACATGTTCACTGTTTTGCTTGCTTGCTTTTGACATATCCGACTGAATTACAAACTTTCCAGTGATGTCTGTGAAATATTCACTGTTCAAGCTTGTGTGTCTGTGTAGCCGCACGCTCAATCCACTCACCGTGCTCTGCTTATCAGCCCTTGCACGTCCGCTATACTGGGGTTAATATTGAATGTTTAGCATTATATTAATTATTTACATGTACTTTATAGACATCCTTAGTCTGTTATAACTCCATTCTACTCTCTGTTGATTTGTTGTCTGTGTCTCTTTTTCTGGGCAGTATTGGCTTTTTGGTATCGGGGCATTTTTACAATACAAATACAGGAGCGCAGTATTGGGCCCGATACCTATTATAAAGTGTGCTACTGAATGGCTAAAAGGGATTATTAGAATTAAAAGTACTCCATAATACAAGTCAAAATTAAAAATGTCGCACTTTGCTCATCCCGGACTTCTGTGCTAAATTAATTATAACTTTTCTTAATGGTTTTAATTCACAGATGCAACTAATAAAACCACATAAAATAATTTCTGCACTAATAGTATTACAGTAATGCTTGGCAGGTCTCTTTGTTAGAGCGACCTCAGTGCCAACTTTAGCAAGCCATTCTATGTGCCCAGTGGGCACCGAGACAAACAACCGTAGCTGAGCCATTATGATGCCAGCCAATGACGACAGCCATTGAATTCCTGTTGCCTCCTCCGTTTAATTAGCAACTAAATGGATCAGGCTGCAGCACTGCCCTGCACAAGACTGGTGGAGGCACAGTAGAGCACCAGCGGATGGTCTGCCTGCAACATGTGCTTTGAAGTGTCTGCTTTCTCAAAGCATCTGACAATGCCAAGATTCCATATTGCAGATCCACCATTTAGGACAAGGTAAAATGGCTGCAATTTTTAAGAAAGCACTTATGCTGTTCCAAACCCATATTATTTTCTTACTTGAAACTTCAAAAAAGACTCAAAAGCACCACAAAGTATCATAAAAGTGGTATATGTGCAGTGTATTCCAAGTAAATGTTGAATACAAAGATTTGACTCAAAGAATCTGATTCTTTTATTCTTTTGTGTTGACACACAACTAGAGAAAATGTCAAGATGTATGGTAATTAATGACTTGCAATATATCACACGTTTAGAATACTTTTGTATGCTTTTTCTTTTATCTCAAAAGCTTCAATTCACTTTCTTTGTAAATGCATATATTGGAGTGACCAGCAAAGTCTCAAATTTTTCTCCTTTTTGTGTCCAACGTAAGAAAAAAGGTCATACACGTTTGGAACCAGTAAATGTTGACAATTTTCATTTTGGGGTATTCTTTCCTTTCAAGGCCACCATCTCATAAATGAGGCTTGCGGATCTTTGAGTAATGTTTTGGGTGACGGATTTGCTCTCTTAGTCACGTCACACATCTAGCTCTTCCATATTACCATCTGAAACCAAAAGCTTTTGCTGTGGTTCTCCTTGTCACTGTCTGTTTTACGGTTTGATCTTTGTAGATTTCTTAAAAGAGTCAGAGTTGCTCTGGGATTTAACAGGCTCACTTCTTTAGTTTTCTCTGTGTTGTATTATTAAGCTTCCTATTGTTGCAGAGCAGAATTTGAATGAACCACAGAAAAGCATTCAAGTGAGATGTAATCAGAGGCTTTGACGTTCTGATTTTCACTCTGGGAGACTGGATATTTGGAGCTCTATTAAAATATCTGTCAAATATGTTTGTCGACGATACAGTGAAGTAACAATTCCTTCGTTCGTCTGACTGTAAAAATGTCTTCGAAGACATGATTACAACAGAGCATGGAAATTAGATTTTGAAAGTGTGTCAAACATGTCTGAGGAAGGAAAAAGACACCGCCAACCTCACAAGTTAATTTCTAAGAGGACTGAAATCCAGACAAAAGTAAAGAGGTGGAAGACCCATCAATCCAAAAACAGATCCTCCCACAGCAGAGGTCAAAGCACAATCACAGTCCAGTGAGAGTAAATATATCTGACAGGAAACAATCAGAACTATTTCTCTTATGTCTACAAGCCCAGGTGGAAAGATCACCGCTAATGTCAAATGCTGCACGTCACAGATCAAATGTGAACGTCATGTGTCACTATGTGGTGTTAAACACACGCAATGTCAAGGTGAGAAATATCTTGGTCAATACCATACTGCTCATCCCCTCTGAGAGAGCTATGCAGAGAAAGAATGAAAGAAAAATCAACCAAGTTACTGATATTTAAGCTGACCACCACCTGCAAGACCAAAAAGTGTCACAGTAGAAGAGGGAAAACAGGGATAAAAGTCTGTTAAAAAAAGTGTGTGCTTAATTATTAAATGTAATGTGTTCTATTTAAAGAGCACTTGTTAATAACTTACTAAAAATCGAACTCAAACAAGTCCAAAAATACATCCTTTCAATGATCTCACTAAACAACCATACGAAATCAGTCATGTTTCTCGGAGAACTTACTCACTAACCAGTGTAACTGATTAATCACCAAAAGCCATTTCTTTCGATGAACTACCTCATTAACTAACTAAATGAATTCGATAAAGTTCCAAAGTTTATTCTCTTCAGGAACAGGCTAAATAACCAGACCAACTCAGTTATGACCCATCGTCATGCTTAACTCATTATGCAAACTAACTAAATCAACACCAAAAAGCCAATCCTTTTGATGAACTAACTTAACAACAAACCAGACTAACTCAATAAAGTTCCAAAGTTTATTCTCTTCAGGAACAGGCTAAATAACCAGACCAACTCAGTTATGACCCATTTAAACTAACTAAATCAACACCATAAAGCCAATCCTTTTGATGAACTAACTTAACAACAAACCAGACTAACTCAATAAAGTTCCAAAGTTTATTCTCTTCAGGAACAGGCTAAATAACCAGACCAACTCAGTTATGACCCATTTAAACTAACTAAATCAACACCATAAAGCCAATCCTTTTGATGAACTAACTTAAGAAACAAACCAGACTAACTCAATACAGTTCCAAAGCTCATTCTCGAAAACTTAATCACTGACCAAATCTAATAACTCAATCATGGCCATCCTAAACCAACATGTTAACTAACCAAACAAGCTCAATAAAGAACCAAAGTCCATCAGTTAAGTGCTTCATTGATCGTGACATCATGTGGAGCAGCCAGCTGATATATACAGTAAACCAGCTGAGAATCCTGTGCTCTCTAGCCAACAGTTGGGTGGAATGCTGTATAAATCACATGAAGGTGAATGCGGTATGCCATCAGAGGGATATGCTGATCTCTGTAGACGAAGCAAGGAGTGTATCTCTCAGCTGTCAGGCTGTACGCTGCTAACAGATGGAGCCCAGATGATGCAGCCACTTTACAAGCCCTAACACACGTAACTGCACCAGTCCTCCCACACGACCTGGAGAGGTAGCCAATCGGTCAGCATCTCTTGATGGCCACAAACTCAAACCTGCAGAAGACACTGGCAGCAACTCATATGTACTGTATATAAAAAGACGTGACGTTACAAGAGTTAGAGTTTACAATACCGAGGTTTATGTGGTGCATTCTGGGAAGGGCAGTCCAATTACGGTATGTGCTTACACATCTGTAGACTTTTGAAGTGCTATGTGGTTTATTAATGAAAGTTTTAATGACATAGATTAGTATTCTGACATTTTGTTTCGAGTCGAATGGTTTGAATTTCTTTCGGTCTTTTTCCGAGCTGGAGGGTGTCTGATTGTGTTTAAAGGCTCTCTCTGCATGCTCAGTTCCTGCGGTTTCCAGTTTTAGGGATGAGACAACACCGTCAGACCGAATTTGTCTTAACAATGCTTGATGAGAGAGGAAAGAGGTGCAAACAGGGATTTGATGAAGCTGCCATCAGCCACAAATCAACCACTAAGAAACCAAGAGACTCCTCAGTGACATCTTAATGTTAATACTAAATGAGAATACAAACTGCATATTAAATCGACCAATTGTCTGGGTAATGCAGACTAACCATGTTCCATACACAATGATGTTCAATACAGATTAAATTTTTTCCGCTACATACTTCTAGGTCGTACATAAACTATTATATCCGTGTCGTCTTTTCTCCCTCTTTCACCCCAGATCAAGACCGAAAAAAACAAACCCCGCCGTTTGTTTCAGTGTTAAAATAAATACTATTTGGCTGGCTACAGAAGCAGATAACATGGCTAACTAACCAGCTAATGACAAGTTTCCTCCCTCACGTTACTTCACAGAGTTGGGAATATCAGAATGCAGTCCTACGTTTCTGCGATTTAGTACAATAATTAAATTTAGCTGGTATCACGTCTATACTTTTACACTTCCTGCCATTGTTTACATTGTTCAAAATCACGACATTTAAAAAACAAACAAACTGCTGGCTCTCAGGTGTCTTTGCCACTGTTTGAGTGTTGTACAAAAAGAGACCTTGTGTGTGTGTGTGTAACACGCACGCTTTCACTTTCCTCCTAACTTGATCCAGGAAATGTGAACATTCCTGCATCATAACTTGGATCGAAAAATGAATGTGTAAAAAGTGAGCATGGGTAACACTTATAATATACAAGTGATGAGTAGATTAGGGGATGCAGAAAGTGTTATAAATGACTTGTGTACATATACAAATAATTTGTAACAGGTAAGAAAGATCTACAAATGATATGTAACACATTTACAAGTGATGAATAGTTTACAGAAAGCTTTGTAAATTATTTATCCATGTGTTTACACATCATCTATAACAGGTGTTGAACACTTTGTAGTGTTTACTAAGTACTGACTGGTGAGGGTATAGACAGCTGTCTTCTCTGACAAACATGGAGTCTTTAACTCTGTGCACCTGATCAGTGGAAGGTTAAAGTGGTTGAGAGGTTCACTTCATCACTAGATCCACACACTCCACACAGAACACAAGTCTGTGCTGATGAGTGAAAGGATTTAACACAAGCCACTGGAATCACCTGACTAAGGCATTTATAAATGTTTATCCACTTCAAAACAAATGAGTTACTCTTCTTAAAAATAGTGCTTTAGCATACCTGCATGTTTGTGCTTCTGAACACCGACCAGCTAACATATTTGCCAATAAATCATATACTGATCATTTAATAATGGTTTGTTCATCATTTGTTTATGATTAAAAATTGTTTATTGAGATAATTATACAAAACAATTTTGACATAAATACTTAAATGATTTATAAGTGATAAATAATGTATCAACTAATAACTTATAAACCATCTACTAATGATCAGTTTGGTTTATTTCATGATTTCAACTTTTTTTAAGATAACTTTTTTGTAACACATTTGTAAATCATTAGCATTCCACTCATTAATCATTTATGAACATATAGTCATGTTTTGTAAATGATTAACCAATAATATATAAGTGACTTGTAACTGAATTAATAAATCATAACTGTTAAATCGTAAATCATTACTTAGTAATCATTCATGAAAGTTTAGTCATGTTTTGCAAATGATCAGTTGATAATTAACTAATAATTTATAAATAACTTATAACAGAACATTATTATTAAGTGTTACCTTTTTCTTTTCTTTTTTTTTTTTTTTTACAGAAATTGTTTCGATTATGTCTTTGATTATTGAGCTGCAGGTTAAAGCTCACTGAAGTAACTGCATTTTTTCTACAGAAAATAATTTATGTTCTGATTATTGTTGAGATGTAAAATTATTATTATAATTTTTTTCTAAGGTTATCATACTGTCAGAATCTCATACCGACCCATGCCTACTCAGAGACATCGCAATCCCTGGATCTGCTAATCAAGGAAGGCTTATGGGATATGCTCATGTCAAGGGGAGCTCCCATTCTGATACATAACTTTCAGAAATAGCCGTCTCTCACTGACTAGTCCAAGAATGGCAGCAAGGGCTCATTTGGTGGACCAAAATGTTCAGAATTCCAGACTAGTCAGAATACCAGCCTTGGGATCTTAGCCATTGCTTTTGGGAAAAGTGGTTCTCACCTTTTTAGCTTCTGGTGCAGCTGCGGTTCAAAAGACAAACATTTCCATAAGGGTCAGTAAATGAACAGCATGTAGGCACCGATTTATCTGCCTCTCTTCATGCCAATTTAATTAACCCCCAAGAGACCAATCAGATCAATGAGAGAGAGTTTATTACGCATGTAATTTAGCAACCATTTTCACTGCCTGGGAAAGCACCCAACAGTACACTCATTTAACTGAGTCACTTTTAACAGGTGCTTTTAATGGACGTGAGCAAGCATATTTTACTAAGTTGTACATTTTTATTGGTTCATAGCTGAAAAGGCATGGAGGGCTATCTAATCCTTATTGATTAGGAATTTCCTTTCTGAAGAATAGTTATAATTGATCATTCCACAATGGCAGATTGCAGACTCCCTGAGCAATGAGGCTTGACATGATTTACTGTTTAATATTAACTGCCACACAGTAACAAATACAGGAAAAGGGGCACAATAGATTAGCTTCCTGACTTATTCCTGAACATGTTAACCAGACTGTGGCCAGGATATTTCTTATCCTCTCATTTAACACACATAAATGACCCCATCCTACATAACACCCTCCAGAAAAGACCGGCTTAACCAAGCATGAATTCTAATTAAAATGCTGGTTAAACAGGATGATTTTTCTGATTAAGCTTGGTTATGGGAGGTGGAGCTGGTTAAAGGACTAGTTCCAAACTACTATGGTAAAAAAAAAAAAAAAAAAAAAAAAAAAAAAAAAAAAAATATATATATTTTTATATATATATATATATATATATATATATATATATATATATATATATATATATATATATATATATATAATTCTGTAGGAGTCACGAAAATGTTCAACTGTTTTTGTCCATTCAGATCAATTCAATTAGGTCAACTGGCTCACTTTGTATACATGTGTCCCACCAATTTTGTATATATGCGTCCCACCAACAATGTTATGTAACACTTTATTTTAGGGTCTCTTAAAAAGTTGCTTATTAGCATGAATATTACTGGAATATTAGCAATTTATTAGTAGTAATTAAGCACACATTAATGCCTTATTCCACATGACCTTATTCTACATCCCTAATCCTACCCATAACTAAACTTAACTTACTACCTATTAATAAGCAGCAAATTAGGAGGGAAAAGTCAGAGTTAATAGTGGATAAGTGTTCCCTATTCGAAAGTGTTACCCAATGGGACCAATGTGTCAGCATATTCACTTTCACTGCATGGATAAAGAAAGAAAAAATATCGGCTGAACTATTCCTACAATCTATTTAAGAACCCTGTATACCAGCATCCTATCCATCAACAAAACTTGCTGTTTTTACACAATACCTGTTACTATCCATCAAATACTGGCAAATACCTCAGCAATCACAGAGAAGTCCCTCCATTAATCTGCAACGACATGCTGATGTTTTGGTCGTGAAGGTTGGCTGTGATACAGTGTGTGTAGGTCAAATTCCTCCATAACCTCAACTTCCCGTAAATAGTTTCTCATAAACAGGCACGCTTCCTCAGTGTAAAACCTCTACATACGTGTACACACTCATGCCGGCAGCAGGTGCAAGATCAATGGGCACTGAATGGAACAATGAAGCCTCCTACGCCTTCCCCAAAACACTCTCACACACAAACCACAGTTAGCCTTGATTGTAAGCTTTTACTGGGGTCTTTGTGCTCTCCTAAACTGACAAGCATTGCTACATGGGAGTTATTAGTAGAAGCCCACAGCAACTATCCCAAGATTCTCTACTGTATTCATTGACATGCAGAGAGCTACAGCCTAGGACTCGGCCGGGCCATTCTATTGCGAAAAAAGACCTGTGGGGCCACTAAAGCCTTTACTTTAGTACAGCTTAGCAAGAGTTCAATCACTGCAATGTGCTACAGTATAAACAAAACATAAGCATATAAGATCTTATCTACACAGATGATCTTTATTTTGCAGAATCATCAAAAACATCATGATTTGGCAGGCCAGAAGAAACTAGATAATAATATGTTTTCTTAATTTTCTGACAGGTGCAATTTTACAGTTTTTTTTCTAAATGACACAGTAAAGTGCTGTTTATGGTAAATATGCTATAAAAATAACACTATTATACTGTTGTGACATTAACAAAGAATAAATGAATTTTTTTGTGCATGAAATCTGGACACTTGTTTCCTTCACTATTAGTTTTTAGTTACATTTAATAATTTTAATTTATAAGCAGACACAATTTTGTGTCAAAATTACAGCATTTTCTCTTCTTGACCAAAATATTTTTATCTATAAGAATGATCTATAGCTGTTAAATGTTAACAAATAAAAACAAAGTTAATATGCCAGGGAAAAACAATCAAATATAGACAAGAAACAATAATGGCGAGAACAGGCATCATGTTGTTAATGTATTACATTATAACTAAAGAAAAAAAAGGACACTTACCATTTGAGAGTGACTCTTGGGGCAGCTGTTGATATCTTCTACTTTCTCATTAGCTGCAACAGATATATTGCTGGGTTAAACCTCTGCAGAACCACAACCTCTGGCCTTTCCATCCACAGGTTACTGTCATGAGGCAAGAAAGTTTGCCTTTGCAGTTTGTGAGAGCTTGTGATTGAATGAGCATGTGTATGTTTGCAGTGTGGGAGAAAACGCTGAGAAAATGAACGGCTGTTAATTCATCAGCTGTTGGTTGCGAGTTTGTGACATAAAATCTGCCATTGTATGCTAGCGGTTCATAATAAAGTTTCAGGACAGCCCAGAGGAGGGAAAAATTGGGATGGGGAAAAGAAAAAAGGAAAAAGAAAAGAGACAGACTGACACACATGCACACAACGCACACCACTCTGGGCTCTCTAAAGTGAACACATGGGAGACACATGCTTTAATAGTGCTGAAATAGCATTCAATTCTCATGTTGCAGATTTTATACAGCTTCTAATCCAGTTTAAAGTGAACAGAATAATTTAAGCTGAATCGCAGTAAGTAGTTAGGTTTTACACAAATAATTGTATCACTCAAATGAGCTGTATAGATTTATTAGCCTGAACTGTGTGTGTGTGTGTGTGTGTGTGTGTGCGCTTGTATCCTTACCTATTATCTGGATGATTTCTGCCAGCAGAACTCCATCGGGTATGTCCTGAGTCAGGTCCTTAATAAGCCTCGGACAGCCGGACTTTGCCAAATAATGGTTCGCCCAATCAGTGTAGATCTATAGGGAATATGAGGGAAAAATTCTGATGAGGAACAGAAGATGGATGAACAACAACGGAAAAAAACAACATCTAAACAGACAATATAGATTAATGAAAACTTGTCAAAGAGGACCTGGGCAGATAAAATGCTTCTGTGGTTTGATTGACAGAAGATTGAGTCATGTTGACCAGAACCATTAGGAAAACAAAAACTATTAGAGTAAGAGAAAAACATAGCAGCCGACTTGAGCATAAGGACAATTTGATCAAAACTATCCCTCAAAATGCCTTAACAGATTACCTGGATTTTCTAATGATTTTCTTACATGACATTGTGACGCCACTGATCCATTTAATAACTTACAACAAGTTACAACAAATTAACTTTTCCAAAGGCGAATTCCTCTCTAAAGGATGTTGTCATTGCACATTAAGCTTTTAAACCATTTTAAAGTCTTTTAAATTAAGTCCTTGCGCAGCAAGTTTTTATAAAACTCTTTCAGAGCAATACCAGAAGTGCAACAGCAACAATGTTGAAACAGCATGCAGGGAACACTAAATTAAGAAAGGCCTTATTTATTGCTTAATATACTGGGTCTGTATGAACAAATGCAACCTCCTGGTGACTCAGTAATATGTCTAAAAGATTCCTTGGATAGGTGTTCCTCAGGGGTCTGTTCTAGGGCCCCTTAAAAACTCATGTCACAAATCTTAGAGCGCTGCTCTTTCATTGTGAAACGGTTTTCCATTTCCCACTTAGGCTAAAGCACCCCAGTGGCAAGGGACACTCATGTGTGATCACATCCTCTCACTAACTGAATTGCCTGTACGGGTCTTTTGTCTGTATTGTTTCAAATCATTGTGTGAATTATACAAAAACTACTGGGAGATTCAGCTTTTTCAGCTCATCCAGACAGCATGCATTTTACTTTTTCTGTTTTGTCAAAGTACCAGCCGATTTTGATCCTGACAGAAAATGATCAACCATCCTATTGTTGCTATAGTAAAAACTTTTGTTCTGGCTTCTTTTAGACAGATTCTGCCATAATTAGGGTGAAGAGACCTCCCCAAACTCCCATAATCTGCACCCTGCATAATGATAAAGTTATGAATGACATACTAAAATGTATTTAAAGTGGTCAATTCAATTTAAACCCACATATTCAGTAAAATTTCAAAGGATGTTTATTTTAGACCATATTATTATGCCTCATAATACATATATATATATCAGCATATCAGCCATTCTGTCTCACCACCTCAAACACAGTGACCAATTAAACACATCTATGTCTTCGCCAGACAAAAGAAAGCATTCCGCTCAAAGATGCCACAGTTAAAAGGTTTCGTCTGTTGTGGTTTCAGCATATGATGAGGAGTCGTTAACAAGAGCAGGGTGATGAAGAGCTCTTTAGTCATCCTCCCACTTAAACTCAACATAATACAAAAGAAAGCCAATAAAGGCCTCTGCTCACCACTCCAAACCACTGTCACCTCCAAAATTAAACAAACTGTCACACTACCACACATGCCAACACCTCCAGTCATGGCAGAGAAAACAGCAAAGAATTTACACATTTTCACATCTAGAAAACCAGGTGAATTCAGCTCTGGTTTGGCTATGGCATATATGCTTTGGTTCACCCTACAGCCCAGGATGTAGAAGGAATTTGTATTTCTGAGTTAGTGAGGTAAACTTATGCAGTGGTTGAAAGGTCAGAAAAAGAAGTGGAGTATAAGACAGTGATTCTCTGCAGCCTAACCTTGTTCCCCTTTTCCCTGCCTGACGGAGGGCTGAGAGAATTAGGGGCGCTGCAGTGCCACAGTAGTTCATGCGCTCAACGGGCAGAAAATGTCCATCTGGACCTTTGAAAGGAAGGAAAGAGAAATCACTCTGTCTTCCGCTTATTGCCCCAAGCGCCCAGAGATCCACAAAGAAAGCAAGTGAGACATGGGAAGAGAAAGCAAGACGAGAGAACGAAATGACAGAGATAGACAGAGAGAGAGAGAGAGAGAGAGAGAGAGAGAGAGAGAGAAATACAGCAAAGAACAAGAAGAAAATCAAGAGACTAGTGCACATATTTAAAATGGTTAACGCAGAAGCAGCTATCTTGTTCATGCTTTACAGTAGTCAGGTTTTTCGCAAAGTATATTTGTAACCCTGCGTTTCCTATTTTCATATTAATGGTAAATAACATCAACTGGACAAATACAGGACACAGTGAGAAAACGACCTGAAGAAAGCTAGTAGAAGATTTGTGATTGTTGTGGTTGGCCAAATATCTCAAGAGTGTGACGGAAATGTTACGCCCCTTCCCATACTGTGATGCTGTGTCCCAGTCAGAACACAGGCGCAACAAGACAGAAACAATAAAACACATTACAAAACGAGCCATTTGTTGAATCCAGTGGGGACATAACTACAGATTATCATGACATATACTGTCTTTTTACACTCTGCGTTGCATATGGTGCTGAGTAAACATAAAACCATGTCTGCATTTGTGATAAGAGAAATGACAAACAACAAGCGCTACTCTACAAAGGGTTAAAACTCATGTTTGAATCATGAGTGGCAAATCTTTTAAATCTGTAAATGTACTTACAGACGGCACTATAGTCTAACGTAGTCTCCCAGGATCAGGAAACAGTCCTCCATAAAATGCGCTGTTGAAAATACAATCTAATCAGAGATTTCTAGTTGTGTCCTCTTTTGGAAGGCCAAGCTAAGTATTTTCGCTTTCACAATGAAACACACAGCGTCTCCACAACATGGCGGCAGCAACAATACTACAGCTAGAGTCAAAGTTACACCTTCTTTCTGTGCATGAGCATTTGGGTGGCATTATGCAAATCTTCCAACATCGTGACGTAGACAAGTGGGGCATATTTTCAAAGAGGCGTTTTAGGAGGGCGTGGATGAGTCTTAACTTTTATAAAGAATATCTCTTTGGGTTTGAGAATTAAGTCTTTGCAACTTCAGGGATCTTCTCTATTCACGAACAGCTTATAACACTCCAAAGAGAAAATGCATCATATGATTTAAAATAAAGTGTGAACTTTAATACTATATACTCTACCTTTAGGACTATAAAAGTTAAGCTTTATAAACTAGGGTAGGGCTGCAACTAATGATTATTTTGATAAGCGAGTAGTTGCCCGATTATTGTTTTCAATAAATCGATTAATCGGATTTTAATTTTACTGACAAAAACACACTATTCCACATTCTGCCCAATGTTCTTAAAACAAATGTGCCACCTGAATGCTAGCAAAACATACAGTGCTTAACAATTTAATAGACCATTTGTCATAAGACAAAACACAAATATTGTAGGAATCTGTCAAAAAAATGAATTCTAAAAATGTGATTGTTGGACAAATAACAAACTGAAACAACTAAATAGTATTTCTTCACATAATAACAAAACTGGCCTCCTTTGCCTTTGATATCAGCTCACATGCTTGCTGGCATTCTTTATGTACTTTTTGATCAATTGGGTTTATGAATAATAATAAAAAAACACTATAAATCAATATAGTGCAATATATCTGCCTTTCAAGGAAAACAGCAATAATAATATATAATAATTATATATAACAGTAAAATTAAATATAAGAAAAAAAAGCTTTCACATATTTGATGTCTAACCAATACAATAAGCTAAAAAATTATTTTGGTAAATACCAATACTGTTACTCAAGAGCAGCAGGGGCTGCTGAAACCCTTAAAAAATTGGTTAAAACCCATATTTTTATTTTTTCATATTTTTTATACATTTGTTAATCACTGTAGGCTACATAATGAATATAGTTAAAATCTCTAGATCAAAAATTAAAACATTAAAGATAATAAAGACATCGCAGTAATGTTCTGCAGGAACACGCATCGCGTGTACTTTAATCACAGTTAGTCTACTCTTACTGTCATTTCTTTATCCTGTAAAAGCGTCTGATTATTAATATTCAGACAATTACATGCTGCTGTCCCTTCACAGTTCCTACTCTCAAAAATTACTCGCATGGCATGTTGAGTATTATACCTAAATATAAATGTCAACAGATATTTCAGCACAGTGAATGTTTTTGTGCTGAATATCGTCTCCCTCGCCTCTCTGTGTTCTGACTGTTTAATGCGCGACCGCCGCTCCAGCGATATTTCAGTAAAAACTTTAACAACGCAAACTGTCAGGGTAGGCCTTTATGCAAAAAATGGAAAGGCTTGTGTGGATTTGTGACATTTACAGATAAGGATATGACTGGTAACTGAATGTTTTAAAAGAAAGTTAAAATAAAGATTTATCATGTTTTGGGCTGCTTGGATGACGTACATTTCCTGTATCCTTTATCCTTTCCTTTATAATTTAATTCAATTCTAATTTAAAATAATCTTGTTGGTTAATGGTTAATAATCGGTTAATAAAACGAGCATCGTTTGTCAGTTAGAAAAAAATTACTGAAATTAAAATTCTTAATTGGTTGAGCTAATGTTGCCGTGCAGTGTTTTGAAAACACCAGAGAGCCAAAGCGTTTTCACTTTTCAGGGAAATTGGTTTACTAAAAGTTGTCTCTGGATATTAAGCTAGGATAAGAGAAGGTATTTAATGTCAGAAAAAATTGCATGATTCAGCTTTAACTTGGGGTTTAAAAGATAAGCAAAAAAATTAAAATCATAAAGCTGACAGGTAGAGGAAGAGGAGATTCTCATTAAAATAAGGCTAAAGAAGTATCTTCGCAGTGGAATACGAGCGAAATCTCCCTGAGAGAACCATTACCACAGTCATTTACTTTCTTAGAAACAGATTGGTTTATCTGAAAACCACCATTAACATTTTATCAGCCTAGACAGCCAACAGTTTACCGAAGAGAAGCTCTGTTGCAAGCAAGCTGGCATCTCGAATGCACAATGATAACCAGCAGCACACTGTAAATGCTTTAATCAATGCTGCCATTAACACTCAGGCACGAGGGAGGGTGAAACGGGCCGGTCTGCAGCTGTAAATAAGCGACTGTTATGGCAGAAGGAAACTGGCGGTAAAGCAGTCTTTCAATCTGATAGTTTCACGGAGGGAAGTACACCGAGCCAAGGTTAACCAGTTTCCCGTCCCGTTATTTTAGGGGATGAACTTAGCTGGTGTTTCCCACTGTGAGACCGGCAGAAGCTCACATGAAAACAAACACATCCCAAAGTCAGTTCCAATGCTCCCTAGTCCCCAGACGTGTGCTGAATCCCATCTAAACAGCATTAATCTAATGCCCTAGTGCCCCGTGATTTCACTCACAGCTATTCATCATGCGTCACGGTTTCTTTTCCTGCGACCCATTATTTTCGATTCATCCCAACAGCTCTGACACTGTGGTTTTGTCTCTATTAATGAGCAAGCGCTTGTTTGGCTTATGCATCACTTCACTGTGAAACCCAACTATGCCACCCTCAGCGTTCACACAGCATTAAACGGACACACATACACACACACACACACACACTCATACGGCCGTCATTCATGAGCGCTGCCTCCTCCCCTCAAGAGCAGGTTGCCAACGCACACATACATGCGTCCAGACACACACATCCATCAAACAAACACACAGATTCCCTGGCTTTGTCCCTGACTCAAGCAGTTAACAGTCCCTGCTGTTTCAGCCTGCTAGACTTAAGCTCAAGTGAAGTGTGTATACCTCTTAAGAGTATCTGAGCCCAGGTTGTCCCCGTCCTCAGTGCCCCGCTGACAAACGGCAGTGTTCGGCTCGCTCTACAGTCTGCTCTCTATGCAGTGCCTATAACTGCGCAGGTACTGGAAGCCTGCATTTACAACAGTCAGGCAATAGGGGGAGTCAGCTGCTGTGAAAATCTGTCATGCATCAGCCAGAAGGGTCTGTGAGTTTATCGCCTTGCGCTCCAAAGACCGTATTTGGGGTGTATTTGAATGCTTTTAGATGAAGTTCAGATTACAAATCACAGGACAGCGGGCGGCGAAGGGATATAATTGTGTTGTTAATAAAAAACGGATAGCATACGGAATATTTACCAGCCCTGAAAGACTTGAGGGCTTTTGTGTAATGCTGTAATTTAAGTTATATAGTACTGTACAGGTCTGTAAAACCTTCTATATCTTACTAGAGGAATTTATGATAATTGAAAACAATACCAAGGCTAAAGGAAAGAGCTAAAAAAGGGAGGAATTAAAGAATTTTAAAATTTGGCCATCATTTACTTCCCCTTATGTTGTCCCCAACCAGTATGACTTTTATTTTCCTTCTGTAGACGATATTCTGAAGAGAGTTTGGAATGACATGAAGAGGGAAGATGAAACATTTTAATTGCTTGCACAAATAATCAAATAAAAGTAGGGTGTGCTGCGTTGGGTAGAGCATACAGAATGTGTTTGCAGCATTCAGGGACAGAGAGACAGCTCAAGGAAAACGAATCATCTTGTGACACTGTAACTGAGAGACAAACAAGACTGCTGAATCAGGGCTGAGGCGGCAGCGATCGCAGCTCACCGCTGTTTACCCATAACGCACCAGCAGTCATTCTGCAGTCTAACGCAGTTTCTCCATTGATTTCATGGTAGTTTTCCATTCATACCGAGGCACGGCGTTCCGCCACATGAGTGGGGACGCAGACGGCTGACATATGGCTGTGATTCTCTTGTTTGGCTCGGGGGAGAGTGGGAGAGGATGGGGTCTAGGGGTTTTATTGCATGTGTATGGTTGTGTATGTGTATTTTAACCATCACTCCAAGACGAGACCCTCAGCGGAGAAGGGCGAGAGTGTTTGTCGTTTCTGCAAGGACGAGACGCCACTGTGCGCTTTCACAGGAAGTGCAGGCAGTTGTGCTGTCAGTACAAGTTTCCTGTGTGTGCGCTGGCCCTTGGCTGCCCCTCGTCCCATTGAAAGACGTGCCTCCTAAATGCTCTCAGACAGGACACCCACACAAACTCGATCCCAGTGAGACCATGACGAATGTCTCTTCCTCTCACCTGGCATGACATTATCAGTGTTGACTTGGCATAAAGTTGACATTTGGAAATGAACTCGATGTTGAGACCCCATGCGTCAGGCGGAGGAGAAATTAATAGGGTGCCAAACCATGCCTACTCGGTTAGACCACGTTCTCATTGGCCCGTTGATGGAATTTCGAAATAAACTGGCAAAACGTCCCTCCTAATTGTATATCAGATAAATACCAGCCCGTAGAAAGATAACAGGCTTGCCATTTGCGTGCTCTTGACAGAAGACCCACACAACCGACAGCTAGATTCATTAAGTGACCTGAATTAATCAGCGTCAGTAGCTGCCAATGGAGTTCATTGTGTTTATTTGAAGGTTGATTGTACATCAGAATCTTCATGAGTGTTGCAAACAGAGACTCATTTAGTCTAGTTTCCCTCGAGAGTCCCCACGGAGCAGCTAACATCCACATTAAAGCACACAGACACTGAGAATACCCAACTATTACCCAACCAATTAAAGTATCTTCTCAGAATATTCTCCAGAGTGATGAAGACCATACAAATCAATGGATGATGGCGCTTGCGAAACAAGGTTACATAATGGTAAAACGACCCTTTGTCTTTCTCCCAGTATTATAAGTTTGGATATAACACTTGTTTGTGATCAACAGTTCTCCATTTGAGCTGTAACAGTAACAGGAAAGTTTCAAGTCTGAGTTTAAATGGTTTATCAGCATACTGCCTACTTAGCAAAGACAAATACTTCAAATAGTATTATGCCACATGGTTGACACCTTGGGATATCTACTGAATGAACCAAACGGGACAGACACATCTGGAATATATCACCATGCCAAACCTTTCTTCTCAGTGCAACTTTAAACAGTTCCTGGTTTTCCTCTTTCCAGGAAAAACATCATTATCTTGTCCAAGGGAGCCAGTAGCCCTTCGTCTCATTTAATCTTCCCAATAATAGCACCTGTCAGCCCCACGGTCACTTCATTAAAGGTCTACAAACACTCAAAGCAACAGCCAAACTCTTCTACTTTGAGCACTGTACGGAAAAAAAAAAAATCCCTCATTAAGTGTAAAGTAATGCAACAAATTGTAAAAGCAAACACATTTGTAACCTTGCCACTTGTTAATGGCTGGAATCTCTGCCAAGAAAAATAAAATACCTTTCCTCATATGTAAATGGGCTGTAGTTTGTCTATAAAACCCAAGGTGCGTCTGTTTCCCACAAAAAACCCTTCAAGAAACATTTCTAGGCCACATTTCACCATAAAAAATAATACATAAATAAATAAGTAAATAAATAAAAAAATAAATTATATTTTAAGTAATGTATAAAATGTTTATAATTTATAAGATTATATTATTAAATTATATAAAGTAATAAAGTTATTTAAAATAATGCATTCCATTAACGAATTTCCAGTCCGATTCAACTTTAAGAATAAATAAATATAACACTCACTTCTACAACTTTTCAAATACTTTTCTGAAAACCGGAAAAGTGGGAAAGTTTTTCAATCTGTTACTGAGACACATGCCAACAAAGCACTCTTCGTTTGATGAGAGCTGAAACAGAGATATGAAGGACCTCACGGCAGGGGAGCCAGTGTCTTAAATTCTCCTCCAGTTGTCAATCAGCAGAAGTGGAGAGATCGAAAGCAAGAAGCAGGGACAGAGAGATTCAGAGATTATGAAAGCTAGAGACCGAACTGTGAGGGAAGAAAGTACATAAGCCGTTTTAAGCTTGAGGCATTTTATAAAGGCTCCTTGAATTTCTCGAGTACAAACGGTGAAGGACACACTGTTCCTAGCGTCAGATGAAAAAGGTTGGCAGAAATGGCACGATGTAATTGGATCAAATATGACTGGTTGGTTTTACGCAACCTCAAAAATTTGACAAAACTGTGGTGAACAAAAAGTTGGTTGCTTTGTATGTCCATCAAATAGTCTTCCTGTCCGAGTGGGTGGATCTTGACCAGAATGAATTGCAACGAGGACCAGATTTATGTCACAAGTCTTCACGACAACACTGACCTTAACCTCGGTGGGGTTCGAGTGACAGCACTCCGTCATTCAACCAGTTACCTCAGAAATCATAATAAACACAGCTAGATGTCGTTTACCTTGACCTACGACGCGGTCACACTGTTGCAGAAAAGAAGAATCTCCCTCGGCCTGCTTTCAAAACACGTCATTACTAAAACAGGCAGCGCTTCCAGAGGAATATTTGTCAGCTTATTAGTAAGCACATTTCATTCGGTGGAAAGGAATAATGAGCGCCACGCTAGAAAATGAAAGTATATCCAGTGGGATCTGGGGAGAAATAGAGCTTAACCATCTAAATCTTTAAATAATTCTGTTGTCTCAAGGTGAAATGTAGCAGTGGGATGCGGCAACACTCAGTAACACTTTCTATGAAGCCTGTAGCCTATATATAATGCATTAAAGGTATTCATAATGCATTACAGTACACATTATAATCAGGTTTAGGTTGTTATGAATAATTGTAGCTGCAGTTAATACATCATAATACTCGTCTTACCACATTCATCGAGTTTGTTAAACTCCAAATGTGATGCTGATTGTGTGCTATAACGAAAAGTCAAATAATTAATCACTGAGTGTTGAAATGTCTAACAACTGTGATTAGACTTTTACAAGTATAAATGTATCATATGAATGCACAGAGAGTGAATAGCACATTAGTAATGCATTTATAAACACTTCATGAAAACTGTTACTTAAAACTCCTTTAAATAACTAACCTTAACTCATTATTTAATCTGAAATAATACACTATTTATCTTAATATATGTAGCTCTGGTCTGAGAAATAGCATCTTGACTCTACTGGCTGGAACTGCTTGGTCTCTTAGTGACACAAAGCTATTCCTGTCTCTCCGCGTGTCTCTATAATTAGAAGCAGACCTGTAAGAGCCACCTTCACTAAATTACCCAGAAAAAGTAAATACCAAATGTGTAATTAGCTTCCATCAACTCCTTACCGAGCACCAGTTAGACTGCAACAAGTGACTGGTGTGTTGGAGAATGAGGGTAGAGGCTTTAGCTGTGTTCCAAAACCTATGGGCTGCCTACCTGGACAGCTTTTTAAGGCATCATTGAATGCTATAATTATTATGCTACCAATTTAAAGATTGAAAACCTGTGTCCCTGTATCGGTCGTCTGACTAAACATCCCATGAGTGGATATCAGTGAGGATGTATTGCATTTGGAAGAGCAGCGATTGCAGCATTGCAGTAAGTCAGTCTGCTTCCTTTGGGTAATTAGTCACACTTCCTGCTACTATTCAATTAAGTCTGGCCTCACACTCACCCGCGACCGAAAGGTGAGTCAAAGCCTGTGGAGAACCAGTGACACACACCAAAATAACTGTGCACTCAATGATAGCATGAACCTGTGACCTTCACTATAGAGAATATATGAATGCACACTATCTGCTTTTCATTTATTTGATTTTTTTTCCCTTCCACACACACACACACACACACACACACACGCACACAGTTGCAGTTAAGCAGATTGTAGAAACACGGATATGTTACTGATTAGATTTAATGCCCAGCACTTTCATGAAGCCTTCAAAAAGTCAAAGTGTGCTGCCAGTTAACTGAACTGCATCCCATCGGCCCTGATATCATAAACTGAGGAATTACGGGTAATGTAGCTACCATGTGTATTTCTGTACCCAAAACCCCCTGATTTTCACATAACCATGATGCAAGAGGGATGCCACATAATAAGTGTCAAACCCAGAGCTCATCTTTGGTTTTGACGTGGCATTAAACTAATATTTAATACAGATGGGGCTGTTTTTCATCTGGATTTTGCTGCACATTCCCGTCACATTGACGTAACTTTAATTGGTTTTATAATCAATAATTATGTGGGCTGGTCAGTCGAACACTTGATGCAGAAACGTCCTCATGTTCCATGGACACAGAGAGTGGGATTATGGTTTCTTTGAATTCACGAGACACATTCTCTCTCTATGTAAATCAATCTGTGCAACCTTCACAAATGTGATTTAACTCGCTGGCTTTCTCTAATGGCTTTTTGATTTGCATCTTCACCCGGACTGCTTGGAGCCTGACTGTCTGCTTAGCGCCCCACTACCAGCAGCTCCCACTAGAGGGCACCAATTTCAATCAATACTGTGGTGTATCTATCGGAGGGTGGGGGGAAGCTTGGAATTTTACCCACAGAAGAAACCAACAAGCAAGAAACCAAAAAATGCTGAGTCATTTTCATCCACTTATAGGTCATTTGAGAATTGAACAAAACGCAAAAAATAATGGCTACAGTTTGAAACAAAAGCCTTGCCGTATAGCAGTGCTGTATATCTCTGTGCTTCAAACCTTATGAACCAATAAAACAGGCTTTCATCACGTCAGGCCGACCTCCTATCAGAGCCGTGGGGTCTGTCATCATTCTTATTGACAGCGAGAATGGGGTTGCTGGGTTTGGGTTTGCTCTGACCTCCACGATCCACACACACACACACACACACACACAGAGAGAGAGAGAAACACACTTTGTAATAGAGCACTTCATTTTGTAGTTAAAAGTCTTTTGTTGAAGACCCAATGAAATCAAAATGAGATGTTCATCACCGTGTGCATCAGACTTAAATCCATCCAGATGCCAGTGTACTTGCTGACAAAATGAATTTCTAACACATTTTTCTCTTTTAGGAAAGACTGGAGATACTGATTGTATCTTCTCACTTTCCACATAACTGTGGACAATCAAATGGTGTTTGTATGAGAACATACTCGTTTGTCCAAAAAAATCCCTTTTTCAACATGAAACCTATCCACACACACCAAACGTTGCTTCTCAAGCAATCGATTAAAGAGATTTTGTTCTACAGCCCCTTATGAAACAAAAATATATTGCAGTATATTGGAAAATATCATGTAATATATTAGGCATATATTCTTATATATATTTATTTTTTCCAATATATTGCAATATATTGAAAGCGGCAATCATTTGTATATTTTGCAATATATTATATAATATATGTGTCATCAATATATTATTATATGTATTCAAATATATAAAATATTAGAAATAAAAAGGGAAAATAATATATTACAGTATATCACAATATATTTTAAGAAATATATTGGTAAATATATTTTCCTTTCGTAAGGGGCATAAATAACACTCATTTTGAAAACCACTTTGTGCATTAAAACTTGTTAAAAGTTGAGTACAGTTACTACAAAAGTACTACAAATACCACAAGGATGTTCATGTATGTGATTGATCAGACAACTTTGGTAGAAACTTATGTTACAGACAACACTGAATTTCAACACGGATGAAAACATTAGTTTCATTAGTTGAGCAATCAGTGTGTTGTTAAATAACAGTAAAATCCACTGAACATACTGCACTTTTATCTCTCACAGCCGTGTTTAAATGTCTTTTAACGTTATTTTTAAGTCATGTTTTGAAATCATTGTGTGATTTAAGACACAAGATGCTAAGCACTGCAGCTACCATCAAGTGGTCAGATTAAGTGCTTGATGAATCAGACAATTGTTGTAGTCCTTTTATAGAACTGTGCATTTTTAAAGCAAAAATCAATGTTAATTCACTATTCTAAAAACCCATTAGAAATTCCAGAGGGAACTTATGGTGAATTAGCCTTCCAGGTCAGCCTAAAAACTGACGTCATGACTGAACACCTCTTTATACAGCAGTCATCCAATCCTCTCCGGGAGAAAAGGACAACATTAGTCATCATACAGAGGAAAAAAGCCAGACTTTTTGTGTGTGTGTGTGTGTGTGTTGATGGATAACACGAGTCTGCACTAAGACCCTTAACAAGTTAGTGGCTGCTAGACATCAAGTTTTAGTCGACCGTGTCACGTTAATTTACTTTATGTAATCCATAATGATGGCATTTACAGTAAAAGCTTCTTTTCTGGATGTTTGAAACATCTGCCAGCGAATGAGTGTGCGTTTGTGTGTTACTCATGTCTGACATACCGTGAGTCATCACTGGTAAGTGACAGCTTCTTATTTTTTTGTGTGTTTACCTCATTTGAGCTTTTTCCTCTGCCTTTAATCAGTGCTGACTCATTCAGGTTCAACTGCACTTCCCGCTATCTGAGTCATGTGACAATCAGAGGTCAGAGGTCAAGAGCACCGCAGTCGTTCAGGATTTCCCTGGGATGCTTTTTAAAACGCCTTGATCTGCTTTACCAGTTTCCCTGCATGAAATTTCCTCCTCCACTCGACTGAAAGCGTTTGCTCGTGTTGGCACACGGCTCATCCTTCCACTCCTTCACTCAGCGCAGCTATAATAACAATATCAGCTCAGGAAAGGAGAGGGGAAACACACAGGCACATGAGTGCACACCTGCCAGGGCAACAGGAAGAGGGAACCCAGTCTTAAGATCACTTTAAGGATGTTTATAAAGGCCAGACTAGCTGCTAGAGGGAGAAAGATGATTCGGAGTCATCTGAACGGAATGTTCAAAAAAAAAAAAAAAAAAAAAAAAAAGTTATATCGTCAGCTTTTAAATCATGGTATTGATTACAACTGAAATGAAGCATAAATAAATAAACAAGAAATTAATATTACTATTTTCATTATCTGTAAGCATATACACTGCTAAAATTCCAATAAAATCAAATAATTTTTTTTTTACAATTTAAATATTAAAATAATAATAATAATCTATAATAATAAGTATAACAGCAACAACATAAATTATTGCGATTTAATTATTGTTATTATTATTATTGATATAATAATAACAGTCATAGTAGTAATTGCAAGTAGTAAGCTTTCTTAGCTTGTCTGTAACTTCCCCCATCACACTTTTTCCTCTCTCTTTATTGTTCAACTGTGTCTTAAAAATACAATCTGCCTCAAGACACTAAAAGACACAGTCACAACTTCAGAGCTCTAATATGATGTGGCTCACAGAGCAAAGCCTTCGGAGATGAGAGCTATCTAAGGAGAGGGCTGTCAGAAGATGAAACCTGAGGGGGGAAACCCAAAATCCCTCTCCTTTCCCCTCTTTCTGCATTTGGCAGGTGGGGAAACTGAGATGGCAAAGGCCCCCCTTTATCTGGCTGGAAAATCGAGTGTCACAAATCACATCAGTTCTTTTAAAAGAACTCTTTAGGAAAGTGTCAACCGCTCTTGCTGCTTTTTTTCTCACTCTCTCCAAATCTAAAGGTCTATTAACTTTCCAAATTATTATATTTCTTCTAGAGTGAACTGCAGTAGTCAAGCCCTGGGCGACAAACAGACCTTGATGAGTTACAATGGCCACGGCAGTAGTATTATTTAAAGGCTGTCGCTAAAAGGCCTCACACACACACACACACACACACACACACTCCTTTCTCTCATTCTCAAAGGGGTTAAAGGTGAAAAAGAAGTGAGCTGCAGGAGTTATGTGATGTATTGGCAGATTAAAGACAAAGATTTGCAGTCTCTCTCTCTCTCTCTCTCTCCCTGTCTCTCTGTCTCACACACACACACACACACACACACACACACAGATGCGAAGCCCTCCAGCATTTGGATGTGAGGACACTATATCCACTCTCTATCTCTGGCCTTCTCTATTTGCCGTCCGTCTAGACCCAAAGTCAACTCTGCAGTCGTAGAGAGGGAAAAACTGAGATCTAAAATTTCAACAGTAATGGCTTGTCAGTTCAGCTGGTCAAGTGTTGAGAACTTCTCAGTGGCCCTTTGAAGCCTTTGCTGTGACCCAAAACTCTCCTCCTGAGCTTTTTTTGGGCCGCCACAGCTGAATGAAAAGCTTAAATAATATCCCAGCTCTCCTGACCACGTGGCTGAAACTAAACAAACACATTTTTCTAATAAGTCCTGTTGAGTACATGGAATACACAAGCGTTTTGATGAACTATTAGTCATTTTTTAGTTATGGGCTTGATTAATGATCTTTAACTTGATATATGTGTGAATGCTGAATACATTAAAGAGGGACAAAAAAACTGGGTTTGAAAACTTCCTGACATTTGGATCCAAATATCTGTTGGGAACTTAATTTGTCACTGCCAGATCTACAGCAATGTGCATGAGCAGGTTGGAATATTTGAATGAATGAATGAAAAAAGTAGGATTGACTGACTAAATGAATGAATGAATGAATGAATGAATGACAATGTACGAGCAAAAGAAGACTGAGTGAGTGAATGAATGAATGGATGAATGAATGAATGAATGACAATGTACGAGCAAAAGAAGACTGAGTGAGTGAATGAATGAATGGATGAATGAATGAATGAATGACAATGTACGAGCAAAAGAAGACTGAGTGAGTGAATGAATGAATGGATGAATGAATGAATGAATGAATGACAATGTACGAGCAAAAGACTGAGTGTGTGAATGAATGAATGGATGAATGAATGAATCAATGAATGACAATGGACGAGCAAAAGAAGACTGAGGGAGTGAATGAATGAATGAATGGATGAATGGATGAGTGAATGAATGACAATGGACGAGCAAAGGAGGACTGAGTGAATGAATGAATGAACAGACAAGTGAATGAATGAATGAATGAATGAATGAATGAAAAAAGTAGGACTGACTTACTAAATGAATGAATGATTGAATGACAATGAACGAGCAAAGGAGGACTGAGTGAATGAATGAATGAATGAATGAATGAACAGAAAAGTGAATGAATGGGTAAAGTAGGACATCATGAATGAATGAACAGACAAGTGAGTGAATGAATGAATGAATGAATGAGTGAATGAATGAATGAATGAATGAATGAATGAGTGAGTGAAGCGGGACTGAATTAATTAATGAATGGATAGATGGATGGATGGATGAATAAATGAACAAACAAGTTAATGAATGAATGAATGAATGAACAGACAGCTAAACAAACTAATGGATTCATGAATAAAAAAATAACAAATTAATAAATGAACAACAATGTATGAATAAATGAACAAACAAGCACAATGAACACAATGAATGAATGAAGGAATGAAGGAATGCTGGACCAAAGGAAATTATGCATAAATAAGTGTACAAATGAACAAACTAACTGATGAAAGAATGAATGAATGAACGAATAAATGAAATGAGGAAAGAAAGAGACAGAATAATAAAAAACAAGTAAATAAGCTGATGAATGGACCAACTCATGAATGTGTGAATGAAAAAATGAGCATGACTAAATGAAGAAATTAATGAATGAATAAATGAACAAGCACATTAAATTAAATACAAATGAACAAACTGTTGAATGAACAAAAGTATGAATCATCAGATTAATAATAAACAAATATTAATGAAAGAATGAATGAATGCATTGAGCTGCTCAGCATGTGCGTCTGGATTTTGCACAAGCCCACTATACACAGACAAACACATCTGTCCTTCATGAAGAACACAGCGTGTCTTAACGCTTTCGTAAACGTGAACCTGACCTGTATTTGAATGAGGACGCAGGACAATCAAAGGAGCTGAATGAAAGAATGACAGTGAGCGACAGAAAATGAGGCAGTGCAGCTCAACTATCCTTAACCTCACTGTGCCAACACGCTGCATCACCATGGAAACAAAAGAGCCTTAAAAATACATGTGAACACAAGAAAACGATGCCGTGAAAAATGACAGAGATAGAGGAATTAGAGATCAGTTTCATTACTTCACTGCATTCTGCTTTCTAAATATCATACTCATAAAGATATTTCTCAAATCATTACTGAAACCTGAGAGGTGTGAAGAGCAAACAATTTTCACCTTTTGTAAAGGTGCATTCACGTTGACTTCTGTTTGATTCACCTTTGTAGACAAAATCCATGACATTTCAATAGGAATCCAAATGATTGGGAAGTTCTCAGAAGGGATAAATATTTCTCCACGAAGATTTTGCATAAGGTTCAGTTGGTAACGCGACAAATGTCACCCACAACAGCCAAAAATGTTTTATAAAAGTGATACAGCACTTGAGGCAGTGTAATATTATCAATATAGTCATAGCTAAATGGGTTATAGACCACTAAACCACCCTTTAGTAGTGACTTTTCTCAATATAGTATCAAAATAAGCCTTCTTATGTCTTTTTTCTTTAAAGGAATATTCCAGGTTCAATATAGATTCAGCTCAACTCAATCTTACAATGGACATAAATGCACTATAAAAATAGTTTTTCACAGTTGTAAAATAAAAAAAATAAATAAATAATTTTTTTTTTTAACTTTTGGCTTGAAAATGTTACATTTAATTCAATATGTTTCTAGACTTTACTTACAATTTATATGAGTTCAAACGTTCAAATACATTATTTGTTTGAAGCTTTTAATTTTTATAAAAAAAAATCACATGATGTACAGTAACTGTTCTGTTAAAACTAATGTTTTATAGTTCATTTTAGAATTGTAATGGCAATCAAACTGGAAAATTGGAGATTGAAATCATGTTAACACGCTTATTTCAAAGCTTAAAACATTGAGCACTCTCCAAACTGCTTCGATTCACTTCCATTGTAAATGTCTCACTGTTACCCAGATCAAGTGAAATGATTTGTTTGCGCCATCGATTGAGAATCCAGAATACTATTTAATTGTCACTGATACTGAACTCAAAATGCTATATTGCCTCATCATAATGGTTTGTATATAATAAAAATGAACCATAAACGTCTTTATTTACTATAGAAGTCTAGTGTGCTATTAAAGGCACTAGGCCAGCATGTGTACTCTCCCGTCTAACAGAAAAAATGGGAAAGAGCAACAGGAGGGAAGAGGTTTGTCTGGTAAGCTGATGAGAGAATCAGGTGCTGAGTCGTCTGGTGACATAATATGATATAAAAGCCATCTCATCCCAGACTGCTTTCTCCCGTTCTGTCTCTCTCTCTCTCACTCCGATATGACTGGAAACGTGAGCCACTGCGACAATCGATTTTCCAGCTAGCCCTTCCTGCATTTTTTCTTCCTTTCTTTGCAAAGAGAAAGAAGCAAAGCGTGTTTTTGATTTAGCATCTCAATATGTGGTGGCGGGGCACGAGCTATAGAGGGAGAGATCGCCTTTCCATTCCTATTAAGTTCTCACATAGAGGCAGGCACTGCCGCAGCAGGCGAGCGGCCGGTGTGATTTTGTATGATTACTTTATTACCAATTTGCTCTGGACGCACCAGTAAATATCCTAGTGATATAGTGGCACAGGCTAATAGCCTGTAAATGTCTGTTTGATATGAATGAGGCTGGAATGATGGAGCGATGTTGCGCGCATCCGTTGTGGCAAGTCTGACTGCACGTCTATCCAATCCAAATAGCCGTGGAAAGTGACGGTCACTCGCAATTTGAAAAGTGGGGCTTCACTGGAGTCATCAAGCAAAGGCTCTTGAGAAATACATCCATCAGTTCTGATAGAAACCAACAGAGAATGAGTGTGTGTGAGAGAGACAGAGAAAGAAAGAGTGAAAAAGGAGAGGCAGGCAGTGCATGTGCAGTTTAGATGTGTCTGTCTGGATGCAGTGGCCAATCGCCATTAAATACCATATGCTCATAAGACACTTGAGACATTTTAAAAAAAGATTTTTTATTGCCTTTTCTTTGAGTTACTGGATTAATATATATATACATATATATATATATATATATATATATATATATATATATATATATATATATATATATATATATTAACCATTAAATAATGATGCACAGAAATTTCGGGAACTGAAAATGGAGCCTCCAGCCCAAATAGCAAAAATATAAGTGTTTAATTTGCACTTATCTGATGACACGTTTGAACTGTGTCAGTGCACACATTTCATGCACCTGATGTGGATCTTTTCACAGGGACCAAAAATGATGCTCGAGTAGCGATATTTAAAATATTTTAGCTGAATTTTATGTAAAATAAATATATAAAAAGGACATTCATGGACAAGAATTTTTAATTAGATGTTTAATTCATCACCTGAAAACATGACACTCTGAACAGCAGAATGTTTAATTACGGAAATCTAAATTACTCTTTTAAGTTTAAGGCTTTCGATTAAAAAAAAAAAAAAAAAAAAACTCCAGCTGGTGTTTCTGTAAAAATAAATAATTTGGAGCATAACTACTATTAAAATCAGACTTTCATTTTTTGCTTGGCAGATGATAAAACAGGTAAAAAAAAAAAAAAAAAAAAAATTCCCACTGAAGAAGAGAAATCCAGAGACCAGATAATCATTGAGACTTCTTCGAACAGTAAGCAACCACCTAGCAACCACTCAGAACACCCTAGCAACCACATAACAACTTCCTTAAAATAATTTACAACCACACAACACCCATAGAAACCAAGCATAATATTGTAGCAACGTTAAACAATCAAAATGGCAGGGACTTGTTTGTTTGTCCTTTTCTTTTCTTCTTTACCTTCTTTCTTTTCTCACGCTCCTCTTGTTTTTCTCCTTTTTTTTTCTCTCTCTCTGGGTCATGTAGCGCTTTCAGGGAGCTCTGTTGGAGGTTTTTCTAACATATGTATTTTGGTCGCTTTAAACTCATTCATCAGACTCTAACCGTGGCCTCTTTGAACGCAAAACGGCAAATAAAAGGAACTTTTTTAAGAGCGTGATGATTTTCTGAGAGAGAGAAACCACTAATTACCACAAAACCGAAAACGTTCATCTCTGGCGATGTAAACTGGCACAGACTTGAAAAAAAAAAAGAAAACCCTCCAAACAACACGCATTGACAGTGTCTCTGTGAAAATCTGCTCTCTGGCCCAACTCATGAGTCATACTGACCGATAAAAATGCAGTCCCGGGGAATGCTTTGTAAATGATACACAGCCTGCTCAGAAAAGGTCTTTAAATCTGCTGCCTGTAACTCAAACCCGACTGCTGGTTTTTGTGGTTCATGTCAGTAATTCTTCCCAATGGGCAGAAAAGTGATATTTTGCTGCCGTAGGGGGAATGCCCTTGTCACCACAAACTCATCTTACCCCTCACATACGCTCACACACAGCCTAGTGCTGAGAAAACAGTCTCTTTCATAATATGTCAGATCACACATGGGTAAAGCGTTCTGTCATTCCCACCTACGTGTTAGCGCACCTGATAAAAGTTCTAAAGCTCCATACAGACCCGCGGTTCTCCCACTGGAACTTGATCCCTTGCACTTCACAGCTCCCAGAAGCTCCAGCACCTGCTGCATTGTTTCACATGTGCCCTGAATACAGAAGTAGAGCCGCGTCAAACGCGCACGTTTGAGGAGAGATGGCAAACTCTCTGTGAAAATCTGCTCAAGCGTCAGGCCTGGTGTTCTCTGTGATCATGTGTGTATAAAAACAAGGACCAAAAGCACTGAACACAATATCACTGTCAGATTCTATTCAGGACATGGCCTGTGGTGTCAGAACCCATAAATTCAAGTGAATCGGTTTTGTTACGAGTTCTGTTTAACAAAAATTACATGTTTGGGGACCTAACGTTTTATTTTTTCTTCACCATATGTTTTATTGTTGCCTAATTCTGTGTTTTAGAATTTCTAATTATTTAAATGCTTTTCATTTTTCTTTTAATGACTGAAAATTAAGCAAACTTTATTTTTTTGGTAAACAAAGATTCACTATTAAAAATAAAACACCATTAAAATACGGTCTTGAGAACGAGTTCAAGACCGAGCCCGAGTCTCTAGAACTCAACACTGTCTAATTCTTTAGAAGAAAGACTTTTTATACACTGTATTATTAAAAAAAAAAAAAAAATAGTACTGGAGTATGTTTTACATGAAAATACCATTGCAGTCTTTCTACTTCAAATTTTCAAATGTAATTAAATGCTTCTTGATGTTTCTTTGTAAATATGAGTGCAATTTTTAAGAGCGATTTCTGAGTGACAATTATTTCACCACTTTATTTGTTCAGTGTTGGAAGGAAATCAGCATATTTCTGATGACATCAGGAACTCTCTTAACAGCGTTACGAACTATGTATAGCGTAGTAAAAATTATGTTATGAAGAGAGGTCTTAGTGTAATCTGCAGTGCAAATTTAGTTCTCATTTTCCTGTCTGGATTTCCCTTTCTCAAAATGAAGACTTTAAAACCAAAGTGAAAATGCACAAAGAATGTATCACACGAGAAAACGTTTATTCAGTTATTAAGTGCTGCTTTAGATAAAGACTGTAACTACTCCTCGTAATGTTCATGTCATCAATAAAACTGACACAAAACTTTGCGTCTTTATGGAGCTCTGCTAAATATCCACAGTGCCTCTGAGGCAGTAATAATCTCATGTCTCTTTTCCACATGGCCACAGACCCCCCCCACCCCCCACCCCCCACCCCCCACCCCCCCCCCATCCACATACCCCGTGAGGTCAGATGAGCATGGCAGGTATGCAGCCTTGGGCTGGGATCTCATTGTAAATATTGGCCTTATCTCTTTTTCTGTTTGACTTCTGCATCCATTCATCTCCCTAATGGTCACTTGCTAAATACCTCCCATTTTGGTGAGCTGCACAAGCATCTTGTAGACTAAAAATGGTCCCAGCAGGCAGATTCCTGTTAAACTTTCACTCACAGTATCTCTTTAGAGGGCTTAAGTCAGAAGATCTTAGAGTTCGTATCATGAATCTTCATGTGATTTATCAAGAGTGAGGGGTGAACCACCATGTCTGTGCCCACACATGCATATGATTTAAGATTGGACCACCAGATAAGCTCAGCTCTAACTTTATCTTTATTTCATCTCTAATAGATCTGGAATGTGATCTATCAGTACTTCATTTATCTCCATTCCATCCTCAACAATATGGTGGCCCAGAAGTGCACAACACATCAGAATCTCCACAACACAATGGAAACAAGCCGTAACACAATGACATTAGCACAACAATGGAAACAAACCATAACTCAACTGAAACAAGTCACAACTTAACCAAATTAGCAAAACTCAGTGGAAACAAGCCACAACACAACAGAAACAAGTTGCAACACAACGGAAAAAAAGCCGCAACACAACAGAAACATATTTTGCAACAACGAAAACAAGTCACAGCACAACATAAACATATTTCGCGACAACGAAAATGAGCTGCGACACAACAAAAATAGCACAGTGCTATGAAATTGGCACAACACAACGGAAACAAGCTGCAACACAACTGAATCAACACAACGCAGTGGAAACAAGCCACACAACACAATGGAAATAAGTTGCAACACAACAAAATTGGCACAATACAATTTAAACAAGCCACAACACAATGAAATTAGCATAACACAACAGAAACAAGTAGCAACACAACAAAATTAGTACAACACAATGGAACAAGCCACAACACAGCTAAATGAGCAAACATCACTATGAAATCAGTCCTACTAAAGGGCTACTGTACAACAACTTTCTAAACAAGAGATTTTCAAGCTTTTTGATGGCAAAGACCCCCAAAACTGATGATTTACTCCTGAGAGACTCACTTCCTAAAAACAATAATTGGCTTTTATAACATTACTGTACTGAAGCAAATTAATAAAACCTTTAATTGAGATTTAATAATTAACATTTAAGTAGCACCACCCTGGGAGTTCCCTAACCGAAGTTTACAAAGCTCTTTGGATTTTTCAATTTTGAATGAACAAATGACTAGGCTACATGGCCAAACGAATAAATGAACAAATGAGCACTTCACTATCTGTTCCTTTAATATGCTGGGGAAGCCTGATGAGAAAGTGAGAACTGATTTGTGGCAGCTGGTGTGTGTATTTTGTTTTTCATGAGCGGATGCAGCTCACTGTGAGGAAGAATCCAACGAAGAACAAATGTCACTGAATGAGCGTGTGAAGACAATTAAACTGCACAAAAAGGGATGGTCTGCATTGGAGAAACCAGAGTGATGTCAGAAGACATTAACATTAACAGGAGATCAGTCTCCAGCTGAGGAAACGACATTAGACCACAACTGCTCTGATACATCAGGTCCATTTCCGCGACTAAAGGGCTTAACACAGAGTTTAATTAGAATAACAGGTCAAGATTTGTATCGAAACACAACAACAGGGACAAATTCTGTATTAAGACACAATCTCCATCGATGGCAATTAGATCTGAGAGTCTTATCAGTCACCTTGACTCTTTAACAGTATAACCAATGCAGTTTAAGACAGTGCTCTCGGTTTTCTTAAGCAATGATAGAGCAGGTTATCTCATTGCGGCAGCCTTGGCTAATCGAATTCAGAGCACCAGATACAATCAGCTCAATGTGTCACTAGATTAGTGAGAATTTGTGCATGTGGTAGCTCTGGTAACGGTGGAGGGGGCTTCCTTCCTGATGAGCACACAACATCAGCACTGAGTATCAAGAGATAAAAAAAGAGACAAAGAGCCTTGAATTTGTTTATCAGGAGGAAATGAGAGAGATGGAGTTGACAGGGATTTGTTCCTGATGAGCCGTGCATCAGGTGCTCCTTAGAGAGAAGGGATATCTATTAATAAGATGCATGTGGAAGGATGTTTGATTGAACCTCGTTGTTGTTTGTCTGACTGTCTCTTTTGGGCCTTTCCTATTTTGCCATTTTATCTCATTGTAGAACGATGCAAACACACAAAAGCTGTGTGTTCGGAATGGAATACCAGTAGTCTACATAAAAACTGAGTCAAGAAAAAGAATCAATCAAAAGTCAAGCCAAGCATGATGCATTGTGGAATACTGTATCCATTTTAGTGTGCTCTACATAAAATCCTGCATACTTAGTATTCATACACACAATATACACAACATACAGTATACTGCAGAAATCAATTGAGTAGTATGATATTCCATATATTGACACACACACACACGCAAGAACATAGAGACACACATACAGTTAACACTAATAGACTGCTTTACAGTGCCTCAAGTTGCAAAGTCATACTGCCTGCTGATCCAAGTCGAGTGAGTGAGTGAATCAGTGGAGTGGAAGCAGAAACCACATGACCAGTTTGGCCATGTTCCACTCAGGTAGATAAGCAGCAAGCTCATAGCACACTAACACGCTCCGAATTTTCAAATCTGCATTGTCTCAGAATGAAGAAGAACAGCCTGAGGAAATTGTTTCCAAACAAGAATCCTCCCGGATATAGAAAGATCTTCTCTCTTCTAAGTTTTGCTGTTCACATGACCTCAGCCAGCTCTCTCAGCTGACCCCAAATTAACTACCCTTCCTCCCACTCTTCTTCCTCTTTCTGTGCCTCTCAGGAACACAACAGTATTGGGAAACTCAAAGAAACAGAAGAAATATCTAAAGAGAAATCCCTGGTCTACTGTAGAATGCATTAGAAACATCTCCAAATCCAAGAATATTTTCACATCATTTTGACAAATCCAAGCCCAAGCTTTGAGATACAGTGCATACAGGTGGTGTATCAGAGGAGAAATCACCACTACTACATAGCTGAAAGTTAAAGAACAAGACTAAGCAGTTTAAAGTTTCTGTCGCACTCTCACTTTTCATGTTTCATGGCTGATTTCCAGCAAGTGTAAACCTCTTACACAACATGAGAGACATGAAAGCGAAAACATCGGCGGTCACGGGAGTCAATGCCGCCCCCATCATAAACAACAGCTCAGGGAAAACAATAATCTGGATCTGGTCCAAACAGGTGCTGATCATTTCCTCCAGTCAGCAGCGACCGATCTGAAGGAAAGCACTTTTACGGCCTTATGGTTATGGTTTCATTATGTGTTTTAAGGCTTTTTTAACTGGCTTCCAGCTTATCGCTGACTATCTAGAGCAATGGAGATAAATAGAGATGTTTCTTTTGTATCAGTTCCAGCTGAGGTGAATAATAAGACTTCAAACACAAAAGTTGCACACAGGTTTTTGACAAAGGTTGACAGGTATTGATGTTTTCTAATGCCTTAAGAGAGCACAGGTGGCTTTAAAAAGCCTCTTTGAAAACTATTTTGAGGGGGATTTGTATACTCTCAATTGGCATGAAGTGTACATATACCCTGTGGAAAATTCAATAAAACCCTGTGTAAGGTAGCAGCTAGTTCTACATGATTCTAGTTGGTCCAAACTGAGTACAAGTCACTTCTGGTTTCAACCTAGTACACCAACTTGACTGGTAGACAAATCTGGACCAGCAACATATCTACTGTATCTTGTTCAAAAACCATCTGGACCACCTTACTTGTGCTGGTATGACTTTCCAGTAAGTGGAGTTTACCAGCAGTGCACCAAACAAAATATGACATGGTATGGTATTATACATGGTAACATTTTTATAAGAGGATCCACATACAAAAACTGATAAACACAAACATATGTAGGCCTGGAGACACTAGCACTATTTTATCTTTCATTTAATATATTATGCTCTCTTAAGAAGACAAGAAAACACTGGACGACTGTTGTCTGGAACCTGTGGGAAGATGAAGGTGGCATCAAAGTATCTCTCCCACAGTGTCAGATCACACAGTGCTCCAGATGACCCTTCCGTCGATCTGTAAGTGTACACTGGCAGATACCACTGAGAGAAACGAGAACACAAGATCACCCTGACAATCGACTGAAAAGCAGTTTGTATTTCATCAAAGCTGACACAGAGACTTTGAAGTCGAATTTCATAAAAGCATAACACATGCAGTGCAGTTTATGTGAGACTTACTCTCTGGGAATGTGTGTTCTTGTATGGGCCAATCGAGTTAAGCCAGTAGCAACAGGAACAATCTTCAGTTTAGCAGTAAAACATGATACTAAACACTTCACTGCAATGCTAATTCAAGAAAACAAACCTTTCTCACATTTGGATCCTGTGTTTCCTTTGAGACTTTGTGGAGATTCATGATTTCCTGTGAGACAGTGGGTTGTGGGAATGAGGACAGAGAAAGCATGGATGCAATCATAGCAGTTTTAAAGAAGAGTTTGCTAATAACTCCCCTACCCTCTCTCACACTCTCTCTGCCAGATGATATTGCATAACCATCATCAAATCAGTTCTCGACGTGGGAACGTCAACGACTGTACCAAGGAACTGCTTGTTTTAAGCCAGCTGTGGATCTGTCTGCTTGTCTATGATTGTGAATGTAGGACAATGGGTATTTGTCCAGTCGTGAGCAATAGGATCAAAGCCTTCTATCTTATCATCAGGCACCTGAATGGATGTGGTGTATTCATAACACCTGCACGATTATGACTAAGCAGAACCCGTGCTGCCCATCTGGATGTACCCTTCTCTGCAGGACTGTGACGTCCATGTTCCTCTTTCGACTCATTAGCGCAGCAATCTGCACCATTTCACACTCCCTGTTAGGCTTCAAGGTGGCATAAGACACTTTAAAAATATTGTGTCTAAAAATGCCAGATCAACTTTCGCAATTCCACCCAGGGGTTTCGAAAATTGCAGACCTGCCAAAAGACCAACAGCTGGAGATTAGAAGGGATGTCAGCAAATAAATCTGTGAAGCAGAAGAGGTCGAAAAATAAAACAGTACACTGGTGCATGACATAGTTATTATACAGGGCACGGACAACAAATAATAAACACAACAGTACTGAATTCAGTAGCTCTAACAAGCTACTATGCTAAAAGACTCCAAGCTCACAAACAAAGTTCTTCATAACCACAGATTAGATTTTAACACAGGGAAGAAAAGCCACTTTGGCAGAGGTGATGGTCTTAAACCAGCAAACCTGGCATTTGCATCTTGACCTTGGAAAATGAACAGAGAGTGTGAACATCATTAGGACTCTCTCTCTCTATATATATCACCTCCCTAATTAATAAACCCAAATGCAAAGTTCGGTGAATATTTGTAGCTTTGGGCAATCAGTGTATCATGGCTGAAGGTCATAGCTGGGGGACTTAGGGCTACAAGAGTAATTAACCACAGGCTTTTTGAAAATATCTACTCTGGCTAAAGGGTCAATATTGCGTGTGGGATGCTTATAAGAAACTACTTTCCACAATGCTCTCAAATTCCGAGAATGGTGAAAACACTGTTCCATAAAACCTATTAACCCCTATGATCTAGCAGAGCTGTTTCCAATGTCAGGACACGGTAAAGTTCATGACAGGCTTAACAGGGAGGTGATGACTGCAATTGTAGGCAAAACTTTTGAAGGAGGGGATAGATTTATTACACTCACACAGTATAGGCTGAATCTTTGGATTGGCTTCCTTTTTTCACTCTACAGAACAGGAGAGAATATCTCTGTCTTGCTTTTTGCTTCTCATTTCTCTCTCACACACATTAAGAGTTCCCACCTGAGGGGCCCTGCGCTCAGAGACTGTCCAAACAGGGCAGACATGTATCCGTGAGTCTGAGGAAATGCTGCCAAGCACAACAGTATAAAGTTTCAGCCGTCACCCTTGAGAAGCCGTCCACTTTTTCTCGAACCAAACCACCAGCAGCAACCTACATGACCCTGCTTCACTGTTTAACCAACACCCCTCAGTAGGTCACTTTAAAGATATTCTCTCCCTGATGTTTATATGAGTATGAATCTAAATGTGTATATCTATGTCAGTGCGCGTAGATTATGCCCTGTCGCTCTTATCCAGACAGGAAGGGCGATGTTTGGATTGAAAGCAACGGTTGCAGAGGCAGACAGTGTCTCTGAATTGGCCTGAATTGTCAACGTTTGCTCACAGAGGATCCCGCTGGGCCAGCATGAGGCCAAGGCCGTCACCTGACTTGCTCCTGTCCTCTTGCAGCTGTGTAAATACAGACTACGACACATTCGCTTGAATGCACAGAGTGCTGCTCCGTTGGAAGCCCACATCAAAAAAACAGGTGGATTTTATAATAGTAGTGTCTGCATGCAAGACATTTAGCCATTGTTGGAATGGTTTATGCACACATAGATAGATTTGTTGACCTTTATTGAGACAGTCACGCATACATCTGTATGTCTTTGCAAACACATCACATGCAGATGCTAGAGAGCATGTGATGCTGGTTTTCCAAATTTGATTAACTACTTAGGCACTGATTAGTTTTTGTGTTCAAGCCAGGTGCAGCTATTACATTTATATTCTTGCAGTTATGAGCCTGAAATGTAGGAAATACACAGGGCTTCCTTCTGCACCTGACCTTCTTGTGTACAATCAGCCTTGGCTCGATTTGAACCCTTAAAGCCTCTTCTGAGGGAAGCAGACCACCCCTGAGTTTTACTACACCAAACGCTTTGAAAATCCAGACATTAGGCCTGGGCCCGTCAGCCCGTATGAGAGATCAAATCAAAAACATCCGACACAAAATGTACTTTTTTTTTTCTGAGGAAGTCCAACACGGTTGTTAAATGATTCATTATGGACTGCTGTGGAACAAAAGACTTCAGAGACCTGCCTCAGTCATAGATAAACCAACGTCAATCAGCAGGTGACCTTTATAAAGAAGCCACTTAACTGCTGAAAAACTGGACAGTATAGGAATAGACCTAAAATGGTCATGTCTTATAACCTATACTGAGAAAGAGGAGGTTGATATTCCAAGCCATGAAGATGTGAAAAAAGACAGAGTCTCTACTGACCAAGTGCAAGGGTAGCAAAGAGAGAGTGAGACATTGAATCTAAAGAGCAAACCCCAGAAACATATGCACTCATCAATTACTCGCAACCTCTGGGAGAGTACTTGTGGAATTTTTCAGTGTGGACAAATAGAGCCAAGGCCAATCTCTTCCTTCTGAGAGCCAGGGCCTTATGAATGGTTGCCAGGCGTATGAGAGAGATGAACATAATTCTCCATGTCACTGACCATCAACAAGTACAACAAATAGTTGAACAAATTTCCTAAATTATAGTCTTTACAGTAGTGGGAATGGAAGTCCTGTTGGAGCTATCAGCGGGGGATCGTGTTGGAGAGACCACATATGCAATTCTGGTTTAAAGCTGCCCGATAGCTTCACCAGTCTGTGCGAGTCTTGTATAAGTGGTGTACCCCTTAATGCAGATGTGGTCCAATCCAAACATTCCTTAAGGAGCTGTCTGCCAGGGTTAAGAAGTTTGGTCTCTCTCTATACCATCATCTGCCTTCTCAAGGTCTCGACAGAAGGCTTAGCTATTGGCGGATGGCTACCCCTGTCCTGGGTTCAATGGGTTCTCTAATCTCTATTACAGGGTACCGTTGAGTCCCATCAAAGCCAGGCCTCTATATTGTAGATCACGCAATGGCTTACCGAAATAACAACCTTTCCTTTTTGTCCTCAATCAAGAGCATCACGTAAACCAAAGCCCAATCTGCTCTCCATTTCCTATGAGCAAGAGATGAAAGATCAGGTGCATGTGGCATTCATGCTGCCTCTTGGCCAGACGTAAAAAAGTCCAGCTTTTGGCAAGCACACCTCTTCTTTCATCCCAAACAGACTCCCCCACTGGACCCCCTGTCTCATTTTAATCCTTTCCTTTCAGGGTGCAACAGAAAGCTTATGGACCCAATATCTATTCATGCAAGCCATCTGAACACATTGTCTGTGAGTCAGTGAGTTCACAGTGTTTGTCACCCTGTGGTCTAGAATAAGTCAGAATGAAGTAGGACTAAAACGGAGGTGGGTCTATTTCCCAAGCTCGTTTGCAATACCTACAGCTATCATAAAAGAGAGGCACTATCTGGGCAGATTGTAAAATCAGTTAGTAAGATGGTGGTGGGCATGATACACTGTTAACTTTACTGCTCAAAGCGTACCTGGCAGCAAAGAGGCAGGATCCAAAGTAAAGTGCATCCAGAGTGGGTCTGCAGAAAAGAGTAAACAACTGGCCTATTAAAGTGTAACTGCTTTCAGCCAGCAGCCAAGTGCTACTTCAGAGTATAAACCTGAGAAAACAAGCTCAGACCCACAAACACACTCACAACATGCACATAAACAATGAAGGATCAGGGCAAGCCTGGCACGCCTGTAGTTCCTCTGTCTGCCAGGCAAATATTTTAAGAACTATGCCTACCCACAGTAAAATACTGTGCAAAAACATTGCTTCTCGGGTCCAAGTTTTAATGTTTGCCATCATACTCCTTTTACATTTATGTGGGAGCAATTTGATTGGACCACCAGGAATACATATCCAACTTGTTGACTAATCACTAGACCTGCATGGAATCTGTGCAAAGCTCTATGGAATTGGGGGAAAAAAAATATACCTCCCTTTGCTAATCTGATCAGAGTGCATTCAGTGATATAAACTCCTACTTTAACTACTCATACTTTTTAACCACATCCATTCCAGAATTACACAGATTTTCAGCCCACAATCAATGCACAAATATAATGCAGGGATCAAAAATAAATATTATTTTTTCTACTCGTCTAAAGGTAATTCCATAACTAACACTACCCTACTCTCTGTAGCATTGCACTTTATATATGCAAGGAATATCCATGTCCATATATACAGGTGTATCTCAATAAATTTAAATGTAGTTGAGAAGTTAATTTCAGTAATTCAACTCAAATTGTGAAACTCGTGTATTAAATAATTTCAGTGCACACAGACTAAAGTAGTTTAAGTCTTTGGTTCTTTTATTTGTGATGATTTTGGCTCACATTTAACAAAAATCCAACAATTCACAATCTCAACAAATTAGACCATTAAAAAAACTGTTTTAGTGAATTGTTGGACTTCTGGAAAGTATGTTAATTTACTGTACATGTACTCAATACTTGGTAGGAGCTCCTTTTGCTTTAATTACTGATTCAATTCAGCGTGGCATGGAGGTAATCAGTTTGTGGCACTGCTGAGGTGGTATGGAAGCCCAGGTTTCTTTGACAGTGGCCTTCAGCTCATATGCATCTTTTGGTCTCTTGTTTCTCATTTTCCTCTTGACAATAGCCCATAGATTCTCTCTGGGGTTCAGGTCTGGTGAGTTTTCTGGCCAGTCAAGCACACCAACACCATGGTCATTTAACCAACTTTTGATGCTTTTGGCAGTGTGGGCAGGTGCCAAATCCTGCCGGAAAACTTGGAGTTGTATTACTAAAATAAATGAACTTTTCGATGAAATTCTAATTTATTGAGATGCACCTGTATATAATATCCAATAATTATACATATTATCAATTCTAATATAATAATACATTTTATTATATTATAATATAAAATGATACAGTTATAATGAAACATGTACTGACACTTTCAATATTATCACAAGTTTCTTTTTTTTGGTTTTACAAATCATTTTTGCTAACAAACAAACAAATAAATAATCTATATTTATGTTAGCCATCTAGTTTCTTATTGAATCTGCAGAACCTGCAAAATCAGTGCAGTACATGGAATTAAAAAATGGATTAACTTTCCATTTGCAACACAGCAAAGGCTTGAAACTCTCACACAGTTACTGTTGAGCCCTGTAAAGTCATACAAAAAAAGAGACCTTCAACCATGGGGTAGTACACTAATTCACCCAAAGGTCACCTTTCTGTCGAGATGGTGAAAAACATATATTTTTTCCTTTCCCCGTCTCCCTCCCTCTTTTCTTTTCACCCAATCTTTCATTCTGCACATCTGTAATGCTGCACTCCAGCATCCTGTTTTTATGCAACTCTCAGCAAAACAGGCTTTGCCCCCTAAGGCAGCAAGTGCAAGGATCATCTTTTGCCCAGAATATAAGAGCTGTCACATGCTGCCACACCTATGAACAATTTAACAGAAAAGCAAAAATTGCTGGCAAGTAGTTCCAAGGCTGTTGCGGTTTTGAAGTACACACAGAGATACATAGCAGCACAGCAGGAACTGGCATTTTCTCAATGCGGTGCTCTTTAGCCGGTGGCGATGTAACTTAGCCATCCTTCGTATGACTAATAGCTCCCGTCAACGTGGGAAAATGAATATCAGTGCACGCCTTGGTTATATACACCAGCAAAGCAGCCCGCTTGGAGACTCTGTGCCAGTGCTACGGGTGTACGTACGTCTGGCATATGAGTGTATGTATGAGATCAAAGGATACAAAGCATGGCACACTCCCACCCTATATAATGTGCTTCTAATCTAAAGCTACCTCTTAATGGGTTTTAATTAAACCCGATTTACTCCAGATTACTATAATATTGGCTCACTTTGACTACACAGAAAGGAGGGTTGTGATCCGTGAAAGACAAGCAGACCTCTTCATCCACCCTCTCTTCCCTTACCCAGTCCTATTTGTTCTTTCCCTTCTTCTCTCAGCTGCTCCTTTATAAAATTACTATAAAGCATGAGTGAGAGAGAGCGGAAACAGGCAGATGTGGGCCGATTAAAGCTTTAAAAGTCTGCAGTAGGTGCTTCCAAGTCTTTCTCATGCACATCTTCTTTGAAGGTGAGCAGGGGTGTGAGCCAGACACACATCACCACTTCAGCACGCAGTGCCAATTCAACTGAACTAGCCTTGCTGAAAAGACCAGCATTATGCTGTTTTAGATGCTGGGGTACTGGCACTGGTGAATGTGTGCTGGTGCACTGGTCTATCCATTAGGCTTCTTAAAGGGATGGAGAAAATTATGTTGTAATTTTCTTGCACTCATGTTGTTCTAAACCTGTATTGTAATTTGCTAATTAAAAAGAAAACTACTAAAAATAGATAAGTGATTAAATGAATGGATGAATAAACAAACGAATGCATTAATGTTTTCTTGGCATCATTTATATTATACTGGATAATGTATTATTATTTTAAATTAGCTTTGTTTGTATTTTTTTATTTTAATTTTAGTTTGTTCTAGTAATTTTGTTGTGCTTTTCTCTTTGATTTTTGTAGATACCCGGTATGCCGATATTTATCAACTTACTTTGGCCAATAGCCAATGCCCATACCAATATATTTCCTTTTGTTTGGAAACAACACCAAGTCTTGCATGTGTGGAAATTATAAACACATAATTTTTAATAGATCGTAGGAGATAAGTGTATGAGTGTATAAATAGTGTTGTGTGTTCCACAGTTATTGTCAAGTGTTCATGAGATGCATTGCATGAGGGAAGAAATTGCTCCTGTGTTTGGCCGTTCTGGTGTTCAGAGCTCTGTAGCATCGACCAGATGGCAACAGTTCAAGAAGAGAGTGTGCTGGATTTGAAGGGTCCCGAGTGGTTTTGCCAGCCCCAGATTTTTTGCTCACTCTGGATGAGTACAGTTTTTGGAGTGGGGAGGGTTGTACCAATGATTCGCTTAGCAGTCCGGACTACCCTCTGTAGTCTCCTGAGGTGAGATTTGGTAGCTGAGCTGAACCAGACAGGTACAGAGTAAACTTGTTTTTAGCAACTCCTGTGGCAGGTGGAACTTCCTCAGCTGGCGAAGGAAGTACAACCTCTGCTGATCCTTATTAACAATGGAGTCAATGTGAATGTCCCACTTCAGGTCCTGAGAGATAGTGGTGCCCAGGAACCTAAATCGCTCCACTGCAGTCACAGTGCTGTTCATGATGGTGAGTGGCGGAAGTGCAGGAGGTTTCTCCTGAAGTCCACGATCATCTCCACAGTTTTGAGCGTGTTCAGCTCCAGGTTGTTAAGGCTGCACCAGACAGCCAGCTCTTTATCCTCCTGTCTGTAAACAGACTCATTGCCATCCTGGAAAAGTCAGATGAGTGTGGTGTCGTCTGCAAACTTCAGGAGCTTGACAGAGGGGTCTTTAGAGGGTGCAGTCATTGGTGTAAAGGGAGAAGAGCAGTGGGGAAAGAACACAACCCTGAGGAGCTCCAGTGTTGATCGTACGAGAGCTGGATGTGAGTTTTCCCAGCCTCACTAGCTGCTGCCTGTCTGTTAGGAGGCTGTTGATCCGCTGACAGATGGAGGTGGGCACGGAAAGCTGAGTTAGTTTGGGCAGGACGAGGTTTGGAATGATCGTGTTAAAGGCCTAGCTGAAGTCCACAAACAGGATCCTCACATAAGTCCCTGGTCTGTCTAAATGTTGCAGAACATAATGCAACCCCATGTTTACTGCATCGTCTAAAGACCTATTTGCTCTGTAGGCAAACTTAAAGAGGATCCAGCAAGGGTCCAGTAATGTACTTCAGGTGGGCCAGCACCCCTATTTCAAATGACTTCATGACCACAGACGTTAGAGCCACAGGCCTGTAATCATTTAGTCATGTACGTTTGGATTTATTTAGGATGGGGATGATGGTGGGGCATTTGAAGCATGAAGGGACTTTGCACAGCTCCATTGATCTGTTGAAGATCTGTGTGAAGATGGGGGCCAGCTGGTCAGCACAGGATTTCAGACAGGCTGGTGTAACACAATCTGGGGCTGGTGCCTTTTTCCTTTTCTGCTTCCGGAAGACCTGGCGCACCTCGTCTTTGCTGATCTGAATTGCAGGTGTGGGGGAGAGGTGGGTTGCAGGAGGTGTGAATGGTCATGAGGAGAGGTGTTCTGGGTGGGTGTGGTTTTTTTTCTTCAAACCTGCAGCAAAACTCATTCAGATCGTCTGCCAGTTGTTGATTCTCCATGGTACTGTGGGATGGTGTCTTGTAGTTGGTGATCTCTTTCAGAACTGAGTCCTTAGTGTTTCCGAATAATTCCTCTTTGCCACTCCGATCTCCTTTTACAGTGTGTATTTGGCCTGTTTATACAAGACATTGTCTCCCTTCCTGTAAGCATCTTCTTTGGCCTGATGGAGCTGTCTGAGTTTGGCAGTGAATCATGGCTTGTCGTTGTTGTAAGTTAGAAGAGTACTGGTAGGAATGCACATATCTTCACAGAAACTGATATATGATGTTACAGTTTCTGTCAGCTTATCCAGATCATCCAGATAAAAAGCCTTTATTCACATTCTGGCCATCTCAATAAACAATTAACATCTCAATAAATGCATCAGTGTGCAGAGCTTTAGGCATTTTGATCGTGTCTGTGATCTCATGTTTACGGAGTCGGCCAGAATGTGAATAAAAGCTTTTTTTTTACATTTTGGGCCTTGTATTCTATTTTGTTCTCTCTTTTTTTTTGCAGTTATGACGTAAATGCTACCATAATCACAAACCAACATACCTCCCAGACAGCTTCAAATTGAAGTCCGTGCGAAGGTACACCCGCTAACCGATACCGACATAGCAGCGGAGGAAAAGAGACAATCAGTCTGCGATTGGCTCGAGTCACTATCTGCAATGATGAGTGTGTTATCACATGGCTTCACTGAGACACAACGGACCCCTGTGCCACTGTCATAACCGCAGTAATGGACTGTTCACTCAAAGGTAACCTCCCCTTCACACTTGAACATTATGAGAGAATATTTGTTTGCACATTTTTATTTTTTGGGATATTCAAGGCCCATCAAACATCAACCACTGTGTTAATGGCTGACCTAAACCATGCATGAACCATTTGCAAGACAATAGTTCTCTCTCTCTCTCTCTCTCTCTCTCTCTCTCTCTCTATATATATATATATATATAGACTCAAAGAAAATGTTCAAAACATTATACTATTAAGAAGATTACACCATAATTATGAGATTAGGAGGCTCTGTTATTCGTCAAGGAAGCACAGAGAAGAGTTTGTGCGGTAAGAGAGAGAGAGGGAAAGAAAGAGAGTCAAAGTATGTGGTAAAAGCCAGACCCCATCATGTCTGGTCTCCCAGGTCTCGACCTCAACAGTTTTGTTGTCCATAAGGCTGCACTTCACTTATAAACACTGTTAAAGAGGAGCTTAACACATTTTCGAACTTAATATTTAAACTATTAATATTAAATATTAATAGTTATTAAATATTAATATTAAATATTCCATTTGAACGATGGGAAATATTTAACCTCTGGTCTGCAGGGGCAAGATGGTGAGGCGGGATATGAGGATCAATTTTCAGAAATGATTAATGTTTAAACTGACTACAAAGGTAAATATAAAGCTGAGGTTTTTAAAGGAGAAGTAATTTACCACTCACTTTACAAAACAGAACAGCGAGAATAAAAACCCAAAACTTTTGCGCTGAGCAAATAAATCTGAACAATCTCTTAAAAAATAAATTGCCTATCTGATTTATTTTGTTTCTGCTGGCACAGAGGGATGTTTTTTTTATTGTATGTTGGCTGGTGTGACAGGACACACACACACACACACACACACACAGATTAACTCAATTAACCAAATGCAGTGCTGGGGTGAACAACTGCGAATGTCACTGAAACTTTAAAACTTTATAAAAACAAAATTATTGTCTCAAAATGTTTCAATGACCCTATGTATGTTTTAATATGCAAGTGTGTACCACTTTAGTTAACATAATGGACACTATCATTCAACAGGTTTTCAAAAGAGGTATCTTATTCTCATCAATTATGCATTTATTCAATTTAAAATACAATAAAACAGATCAGGAGCCATTACTCCAGTCTTCAGTGTCACATGATCTTTTAGAAATTATTCTAGTATGATGATTTGAGGCATTCATTCAACAATAAATAAAAAATAAGTTAAATATCTTACTGACCCCAAACTTTTAAACGGTACTGTCTTAAAGATTCAGTCAGACTTCCAAGATGGTTTCTGTGATCTTGTAATATTTAAAGATGCATGTGACATTTTGAAAAAAAAAAAAATCTGTTAAACAGTAGCCAGCAAAAGTTTCCTGGAGTGTCCAGTAACCTCTAAACATTCACAAATGTTAGTGCACGAAAACACTCCTCTGAAACACTTTGGACTTTTGCCCATGGGGCAGGAAATCCCATGATTCTGTAGCAGGTCACAATGTAATCATGCAGTCTGACTCACAGAGGGGCTGACAAACTGAACTCTTTCTGTTTACCTCTGCTCTACTTTAGGAACGAGTCAATTGTCGTTTTAGTAGAAAATGAGACCAGTAAACTAGTGAACACAAAAGCCTAGTGAACACAACCCTAAACTAGCAGGAACAAACAGGGTTCCTATAGACCAGCTAGTCTAGTAGTTGTTCAGACAAGCTAACAGCTAGTCGATCATGAAAATACGTAGCCATGCGCATCTCTCCTTTCCTTTCCTGGTGTGCATTAACGGCACGCTGAGATGTCAGCTCTGTCCCAGTCCCTGCTGATTGCTAATGAACCCCATGCTTTGCTTTCACAGATGTTCCTCCTTTCTGCCGAGCCAAGAGAAAGACTGTGTGTGTGTATGTGTGACCTCTGTGTGCGGCATTGGGCTCGTGGCGTTTATCAGAGCCAGTTATAGAGACAGTGCCAGGTGTGTGCACTGCCTCCATCCCTCTATCAGGACAACATCAGAGAGAGAGAGAGAGAGAGAAAGAGAGAGAGAGAGAGAGAGAGCACAAACTGTGAGAATGAGTAAAGGAGAGCAGGGGTCTGGAATGAAGTGAATGCTCCAGGAAAATGAGAGAAGTTTATGTAACAAATGGCAAATGCAGCTGATTAGAGCAATGAAGAAAAGGGAGTACAAGACCAGAAAGATTAAACTAGAAGAATGGAAGTAAAAGGTAGCAGACTAAGCACTCAAATGTGGATGTTCACAGGTTTGCTTACACACACTTTGTGTAAAATTATCCATAGAAGTTAGCTGACAAAACCATGTTTTCAAAGCTAGAATGATTCATAAATAAAGTCAATTATTGTATTTATTTTAAAATATTGCCTTTAAAATAAAGAAATTTTCGGCTTATATACATATTTATTTATTAACTGATTTTTTTTTATTAATTCATAAAAAAAAGGTTCCACAACAATATTCCACACTTGTCGATTATGTGTTCATAATGTTACAAATATTCAAAATAATTGTAATCCATCTTGGATGACTGCTGAGGGCTCCTAGTGGGCCCCGGCCCCCTGTTTGACAACTACTAGTCTTTGGTATGTCGTTAGATAACTAGGTAAATTTGTCTTCACTAGTCAGTCTGTTCTTTGGGTACTTTTATGGCATTAATCAACACAAAAGTGGAAGGGTATACAGTTTTTGTCCCTCTCTTTCATTAACTAATGGCAATAACACAATGCCTGGATGTACTGCCTGGTTTGTGCGAGCAGTTGTCTGAAAGCATGTAGGTAACTTCCGCCTATGGGCTGCACTGTGCAAATAGGTAAGACATTTCGCAGCTCTGCAGTGCCTCGTCAATACACACCATTCAAGAATATCAGATGTAGCAGGGGGGCTCGACCACTTAATGATACTGGTGATAAAGTCCTCAACTGAACCGAGGGAAACTAAATGACATCTGCCAGATCATTAAATGTTATTAGACGTAATTTTTTCTTTCAGATTGAGCTGTGTGCACAGAATGTTCTTGGTCTCTGGACTGCTCACCCCTGTAAAAAATAAAAAAAAACACACACACACACACACACAAAAAAAAAACAGGATGCCTGGCAGGATCTTTTGTGTAGGTTGCATGCTGTTTTTCTCACCAATTTTTCTTCCTGTTTTAACTAAAGACTGATTTGGCTTCCAGGGAAGTTAAATATAAGCTTGCACGGCTGTTTTGTAAACAAACTCTATAATGCGACCACAAAACACTTACAGGAATAGTTCACCAAAATATCTAAATTTTTTTATCATTCACTCAACATTTATTCAAAACCGACAAGACTTTCTTTCTTCAGTAAAACACAAAATTTGAAATTCTGAATAATGAGCTGGTTGTTCTTTTCCTTGGAATTATAGTGGATGGTATGGGGAGTGAAGCTTTTCTGTAAATAACAAAAGTGAAACTTTTTGGTGCTTCTGCATATCTTTTGAAGCTTGAAAGCTTTATATTATCTAAATGAAAAAATCTGGAAATAACAAGGGGGTGTGTAGATAATGACAACGTTTGTTTGCAGGAGTCTGAATGAGCATTTATATTAAAATAAATGACTTGACTCTGAGCAGGAAACCCTTAAAAATAAACTACACAGTGTAAAGCAATAGGTCTGATTTTATCTGAATAAGCACCATAATTGCTCAACTCGTGAGTAGGCACACTGGAAAAGAATTTGAGCTCTTATATTATTTATATTTTTACCAGTCACACCTCTTAAGAGAGCTGTAGGATAGTATGTTGAGTTGTCTAATGGTTCTGAGCCTCCACCTCTGCTTGTCTAAGGTTGAGCGTCATCACTTGTCTTCGGTGTCCTGCACTCTTCCAGATAAGGAGTGCAGCATGCCAGACCACCCATGGCTGCGACATACACAGACAGAAGAACCCCACTTCCATCCTCAAGCCTCAGTGTTTCACCAGTGACAACACCTTTGTTGCTGGGAAACGCTGGCACTGTCCCCTTGAACTCTCAACATTCTCCTGCCTCCCCTTCTAAGACACTGTGAGCTGTCAGTGGCTTGTTTACATTTACTGACTACTTAAACTTACACATACAAAACTTGAATGGGACAAGTACAGAGCTCTGGGGAACTTCGCTATTAGAAACACCAATAAGCTTACTAAGAATGAAGATGAATATGCATGCATGTGTGTCTGTGTAAGCATATGTAACAGGATGAAATAACAAAGATATTTTTCTGGGAGACATTACTGTAAAAAAAAAAAAAAACATATGTTTGTTGATCCAATTATTTTCATATACGTCAAAAACAAGTTCTTCAAAATTCTTCAAAATATCCTCCTTTTGTTAGAAAGTCATACAGGTTTTAAACTACTGTATTTCCCTAGATACAAAAAAAAGAATTTGCAACTGCAAGGTCTGATTTTAAGGGAGTCAGCTTTTAACTGAATAGTTAAACTGTCAACAAAAATGAGAGGTGTAAATATAGCAGCCTAATTGCATTTTATTGTTGACAATCCAGTTTTGACAGTTAAGAGCATCTGGGGCTTTTCACATAACTTTAATCCAAAAGACAATACATACACCACAACAAAAACATTAAAGATTTGCACAGGGCAAAAGACCCATGTTTTTCTTAGAATGGGATTTTTTTTGTCATACTTCTACACTGGATGCTAGAACAACATCTCAGACAAACCTCAATTTCCACATGCAGTATAGAAGACTGTCTTAACCACCCCATATGCATTCAAAGCCAAGCACTCAAAGAAAGATTTTCAAAAAGCTGTTGGGATAATAAATAATGCAATAAATATGCGTAATAAAATATAACAGATGGATATATCTCAACAAAACATTTCTGGATCATTATTTTTGGATCTATATCAACAGCTGTTTTATTTGATGATCTAAACACAACAAAAAGTGCTTGCTCTGAACAAGAAGAGCATTTTTGCCTTGTATAACAGTGAACAGCACCCTGTGTAGTCATTTCATTTTCAAATCAGTTGTTAAGTCAAGTGCGCGGAATGCAGCGCAACGGAAGCTGAATTAGAGTACTGTTCTGATTTTCATTTATTGTACAAGAGTTGTTTAACAAAGAACTTTGCTAATTAAAATACCCTGTTGTTTCCTACTTATTCTTATGTATTTTCTCTCTCCAAGCCTTCCAAACACACCTCACTGCCCTTGCTCTCAGGAGTAAAAAAAGTGTATAAAGTCAGCTATAATCACCAACAAGACCAACCATATAGTTCCTGTTTACTACGAGATATTGCACTTTTGTCCTTTTTTACACTTTCTAACACTGTCATGAGATGAGGCCCTTGCACACTGTAAACGTGACTCCTGTGGATGGCTTCTCTTACAGGCATCCAAAAGTGTTTCTACAGCACACTCACAGTCTATCTACACATTAGCCATGAAGTTGTTCCGTGGGTTTACTTCAAGTCTTGCTCTGCAGAGCTTTTGTTTGTTTGGAAACTTGATAAATTGCACCGGCGGATCACAACACCGCCAGCTGCGCAGTAGACTGATGTCCTTGAATGCAAAGTTTGTCATGAGTTTGTTGTCCCGCCACACGATTCAAATCAAACTGGAGCCGCATAAAGCCTGTGTCAACACCAAACAAGGTGAACATGCTGCCCTCTGTGGGAATGACTACAAACACGTCCAAACAGGCAAATCCACATATACTGAATGAATGCACTCTGACATGCCATTGGATTATGATATTCACTAGCCCCACCAAAACTAGGCTGTCAGGAGAAAGTAAGTACTCCCTCAGGCTTTTCAGCCCTTTCAAAGTGAGTTGAAAGACCTGAGTGGACAAGCCCACATTAGGACTAATTGTTCCCCTGTGATCAGTCAGGAAGGGACAGGTTGGACATTTCTTTTTATTTAAGGAGACAGAAAAACATTTTAAAAAATCAGTCACATGACATACAATAACATTATTAAAATTCAAATATAGTGCTTGCTCTGTTGAGCTTTATGACTAGTCTTAACATTCTCACTAAATTTTTAACAGGAAACTAAAGTGAAAAGACAAGTATAGTCTTTCTTCTCACTAAAGGGCATGACACTTGAGTGAACAGTGTCTTAGGTCAAAGAACACTGAGTTAATAATAAAACACACTTCCCTTCTTTCTTGGCCCCGCTGCCCTGCAGCAACCCCGAACATGCTTGTGACCGCTGCACCAGAAACCCTGCTTAGTCAACCACAACCCTGCTTTGAAGTTAGCACACACTTCCTGCAGGTTGCAAGAAAATACCGCCTTTTAGGATCTGAAAATGAAGGGTCTACAAAATCTCAAACGAATCTGCTTGGCGGGATTTTTTGAAAGATTCTCACTTCCTTCACTCAAAAGCACCCCGCCTTCATTCTGTCTCCGCTCTGGTTTCCAGCCAAATGTATGAAAATTGCTTTCAGAAACCTTGGCATGCTTTTGTTTTGAATGGGAAGGAGTTCAGTGCAATCCATACTTCTCTATCATTTGCTAGCAACTGTGCTTTTTTCAATAAAGAGATGCCTGAGAAAAGAGCAGTAGAGCAGGGGGGAGACACCAACCATCTATCTGTAACGGAGCACCACACGTGGGGGATAGGAAGTTAGTGTTCTGCGCCGCTCCACTACACACAAGGGTTTCTCAAGGTGGCCGAATCTCCCCTGCAAGTACCCCCCCTAAAACTGCCCTCATGCTTCATTTCACAGATAGAGATCTTAATAGCCCCAGAATAACTACTACAACACCCAGCTCGCAAAATGGAAGTATCAGCCACATGAATGACATGGTTTGTAATGATAAACTAGTCATGCTAAAGCAGTACACAGTTCAGCAGTGCGAGTTTTCCTGAAGATATTAAAGGGATAGTTCAGTCATAAAGTAAAAATCTGTCATTATTATGTCACTCTCATTTTGTATGACATAGGTAATTAATTCTATAGTTAAAAAATAAAAATTGTTTAACTTCGTTTGGAATGTCATGAAGGTGAGTAATAACATAATTTTCATTTTTGGAAATAAATGAATACATCCAAATTTATAAATATGCACAACACCTTAACTGCTACCACATAGAATACAAATGTCTAGACATGACAGATCTATGGCACCTGCTAAAATTTTGCAGCGGTGAACCGGGCATCTAGCTGTTCTATTTCCAAACATGCATGAAATCATAATTCCACAAGACGAGTTACCAGCTTGAGGCAACATGAGAGCCACCTGTAGAGCGAATCAGAACCTGCTCCAAACACCAACCTAAACACAGCACATTTTAAATGCCATCATCAGTCTCACTGACCTTGCAGATCTTGCTCTCCTCTGCCTCTCTGCTACTACGTGCCAAAGCTGTGGCTGGAGCCGGGACCAAGCTTGACCTCCTATCATGGATCTCCGTCTTGAGTGACAGCTGACAGGAGAGCAAAGAAGATTCCGTGACTCTGAGCTCCGAGCTCCTGGGTGAGAGTCCATGTGCCATGCTGCTTCTCCCAGGATTGGGGATGGGCAGTGCAGTGTGGATGGGTTTGGACCCCACAGCCGGCTGCCGGAGTTTCGATGCAATGCCAACTACCGGCATAATCCCTCAGAGTGCAAGTCGGAGAGAGAAATAAGGAGGGGAAAAAGTGGAGGAGCTCTCTCTTGTGGTTTTCTCCCACGAGAGAGAGAGAGAGAGAGAGAGAGAGAGAGAGAGCCCTGGATCTGCTCTTGACGTCTGGCAGGGACTGTCAGATGTGGGAGGGGGCGAATGGTCTCTTAGAGAGTGCTGCTAGCGGGAGAGAGCGCAGACACGCTCATTCTGTTGCCGACAGCGTGTGCTGCTCTCAGTAACTGAGAAGGCTCCTCCACTACACATTATCCCCTCCTCCTCTCTCTCTCTTCCACTCCTCCTCTGACAGAGTGCCACTACACAACCAAACAGCTCTCGGGGGCGTGAACTTCCCTGGAAGGTAACCACCACTCTGCTCTCCTCACTGTCTGATTACCCAGACCTGAGTCTCTCTCACATGCACACACATGGATCTAACTCTCTGGTTCCTCCTCTGTCATTTGAAGAACATTCCACAGCAACACGTCACACTCCGAATGAAACTGTCAAAACAGTCTCTCAGTAACCCAGCTTAGTTTGGTGGACATAGACACCTCGCACTGGCTGCAGTTGGAACAACTGGATCCTGTGATGAAAGAATGAGTGCAAAAAGAACACTCCAAAGACAGGGGAAACGTCTAAGGTTGTTTGGAGTGAAAGTAAGTCTGTATATATGTGATGTCCAACACAAACAGATATTGGAGAATGTCTATTCTTTTTAATCCCGGAAACAATCCACATTAAAGTTGTTTGTCTGGTTCCCTGGATTTAGCTGCCAAACTCCAAATCGCTGGGTCTAGTTTCCTTTTTTTTTGTGCTGTCAACTTTACTTTCACTCTCATCTCATCTATCATCCCCACCCAGTTAATGGAAACAGTTGGTGAAGAATCAGAAAGACAGGAAGGCTCGGAGAAGGTGGACTGACAACAAAATTTGTGTTAGACAGTTTGCACAAATTTGTGGCGGGTGAAGAGAGGAACCTGAGAGTGGCGCTGACAACACTGGCACTGACCTCCCTGCTAATTCATGTCAAATAAATAATCAGGGCATTTTCTTGTGTTTAGCCCAGGAGATACGATTCATTTCACATGAACAGAGGACAGACAAATGATCATTGAACAGTCTGTCATTTTGTACCTGGCAAAATGCCTGCATACATGGATTTTCAACTGTGGTGTGGAACTGAGCAGCCCTTGATGTATTAAAGCCTTTATTAAGTGGGCAAAATATGACATGTACCATGGTTTTTAACAGCCGTTAGCCCGGTGTGAGACTTGAAAGGGAGTGAAAGTTTTATATGGAAAGAGCTCATCTGGTTCAGTTTAAAAGCAGGGATGTGTGGAGGAACAGCAAGGATTTCCATCACATCGGAACACTTTAACACTGCAACGTCCAGTTCCTAAGCCTACACTGAGCACCTAAAGTTTATTTAATACCTCAAGGGATAGACTCAACACTCACAAAACTAAGCCTATGTGTATGTCTGTTTGGTATATTTAGAATCAAGTGCATTTAATGAGATGATGAACATGTTCCTCCTACATTAACATCATATTTTACTGTAGAGTGCATTCCAACTATTTTGCTAAGCAATGAATGACACCTATACCTTCAATCTGAGAAAATTATATACAATTATATATTGAAAGAAACTGCTGTGATTTACTCTTCAGTATTCCAGGTGCTCAGAGAATTCAACACAACAGTGAAGCAGGAATTACATTTTCATGTCTTCCGTGTAGAGTTCACCAAGCCACTCCGGAAAGCACTGCTGAATGCTGTACTTCCAGCTACCTGTGTTTTCCGAAGGCGCTGCGGTGAAGCTGAGCTAAAAATCGGCCACTAACTGCCTTGGAGAAGCCAAAGTCAACAGGAGCAGAGCAACCTCCAGGTTCAGTTCCATCTGAGCTTGGTAGGTCATGGCTAGTACGTTGTTAAGACATTCGGCAGCATTTCTCCACATCAGAGTCCATACTCTTAACGGGCTGGTTAAGCGGGGACAAAGATCATAAAACATGATTTGGATGTTGATGGGAATGACAGCAATATTGTTGTTGATGCCGCAGGGCGATGATGGTAATCATAGAGTTCGCTCCCTCGGGCTTGTCTAGTGAAGCACAGTTGACAACTGTGGCCTGTACCTCTGAAGTACCATAATTCCTAAAACAAACAATGCTTCTTATGAGACTGGCCATGGGCAATGCTCTTTGGAAGAGGCCAGGAGCCCTGACAAGAGCTAAATTTATAGCCTTAATCTCTATTTCTGAATGTGGGCTCAGCAGAGTTGCTCAATTCTAGGTAGCCTCCAAAGCCGCAGTGGAGTATCTTGTGGCAGGGAAAAAGGGCATTCCAACAGGACCGGGGGAAGGGGTGGGCTGAGGGAGAAACCTCAAGATTTTCGGGTTGGGGGAGAATTATGGAACACGCAAAAGCCACAGCCCGAGAGAGGAAATAGGAACTCAGCAACTCAAGACTCAAACCTCCTGGCCAAGCATCATAGTGTATGATTAAGTCAACTTGCTGCTTTCCACGAAAGAGCACGAAAGTAAATCTGCTGCTGTGTTTGCTGAGATACTCTCTTTTCTTTCTGTCTGATAAAAGCAGGGGTTCAGCATTATACAATGAGCCCAGGCATGCATTGGGAAATCACCAGCTGACTCGCTCCCAGTTGCCACATTCATCCATGAATCGGAATATTGTGAGAGGCCTGAAGCTTTGCACTGACCGTTTGCAGAAAAATAAATACCAGGCAGAACCAAAGCAGTGGTTCCTGATTATACGGAACATCCCTGTGTGGGACCTGACGTCAGAGAGTGGCCTGCGCTCTCTGTGAAAACAAGCAGCGAGGGAGAGATGGCAGAAAGAGAGACTGAAAAAGAGGACGAGAGAGGGGTTGACCCTCTTGCATCCCCTCTGGACCCTCCCCTGTCAAAACAAATCCCTTGAGAGGCTGATAGTCACGCACCTGGTCCCCACCACAAGCACATGCTTATCTCGCCTCTGCATATAGGATGTCATGGAAATGAAAACACACACAGGGTGCTGGAGTCATGGATTCCTACTCCCCAGTCAACCTTTGATGCCCTCAATGGGCTCTCACCCTCTGCCTGATGGGCAACAGGTTCTAGAGATAAGCTTTATATGGCACTATGATGGTATTCATTTTTCATCATTAGCATCAGAAGAGTGCTTCTTAAGATTCTCTTACCATGCTAATCCTCAAGAAGACTTCTAGTCTGGAGTGAATCATAGAGTATCAAGACATGACAAGGGTTAGAGGTGATGGAAGAACATCTCTTCAATTTATTATTCGTCGTTTCTTCTTTGTATTGAAGTCTTGAGCCCTTAAGGCCACCATGATTGAGACAAGTAGTGAAACAGATTGAAACAATTCATTTTAGTGGGAGCAATTGCACTCTATTTCGGATTCAAAGGGGTGGGAACAAATGGAATGTGAACTATCCTTTTTTCAGGCGGCCAAACTTATAAACACGCATTTAACAAAAATGTCAAAGAAATTCCAGCTGCCCGGAGAACATGTTTGGAGCGGGTGGTTTGGCCACAACCCAAATAGGAGTGGGTGGAAACAACACTACATTGAATCAAGACTGCATCCTGCTTCCCAAAAGGAAATCTTCTACTTTCACCCCAAAACAGTGCTGCCACTGTCCTTATTTGCGGTCAATTTTGTCTACAACAATCAAACCTCAAAACCTGCTAAGTAATCAAGGGTCAATGACATATAACCATGCATTTGATAAAAAAAAAAAAAAAAAAAAAAAAAAAAAATATATATATATATATATATATATATATATATATAAACTGGTATAACACCTGTGCCAAAATCTCAGCAATGAACTCTTTTCAATTTTGTTGGTTTTATGTAGCTTAACATACTTTTATACTATATTAAATAAAAGCTTACATTTAGATTTAGATTATTTTAAAGAGATAAATAAGTCAAGTTAAACAACTATATTATACATGTAAGTATACACATCTTAGTCACTACTTTTTCTAATATAGCACAATGGTCCAATCATTCTTTTAACAATGTTAAATTCCTCATTATGATTTTATGACTGCTGTATTCCCTTTCGACTACTAAATTGAATTCTTCATTCAGCCATTCAGACCATACTCCAGATTCTGTGCAATTTCTTTTAGATAACAATTATGGTCTTCCCCTATCAGTCCGCATGTATTGGTATCTCCCTCTGTTTATTTCTGGTGCCAGATTTTGACTCTTTCTAAACATTTTACAGCTGGTTTTGATAAAACTCAAGCAGGGAACCAGTGCCTTACCATTCAGAACAATAAGCGAAAGACAGGGATGCACAGTAACTATAAATGTGTCTATTGTGGCCTAAAAATAACATGAAAAGGGAGGTCAGCCATCATTCCGGACAAGAGAAAGAGGCCACCGGGCTCAGTCCCAACTAAAGATCCCAGCAGAATAACACTAACATGCACAATAGTAGATCAGCGAACACTCAGCTGCCCAGGAGTCAGCAGTTATGTAGCCAAGGTCAGAATAACAAACATAGACAAACTGTTAAAGGTCCGGTCCTCTATGAGACTGACTGAGAGATTATTGGGTCCAGAAATGTGCACACCAGACATTGTGAAAATTAGATGGAAAGCTATGTAAATAAAAACACACTGATACTGTAGATCATTCAGAGAGAGCAGAAATGCTGCTGTAATGCTTCTCTGAGGCTCAATATCAAGCCCAGAGCCGGACAGTAACGGAGTACATTTACTTGAGTACAGTACTTAAGTTAAATTTTGAGGGATCTGTACTTGAGTATCATTTTTGGGGAGTACTCATGACTTTACTCAAGTACATTTGAGAGTCAAATATTTCACTCTTTACTGCGCTACATTTCTATCCATGACTGTAAGTACCCGTTACTTCTTCAGCCCCATCCACAAAGAGCTTACCCCAATACGATCTCTTTTTTTTCTCGTCTCAAGAAATATTCGCGTCCACACAAAGCCACAAAACGATGTAGTATACATGTCAGACCAACATGTGGCGCTGTAATTCTGCCACAGAGATAAACTTAAAACGGAGAAGAAGACATGGCCTACGCGTACACGCTTGATAAACCTTTGAACAATAATGTTAGTTAATAAAAAGACATTCGTTCAGTGTTTGTTCGTGTTTTTTGTTGCTGTTATGGGATGTAGCGGTGTCTGACTAGGGGCGAGACGTGGGCTGATGACGTCATCGTTTCAGAAAATATACGGATTCACCATCCAGATGATAACGCAAAGGCAGCATTTTCAAATTTATCAACTTCGGGCCACGGTTTAAAAAAAAATCGGTTTCACTCTCCCAAAACGCCGGATCCGTGTGGACGAAACGCCTATTGTTAGCCGAAAAGGCCACGACTTTGGGCATTTGCATCTGCTTTGTTCTTGAGTATGCAGTGTGTTTAACACAGTCATGTTCAAATGTGGGTGCAAAAAATCCATTAAAACTCTGGCAGAGGTTTGTCAGAGCGTTGACTTTGTGCTATTGCCTTGTGGGCAAGTGAGAAATGTTAAATAAAGCAACATGGTAAAAAGATGAAAAAGACTTGATTTTACTTTCAATTCCTTTTAAATTCTCCAAGGTATCAACATTAACATTTTTCATAACTCCATGTAGGACGTTTCTGTACATAAATGTAAGCACTGTGGCAGTAGAAATACTTGTACTTGAGTAAAACTTAGCAAGGGGTATCTGTACTTTTACTCAAGTAATGAAGCTGTGTACTCTGTCCGCCTCTGATCAAACCCTAACATATTACATCGGCACACACACAGCTGGCTCATCAGTAAATAGTCTAGTCTTTTCACATCAACACTAACACACCAGCCTGCATTCCGAGGTGGCTTATCCTGGCACAAGTTTCTTTTAACAAACAAAATGGAGTCACAGCCATCCAATGCCTTACAGGGTAAAAGCATTTACCAAAGCCAAGGATGGGTGGCTGACAAACGACAGCTAAACCTAGCCTCATATAGTAATATAAAAGAAAAAAAGGTTACAAACGTCAGCACTGAGTCATTAAAGTGCAATTTAATAATAGTAATAATAATAATAATTCCTTACATTCATACAGCACTTTTCTGGGCACTCAAAGCACTTACAGAAGGTGTGGGGGAGGGGGGGGGGTGATCTCCTACTACTAATAATAATTAATTAATTAATAAAAAAAGAACAAATCAGGAGGTCAGTTAATCCCAATAATTATATAATTTATTATATATATATATATATATATATATATATATATATATATATATATATATATATATATATATATATATATATACATTAGTTTCATTTAAAACTATGGTTACTTTGAATATTGTTTCTGGTGCAAAAATTCTTATTAGTATGCTTTAATGGGGGAAATGCTATGAATAAAAAGGGCCTCTGATACATGACATGTCTATAAATTTTGGAGCCTTCAGGTTGTGTTTAGAGCACACTCTCCCCCTATGTAAACAGGTCTGTTGCATCTGTTTTTATTTTAAACATTCTTTTACACTAGATCCCCCCCCCCCCCCCCCCCCAAGAATCATTATAGTGTTTGCTGTGGAAATCAGCATGTGTGCCTAGTAAATAGCACTCAGTCTCACAGTTTCTCCATCCGATAAACATACAGTGCTGTCACCTGTGGCTGCATCTCCTGCTCATTACAGATCGCTCATAACACTGGAGCTGTGCTCCCAGAGAGAGAGATTCTGATTAAAGGCTCTGCAAATGAGCCCGCGCTCCTGTGGTACTCTGCTATCAGTTCCTTGCACCAGCCTAAGCTCCGCAGCACCAGATGTGGAGACACTGGGTCATTACTGGAGGCCTCCCATGTGGTACGTGCTAACTGTCTTCCAGCTCATTACATGGAAAAGCTCATTGGAAGTCGTGGCTTAGGGTTGTGGGTTCGAATCTCATGCCGGCAATTCCACGACATAGGTGCCCTTGAGCAAGGCATTGAACCCCTTCACCACTGAACCACTTCAAGCCTACGAGAGGCTGGTCTAAGCCTTAGACGGCACACACACAGACATTTAAGAACCAAGTGATGTGTACCCTGTTGAAAAAAAGCCTGTTCCTGCCAGGCTTCTTGACCAGTTAAACATCAAAGATTGTGCTGGTCGACCAACTGTAGCAGCTAAATCTTGCTGGTGAACAGCCTCGCTTAAAGGGGTCATATGATGCTGAATTTGAAAAAAGGAAATGGGTTGTTCAATACAGAGTTTATCCCACTGTTTGTCTAGCTTCCTGTTTGTCTTCAACAAATTTGGGCAGGTGCTGTCCTACAGCACTATAGGAACATCATACAAACGTTTTCCCCCATCAGTTTTGATACAAACAGAATCAGGTTGGCATAGCCAGAAGGCCAACTACATACAATATGAGCATATAAAAGACTGTGTATATTTAATGGAAGTGCTGATATTCATCTGCAGAGTGAATTATCCCTCTTTACTCCATCCCTCATTTACAGATAGGTATAAGAGGTTGTAGAGTCAGCACTTTGTCCCATGTATGTGAACGTGCTGAAAGCTTAATGGTGCTTTGCCCACACCGCTTGTGCAGATCAGAGCTTAGCGTGTGTTTGAGCAGAGAGCACGACTCTTTCATCTGCAGCGGTGTTTACGATGGGCCTCTGCTCTGTGTAATCATCAACTCTGAAAGACTTAAAGAGAAACTTAAAATGCCCAAGTGGCTGCGATGCGAGAAGAAAGGCCCCTTTAATGGATTCTGACTCATTAGCAACGAGATACTGTATTTACATCATGTGCATTATCCTCTATTACTAATCACCCACGCACACAGATCACTGCTCTGAAAAAACTCTTCACCGCTAAAGCTATTCAAACGTCAGATTCACTAAGATTATGGGATTTTGTTCTTTTGAACTTCTTTTACATTTTAGCGCAGAGGCAGAGGGCAAATTTAGCTCCGTGACTGTTAAGTAGGGTTGGGTATCGATTGGGTTTTTTACGATACCAGTGCCATATCAATACTTTTAAATGATACCCGTGCCTGAACTGAAGCCACAAAAAAATCTGGGTAACATTAAAAATATTTTTTAAAAATCCATACCATTCACATGCTCCTTGGATGCTCTCAATTCCCAAGCTTCCCTTACTCTAAGGCTAATAAATGTATTTCCCGATCTGGGTCATTATTTAATACAAAACCATACATAATGTTTCTACTGTATCTCTGCCAATCACTGTGATATTTAGTTAAGATGAGTGCTGTCTGTCACTGTCTTTAACCAGTTCTGCAAAAGTCTATGAGCCATAAGTCTTATAAGCCAGTTATTTATATATTTTGCTGTAGTTTGTCAGTAGACACTAAATCCAGAAGAACTGTAGAAACGTCTTCAAGACATTTTAAGAAACCTGCTTCCAAAGCTACAGTACTGTGAGAAGTTTTATGCACTTGTGTAAATATGCTGTAAAGTATGCTTTCAAAAATATGTCACAGTTCTTCTGGATTTAGTTTGTCTCAGTTTCATCTGTTTCTTCATTTAATCACAGACAGATTCGATGATGGTGAGATCAGATCTCCATGTGGAGCACCGGGTGTTGTCAGACTGCTTGTGCATTAAAAAAAATCTCACTAGATTATTATTAAAATTAATGGCAAAGTTAATGTTTGGAAATGTAAACTGATATTTTCTACTGACACACTACAGCAAAATATATGAATAACTGGCCGAACACCATTCTTTGAGGTGAAAATACTAAAGTGCCTACGGATTTTGAAAGATGGGGAAGAGACAGGTCTGCCGCCGCTTTCATATGAAATTTAAGGGGACTGACTCTGAGGTGATTGCAAATTTGTGTACAATTTATGGAGCTAAATTCTATAGCCCCACTAAAAATACCTAGCGACGCCCATGCTTCTTGCATACATTTTGGAGAACCAGGACAAATATTTCAATTGATCACTCAGACATTTAAGAGGCACCGAAATGAGGCATGTCGAAATGAACATGGTTCGGTTACATAGGTACATATTAAATAGGGTTTCAGTACCCAACCCTACTGTTGAAGCCAGATATACTTCAAATGAAGTTCTTTTTTATTGATCTATTCAATGGCAAAGCAAAAGAACAAGAACAAATGAGGTGGTACATGCGTCCACTTAATGAAAAAGAAAGAATGATGCCGAGTTTGCCCTTTTTATTCAGCAAATGTGGAGCACAGATGAGTAAGTGCATTTTTTCATGCTTCAGAATGTGTACGCACGGTTTGACAATCTCTTGAAAAGGGTATCGCCATTTGTAAAAAAAAAAGAAAAAAAAAAGGAATAAATGGGTACACACAGGTGCATTCTGTTTTTCTACCTGCATATAAGGCATGTAAACCTTCAAATTTCAAAACTGTATTTATTTTAGTATTCATTTTTTTTATATATATATAAAACTTTCAAACTAGATTTTGTAAAATCCACATTCATCATTTTTGTTTTCTAACTTCACCAATACATTTTAACTGCATTTCCACACATTCAAATACAAACCGCAATTCTGTTTGTGACATCAAATCAAATTCAGTTACAAAGCAGTGTTATTTTAGTATTTTTTGTTAGTATTGTAAGCTTCAAACTTCAAAAACATATTTTTTTTAAATATACTTCTATACATTTTTAAGGAAGCAATACTTTTTAGTTTATTATTATTATTATTATTATTATTATTATTATTATTATTATTATTATTATTATTATTATTATTATTATATTTATATCCCATTATATTTTCAGCTTTATTTCAATTTCATGATTTTTAACAGTTTTTAACAATAACAACATTGCCATTCTCAACTGAATTCTGAACGATGCACAACTAAATTTATCCAACTTGCTCCTCCCAAATAAAAAAGACAGTTTCAAGTATTGCCATCTACAGCACTCCATGCTATATGATATAAATTAAATGATCCGTGAAATCAAGCTTGTGTACGACATGATGCCTTCGTATATGTGGATAAAGAATGTTTCAGGCCTTCCTCTCAAAAAAGCCATCACAAAATTGTTCATCATTATTTGTGCACACATATAGTCAGTTTAGACCGTGAAACGACCATATAATACATTTAGAACTTATTCCCATTGTAATTCAAAAACTAATATGGAGGACTTCCATACAGTTTCTAGAAACTAGAATACAATTGCTTTTGGGATAGGAAGTGGATCTTTGCTATCACAGAAGTACTGTAAGTATAATACTCAATATCCAGGTCCACATTCTATTAATCTCACAATCAATCTTTAAGCAGAGAGTTGCGGAGCCTGTTTGCTTAACTCTTGGAACTGTGTATTACATGGGATGCAGTGTTTTCTAACAGTGGATGTATTGTGTTTGGCCAGGAAGCAGGTCCGGCCTCTGGAAGAGCGTCTAGCACTGTGTTAGGTTTGGCACGACAGTCTCACCTCCATCAACATATACAGATTGTCTTCGAGTTCCCACTCCCATTCTCCCCTTACACATGTACTCGTACACTTTAAACAAACTCTTTTTCCAGGGCTATTCCCAAACTCATTGGTGACATTGACAGGATGTAAACTAATATTTACTACAAGCTTATCAGACCTTAACTGGCCTCAAAAAGGCAAGAACAACAGAGGGTTTTGGATTAAGGGCTCCGCAGGTAATATATCACAATCTGCTTAGACGTGTCAAACAGATAAAGCCATTAGACACAATAATACCCACAGCACCCAGTTTTAAGAACATGCCCACCGTCAGACCTCCACAGCCAAGCTGTGGCCTGGGAGACTCGGAGTTAAACTTCAGAGACCATGTGGCTAAGTAGTGTGGTGCTGAGAGGCGAAAGCACTCACTACATTTCTCTTCATTATGGCCTGCTGACGAAAACCAAATGGGAAGCTGGAACCGGCAGGAATCCAGAGCACGTGGTGCCCAATTAAGGGCCTGAGCAGGGAAAAGGGTATGGCATTGCCAGAGCATAAATAGCGGTGATAATCTGTGCCATGTCTGCCTTGTGAATGACCCAGCACTTCATCATTTAATGGGCGTTTCAACTAGTGTGTGGGGAGAGGCCTGAGAGAGGATGAGGGCCGTCTAATCCTGAGAGTACTTGTGCAGTGCGGCCCCTAGTGAGAAACTGGTGGGGGCCCGTAGCAGTTCAGTGGAACATAAGGACTGGAATTACAAAGGAAGAAATTATTTTGATTAATCCCTAATCCTTATTTTAAAAAAAGGTTGTGGTGAGGCACTCTGCAGTACTTATTATAGAAGTGAACGAGGACAATTTTATGGAGGATTTAAAAGCAAATCTTTAAAAGCAAAGTTCTTAATAAACTTCTTTATCATTTTCAGGGTTACTATCGTTAACTAAATCTATTTTATATGGTGGCCCAATAGCGCCAAACACATAAAAATCTCCACAATACAACAGAATTGCCACAACACAACAAAATCACCACAACACACTGTGCAAAGGACTAATTTTGTGGTATTGTTGCTTCTGTTGCTGTTCTCTGTAAATGTATTTTTCTAAGAACCAATTTTTTTAACAGTCGCGAATCATTCTTATAGTAATTTCAACATCATGCAATAATTGCTTTCAAATGAGCTTAACTAGCACTGAAATAAAACTATTCCTTTAACTGTGAGATTGTTTGGAACGATAAAATCCATTGATATCTGATTATCATGTCACAAAAAGGTTCCTCTACATCCAAAGAAAGCTTTCCGAAGGAGACTTGAGTCATGCACACTGGGCTGACATCGCATTTGTCAGCCTGATTCAGTTTTTCCACACAACGACTAACATTTTCTTATTATGCAGAACTTTCCTGCTGTTTGTTTACATCAGTGCGGTGCGTAACACTGTGCGAGGTGATTGATAGTAGAAAAGCTTGGCTGGAGGAGAACAATCAGTTTTGTCTGTGTCTTCAAAAGAGCCGATGCATGCATTATCTCAACATCACAGAATACTCGGTCCGGCATGCAATTTGTAAAGTGCTTTCATCCAATGAGGAAAATTAGTCTGTCTGCGGGTCTAGACACAAGGTGATTGATCGAGTCAGATCATTTCGCAAACACGTCACGGCGTTCCCGCAGATTTAGGGGTTTCTCTTCCTACATCAGCTCATCAACCTCCCATCGTTTTAAACAAACCAGAATGTTCCCGATTTCGTTTTCTTGGCCTCAACAAATGCCCGGTAAGTAATTAGTCCCACTTTTGGGCTTTTCTTACTTATCTGGAAGGAATGTGGTAGAACTCGCTTCACATGTTTGGCTTCACTGATACGGCGGCTCCAGCAATGTTCTCCACTCAGCGACCCGGGCAAAATCAGTTGCGCTCCTTGTATTGTACGAGGTTATTCAAAGACCAGTTTTGTTCTCGATAAAAAGGTAGGCAAGATGCTTAAAGATCCTTCGCAAAAGCTACACTGTTTTCCATTAAGATTCACAGGCTCTGTCATAAGGCTGCGAATCCTTATTGGACTCGGTCTGCGAGCATAATGCCTCTGCTCTGCTGTGATATGATTTTCAACCCAAACAAATGCTGTCATGGCACATGTCAAGCGAGCAGACACAAAATGCTACAAAGAGAGAGGCAGCTAGCTTACAGTTCAGGCCAAAATTGAGCCAAAGCAGCACCTTCTGAGCAAATGATGCTGTAAGAATTAATTCATACAGTTGTTGAGATCACATGGTGATGCCTCATGCCTGTGCTCTGAACTGAATTAACTGGAGAACTGTCAAATACAGATGTTTTAAAAATGCATCACTTGACAAATGACAAATTAGGCTTCTAGTTATTGCACAGTATCCCTGAATAGGGATGCACAATATATCACATAATGTCATTTATCAGTGCATATTAGATACATATCAACCAATATTGGTTATTCAACTGTGCATGCTCATTTTTTTTTGCCCATTTTAATTTTGCAGTACCTTGTCTAGAGCTCAAAGTTATTCTTTAATAACACTAATAATTTAATAAAACTGCTTAATAATGTACAGATAAGATAACAAAATTAATATGTCAAAATCAATAAAAATAACTCACTGACTTCTTCTCCCCCGAGCAGCCAGTTTAAACAAATTGCTGAAGGGTACAATATAGTGATAGTGGTATCAAATGAGTTTAACCAAAAACAGTATAATAATACATTATGAGAAATAAAGCAGTATGTGCAGTACATACTACAAAATTCATATACAAATGCATATACACGATATGTGAACACACTTCTAATGACTGGCTTTGGCTATTTCAGCAACATTGATGACTAACAGGTGCATAACATCAAGTATAGAGCCAAACATTTTTACTAAAATGAAGTATGTTTTCTGTTCCATTATGAATATGTCCCTCTGCGCAAAGCAAGGTCCATTAAGGTGTGGAAGAACTAGACATGAACCCCACTAAAGACCTAAAGATGAATTGGTATGGCGACTCTTCATCCCCTTCGCATGATTTCTTTGACACATTTTAGGATTCTTTTTGAATAATTTTTGTGAAACTTAAAATAAACCTCTGAGCCTCTGAATTGTAAGCAAGCACAATAGTTCTGGGCTCAAGACTGAAGGAAAAGTTTACCTAGAAGCCGTAATAGCAGCAAACAGAGGACCATCTTAATTTAATCGCAGTGGTATTGAAATTAAATTCTCAATTGGATTATAAGAGTGTACACATAATTGTGGTCAAATAGTGTTTTTTCAGATCTACTTGTGGGAGATTGTAGGGTAGAAAGCTTGTAGGGGTAGCTAAATGTTCTTGAATAAGGACCACGTCACACTGTGTTTGAGTTTGAACCGCCAGTGAGATTTCAGATTCAAAGGCAGGAGGCTCTCTGGGAAATACCCTGATCGCTCATCTGTGAAATTGCCACAGATATACAAGAAATCTCTGTTTTTCTTAATCTTAGAATGTTTATTTCATAGAAATCCTGCTGAGTGCCACATTTATATCGCATCATTCGCATTTTGAGCACTGCATACTCATACAAAAACAGATATATAACAAAAGGGGGAATTAAAAATGTAACATCAGCTTCATTCAGAAAAAGGGCTGCAAAAAATATAAATAAAATACTGTATATAAAAAGAAAGCCATGTACTGATGTTATATGAACAATTTTTATATACCAAAGACAAGCTGCAACACAGCCAAGTGCAAATGAAAGAAAAACACAAATACACTTAGACAAATGCACAAAACAACAAAAAGCCATGAATAAATGTATAAATCAGCTAAACACGGCTTGCAGAAAACCTCAAAAACAGTAAATGCAGGGTGAGAGAGAAGCCATAATTAGATCCACGTAATGATTTTCCTTAGTCGTTTGTAGTTTTCCTTCATTTTATTTCTTTTAACCCAGAGCAACATTCTTTGCACACCCACTTAAACATGAGGTCAGTGGGGAGCGCGGGCTTGGCCGGGCCTCATCAGTGGGAAAGAGCTTCTCTCAGCTTAATATCACTGGAGACGCTGAACAGGAGCATGGAGAAATACACTCGGCAGGCAGCTAATAGCAGAGGGGGGAAACACTCTTGGCAAATGCTAGCGAGATGCTCCGCTGAATGTTTGCACAAATGGGATTGCACCTACTAATTATGGTAACGGAGTGCACTTAAAGGCTGACGTATGGACAAACTGTTGTGGTTAGCTGGCATGGACGAAAGACCGAGGTCGTGAGGTTCCAGGACCAAGCCAAGGCTGCGTAACCCTTCTGGTGGTAATAGGCCTTATGGCCGACGTGATGAGCAGTATGTGAGAATATCACAAACCCTTTCAAGAACATGTCATGGTCATATTAAAAACCAAAAGAAATGAATCATTTTAAGTTCAACATGACACGTTGTGAAGTTATTTCCATAACAATTAAGATATATGTACATTTAGCTATATACTGCATTTTATTATTGTAAAAATACAATTGCAGCTATATATCTGCCAGAGCACTTTTAAACTACGCTGGTTTGGTATGCTATACAAAACAAAACAAAGATCCATTTTCTGTTATCTTCTGTTACTATAATTAAGATGACATCTTTTTCAAAACGCAATATTGAGCATCACTCGGAAATTAGGTGGTCAATTATCAACCTATAACAGATCAAATAAAATAAAGATAATATAATTTGGAGTACACTTACACAACAAATAAATATACAAAATACAATAAAAACTGAATGAATGAATGAATGAGCGAGCTTACTTTTTATATTTAAACAACAACAACAACAACAACAACAAAAATCAAAAAAATGAACTGGTACATGGCCTTGACAGGTTTTGTGAAATTCACCCATATAGGAGAAGTAGACTGTAATGTCAACACATAAGGATAGTGCTCCACTGCAACCAAAGGTTACGTCAAGTCAGAGCGTGACGGATACAATGCTAATTTGCTTGAATGATACTGCTATCCCTTCCACGGCATGTATCAGACAGCAGTATCCAGACAAATGCTAATCTAATCTGCAGAAGTACAGATAACAACTGTTCTAAACACAAACGCCTGTGACTGTTCCGGGCACTGAACTTCAAGGCATCATGTCTGCTTGTAAAACACTGCAGTTCAACAAGAGTTTCTGCGTTGGCCTGTAGAATACATCTAAAATTGGCACTGACATGCTCGGGGAAAAAGAAGACCTTTCCCCTGCGGACCTCCGATGATCCAGCATAAATGAACAGAGACTGTGTGGGCTATAGATCTGAAGGGAAGAGTTCTATAGCAGGAAACCCGGTGGACTACTTCTCTCATAGCAGCATTGTGTAAGCTTGTCCCTTTGCTCCCTCTGGTTGAAATCCCTTTGAATGCATAGGAATAATGAATAGAGAGACTGAGATTAGAAAGTTCTTCTATGACCAAGCATGTATCTTCATCTCTGACAGTCATCCAATATTAAAAATGATGTCAATTAAAACAGGATGATATTGTGTTTGGCCATGTGACATGAGAACCAATGGAGTTTGGTGTCACTGATTTTCAATAACAAATTAAAAATAAATAATAAATAAATGAAATACTGTAAATTTTTGTTATACAAGTTTTCACACACAAAACTACTGCATGGCTTCAGAAGTCTTTATGAGGTTTATGTGAATTTTTAAATCATTTTAATGGTAGTTTTGTGGTGTTTTTTGAACCTCAAACTATGAGAAAATGGAAAAGAGACCAATGGGAAAATAGAAGTGTTAACATGATTCATAATGTTTCCTTTAATGTTGCATGGAAAAAATAAAATCATATTTATTTGGAACAACATGTGTGAGTAAGTGATGGCTATTTTCATTTTGAGTGAACTGTTCCTTCAAGAAAAGTAAAGTTTGAGACTGGAAAACCTAAGCTGTCAAGAAAAAAGCTTGAAAACGGCACACGCTGTGAGACAAAGCATAAGCAATGAGTTTGATCTGTTGATAGTCTGTCTTATTTTTCTGTGGGTAAACAAATAAGACAGCAACATGTGTTTTTGCATCTTCAAACTAAAATAAAGACAGCTGACAGTTCACCAACTCGATGGGAAGCAGTTGTAATAGTGAAAAGGCAAAAAAAAAGATGATTGGAAAGAAAGGCTTTTTAAAGGGATAACCTAGTTCACCCAAAAATTAAATTTTTCCCATCATTTACTCACCCTCATGAAGATATTTTGAAAAATGCTGGTAACCAAACAGTTGACTGTAGCCATTGACTTCAGTAATATGTGGGAAGAGAATAGTATGTAAGTCAATGGCTACTGTCAATTCTTTTGTGATCAAACAGAAGAACAAACCTTTTACAGGTCTGGAAAAACTTGATCTTTAGTAAATGATGACAGAATTTCCATTTCTGGGTGAATTATCCCTTTAAAGAAAGTATTGTAATAAGTGACTAGGAAGAAAGAATTGTATAAATGCACGTTTGACAGCAAACATTCCTAATCCAGAAGTGCTGAAGAATGGGATCATGTTCCAAAAAGCACCTTTGTATAAGCATGCTTGATCACAATGGATTCCATATCATATCCACAGAGCTTTTTCAGACTGGCTTAGTTTCTCTCTTCTTTAAAACGTCCGCTCTGTAGCTAATACTCTGTGGTAAAAAGAGCTGTCAGAACAGGGATTAAAACCACAGTATTCTTTAACAATGACACTTCAGTCTCACTGCCAAAATAATTACAAACACTTTCTGGTATAATGTAACTAGAGCATTTGTGGTGTGAAACAAAGCCTAGTTTCTGTACTCCCATTTGAACAGACAACCGAATAGGTTGAGGTTGACATCACTGACTGATATCTATGTCTATAATCTAGACTAAAGAAAAAATGACATATTTTACCATGAAAAACTTACAGGGTAAGTAAAAAAAAATTTGCATATGATTTTTATAGAATTTTCCAATTGCTTGGCAAGATTTATGTTTTATTTTTTTGCAGCAATAACCGCAGCAACGATATAATTTACACAAATAATAGATGGTGGTAGAGTAGGATGGTGGGTTTGCATCTCTTTAAAATACATGCTGAAAGACCAGCCAACTGTGATGTCTAAAAGATTTCAAGAAACCAGGCTATTTTACAATTTCCAATTAAATTCATGTAACTTCTTTAACTGTAGTTGGTTTTCCTCTATCAACTTACATCACGGTAATATAAATGTCTGTCATTCATCATTGTGCTTCCTATCATCTTACTGGAATACCATCAACAAAATACCTCATTCTGTATTCCTGGACTACTGTAGCATGAAGCTCATTTATCTGTACGACAGTCAGGAAATGCTTGGCCGCAAGTAACCAATGCAGACATCTTTAAACTGAGCTATGGCGACTTGATTGATGCGAGCACATATATATCCAGGCCTCAGGCAAATTATGATATTTTGGCAGTATATAGTTGTAAAATGCCACAGGATGTTAAAATAAGGACTAAAATCAAAGCGAAAGGGAGGGAGTGAAGCGAGAGAGTGAGGAATGCCATCGAAACCTTGGAATATGTGGAATATCCCACTTGCTCTGACGGAGCCATGAGTCAGATCTAGTCACGCTGCCACACGGCAGCTATTCATTCATGAAGTGCTTTTTAATGAGAGCCTTGTGAGTGCGGATTTCACTCTGATTACGGCCTTGGAAGGCATCCTGCATTTTCAAACCATGTTTCAGTTCGCTCGCGAGAACTAAGGCCAGTTTTGAAGAATGTCGCTGCATCCTGGTTTGAGACAGAACCTGGTTTTCCCAGTTCAGATGAACATCCAGCCAGTATATCCAGGGTTGGTCCCGCACTCTGACCGGACCACTTTTGGGAAACAGACACAGACCACTCAAACAAACCAACCGTGCTGGGAAAGCTTGCACATAATCATCTTCAAACCCACCCAATTTTATTTAGCAGCACACTGGAGTAATTACACAAAACTTTCCCATGAAAAATCACTGTGTAACTTTCGCTTTTTCACGACTTTTTACTTTCACTCTTTCTCCGCTGTTTTCCAGCCTTGGAGGAGGAGTGAGATTTAGAGACCTCGTTGCAAGGCACTGTGGGATGGCTAATCTGGGATGTGCCACATGGAGGATTACACGGAAACAGGGAAAGCGCTGAGCTGAAGATGGAAAGAGAGTGATAGAGAGCTTCCTTTCATTTGTTTCTTGGAAAGAATCCGCACGAGGTCGCAGCAGCTGTGGGGAAGAGCTGCAATGAAAAAAAAAAAAAAAACAAAGAACAGCCAGGGAGCGGATCAGAAACGCAGCTGCATCCCAACAACCCACTGACACGTGTGACGAAGCAGTCGCACATGCTGTTAGTCAGCATCCAGCGTCCTGGAGAGCTTCTTCACACGCAAGTGAAGAAAGAGAGATGGACGTGGCAACACCATCAAGATGTCAAGCTGTGCCAGACTGCAGAGGCTCGATGAAAAACTGCAGGGAGCTTGAAACTCCAGGCAGCGGCAGGAATGACAAATACAAGACTTCATAGAACATGATGATATGAGGTCTTCCAGTCATTGGACAATAGTCAAAATCAGGTAATTTGGGGCTGATGCATTTGCCTACATAAGCATCAGAGCCTTTTTTGTCTGCAAAGGGAAAAGGGGCAGAGCTCTGAGGTCAAAGGTTAATGCTGCTAATAGCCCTCATTTACTCATAATAAATTCTGAGGAAGTGGAGGCTCATTGTATGCGTTAGAGGTCTGCATTAAGTTGAAGCCTCAGTTTAGCCTGTAAATGAGGACCTGTGACTTAACCCGACCTGACCTGACTGGTACTGCCACATTTAAGGACCCAAACCCAAATTAGCTCTAATCTTTTATTTCCTCCTAGAGCAAATGGACCCAGAAGCATTCTTGTAGCAATAAAGGTTGAAAGTACATGTGGATATAAAATGAACACATCAAATAAATTCTGCAGCAAATCGAAATGATTATATTTACAAGATAAGTGCACATCCGCCACAATGTGGTAATTATTGCTGGGACAATTCTTTTAGCTCACAGTTGGTGTTATCAATTAAAGAATGACAGAAGCAAATTGAATAGGTGATAATTCAGTTTGCTGTGAATGGTTACAATTTAAGTGGTAACTGACTGAAACCAACCCGAATCTGGATTGCAACAGCAAAAGCTAGCTGTTAGCATCCCCATTCATCTTAATGTCATTGATCTCCCCTTTGGCTCAGGTCGGGCAGACCTCCCATGTGTGCATATTGTATGTCAGGATAAGCCGACTTTTGCTAATGTTCAGAGAAAGAGGGAACAAAAGAAAGAAAGCAACTGAACAAGATGCAGAGAGTGGTTTGTTTTACTCCCTCACATCGGTGAGAGGCCCACTAACATTAGTTAGGGTGATTTGGGTAATTATTCCAAAAGCAGTTGAACGTGCTTGGACAAATAACAGCGGTGCCGCCCAATCTCAAAGGCGCTGAGTGAGCAGGTAGAACAGCTCTCAGGTAACCAATGCAGTGCTGACCTTCTCACCTATAATACAATCAAATGAATAAGAGGAATCAGTGACTGCAGGCGTCCACTGTGATCCCTCTGCACTACAGTAAACAGGAATGTTTTTCAGCATGGGAATATAATGAGAGGATTTAAAGTAGCTTCTGACTCAGCGTTTTCTCCAATGAATAAATAAATGGAGCAGAGCATTTTCTGGCTGCATTTAAACTGAATATAGTGTTGTGGTCGACAGTGATGGACAAGTGTGGTTGTTATAGAGGGAAATAGAAAGGAATGGTTGTTAAAACCTGGCTACTGTACCCATTCCTTCTAGGATAGTGGGCAGAGCTACAGTAGTGTTGCTTTCGTCAACAAAAATTATGACAACATAAATGCTGGTCATGTGACGATGACTATAATTAAAGGTATAATGCAATATTGTTGTTGGATAAAAACGAGACTAAATGTGATTTACAAAATAAAAACTATGCTAAAATGTCTCTTAATTTTCATTGACCAAAACGAGACAAAGCAAAATGTTATAACGTTATTTCCTCTGTTTTAGTCGTGTTATTATTATTATTATTATTTTGCAGTATTTCTGTTTCCTGTGTCACACTGTGCAGATGCAGGCAACATCACTTCCTAAAGCCCCACTTGGCCATTATTTAGAAGTCTGACAGAGAAAGGGACCGATGTGTGTACTTCTAACATGTTTGGTTGGTAAAATAAATGTTTGTAAATTCAAATTAGAGCGTCTTCCGTGTCTGGAATGGATATATTCTTGAGTCTATAAAGTAACAATAATATAATAAGATAACTTTGTTTGAAATGGGTTTGGCTAAAAGAAAATTTTGGTTTCATCTATACTACTAGGTACTTATACTATATTGACTGGGTTATATATAATTGCATATAAAAAGCGACTTAAATATGATTTTCATTGACTAAAACTAGACTAAATGTCATCAGTTTTCGTAGACTAAAACTGGACGAAAATAGTCATGTCTAATTCTGACTAAAATAAGACTAAAATGCACAGACTTTTAGTTGACTGAAACTTGACTAGACTAAAAAGAGTATGAACGTGACTAAAACTAATAAAAACTGAAAAGACGGCTTCACACAAGGGCTAGACTAAAACAGTTTGAATCTGAATAGCGCATTAAGCGCATGGGCGTGGTCACATTAGATATAACGAAGGGAGACATGAAAAACAGACATCGCGTTGTTTTCATATGGATTACTTTATCACTGAATATCTGTTTTCGGCGGCACTTATTTAGTTAAAAAGTAGACATGTCAAGCTTTCTATAGATATCTCTCTCATGTCTCGAGTTGAGTATTCACGGAGTTACAGTTTGTTTTATTGACGTGTTTGTAAATGAAGATCAGTCATGACTCATAACACGTATCCCTGTTAATCGTTAAAACAAGCCGCCAAAAACAACACTAGGTAAAGCAAGTAACTGAGTGAAAAAATACTATGATAAGAATACAGATATTGGCACAGAACAGTTGTGCCAATCTTACCAGTTGATATAAAATAACCTGCATATGCGTTTACTGGGGAATTAACCCATGATCTTTGTATTGCAAATGCAATGCTCTACCTGTTTATCTACAATGGACAAAGCATTTTTCAGTATTGTAGTCAAAACCAGATCATTCCAATCGGAGTCCAAATCAAGACAAGTGGGCAAAAAGGAGGCTAAATTTGAGTAAAGACCAAGAACATAAGAGGGTCAAGTTTAAGTCAAAACCAAGAGGGTTGAGTCTGAGCCTTGATCTTATTCACATGATTCCAAGTTCATGACAAGACCAAGAAAATGAAAATGGGATCTTGGATTTGAACTCAAATAAGCTGGTTTTGACTACAACACTGACATGTACAAGACAGGACCAAGAGCAAAAACTTTACTTCTACTTTTTCCTCCTCCTTTGGTTCCTCAAGCATTTCCTCTTTGGATATCATCCAAACACAATGAGAATTAGTTTTTCCCCAAAAGTGGTTTTAAAACATCGAGGTGATTTGACGGTAAGCGGTCATAAATCGTTGACTGTGGGTGTGCTGGTCCTGTGCTGAGTGGGTTGTTGAACTGTCATTATCCGTCATTAGACTAATGCAGTCAGGCGCTAAGCCCTTGTCAGACCTCGAGTCAGTTCCTGTAGACCTTGTCTGCCGTTTGTGGGATAACAGAGTCATTTAACATGCACTGGCTGATCTTCATTAGTCATGAGATTGTACAAACATGGCACAAACCTCACCACCCACATATCTCAACACTCAAAGTGAGATTTTAAAGTCCATATGTGAAGCCTAATTGGCATTCCTGTAACGCAAAACAAAAATCTGCTTTTTCACACATCAGATGTCTTTCAGATGTGTTCAAAGCTGTATTTTAGGGCTCCAAACACAGTGGCCAAACATTTCAAAAAATTTAAAGGAATAGAATAATTGTGTATAAAAATAATTTCATATTAACAAAGATTTATAAATTATTAACACAAAAATACATTATTGTATGAATGACAGTATTATTACAATAAAAAAAATGTCTAGCCCTTGATAGAACAGGACATTATTAATAAACTAATTATGAACGCAAAATGAAAAAAAAATTAAATAAAAATGTACGTGCTAGCATACTGTCTGTCCGCACTGTCAACAACAGTTTGGCATGAAGCTTGAATGTTAAGTATGACACTGAGGGAAAGGGTATTAACTTTCTGATTGTGATTTTATGGGTGCTTCTCAGAGATAAGCCTGGAAGCTATAAAGATATTATCATACAATAACGGTGTCATCAGCCAGCCAGCAGGACTTAATGCATCTGAAGCACGCCATGAAATCCAGACAAAGCAAATCCAAACAGAGTGCACACGAATAAAACACATAGACATTCAAATTCACGCATATAGAGGGGCTTTATTCTGTAAAAAATGATTGGAATGCTTCATGGATTAAAGTCGCTGTGCTGCTGCATGTACGTTATCACATACATATTCTAAAAATCTCAATAAAACAATAAACCACAGAATGTATTGCACTTATGACTGCATGGACTAATTATTTACGTGAGTCTCCAAATGAAGCACCACTTGCAATTTAGCTATGGCTTCAGTCTATCTTTCCCTTCAGATTTCTTACCTGCTTGGCCGAGAGGTCCTTCTTTGAGGGCATGCTCGGGCTGGAGGTAGGGGTCACCGGGGCACTGCGACTGCCCCTTTTGAACAACGATCGCACAGTCTCCAACCACCTCATCTTGGAAAAGAACTTTGATTTTCAAGAAGTTTGGACTTCTCAAAGTTGGAGTGGGGTTGAAGAGCTTGAAAGAGCAGTTTGTAACTTTGAGATCTTCTGAAGAAGTCCTGCTTGTTGTGTCTAGAGGTATAGATGGAGTAGAGGCCAGATAGCGGAGCAGATTACAGAGCAGACTGGTTATGATCTGCTTTACAGGTCTTGTCATTCTCTGATCCCCCCCTCCTGCCTTCGCTCCAGCAGCCACCAACAGAGTGACACTCAATCCTTTTCCTGAATTTCTCCTGCCACCATCTGTCGCTTTCCCTTTCACCCCCCTCCAGATCTCTGTCTCTCTCCCTCTCTGCCACCCCCTCCCCCATTTCTTGCCCTTCCGAAGTCCCCATCTTTCCTCTCTGCATTTGACCGAGCACAGTCCCCTGGGGTGTCCCATGTTGTAATTGAGATCATTGAGTTGATTCAGTGGCATTTGGCCTAGAACTCAAGATTCCTGAATGCAAACTAAGCCTTAATACAATACAATCACACTGTATATGCTACGTAGCTTAGCATTAGCATAACCAAGCATTGGCGGCAGGTACTATAGACAGCCTCTTTAAACCAGAACAGACTGAAAGTAGCGGCTTAGAGTGTACCAGACAGAATGAAGAATGCTAAGCCGCAGATATGGGCACTCAGTAGTGTGCCAGACCCCCAACTGTTTCTGACACAGCCGGAACAGTAGCTTTCCACTGGCTAACAAATATCCCAACATGCTCTCTGTTGCGACAGACATGTGTGCTTTTGTTTTAAATGTCTTCAAATAATCATTGAGAGACAAAACTAAGAAAACAAAAGAAAGTTAGGATATAGCTACAGTACACCCAAAAATGACAGTGACAGTCAATGGGGTCCAGTGTTAATTTAATTGTATGGAATAGAAAAAACCTGGATCATTCTTTAAAATATCTTTTGTGTCATACAGGTCTGATAAGAGGGTGAGTAAATTAAGTTTTTTTTTTTTTTTATGAGCTATCCCTTTAACCGGCTATAAAGAGTAGCACTGTATGCATGGATACACTCAGTCCCATGTGTCTGATCTTCAATTAAACGCTGTCCTGGAGCATCTTGTCAAACTCTCTTATGCTCTGTGTGCCTTCACAGTGTCTTTGTGCAGACATGAAAAGAGACACATTGGAAAACTTCTGACAAGGACAGTATAGGACATGAGACCAGGCAAAGTCAATATTATAGACAAAATGAATGCAGATTAATAGCACTCTATATGAAATATTCTATTATATGCGGTTTACTGGATAAAAGACACCTGTGTTCCAATGAGTTTTTTTTTTTTTTTTTTTTTGACTTTGCATTTGAAGGCACCGTGTTTGACTTTTAAAAGAAACAAATATGTCTTTCCAGATTTGGAGAACTTAAAGTAATGAGCTAATAATGCAATATTCCAATAATCTATTTTTTAAGGAAAATGTTTTCCTACTGAATGCAATTTTTTTAAATAAAACATTTTCTTGACTCGTACTGCACTCTATGTTATATGTTCTCTTTTTTTCCCCACTAAAATTGTCAGGATATATTCTGGGTTTCCATTTTCTGTGAAGGATACATGCAATGCTGCCTTAACATTTGGCTAAAATAGGTATCTTAAGCCAGTATAATTCTGCAGTTGAAAAAGCCCTTTAATTGAGAGTTCAAAATGATGCCTTGAAATGATGTCTATGCAGACAGCATGCTGGGTTTTGAAACAAACAGACAAAAAAATTGGAACTGCTGTGACTTTCAACTGAAGTAAAAACAGGAAAAGATTTAGGGATATCTATCAAATACATCTAAAGGAATTGTTGAGAAAAGAAAAAAAGAAGGCAAAAACATGGTTAATGTCAGTCACAGTATATTTGAAATGACCATTTTTCAGGATGTGTGTCATAACGTTAATCATTCGGCATTAGGAGAGGCATGTTTGACAGGGTCAGACACACAGGCTGCACCATCTGTGGCCCACGGCTCCGGCCGTACTGTCTGCGGAGAACTGGATACTACAAAGCAGAAATCATATGAAAAGCTTTGGCTTAACTTGCCTCGGTAATCTCTTTCATATACCACCACGACTTCACACTGCGAATGACTGTGCCAAACCGCATTTTACTTGTACTTTTGGAAGGATGAACGTGAGAACAGGGAGTGATATATTTTATGAGGCAAATAAGATGTGTCAAAATGCGGTTATTCAGCAAAGAATAGAACAATTCTTGCAGGAGAGACACGAATCAACTCCTCATCTTCTCATTTCCCATTATGCTACATGTTTAGCCTCTAAACGTTGCAGACCAGACGCGGGGGATATGCATTTGTCATACATAATGTGTTTTGTGTTTACATGCCAGCACGTAATAGACTTGCTCTGTATGTAAAATCATTCAGCTCCGGACTCGTAACAATCCAATTAAGCTTTAAACGAAGTCAAACAGAACAATATCCCAGTTTAAATAAGCCCAGAGGGAGGGCAAAGAACAATGGATGGGGAAAGTATTCCTCAGCTGCTTCACTGGAGTCTATTTTAGATGTTATTATGAATAATTCACCCAAAGCCCCTGAAATAAATAGATTTGCTCTTGGCAGATCCAGATCATTCAGTACAGGAAGACCCCATATCTGCTTCATTTGCAGCATCTGCTGAGCTAAAACAAGCTAAATAAGCCTGGCACGAGTGTAAAAATAAATAAATTGATTTGCTGTGCGGGCAAGTGAGCATTTTAGAGTTGAGAGGGTATGTGTTAAGACTTCACACATTGAGTGCTCTAAAACAGATGGTTTGAAGACCGGCTGGAATAGTGCGCTGTTTCCAAAACTGAACTTTCAGCAACGCAATTATGGGCTGAATCAAAAAAAAAAATCGACTTATTTAGATGTGTGGTTAGATGAATTTAGAAACATCACAGTGTTTACAAAGTAAAAGGCAAGCAGTTGTGCTCCATAAATCTCCCCACAATCTTCAATTAGATTTCCAGTTACGCTACTTCCAAATTACACCACAAGCATCTGTTGACCAAACAGTGATACTATTGACATCATAGAGAAACATTGGAATTCCGTTTTTCCCACTACAGTCATTTCTATTACAGACTTAAAATGTCATAAAAAGCAGACTTAGTTACTTTATATTATGCATTTATTATTGTTATAATTATTTTTTTTAATTATAAAACTAAATCTGTGCCAAAATATGCCATATAAACTATTGAGATCAGGGGCTTTGTTAAAACATCCTCAGTGGAAGGTGCTACGATATTTCTAATGACATGATCATGAGCATCTAGTCAGTAAATCTGGTTCCGTGATTACCACTAAATCGCCATCACCTGCTTTCAAACGGAGCAGCATTTAATAGATAGAGCCGTAGATCACTGACAAGCTACGCAATATCGCATTCATTATCGCCTTTGACGAATATGCAATATGAACGTGATATTGCGTAGCTTGTCAATGATCTACGGATCTATCTAATAAATACTGCTCCGTTTGAAAGCAGGTGATGGCGATTTACTGACTAGATGTGCATTATCATATCGTTAGATATATCGCCCAGCCCTATCGGAAACAGCAGAATATTTACAAACACCTAATGCTCATCACTGACCTGTAAAAGTGGGTTGTAGTGCTTATGCACTAACTCATGGTTCAATTCAATTAAATCTCCAAACCTAATCAAAGACTCCAGTTAGCTAAGCTAATCAAGGCCTTCAGAGTTACTAGAAAAATCACAGGTAGGTGATTGATCAGGGTTTCAGCTAAACTCTGTAGATCAGTCGCCCTTCAGGGCAGGATTAGAGGAACACTACACAACACTACACTGTCAAAATCTGAATGTTTAGAAAAAGATATTTTTTCCCCCACAGATTCAGATTTGAATTTATGAGAGTTACTGTATGTTTTCATAGTACATCAAGCTATTTTATCTCAAAGGAAAATGTGATTCCTCGTGATATGACCCTATGCAACAAAGTCCAGGATGTAGAAAACACTGCCAGTTCACGCTTTCACAGAAAAATAAACACTATCTTCGCCTAACCAACCAGGACTATGGTCGCTCCAACAACAGCAAACGGTGGTTAGGCTTTGGCTCCATTTCACAAGGGATTCAGCCAGGCTTCCCTCAGCCTCTGCAGACCCCAAGGTAAAGAGGGCCGGGTCTGGGGATGATGGTTTGGATCCTCTCCCTGCACTCCAGCTATCCCACCACTGCTTTTCAGCACTTACTCTATAGTGAGCGCCTGCCGGGGACCTGGTCTTTCATCCCGGGCCAGGCGGCTAGAAGGAAAATCAATAGGGCCGTAACCATCACTCCATAAGAAAGCCATTAGCACAAACCAAGCCATGCAGCCCTGTTCATACACATGCAGAAAAAAAAAAATAGGGTCATTTCTTTTCAACGGCAAGGGGTGAAAACGACAGACTTTTGTAAAAGGAAGATATAAAATAGGCTATATAAACTTGTCTTTATATGCTGATGCGTTTGAGACAGAAATTACACATTTCTCCTCTACATTGCATGCTATTAGTTTAGAAATCCATAACATTTCAATAAACTTTTATGGATTTCTATACATCTAAAATATTTTATAAGTAATAGAATAGGAGGGAACAAATGGTATCAAAAATGCATGCAACAGCATACACAAAAACTGTCTTGGCACAAATTTAAAGAGAAGTGGACCTCTAACAACTTTTTGGCATGTGATCAGAGTCAGTAAACGGGTCATTTCATTGGACTACAGACCAATCATTGAAGAGATGAAAGTTTTGAGTTATACTTTATAGTTTACATTGTAACCGTCCTTCATGAGGCCCCACACATACTTCAAAACAGAAGAACAAACTAACATTTTTGTCCTACTGTTTGAAACCTTTAGCACATAAAGCTCCCTCAGCATCCCTCACCTCAAAACTGTACAATCCTCAACCCTGTAAATCCTATTAAACACCATACACTCTCAGACATTCCCATTCATCAAATGTGCAGCGCTGTCGAATAGGAAATGTCACGGGTTGCGTCTAGTCTGTGCTTCAGATGGTGTGCATTAAAAACAGCAAGTATTTAATTCCATCTCAAAACCTGCTGTTGATACACTGAAAGGTTTTCGAGTCCAGAATGGCAGGTTGTTTGCAAGCAAAACCAAGGCAGATATGCTTAATTGAACGTCCAACAATGCACAAAGCGGGACTTTCGATACCATATGCAGCGCAAACATCAATACCACAAATTGCAAGGTTACAGATGTGAAAAACAAAATCATAAAGTGAAATGCCTACATATTCTAGCTGTCTCTCTCATGCTGTGCCAGTGCCTCCCAGAGACGTTCAACAACAATCCACTTTGTGTCGATGGCTCATGGACACACACACAGATGTCAACAATTACACAACCAAAGAAAAGCCGACACACATGACAACTGGAAATGGGCTTGAATTAGTGAAACCAAAGCCTCAGTGTTTGTATTAATTGAGTCCTGCTGTTAATAACTGGTCGGTGACCTCAAATGTGTTTCCAGCCCAGAGTTTTTGGAAGAGTGTGTCCAATACCTGCCGCTCCAAAGAAAACAGAGGCCAGATAAACAACACAGATCGCTACACGGATTGCGTCACTCAACGGAACTTTCAGAGCAGAATTTTCCAGTGTCATTGTAAAACGTCAGCTACATATGTGCTAATGATGTTTTTGGGGGAAAAGAGTCATAACAGAGAACTAGATATAGCTGGTGAACATTCCATCTAAAAGTCCAAAGGTTTTTTTTATTTTTTATTTATTTATTTATTTATTTTTTATTTTTGTGGTGCAAAGAGTAAAAAAAAAGTTTTGTGTATTTACTTTTAATGTGATTGGGCGAGTCAACACTACAAAAGACGGCTTCTCCCTTTTCAAATCTCATAATACATTAGAAAGGCATTTATTTTCAATAAAAAAAAGGGAATAATAAAAATTTGAAAATAAAGAAAGGTAGGTGTATGGAGGGCTTTATTGTCCCAAGAAGGTGGCATCCATTTAATAATTTTAATTCAAATTATAACTTACACTCAATATATTATTATTGCATACTGTTTTAAAATGTACTACAATACTGAGGTGCAGATGATTGCCACTATTTGCATTAAGTATTATAAACAGCAGAAAACCCTGCTAATCTACTGTATAGCTAATTTAATTTAATGTAAATAGCATATAGCTAAAAAGTACTATTTTCCCTTAGTGTAAATAGAATCCATTGTTATTTGTACTTAGTGTAAATAGCATATATCACTAAGAAAATTATTACTATTGTATTTACTTTAATGGTTACACACCTTGACATTCTGAGAAAAATAAAATCTAAACTTTAGCATTTCTCAAAAAAAAAAAAAAAAAAAAAAATCTAAAAACAGTTACATTTGATGATTCACCGCTTTTATAATAACATTTTGACTTTTAGATAAAGAAAGTCCCGAACTGTTCAGAGCAACACTTCCAAGAACACTTAAAAGAGCCCCATTCTTTTCCTGTAATGGGACTCTTTTACAACTTGTTGAAAATACTCAACAAAAAAAGAATCCAAAAATAAGCTATGAATGCCTCTCTGTAATCTGAATTTACTACTCGCATAAGACTCGCAATTCCGCCAGACCTAAAAATAAACGGGCGGTGACTTTTTCATCTTTAAAGACAAAACTAAACCCAACCTCAGTTACAAAGCATGGGCACAGCAGTGGAGAGCAGGGCAGATCTGGGGGCAGCGTAATGTGTTTGTGTGTCTGCAGTAAAGGGCAGGTGTTATCGACAGCATCCATCATAGTCAATAACCCATCTGGGTGTAGAAGCCGGGACAGTCTAGAGGGATGGGTAAATGAAAGCAGAAACATGGGCGGAATTGGTCTCCCGCACCACAGCTGGTGGAAACAGAGGTCCTGCCAAAACAAACGGCATCAAAACAACACCCTGCTGTATACAGGGGTTATGTAACTGGGGTTTCCCTTAAGCATATTATCTTCATCTTAAAGATTTCAGCAGACTTCTGCCTATCTGAAGCAATAAAGATCTCTATTGTAGTTTTTAAAAAATTTCTAGTGCATTTCTAGCAGCATGATGAAGGTACAAAAAACAAGCTGCTTATAGTAGCTATTTGATGTGTGACGACATGCCAGTCTTGCTCATGAGCGAGACCTTTCCATGGCCAGACAGTGGAACCACGCTATCCCACAGGACTCGGCTACAGACATTACACTCTCATTAATCATTCCATTTCCTGACAATGCAATCAGGTTAGTAAGACATGGTCCCTGTCTCATAGTTTTTTCCTGCTCGCCTGGCAGGTGCAGCTTGGGAAAACTGACACACTGCAGTGTTTGTGCAGTACATCAAAGCCACAAATGTGTGTGTGTGTGTGTGTGTGTCCACTTGAGCCTGCGTGAGTGTGCGCACACCAGGTATTTACTTACGCCCTGTGCTGCTGGTGAAGTTTCCCTGGGAAAGTTGCTAATGTGATTTAAATGAGCATGTATGGCACAAACAGCATTTAGGATCAGAGCGCCGTAATAATACCATTCAGAAGCAGAGCAAAGGGTCAGACGATACACCCCAAACCACACGATTTTTACTTAGATCAGCGCACCAGGATTTCACAAGGCAGGAAATAAACAACTCACTTTAGAAGCACTTTCACTCACTTTTCTGAAAATGGGAGTGAGGGAGTATAAACAAGCTCCCTGTGTCCTTTCCTTGACCTTGCAGAACCTATAAGTGTTTTCAAGTCTTGAAAAAGCACAAAATGCAGGGCTTCACAATGCTGCAGGTGTGCAATCAAAGGTCTATCCCACTCTTGTATTAACTACTCAATGCTTGTTATAGTTGTGTTTAATCTGTGTGATTAAGACACTTCCTGTAGCATCACCATGGTATGCTGCTTGAAAAAAACCCGTTTAGCTAGTATTGCTGTTAGCTGTGTTTTGGAACATGGTACCTTTTTTTATCTTAAAGCTGGTTATTATTTGTTAGTTAGTCTAAACTGGTTATTATCTGGTCTAAGCTGCTTATTAGCTAGTCTAAAATGACCAATAACTTCATAAGAAACTCAATAGCTGGTTTTAGCATGCCTAAACTGCATAATAAATGGTCAAGATTGGTCATTTTCTAATCTTAAATGGTTATCGTCCATCTTATCTAGTCTAAGCTGGTCTAAGTTGGTCATTTTGGAACACGACACTCGATTTTATCTTAAAGCTAGTCATTAGTTGGTCTGATTTTAGATGATTTTAGCTAGCTTAAAGTGGTTATTAGAAGGTCTTAGGTGGTTTTACCTGCACAAAGGTGTTCATTAGATGGTCATTAGATGGTCTAAGATTATCTTTAGCTAGCCTAAAATGGTCATTAGATAGACTAAGATGGCCTTACCTGCTCAATGATGTTCATTAGCTGGTCTAAACTGGACTTATTAAGCGGCAGATTTAATAGGATACGATGGGTAATGGTCAAAGATGGTCCAAGATGGTAAGCATCTGGTTAATATGGTCACTGGCTGATCTAAACTAGTTTAGGCTCCTCATTAGCTGGTCTACAATGTTCATTAGCTTCTCATTAGATCTAAGCTGTATATTAAATGTTCTAATATGATCACTAGCTGATCTAAATTTAAAACCAACTGGATTAAGATAGTAATGAACTGGTCTAAAATGTTCCAAAGGTCTAAGATGAACATTTCTGGTTTTAGAAGGTCAGTGGTTAATCTAAACTGGTCAATAACTAGTCGAAGATGTTCATTAGCTACTCTCGTAGGGTCATAAATTGGACTGGTCTAAGAAGGCTGATCTTAACTGGACTAAGATAGTTGTTAGCTGGTTTAAGCTGTTCCAAGAAGGTCTAAGCTGCACATTTACTGGTCTTAGATGATCAATCGGTGATCTAAACTGATCATTAGATGATTTATTCTGGTCCAAGATTGTCATTAGCTGGTTATGATAATTGACCAGCTAATAAGTTCCAAAATCCAGTTTGACCACCTTAAACTGGTATAATCTGCTGGTAGCTGCTCTGTTGCTGGTTAAACACAGATTACCTGATGAGGCTGAGGCTAGTGTAGCTAAAGTCCAGTTTAGACAAACTGAGAACCATGGTATACATTCCAAAACACAGATACCAGGTTAAGCTGATTTTCAAGCATGGAAGACCTCAATGAGTCATATGCCACTGCTAATGCTAACTTGTCAGCTGGGCTTTTTAGACAGCTGCCAATCTCTAGTGAGCAGCCAGAGTGGCCTGCGAGTGGCGCATCTGTTGTGGTTTTGGCATACACGGCAGAAATGGCCACAAAAGAATCTCGCATCCTTTCTAAAAACCATAAAAAAGACCGCACTCTGCGTTGGAGAGAAAGCAAGAAAAATGAAGGAAAACAAAAAACTGCTGGCTAAACATATTGTTATCGAATGGAAATGTCCATTTTCGGAGAAGTGTTGAAAAGGCGCCACAGAACTGATGTTCTATGTCCGATAGACTCATCACTATTATTAGTCGAGCATGGTTACAAGGCCACACAGATTTCTAGGATGGAGATGAGTCAGCCGAGATATTGAATATGGTGTAATATCTTGTCATCTGGGCCCTGTCAGCCATATGTGAATTATGCAGTTGAAAACAGCATGAACATGACTACTTCTTTGATTGTGATCCATGGGTCATGCCTACAGAACACTAATGGTATTCATTACACACTATCAACTCAAGCACACCACCAGAAATAATCAGAGCACACATATCCAAGTTCATTCTCTCAAGCTTTAGCTTATTATTATTTTTTTCTTCCATTAAGTCATACGTTAGACTTACTGGTAGAAAGAAACAGAATTCAAACATTTATTTGCTTAAACCATTTCCTACTTGCTCCTATTTCTGTGTGTTTTAATGCACACAGAAATAGGAGTGACATCTAGTTTTATTGGTTCTCATGTGCCTCATGACTGTCTGTGATGTGATGCATCTGAATTTGATTATAAACATGAATTAAATTTGAGAGCATCGACGGATCCCTTTCATAATTTAGAAAACAGCAGTTTGAACACTTGTTAAAAATCTTGTGGGTTCGACTGAAGTTATTTTAGTATTATTTATATACTATTATAGTTTTTATTATTATATTTAATTAGTTTTATGTATGTGTGTAAGTATGTATGTATTTATTGAATATTACTATTTAGGTTTACGTTTTTATTTATTTTCAGTTAGTAATTTCCGGGACTCAACTTTTTATTTATTTATATCAGATTTAATTAAATTAACAAAATATGTTGAACAGTTTTAATTTTAGTTAATTATATTTTTCCTGGTTTAGGGAAATTAAATGTACATTTTTTGATAGCAGAAAGCAGACAATAAAATGAACTGAGAATGGGATCAGGGCATGTCGTACGACCGAATTCTAAACGCTCTAACGTGTCACAAGCACAAGTACTCCCCACAATGCCACGACTTTGACCTTCTGTCTTATTCCAAACCATGTTTTTTCCTTCTTTTTTTATTGCTTTCTTCCCCATCTCTCCCTTATTGCTTTGCGGTGGAGAACATTAGCATAGGCGATTCCAAAATTGTGTAAAACCATTTCTGTTTGACATCAAAACAAATCAGACTAAATGAGCTAACAGCGTCTGCCAACAGAAATATGAAAAAATATGAGAAAATATGAGTATGCTCGCTCTCTCAGTGATAGAGAACAGCAGATCCAAAGAAGTGTGCCTTGCTTTGAGCCCTGTAAGGCTGGCTGTGGTCCCTGCATGCTGTGTTAGTGAACAACGATCCTGTAGCAATCCTATTCCTTCCCTCTCCGTCCCTCCGCTCTATAAAGAGATAACACACTATAATCCTGGCAAAACCGCTAATGGTGCTGTAAAACTTTCTCTGCTGACGGGCAATGATTCTCTGGTTCTGCAGGACGCATCAGAGATGCGTTTAGCTGTATACGCATACATTTTGTATCATATAGGCATTTCATCCACACAGATCCGGTGTTTTGGGAGAGTGAAACTTATATATATTTTTTAAACTGGGTCCCAAAATCTGAAAATGCCACCCTCGCATTTTCGTCTGGACATCAAATCTTTATATTTTCTGAAATGGTGACGTCATTATCCCATGTCTCGCCCCTAGTCAAACAAACAAAACATGAACAAACGCTGAATGGCAGTCTTTCAATTAACAAACATTAACATAGATTAATATTTTTTTTTCTATGTTTGTTTGTATACCGCGCGTAAGGTTTATACGCATAGTCCAGATCTTCTTCTCTGCTTTGAGTTTATCTCTGTGGCAGAATTACAGCGCCACACGCTGGTCTGGCATATATACTACATCGTTTGTGTCGGATTTGTGGTTTCGTTTGGACGGAGATATATCTTGAGAAGAGGGGAAAAAAGGTCGAATAGGGAAAGCTTTTGCTTCGTGTGGACGTAGCCTAAGAGTGAAAACCACAGCAAACAATGGGATACATTCAGCACAGGCAGATACCACACAGATGCTGGTCCAGATTAAACATACGGTGTGGGCGAGGACCTGCACTTTGTCATGAAGTCTTTATGTGTGCGTGTCTTCGTATTTTACAGCTCTATAAAGCAGATTCACATCAATGGAGGAGAGAAAGAGGCTATAAACAAAGAACTGGGAGACAGACGTGATTGAAGGATGTCCAGCATTTTTACCAGCCCCAAATGCCCCAACTGTGTGGATTATTTCTAAATACCAGAATACATATGCATCAAATTCGAAAGAAAGAAAAAAAAAAAAAAATCTGTCCAGTGGTTGCTTTGCTGAAAACACCAGCTTGGATTTGTTCACTGAAAAAATTTAAATTCTGACACCATTTACTCACCCTCATTTCATTTTGAATCTGTATAATACTTGTACATCTTTAAATGTAATACAAAATAAGAATTTTTATAGAACAGCCATGCCACATGTTTTAATAAAATGCAAGTGAATGGGAACTGGGGCTTTCAGGCTTCAAAAGCACCATTAAAACATCATAAATGTGCCCCATACAACTTGTGCACAACATTCAAGTCAGCTGATGTAATATAATAACTTTATGTGAGAAAACAAAATATATAATAAATTTTATATTTATCTTCTGATTCGTGAAAATATTACCAAGAACATTGAGTTAATAAGCTGAACATGTACGTTGAATGTGAAAGTGTTGGTGAAAATAAATTCTGGCCTTCTTAGCAGGGCACTCCTTCCTGTACTATCAGATCAGTGCTTTCCATTAGGGGTGTAACCATACACATATTCGTATTGAACTGTTCGGTATGAGACTTATGGTTTGGTGTGCATTACAAACCGAAACGATTCATTGGACTAATCCTATTACATCTGGAAAAATAGATTAAGGTGTGTGAAATGTAATGTTCTCAGTGCCACTGCGCTCAAAAAGTTAGCCTAAATGATGTAACAGGCACCTGCTTAGTGGTGTAATGTTAGCGAAAGGCCCTGCGATAACCTCCCCTTGCTGGGGTGCGTCTAAACATGATGATCTTGTATCGATGACAGCCAGAGATATTGTCAAAAAATATTGTCATTAATTATTGCCGATATTAAGATAACTGGATCTTCTAATTAATGCAGGCCTGTAACAGTCTTATTTTTATTTGGCCTATTATTAGGGGTGCACGATATATATCAGCCGATGATTAATGCACATCTAGTCAGTAAAGCCGGTTCTCTAATCAGTGATAAATACCATCTGGTGCGTGATTTCACATAGAGCAGCTGTTACTACACGGAGACGTTGTTAACTGAGAAGCTGCGCAAATCCACGTTCATCAGCCTGGAATTGCGCAGCTTGTCAGTTTACTGACTAGATGCACATTAATCATTGGCCGATATATATTGTGCACCCCTACCTATTATTATTATTATTAACTTAAAATTACTTTTAATTTGGCCTGAAAATAATTTCCAATAACTGACGTGCTGCGAGGATAACAAAAGATTAGGCTGTATATTTACTCCTCAATTAAAATGTTTTTTTTTTTAAAGGTATTTAAAAACAGGTCTATACAATGAAATATAGGCCAATGATTAAAATAGTATCACTTCAGTCCTAGATAAAATTAAATTAAATAAAAGGCTTTTATTTCAAGCACTGGCTTTCATAAACAACCTGTTTCACACAAAAAGTTTCTTCTCATGCTTTTGTTCACTATGTAGTATTAGAAATAATACCGAAAGCTCTGTCATTACCCCATCATTCATTCTGTTTTTACTTTCACTTTCTACAAAGTAAACTGACTGACAGATGTTCACTGGCATAATTATTGCGCAAAGTTTGCATGTTGCTTGTGTGTGATATCTATTGGCTCACCTTCATGGTTTAAAACAGAAATATTTCCAACATTGTGATGTTACCAATTATCCCCCATCTGTATTGAAAACGCACTGAACCATGACACGACCGTGTCCTATCGAACCAAACCATGAATTTTGTAAACTGTTACACCCCTACTCTCTCTAGATACAGATAGATATATCCATATATCTCAGGGTTATGGGTCACAGCAGACAGGCCCGGCAGAATTCAGTACACAAATCACTTTAATCAAATGTAATCCCTTTGTCATGTTGTGGTAATTTAAACTATAAGCTTTCATTGAGTATTCAACACCCAGAGTCGTATTGCCTTGACATGACACAGATAAATAACTGCCCTGGTGTTTGGTTTCACACGCAAGATGCGTCTCATGGTGGCACAGACTGAGTTATCATCATCTGGAAATAGAAGCATAATTATCTTGTTCCATGCAGGTGATGATTCAATCAACCACAGTTGCCTAAAGATGGAAATGCTGTCAGGATTGTGAAGGGTCAAACTGTGAGGCATTGTGTGCTACTACGTCACCTTAAGACTATATACAGGTACTGAATTAAATAACAGCCTTGTACATGACCATATTATGGTTTTGATTTCATTATGAACTGTGCAGATCTAACTGTCAGATAGTTCTGGTTCTTCTCAATATAGACCAAAAAGTTCCTTTCAATTGCTCTACAACAAAAGCTGAAACATAAGTTCTGCTTGAGTTCTGCAAATGGAGTTCTTAAGGTGAAAAAGTTTTAAATGGTCTTCACACAAAATATCTTTCGTCTTGTAACTCAAATAATTCAAGTCTTTGAGAATTACCCAATGGCATTTACAAAGGGAACTATATAGTACTGTAATTCCACATCCATTACTCCTGCAGACCACCTATGCGAGAGCAGACCCCAGAGCGGTGAGTGTACGTTAACAGCGAGGACCACCAGTTCAGTCCATTGCGGGTGACATTTCCTTTCTCTGACCACAAGAATGCCCAGCATCTGAGAAACAGAACGCATAACCGCAGCAGCCAAGCACTTGTATTCATCAGCTCTTACTGTTTCAAGCTGTTTCAACTTGAGTTCACGCTCACCATGTCAAAATCGTGTTTCACAGAACATTCCATTTCATTATTCTACTCCCATCGAATGTGAGATGTGAAATCTGGTGTGGATACTAAAGAACAAGCTGTCTTTGGCAGTTTGCACACTTGATTTGCAGTCTGGTGGTGTGCACCAAAATTTGGAAAACCGCTTTCACACCGACTGAATGAAATGAACCGCTCTAGTGTGAAAGCACTATCTTTCTTAGTGCAGCACTCTGCCTGCATTATAAAAACCTGCACCACCAACCCCACCAAAGCCAACATGACTCAACACTTAAGGCCGCTAGTCATTTTTATGGTCGAGTTTAATAGAAATTGGTAGTAGCAGCGGTTAAGAGTGGGCAGGAGATCCAACGGGCTCTACTAATGGACCATCTGGTTCGACTGAGCATCCAAAGGCACCAGGAAAAAGATCGGAAGTGCTTATGTTTGTGGACACCGTCACAAGTCTCACGTCGGAAACCTGAGGGAAATCACTAGTTGCCAAACACCGCACGAAAAAACAGTAAACAGTGTGATTTATCTGATCTCGGGTTAGTTTCCTCTTTGATTAACAAAACTAATGGCTGTTAGGTCTTTTGCCTGGTGCTTGTTTCTGTTGTTTTGGAGGTTAGATGAGAGGAAATAAATAGGTTGTCTGTGTCAGATATAATCAACAGGACAATATTATGTGAGGAGCTTAAATAGATGGTCAAATACAGAAAGAAGACGACCAGAGCAGGGGTTCTTCAAACCTCTCTAGAACATCTGCCACAGATTCCTAATATGCCAGCTTTGGTTTAGCCAGGTTCCACAATACAGATCCTCAGGGTAATTACAGCAATTGTGTGGCTGCACATACAAGGCTAAATGTCTTGGCCTGCTGCATCATTACATCAATTACTTTGGCTTTTAGGGATCGTGTCTCGTCTGTGTAATTACATTTTTAGGGCATTATAGTCATTTAGGACAACAATATAATGTGGAAAAAAGAGGGATGGTAAAAAACAACAACAACAACCGTAATGCTGTGTTAAATTCACATGTTCTTGCTAAATACTGTGTGATGCACTGAATGCCACAATTTGCGAGATTTGGAAAATTAGCAGCTGTGTTACAATGAAAAATAGAATGCTTTGATTTGACCTCTATATATACACATCACTACTAAATGATGATGATGAAACCGTTAATAATCATCATTTGTAATAGTGCTAATATGAAAACACTAATAACAATAACACTAATTCAAATCAACAATGCATAAAAAATGTAAACAATGCTCACAAATTAACAGTTTAACCAAATAATCTAAACTTTATGAAAACAAACACTGAATCTGTAGTAGAGCAAATGAGATTTTGTCAAATGATAACATAAATTTCAGTCTGTTCTTCAATTTTCTGTGTTGTTTTTGTAGCTTGACAGTGTCCGCCCCAGTTTTACATTCACTGTATGAAAACAGAAGCAGGAAGAATCTACTAAACCTCTCCTTTTGTGCTCTACATAAGAAGGAGAATCAAACTGGTTTGGAACCACATGAGGCTGAGTAAATCAAGAGAGATTTTTCATTTTTGGTTGAACTATTTCTTTTAGTTTCTTAGAAGGTCAGAGATGTAGCCAGCTTATTCTCAGACATCGAATGCTTGTTTGAACAAGAAATCTTTTGACAGAAAGCAAAAATTGTCAAGGTTGGATGCTACAGTATGGCCACGCTCCATTCATTTATTCGTCATTATTGAATCAGTGAGACCTTGTTACTAGGAGCTTTTATTGGGATGAGGATGGAACAAGAGCAGGATGGACCTAAATGAAAGCTATTTGTGCCACAGAAGTAATCTTGTTGGAACCTGTAGCTTAAACTTTGTGAAGGATGGGTTGTGAAGAACTGGTTCGCCGGTTTTAAAAGACTGCCTGTCAAAAGATGGAGAAATAGTAAGAGACTTGCACTCCCAGCTTGCATGCAAAGACACATACGTTCACTCATATATACACAGAGAAATGTCAGGGCCCGAGGCAAATAACTCCCAAAACTGAGCTGAGAGATTTATGCAATATCACAAAGAAGGGCTGGTGGATGGATAAACAACTTGATTTAATGATACAAACACTTATCAGCCATAACATTCAAAATCACCTGCCTAGAATCATATAGGTCCCTCTCATGCAGCCCAAACAGCTCTGATGTATCGAGACCTCTGAAGTTATCCTGTGGTATCAGGAACCATTGGCAGATCCTTTAAGTCCTGCAAGTTGAGGGGTGGGGTTTCCATGAATTGAATTTGTCGGTCCAGTACATTCCATAGATGTTCAGCTGGATTCAGATTTGGGGAATTTAGAGGCCAAGACAACACCTTGAAGCCTTTGTCATGCTTCTAAACTAGGGCTGCACGTTCTCAAGTTTTTCATTAACCGTTAACCGAGGCCCTTAGCGGTTAATACTCGGTTAACCATAGTGTGCCATAACCATAACTATAGTAATTTCCGGACATTGGCCGAAAAAAAAAAGGAATGTCCGACAAAATTTAATCTCTCCGGTCAAATTGTCCTATTAAAACTGCCTAATAATGCCGCCCATTAACACAATCTGAATTTGAGAATAAGCCTAAAATGTATAAGGCAAAAGGTAACAAGCCGACTCCGCGGCCGCCTCGCTAAGGCTATGACTATGACTATGTTTGACACGTACAATATTTGAAAATCGATAATTATTTATTTCTTTATTTAAATTACATTTATATCTGAATTTGTCAACCTATAGACTTTCAAATATCAAAATGTCATGAATTAATATGTATTTTTGTACAAAATGACATATAAACATATTTTCCTATTATACTTTGCCTGGAAACGCTTCCAACAAGGCGTCGGTTCTATTTCTAGCATGCACGCGTCGAGCCGCGCCTGAGCCGCGCGTCTCACGCAGGCAGTCGGCAAGCTCTAACCTGTTAACATGGGATCCGAATTAAAAACAGACATGCTACGCAGCTGAGATGCTTTCGCCACGCATCCAGTGTGTCCTGACCGGCCTAATGATGCCCGGGTGTTGGCTGTTGAGATTACAACTACGAGGTTGTACTTGAAGTATATCTAAGCACTGTATTGCAATACTTGCATTTTGCCCCGTCACTCGTATTAGCCCGCTTCATATTAGAAAAATGACTTCTTATTGTGGACATTACAAATGTCTGGGAGCGCTCTGGCGGTCTCTGGTGGTGCAAAAATGTATTACAACTAAATTCAATGCACGCCATTGACGTCACTTCACCGAGCAAAATGTTTCACTCGGTTACACAATTTTTAACGGTTAATCGGTTAACCGGTTAACCATGGACACCCCTATTCTAAACATTCTTGAACAAATTTTGCAGTGTTGCAGCGTGCATTATGTCTTCTGTAAGCTCATCTGTCAGTGGTTTTAATGTTGTGACGGACTGACAGACAGACAGACAGACGGACAGATATATAGATATTCTCTCTAAATTAACACTCTGCAGTTAAACTTACTAGACCTGACAACCTGGCACCATCTTAGAGTATAATCAGCATGTAGGTATATGCCCTTATTTTCAGAGAAAACACATCGAAATATCAGTTGTACTTAGAATCAACCTTGCTTTCATTCATAAAACTGTCCATCAAAAGCTCAAACCTCAAATGAGCGCACCGGTGCCTCGAAAACCAACTCAAGCAGAAATCACACAAGCCTGTCGGGCTTAAATAACACAAAAGTGAAAGAACATATGCCCAAAAAAAGTGTCAATTGCAAGCCCATAAAGAGCAAAGCTGAAGATTTCCATCTCAGTGAAGACGAGGCTTCTAGTGTTAACTAACTAAGCAGGACATTACTTTCTGTTCTACAAGATAGCGGAGGCAGCTTCCTCTTGTCTCTTGCAGACAGACAGTTAAATTACTACTCTCAGAGCTGACTGGGTCCAGCAGGGAATCAGCCTCTGGGCTACATGTCTCATGCTTAGCTCCTAAACCCTCATTTCCGTAGTCTTCATCACTACACTTCCCGAAGCACACACTCACAGCCATTGAGACAGAGATGGTTACGCAACTTCTGTTTCTGAAGAATGAGATAAACATGACCTTTGTCATGGTTTGGAAAAAAAAAGTTTTAAAGTTACTTTTAGTAATGCTAGCTACTAATTCCCCAATTTCTTTACTGACATCTCTCTTGCCTCTGTATTAAGAGAAACTAGAAGTCAGTGCAGAGGCACCTATTAATTTCAACTTGTTTAATCTTTAACTTGTTTATGGAGTAACACATGGTGTAATGCATTACTTTAAAATATTACTTGCCCCAACATGATCGATAAGATACAAAAGGAATGTGGGAAAAATGGGGGAAGTATAGATTTTTTAATGCATTATATTATATTATATTATATTATATTATATTATATTATATTAATAATTAAAATGATATATTATAACATAACTTTCTCCTCTCTCTACATAAAGCAGCACAATCTCAAAAAATAAAAGGTGAAGGAAAATTGAATTTATTAGTTCATTACTGTCAGACCAAAAAGGTTAACTGTAGCAGTGACCAGTGATGGTTGTAAAATGATGTGTGAGGGCTTTGAATGAGGTGAGAAGAGTCATTAAATCAAGTAGATTGATTGATGCCCTACTGGAGAAAGAATCCATTCTGTATCCCCACAAGACAGAACGTGCGTGCGGTCAGGTCACACGTTAAAGTCCAGTGTTTAGTCCATTTGATATAGCTCCCTCTGCTGGTCATATTGAAGAGAGATGAGAGTCAAGCCAATACAGCAACCACACACACACACACACACACACACACACACACACACACACACGCGCGAAAGATTTAATAACACTTTACAATCAGGTTGTACGTTTTAACATTAAATAAAGCAGTCAATTAGGCAGTAAAGTTAAAATAATAGAAATATGTATACATATATTCAGAAATAAAGAAATATGATCTATTTATCCAATGATTAACAGGCAGAGAGTGTTTCTGGTTGGCTCTCTTTCTTGCAGCTTGGGATTTCTCAGGAAATTTATTTCAGCGATATCTGTCAGGCTGAAGGGCCATTTTACGTGTGCAATATAAAAATCAATCGCAGCACCTTTAATCACGCCAGAATCGACCTAAAAATGAACGAACAATTGCACCTCTTCAGTGTTCACTCAAAAATCCTTCTACTTGAAGTCTAACAAAACATCAAATAAATAAGTGAATAAAAATGTCATCAAGTATCACGGCGGTTTCTTCAGGGGGAAATCATGAAGTATGCAAAAGCAGCAGGCCCGCTGGGCTCCGACAAACACAGGTTCGCTCATGCAGATCCAAAAACTATCCGTCCAGATACTAACATCCACCAAACTGTTTCATCTCTCGACTCTCGCTCTCTCTGACTGATATGGTAATAATACACCATCTCCTCTCTCAGCCTACCCCTCTTCAATTAATTCAAATCCAATTAACTCTCCCACTAGCTTAATGAATGACTAATTCAATTTAGACAAAACAAATAAGCGTTGGATGGCGCCCTTATCATCGCTTCCGTGACATTCTCTTTTCTCCCGAACCGGCGTCTAGCTCAGAAAATCTGCGGAGGCTGAGGCTTATTGATGCACCGTTATCTCGTTAAATCAAATCAGTGTGACATCCAATGTAAACCCGAGCTGATAAGAATCAACACGCGGGAACATCGCCAGCATGTGCACACACACATGCGACCACACCAAAACCCTCTTATGCTCCTTCAGGGCTAACAAGTCATGGCATTTGACAGCAAGTTTTTCTGTAGTGTGAGTCACTGAGAGTGTAAAGCCTCGCAAAACCACCAATCTGTTTTATTTGATACCTGCAGTTATCATCGTAAAGTTGTTTACATGCTCCTGTCTATTTCATACACGCCTCGGGCGTCAAGCTACAATACGTTTAATTCATTTAGAGAGGCTGTATAGTAGATGTATGATGTCAGCTCCCACAGGTGTGCTCCATCATGTAATGCTAACAGCCCACAACCGCAATGTGTCACATTATTTTTGGTCTGTATTTTTTAGCATTATTTTGGACTTTTGATGAAAAGTGTTTTTTTTTTTCAATATTTCATTGTCATATTCAAATTTTTGGGGGGCAATTTTAAAACTAAAATGGCACATATGTATAAAGGTTAACTTGTTTATATATTTATATATAAACATTAATAAAATAAAAATTACATTAAAAATGACATACATAAATGACAAATACATTCATACCAATGCATATTAATAGGTTTATGTTGTTGAAAACAAACAAACACTCACAGATTTTATACTTTCCATTCAAGAAGATTAAAATAATTTTTTCCAATGCATTTCTTCATTAAAAAAAGAACTTTCTTCAATAAATTAATTCACTGTTAACTGTCTGTAAGTTAATTATATAGATGTAAATTTAATAACTGCAATTAAAGTGTAATTTATTAAATAAATATTTCCAAAAACTTTGAAATCGAGGCTCATAACATATAATTTAAAAATGGTTCATTATTTTTCAAATGTAAGATTGTAAGATCAAATCTTAAGATTTTTTGACTGTGTGACAATTGTTTCCAGTTAATTTTCCAGCTAACATTTTTTATTAGTTACAGTCACTGAAAAACTGTAACTAAAAAGTTCATGCTCACATACTACAAAGGTGAAAAAAAAAAATATATATATATATATATATATATATATATATATATACATATATATATATATATATATGACAAATCGGGGAGAAAAAAAAAACAATTTTAAAAACTTGCTTGCATCTTTTCAAATAAATGCTAATTGGTTACATTATTACGTAATCACATTATTAAGTAAGGCTTAAGTTCTTAAAGGGGCCATTGCACATTTATTGAAAACTACATGTATACTAATTCCATTCATTTGAAATAGAAATACCCACGCAATGAAAGAAATATTCCTCGGAGCCACATCAGCTCATATTTAGGTAAGGGGCTGATCCCGCCTTAAGACTGAAATCCTAGAAGCTCCACAGGTTTGATTCCTACTGTACTGCAGTGATAGCGACAGATCAGCCCCTCGGCCTGGATTGAAAACTCGTAATTAACCTCGTCTTTGGTACGAGGTGCGGGTCAGCCTGGCCTCTGGTTGGGGATAAGCCTGATTGATAGCAGCCCTGCTCGCTCTCTCCAGACTCTGATCAGATTTACTGTGTGTAATTGAAGGTTGGGCTCAAGTGCTTCCTCCGACCGCGACCGAGAGGGTTTCTGCCACCGGGTCTCCTCAGAGCCAAAAGCGGTGAGTGATTTGTGAGGTGAACTTCCATTGCTCTGAAAAGTGCCTTCATGGTGACTCGGCATACACATATGAAGGAAATCCGAGAGTACAATGCTTTTACACATCGGAACAAAGTGGCTCATTCATACAGAAGCTCTCTTTCTTTCTGATGAGGTGAGCTCATGAATAAAAGAGGGATGAGCGCGAAGGGAGGAAAAGCGGCCTCTCCATTGAAAGGCGGAAAGACAAGTACATACAGGAAATGCCCCACGGCTTGACATGTGTTTTCTTACAGCCGCTAAGCCTAGGAAAACAAAGAGAAGAAAATGCCATGAAGGAATACAAGACAATGGAAAGATCGTTCCTGACACACGCCTGTCCTTTAGGGACGCGACGGTCGTGAAGGAAAACACAGCGAGAAAGACAACAGACGAGGCTATGAATGGCCTCTCTTTTACTTCTTCCCGCAATTCCTGTTGAATAAGTCAGGCCTGTCAAAGATAAGATTAATAAAACGCAGACGGGCCTGCAACTCGCATTGTGCTAGAGTGGCGGCTTGATTTTTCCGACAGGTTGCTGTCTGCTGGGGCTTTGCTCTGATCTTGAGAAGCCGTTGGAAGCGATTCGTTGAGGTTTGACTCAGCCGGCTAGATCCTGAATCATCAGCGGCGATCTCTTTTTATCCAGATCTGACCTCTTGTAAAAACTCTCTGCTGCCGGTTTATACAAACCCAACTGCGTGGTTTCGAACAAAAGATGGATAGTGTTATGCAACAAGTGTTGAAACGGGAGGAAAACACGGGTGGTCTGAATTCGGTCGTCAATATCGTATTCAGAAAATGAACTATGGTTTGTTAATCTCGCTGAATACAGTGACTTTATGTGTAAAAGACTGTTTAAATCAAACTTCAGGCTGCATTAACTTGAGAAGTATGTAAATAAGCCACGTATATGAAAAGAACTGAGAGACTCAGATACTGCTAAATTTAAGGCTGGGGTTTAACAAAGAGGATGTTATTTGCAGTAAAAAAAAAAGTTTTTTTTGTGAGTCTGATCTCTTAGAAAAGTAGATGAGGTATTATTACATGTCTGATGCGGGATGAATTATGGACAGGAATGTAATACTTAGGGGTTTAAACACTAAGTATGAGCAATTGGAATAGTGATGGTTGTGTTTGCAAACATCTAATAATACAGAACAAAGAGAGATGAAGACAGAGATGGAAGTGTTTTCACATAGAGCAGCTCTCTATTTCATATCAATCATCATGTAAATGACATGAGAGGATGATAGAGGATGATATGAGAACAAACGTGTGGTGTGCAGCTGATCATTGTGCAAAGTGATGTGATAAGAGATGTCATTTTAGTTTATCTGCTGTCGTTGCTCTGAGGCATTTTCCAACAGATTCCTAAACACAAACATTAGGCTTAGAATTAAATTTCACCTTGTATTAAAATGTTGTTGTTTTTAACTCAACCAAATGGCATCCTAAATGTGTAAAGGGCTGTGTTTTTGCATTTGACTGCCGCTGCTGTTTTTTCTAGATGGACGTGTTTGACTGCTGCACTTGTGTCCCGCATCTTTGTTTTAAAAAAGAAAGTTAAGTTAAAGTTAAACGTAGTTCAACAACAACAAAACACATCAGACAGTTTCTTTGTCTCACAGCTCAAAAACAGGTTATGTGTGAAGAATATGCCGGCAATTATTTAAAATATATAATAAAAAAATAAATGAGGATTAGGGCTGTCAAATTCCAAAATGACAAAAAAGCACAATATAATTTATTTGACTACTACACTATATTTTGTGAAGCCATATGACAGAATCATTCATTAAGCAAATCATTCTTTTAAATCATATGCTTTCAATTAAACTTTTGACCCAGTCCACAAAACTGGTCTTTTAGAAGTACAGAAGACATTGAATTGAAATTCAGAAATAATAGTAATAAGTGCAGGGACATTTTTAAATACTTTCATGATGCTTAAGTATCTTTATTTTGTATTTATTTTTAATCTTTAAAGTTAATTTCCTATTCTCTGGTAAATGGTGCAGACTGGGCAGTCTGCCTTTTGTGCTCCTCTTAAGTTAGTTGTACAGGTTTGGAATGACACGAGGGTTTGTAAATAAAGACTTTCAAGCACATTTAAGCAGATTCTCAGAACCGCACACACTATATTCATGCAATCAGTTCCTGTGAACTATTATTCCCAGTGTGGAGACAGGTCTCATGATAAGCACCTGGCTGACAGAATGCGTGACCTTTCATTCTTAACGGAGCGGTTTGGTTGTGGTGCCGCCACTCTTCAGAACTCCGGCCTCCACTTCCTAATAGCACGCTCAGTTGACCTTCAGATAATCAGGGGAGTCATCCGAGCTTCCAGCGGCATAGCTTCACTGCACTCATTACACAAACCAAAGGGGCTCCCGCTTTTTAACTGTCATTTCTTCTGGCAAAAAGCGTGCAACACTCAACTTCCGTTTGACCGTCACGTTTGTGGGTTCATTCCGGTTGTAATGGAAATCTAGAGAGGGGAAGGAACGCTAGACCTTGACAGAAGGGTGGAGAGAGGCCAATGCGCACTGCTTGAACTCAGACAAACCTGTCACACCACGTGTGACCAATAGATGGCAGTGTTGAGTCTGTTCAGTCTTTCACAGGGTAACATGGTGTGGTGAATCTCTCTAGACAATTCAGTTTGTGGTTTGCTGAGACACAGCCACAAAGGAAAAGTGAGGTTTATGAAGGGAATCATCAACACAGACATCTTTCCTGTCTAAAAAATGATCGAGCTATGTATGTAAACCAGCAAACTGGTGCAGACAGACAGACAGTGAACAGACAGATAATCTGACAGGCTCTAATGGCTTCAGAGTCAGCAGTTATTTACTCTCCCCATCGACTGACTCGCTTATTTTAAAGAGCCAAATCAATCTTTCCCCTGCCAGGCTGGCACAAGTAATGCAGACAACGTGGATGTTTCATGTAAGGTGCAAATCATCAACTTATGAAAATAAACACTTCTACAATATTGTGTTTACGCAGAGCTCTAGGAATGATTCACACATTTTGCATGTACATATTCAAAAATATACATATTTTTATTTATCTTACTGCTTACTACTTTAGTTATCTACTGCTCCCCCAACAATCAATCAATCAATCAGTCAAACTAATCTCCCCCTAGTTGTATATTATTTTAGAACATGTTCTTGATTCACAGAACATTACTCCTTCTCTCATAAGCATAAGCAGATCTGCATTTTCCGCAAGGGAAAATCTTCAGTCAGGAGTGACTGAGCTTATTTTCCTGTTAGCATGACTCACAGACCTTCACTAAAGAAGCTAGAAACAGAGTAATCTCTCTTATTTTACTGAATTTCCCCTGGGGGATCAATAAAGTCCATCTAGCTGTCTATCCACATCCCAGCACCCGTATGAATCTTGACACATCTCATTCCTTCAGGACTAACATGAGGTGGCTTCAAGATGTCTGGTGTCCCCCAGGAATCTGATCACATATACAAATAAAAGAGCCATGGTGAATAAAGAGCTCTGCTGCTGACGAAGCTATTTAGACGAATCGGTACACTTTTGGCGGTTAAATCTGGAAGATGGCAGTCAATTTAGTAAGAATGCTTTCACTAAGAACATAAATGCAAATTTAATTGAACAGGCTGGGTCTGCCTCATGTCTCTAAACAGAGTTTTAATGGGCTGAGGAGCTGAGAGAAGGTCATAAACAGGTTGACCTTTGGTAGAGCCACACGCACATACTCTAAATTATATATTAGGGGTCTAGATATTGGTTTCCACCCCTCCTTTCTAATTTTATTTTACTGTCACAGTGGAGGAACAAAGGTCAGTCTTTCACAGACCATCTGTCAGGATGCAATCTTTACATCATTTCGAAACCCTTTCGTCCTGATGTTCTGCATGACCTGTGTGAGCCATTCCACCTGTAGCAGAATTCAGCCAGTATCATGTTTATTTAATTGTCTAGGATCTTTCGGCATTAAAACATGCAGTAAACATGCTTCTTGTTCACCAACCATAAGCAATCCAGCTTCACAAAACCCAATAGCTGCTTTGAAATAGCACTGTTGCACTGAATCTTATTATACCATGTGCCTTATTCAGTAAATACTGTTGCAAAGAACAGCATATAGCAAATAAGACAAAACATACACGCACACACACAAAACAAGTAAAATAAAAACATAATCATCTGTTTACATCTGTCTGAACGGTTCGTCCTGTCGGGAAGCTTTCTGAATCCCAAACACAGCTCTGCAAAGGCAGTCATCTGAGGGCTTCTTCACTGCAGGTGTAATGAAGAGGTCGAGAAAGAGAGAGTGGAGGTAATGAAGTGGCTTTGAGCGGCGCACAGAACCCGAGCTCTGCTCATCAAGTAGATCACTAGTCCTGGGCCATTACAGATACATTAGACCAAAAGTGGTTGATCAGAGACGGGGTAAAATCTCCAAAGGATGAACAGCATCCAATAGCACTCTATTTCTGATGTTTCCAAGTCCTATTTAGGATGTGATCAACAAGATTTTGGTATAATCTCAATCTGCTCCTGAAATTGAAACATTTGTGCATTTAACAGATGCTAATGTAACAAAAAAGGACAAAAGAGCAACAAAAGCAACAGATGCGAAACCTCCCTATTTATATCTTCCTATTTCTCCCTAAATCGGCCTATTTATATTCCTGAAACATGACTGGAAGACATATGAAACGAAAGAGCCGAATCTTCTCAACTCATTGGTGGCTGACTTGCATTTTTAGCTTCAAGCTCAATCTGTCTCAAAGCTTTTATATTGGTTTAGCTTGTCTGGTGCTTAGGTCTCACTTTTGGTGGAGCTTCCTCCATGTCAGTTTGATTGGCACCCTGCACTTAAGCTGTCAGTATTATATGATAGTACAACGTTGAATTAGATGCTAGAATCTGCAACGAAACTGTAATTTGATGAGTGTCGGTGAAGGAAAATAAAACGCCCTTCTTTCTCGAAAATCCATTTGCTTCGCTTAAAAACCTCAAGCAGGGCTGGGAGATTTGCTCTGGTTTGTCGAGCCGGGTCATTATTTGGGAGCGGAGGTGCGGAAAGGCCTGTACTGGTTTGGCTGAGGTTGGCGGGCACCCCGCAGACATCGCCGTCCAAATGGCAGAGCCCACACCACTTCATTCCACTCCACTTTACTCCACCAACCAACATGTGAGGTTTCCTGTCACCCGCTAGCCACTGTGAAAACGTATTTGTAGAATTCAAACGCCATATTTCCGGTGATTCTAAATATTCACCCATTTTGTTTGCATTATGGGGTGGATCCCTGAGTGTGTATGGCTCTTAGGCTCAATCTGACGCCACAATGTCGGTGCTTCCACTGCAGTGGAGCCGGTGCATGGTCTGGGAGAGACAGACCGCCGCTCAGCGTGGTGCCTCACACTTCAGCTGCTGCAATCTGGGATATATGGCATAATTCTACCAGGACCTGATAGAGAGCTGAAAACGGGCAAGAGTTCAGCTGGCGAGGATGCCCTTCTTAACACAAAGTTACACAGTTTGCTCGGCCATTCATTAAAATGTCACTCTAGGTTAGAAACATGCTTACATGCAAACAGTGAGGCAATCTCACAAGTAGCCTTGGTCTCAGACCGAACCTGCAATCCGTTCGACAGTTCAAATGTGATCCACTGGCTCCTAGAGGAATACCAGCAGTGTGGATATGCACATTTTTATCAGTCCACCAGGAAACAAATGCATTTTTTATTTTTTTTTTAGGTATCAGGCTGACACAGGATTAAATGGAACTGTACACTAGACTTAGTTCATTGCAATAACAATCCAATATAAATACAAAAGGAAGATTCTTACTGGTGTACCAGATGTCTATGTCTCACTTCCTGTTCCAGTGTGGTTCTAGAAGGTCATTGGAGCAACTTGTTTGAAGAGCAAAGAGAACAGATGTGCTCAGTCAAAGGTGAGCGCTAACAACTCCAGAGCAGACCACCAGATGCACTGTAGAGTCCATCACAATAAAATGATCTGGCCTACGGCCAAAAAGATGAAATCGGGGCTGAGGAACTGCTTTTTGCACTGTGCCAGGAGTTTCCCTTGGCTTACACTTTCCAAACCCATCAGCTGTCCAGACAGCATGACCGTAATACGATTAGGATTGTGCCAAGATGCAGGAAGAATTAGGATGGAAAGAGTTTCTGAGATTAGACACGCCTGCATGTAAAGTGCCATCCACTGATACGGATTGGTATTGCTTACAGTTACAGAGCCAGAAATCATCCACAACAAGAATCTGTAAATGCCAAGGGCCTTCGAATATGATTATCTACTTCCAAAAATATAATGCAGCTACAGCCTATTTTCTGATTGAGAAGTGAGATATAAAAAAGAAATTGAATTAAATAAAAAGTGAGGTCACATTTTGAGACAGTGAGAGATACACTACCATTCGCATATATATATATATATATATATATATATATATATATATATATATATATATATATATATATATATATATATAAATATAAATATAAAAAAGAGTAATATATATATATATATATATATATATATATATATATTTTTTACTCTTTTTTTATATTTAGATATATTTAAAGAAGTTTCTTATGCTCAGTATTTGATCAAACAATACAGTAGAATTGTGAAGTATTATTACAATTTAAAACATCTGTTTTGTGTCTTCGATTACAATTTTTTAATTTATCTTCAGTGGCACATATCATCTAATCATTTTAATTTGCTTTTATATAATTCTATGATAGATAGATAGATAGATAGATAGATACTGTATTTAGCTTTTAGTTTAGTGTGCAGTTTTATTGAGTATTTCTTAATCTTAAAATAATGTATTAATAAACTGCAGTTGCTCTTGCAGTTCCTGAGGGTTGTCCAGTTTAAAAACCCTCACTCGATTAAATTCCACAAGAAGTTTGTGTTCAAAGTTTCTCACGTTTCTTTTTCTAAATCCTATGAAACACGAACATTCTAAAACAGTCCATTTTCTTCACCGGCACATCAAATCATGAAACGTATCCCGCATGGACAGAAGCCAAACACAACCTCGACCGCCTCTGTGCTTCAAAAGGCTCAGCGCTAAATGTTTAACCGGGAGACAAGTTATCAGGTTTCTCAAGGCCGAGACCTGACAGAGGCCTGTGTTAAATTTTTGGAAGACACCAGAAGAACTCGGTTTGAACGAGTCAGAATGAGAGCGACATTGTGCGAGCAGTGGAGGAGGACGATGAGGTACGACCGCTCGTTTTACACTTCAAAGGAGAAACCAGCCTCCCAGGGTTCCAGGAGAACGGACTGGAAGAGGTAAGGCTACTATACGGTCCAGGCTTTGATTTATACCTCCCTCCTTTCTACAAGGCTATTAAGGGTAAGAAAATATTTTCATATTGTTTTATTAAACACCATGTGGGCTTATTTATTACCCTTGTCCCAAGACGACCATAGCCGTGGCCCTATTGAAAAGGCCCATTGAAGCCCCATTAGGAGGGAAAAAAAGAGATCTAAATGGATATACATGTACTGCATTAGGCAAGCCTGGACAATGCTGGCTTATGGGTTATGTGAGTGTTTGTGCATTTTTTTTTTTTCGATATGTCAGCAAAAGATTCACACTTTGTCCATCATTACTGACATACAATGGGCTTTACATAAGCTTTTTTTTTTTTTGTATTTAGGAAGTAAGTCTGAGAGGTTTTCTTTGAGTTAGAGCCAGAAAGGAAACAAACAGTATTACATATGTCAACAACAACTTTAATATTTTAAACACAAATATAGGGAAATATAAATCTTGCATTGCATGAGTGGCCTGCGGTGAGACCCCTGCACTAAAGGCAATACCTCTAAGACGATTAAATAATATAACAGACTTGAGGAATTATTTGAGGTCTTTAAAAGCAACTGAACCCAGACATATAAAATACAGTTACTGTGATGGCTAAAAATCCTGAATCAACAACTATCAGTGTCAATTAGTTCATATTCTTAGGCACATCAAGGAGATTATAATAAAGCATGAACTTTAATAAATCCCTCTCACCTCTCCATTACATACTCGCCCACACAAAGATCCATGCCAACTTATTTTAATGATTCATAAGGAATTAGCATGCCGGCAATTAGCACTTTCTGAATCATTCATGCTCTGTGCTCTAGGACAATCTCAGTCATTCCGGTCTGCTCATTCATTCTCGCTGTTAATTTATCTGTGAGTCTGCAGTACAGACATCTGAATACAATACAGGATTACCTTTAAATAAAGTTTCATGCTAATGCTTTTTGGATGTGGAAAACGCAATACAAAGTTGTTATTTTGTTTAATCTAATAAATGTTCAAATTGATAGCTCTCATTTGTTGAATGACTTTAGTCAATGGTTAAATATTAGGAAAAAAATTATTCCCTAGAGTTTCCTGTCATTTCCTATTTTCCTCACCTTGCAAAGGTTTGATTATTTAGTTAATGTTTTTTTTTTTCCAGTTTTACTGATAAGTTTAATTATTTTCCATGCTGAATACTAATAATGATAATGATAATAATAGTTTGACATCAATAATGTAAGTAGCAAATGTTTTAATTTTTTTTTTCTTGATTATTTTTTCTTTATTTTAAAAAAGCACAAAATCTCATTTGCAGTGTCAACTGGTTGCGAAATACACACTTTTCTGTGATCCCAACCCCCCACCTGTCAGATCTATCACCAATCCTTGTTCCGGGATCTCATAATATACAAATTAAGCACTGCCAGAAGCTTACTGAGAAAAGAAAGTAGGTGAAAAAGAAAATCAACAGTAAGAAAGACACAGAGAGAGAGAGGTATTGATGCATGGAGGGAAGGAGGAGGCTCATCAAGGCGAGACAAAATGAAGAGCCTCCTCCTTTAGCCCTGTTCTCCACATCAAACGATCGAGCTGCCCCGCTAACTGCCAGAGCAACACTTCTGTCAAAACAACTCAACACCTCATTCCTGTACAGATAAAAAGAGGGATAAAATGACGGGCAACCAAATTCATCCCTCACAAACCTCCAAGACACGAAAGCCGTCTAACCCTGTCAACAACCGAGTAAATGTCTATTTTTCCATGTGTGAAATAGATGAAAAGGAGGAGAAGGTCCAGCTGACTTCATGTTCTACGCTGGCACGCCTGTCATATTTCCTGTTGTACTGACAGATCAGACGGTGCAGAGACGTGCTCCTCCATGTCTGGGATCGGAGCAAAACAGCTGCCACTGTTCTCCAGATGAGCTCTGTCAGTCACCAGCACCTGCTGCCTGCCATTGACAATACTACATCTGCAACAGCCACGAGGTGACAGTCAACAAATATACCTACATGTGTGTCTGTCAGCGTATATATGACTTTTTTTTTATGTTAAAGCACTGGGATGGAGGAAGTAAAATAGTTTTATTTAAAACTTAAAATAGCATTGTCATATTATTATTATAACCTAATTGTAATACAATGTGAAGCATCTGGTGACTGATTCGTTTGTTAGGAATAAATGAATGATAATATATTTTGATTTGCAGCTAACTAATGGAATAAATGAATAAGCATAATATAAAGTAAGATAATGAAAAATAACATGATGCCATCTAGATAATGAAGATAACATACTGTAATGATCATAAATTAAACTCAAAATATAATATATAATACAACTGTAAAGTAATTAAATAATATTTAGACATAAAAAACGTCATAAAATACTAAAACTTTTACTGCAATTAAATTGAAAATGGAACATATACTAATAAAAACTAATAAAAATATTAATAAAGACTATAATTGTATCACTGTTGTGAGTGCTATCTTAGAAATACTCAATGCATTGTCTAATACATTTTAAAAGGAGTCAGTTAAACCTGCCTTGTCTGTCATGTCCTGATCCCATCCCTCTCTCAGTCCTCAATCATTCATGTCTTTCTGTACGGTCTTATTTATTAAAAGACAAAAATCTAATAAATAAAGCAAATGAGTCTCAACAGAGATAACTTCAAATCAATGTGGTCAAATCCTCAGCACAGATGAACACCACCCACCACACACTGCATGCTGATAAACTTTATCTCAGTAATCCTTGGCTGGAAGACAAACAAGTGTTTAGTATAGATTTTCTTTATAAGTGACAAACTAATTATGACGCTACACCAGTGTAAATTAGCAGAGTCCCATTTAGCCTTGATAGCATCGGTATTGCTAATGAACAGCGCGGGCGAACCTCGTCTCACAACATTACGACTAATTCAGAAGACTCCATTCCCTCGCCACAATATTAAACTCTCTCTGAAAGTATGAAGGTGTGATGACTTGGAACTACGGCGAGAAAAAAGCCCTGAATTTGAGGTGGAAAAAAACGAACATACTAGAGCAAATGAACTCAGAGGAAGATGGGCCAGGTTGGATTTATGGGTATTGATTTTGTTCGGTTCAGCTACAGGTCACCCCGACACTTATGAGAGGCGGATCAGATACGAGTAAAACTGCTACATGCAGCACGGAAAAAGCTGCCATGCACTACTAATGAGGGCACGAACTTTGAACTTGTGCTAATCTGAATACATTTTCTGAAGCACTCAAAGAGTGTGGATACACTCATAATATGCTTTGGAAAAGAAAAGCATGAATTTCAATACTGGTTGAGGCTAGTTTATACTGGTTATTGCTAGTTTGGTGCTGAGGTAGCTGATCAACAAGTATAACCATTCTGGGATCTGTTTCTGTACAACAACCATATAACTCCCTGTTAAAGGATTAGGTGACTTCCAAAATAAAAATTTCCTGATAATTTACTCAGCCCTATGTCATCCAAGATGTTCAAGTCTCTCTTTCTTTGGTTTGAAAAGAAATGAAGGTTTTTGAGGAAAACATTCCAGAATTTGTATCCATATGAGGTAAATTGCAGTTTCAAAAAATAAGCAACTCTGTATTTCCGCGCTGTCTGAAACACCACCACCTATATGCTTGTGTGTCCTGGTGTGCGAGAACAGCACGTGAGTATCGAATTGAGCTCTCTTTCGTTTCATATTCTTGTAGTTTAAAATTCCTTGAACATAAATTGGCAAATTAATCTGTGAATCACTTGCGTGCCGAAATAGGGTTTTGTCCGTACGTATCATGGATCATCTGTGATCCATTTAACCCCTAATATATGACAGATCAGAGCAATCTCAATCTTTCATTTACTTCTTTAACATGGAATCGTGAAATTGCTACTCCATATCAATCACATGCAACAAAAATACTGAATAATAATAACAATCATTAACACACAATAAATTACAGTGTCATATCTATACACATTTTTCCCAGAATGTTCTTGCGACCCAGTAGCAATATTTCCACGGCCTTGTAGTGGGTCTTTATTCCCGGTGGTTGGTGACCACCTGGTGGTTGGTGGTTGGTGATGTTTATTCTTGATTATGCTGATGAAGGATAGTTTATGCTGATGAAGCTAATTGCCCAAGGAAATCTTGCTGGAACAAGCTAGAGACCAATATTCCAAATGGCTGGGAAAAGACTGAAATAGCATACTTTACTTCCAGGGCATCCCACAGCATCCAGGCAACTGCCATTGAGATGAATAGGAATGTTAACAGATAGCCATCTCCAGGTTTTAAAGACCTCCTCAGGGTGAACCAGCACCATGATCAGACATTGATCATTTGCTCACTTTGTAACTTCCACCAGAAAATAGAGCTTCTGGAAAGACATGTATGTTGATGCATGTTAATGAATGCAAAATGCATACTTTAACCTTTACAGAGGTGGAGGTGTCTCCCACAGCAGGAGATGTGATTCATGGAGCTCCGTGAGATTGGTCAGGAGATGTGTCTTCCTGCCTGTTTGACAAACTACAGGCCAGCGGCTGCATTGTAGAAGGTTAGTCATTGCAAATTTGAAACGACTTGACCTCCTAACCCTTGCCAACATGTAGAACATTCCCTGTGGCTCATCATCTCTCCACTGAGTCAGAAACAATTGAAGCATTGTGACAAAAGTACAATGGAAATGAAATGAAACATTAATTCAATCATCTAAGTAGTCTGGTAAATACAGCATACATGCAAACAACAGCTTAAAGACCCTGATTATATTCGTGCAGCAGTTGACTTGATTTGGTTTTATTCCAGATGAAAAATAGCGTCTCATTTATACCTGAGAGTCCAAGTCAGCAAGTATAGTTCAGTAAGCTTACACAAGCCAATTTACATCTCCTCAAAGTTTCATTCCAGATCTCTGAAAGAACAACGAGGCAAGAAAAGTAATTTGGCAAAGAACAAGTCCAATAATCTTTGTAGTTAATCACAAGTTGTACCTTCACCGTCTTCTGTCCAGCAGAAAGGCTGTGTTTAAACCTCTGACGCGAGGTGTAACCCAAAACAGAGGAATTACAACAACTGGATCCTTTAGTGTTGGGAAAGCCCTGCTTTTACTTGGATGTTTGACACACCAACACAAGAAAAAAGTGAGGCAGTGTGACCTTGAAGCTCTGCCTTTATAAATTTCACCACACTTTGATCAAACAAGCAGCCTCCAGAGCTGATACGGTGAAAGAACAATCCCTATTTATCCCCGTTATACTCTGAGACTGTGGTAGTATATCATGACAGCTAGAGGAACTTAATCTTGAGACTCACCTTTATAATAATGCAAGGTCAGAAATTTGAACTGAAGTTTACAAACTAAAACTTTATTCAATCAAGAGCACTAATATGAGAAATCATCAGCATGAATTATTAAAGAGCTCTGATTCATCAAGTCTTTCCAGTGGCTCCCTCGAGCATCTTAATTGCAGTGCATTTATAATGATTTCTGGGATAATGCAGATCAAAGATACAGAGTCAGAACTGAAGACTTAAGGGGCGTTCACACTGAAATAAAATAGCTTACTGACAATTTACACACTAAAAAATGCTGGGTTCTGTCTGTTGGGTAATTTTATTGGGTTAAGACTGCGTGCTTTTTGAGTCCTCTACAGGAGAGAACAGTTCACAGCCCCACCACCACCAAAAACTGATTTTATTTGTTATAATACTGAATTTAATTTATGTTCTATAATCTCAGTACTGTTTATTTATGGGCAGGTTATGGAGTCACTACAAAATAATAAAATACAAAGATAAAAAGAGAACTTTTATGCATTTTTTACGGCGTGGTTATATTCCTAACAAATATACATTTCCAGCTTAAAAAGTATCGTTGAGCTCTGATTTTATGAACCCAATTCAACTCTGTAAAATCACATCTCACTGAATTGTGAATTGGGAAAATACTTCCGAGCACCCCGTTGTTGCAAATTGCCAAAATAAAATATTTTGTCATAAAACAATAAAATTAAAACTAAACTTAACCAAGCAAAAACTAAAATAAATCTAAAATTGTGAATTCCAACTAAAAATTGGGAAAACACTTTAAATCCCCTTTTGGCGTAAATTGTCATCACAGTGAACATCCCTCACTAAACCGATTATATTATACAGGACGGGATGTAATAATTTGTTCAGGGTGTGCATTGATACAGATTTTAAATAAAATCTGTACTAGATCTCTTCTCTTTATGGACCTGGAGTCTGTAGACATATGCCAGCCAGATCAGTCTACAAATAAATGGAGTACCAATGTCATTCGGCCAATGCTGGACAACATGGGGAAGTCTGGCCTAGTCAGAAAACATTAGTAAACTGAGGGAACAAATCTTGCAGTGTGGAGCCGCTGTTCACTGCTTTATTTTCTGTCAGAGTCATGCAGCTCTTCTTTCAGGCTCTCCCAAGAAACATCATGATTTGAAGGAACAGTATTGTGAGAGATGGAGAGACAAACACACTGATTTTCCATTCCCTCTGTCTCCCTGTGGGTCTCCGCATGGTTGTCTAGCCAGAAAGCCGCCACATTGCCCGTGTGAAGTGAGAGGATGAAGATGACTGGAAAGGTCAGAGGAAGCAGTGCATGTCATCTCGAGAGAAAACGGAGTCAGCAGATAGTGCTTAACACTCCGTTTGGCATTTTGCAATTGACAGCAATGTAGCTAACAGCCCACTGTAACCTCGGTGAACTTATATTATTGACAAGTGACTCAGCGGAGCCAATGAACAAATTAAACATCACAGTCTCTGTGATATTTTATATTCTATTGTAATAAATGGCATACTACATATTTGCTACATATATTTTGAATGTATGAAGTATGTCAAATGTATAAAGTTTAATGCGGAGTATGCAAGTTTTCCTAGACCTATTACATTTCCTAAAAAATGCATTTTACAACTACAAAGAAACTGAACAAAATACTGTATCCCATGATGCAATGTGCTTGACTTGAACTTCTACTTGCAGTGTGACAAATGCACGCAATATCGACTGCCGTTTTTATCTTCCTCTTATTACTTGTTTGTAAACTAAATTTGTCACAAAACTGGATAAAAAAAAAGTATTATTATAAAACTAATAAAATTATAATTAAATTATAAATCAAATTAAATAGTCTGTCACAAATCTGGATTAGAAATATCAATCATTATCGAAATGACAAGGAATAAAATTAAATAAAAATAGTATGTTATATACTTTTATACTTTTTGAAGCACGCTGCATACTCACATGCTATTTTTTAAGCATTAGCCAGTATGCAGTATATAGTTGACAGTATGTAGTAAGCATGCAGCACTTACAGCTGTGCTTGGAAATATGGAAAGCCACTGTGATGTTCGCGTACTCCTGATTATGAAGCGCATTCATTGTGTTGTCATGCATATTTGTAAATCCCAATTGAATTGACTTCTGCACAGCTTCACAAGAGCAAGTACATGAATATAAACAGCGCACGTTCAAATATCTAAAGCCATGTGATAAATCAGAACAGAGGGGAACTTCAGAAAATGTGGTTTTCCATTTTCTGCAGTAAACTTTTGATCTTTCCCCTTATGACAGCAAATAAATCAGGGGCCTGATCCTGCCTGAGACTTTCCTTTTGTAGCTCAGAGCAGAGGTGTTGATTGCTTTCATGGATATTTGTTTTTCAAAACACTCTACTCTTACATGTCCTGTTCAATTCTGTCTTACATTTGTCTGGTACAGGCAGTTCAATGCTCACCGCAGCCAGTATGAAAATGATTACCTTATAGGAAGTAGTAGGTTACGACATTGGGTACAGGTATGGTGATCGTCATACTGTACAATAAGTTGACAGGTCAAGTAATCAAAAATTCTGAAAAGCCTGCTTAGTAATTGCTATGAAGTAATATACCAGAAAGTGATGCAATACTTAACTGTAACACTGTAATGCCACTGTGGCACAACTAAACTTCTAAACTGTCTAAAATATCTTTACTTTTAAAACTATAACAAAGATTCAGTAGTCCTACCGGTGATGGATTAACTGGAGTCCATGATGTTCCAGGTGATTTTCTATGTGACTCAGCTTTTCATCCTGGCTTGATTGTTCTCCTTTTAAAGTTCAATTTTCTGTAGTTTGGTCATCACAGGCTATAAAGCCCAAAGAACCAAACTTGGATTGGCCCACATCCCACCCATTATAAGCTTTGTTCATTTTAATTTACATTCATGCTTATATATCCAGAGCCATATAGGTTCAAAAAACACAGCTAAACTATATCTTGCAAGTCTTCTTTACAAATTGTTACTTAAAACTCTCTCAGTTGTAACATCATTCCGCATACTAACTTATTTGTTTAGGGAACGCTATATTTAACAAATCCTTATAGCTCATGCAAAATAAAAATTGTCAACTAGCCTATTTTAAAGTTGCAATGTAACAGAAGTAGCAACAGATCTTTTCTTTCATATTGTGATATACAAACCCAATTCCAAAAAAGTTGGACCACTGTAAAAATTATGAGTAAAAAAGGAATGGAGTAATTTACAAATCTCATAAACTTACATTTTATTCACAATAGATTAGAGATAACACATAAAATGTTGAAAGTGAGACATTTTGAAATATCATGCCAAATATTGGCTCATTTTGGATTTTGTGAGAACTACACATTCCAAAAAAGTTGGGACAAGTAGCAATAAGAGGCCGGAAAAATTAAATGTACATATAAGGAACCGCTGGAGGACCAATTTGCAAGTTATTAGGTCAATTGGCACCATGATTGGGTATAAAAAGAGCCTCTCAGAGTGGCAGTGTCTCTCAGAAGACAAGATGGGCAGAGGATCACCAATTCCCCAATGCTGCGGCGAAAAATAGTGGAATGGGATAACATTCCAATTCCTAAACTTGAGCAACTTGTCTCCTCAGTCCTCAAGACGTTTGCAGACTTTTATAAAAAGAAGAGGGGATGCCACACAGTGGTAAACATGGCCTTGTCCCAACTTTTTTGAGATGTGTTGATGCCAGGAAATTTTAAATCAACTTATTTTTCCCTTAAAATGATACATTTTCTCAGTTTTAACATTTGATGTGTCATCTATGTTGCATTCTGAATAAAATATTGAAATTTGAAACTTCCAGATTATTGCATTCTATTTCACAATTTGTACAGTGTCAAATTATATATATATATATATATATATATATATATATATATATATATATATATATATATATATATATATATATATATGTATATATGCATGCTGTTGTCCATAAAATGAAAGTTAACTCTATTTTACTAGAAGTAATGACCTTTTTGACTTTCAAAATAAAATAAAAAACAGCCATTTGTTCAATATACATTCCTTTGTGTTTAAAGGAATACAGGTTTGGAACAACATAAAGGAAGATGCCCACATTTTCACATTCCCATTATCCCTTTGAAACTATGCGACTATGCGACTATGCAATCGGGGAAGCTGAAATTTGCCACAAAAATAACAAATCTACAGTATGCACAGGGCCCATTCTTTTATTTATTAATTTTTTTTCGCAATTGTGGTCATTTCAACCCAGATGATTGCCACTTTCTTCCTCCGTACACAGACTATTCACTGCAGAAAAGTAGAAGAATATAGAGGAGGAATGCAACTGGTACAGATTCAAACCTGCATCCCACAATGACTGTTATGTGTCAAGCACATTGTTCATACATTCTGAAATTATAACCTGAATCCAGAGCTCTACAATAGCTGTGATAGAACAGCATCCCTCCCTGCTCTCTCTCTCTGCGCCCACAGTGACGACCCTTATTTCGGTGCTCGCGCGCTCTAGTGTCTCTTTAATTAAATATGCCTGAGTCTGGCATCGGGCCGTGTGACTCCGGCAGGTGGGCTTGAAATTTCCTCTGTTGCCAAGGTGAAACAATGCGACACTGTGGGGGCGAATTTTCATGATGCGCTGCAAGTGGCATACGGACATATTAAAAGAGGCCGTGGAGGCCAGCTGTACGACTAACCATGGTGAAACGGCTGCAGGAGAGATAACAGGTCCCGGTGCCTCCGCTGAGAGGAAGTCTAGGCCAGTTGATGTTAATTGGATGGAAGAATGAGTACGTGTGTCTTTGGGAACTGGGGAAAGGCGTCACATTTATCATCTCAACAGGAAGTGGAGCTGGTGTTGAATGGCGGAAGCTGAATATGAGTTAAAATCTCATTTCTACGCATGGCAGGAGGGATATGTAGGGAACGCAAGCTCTATGCAAGCAATGCAGGCAGTAAATTACAGCAAACAGTTGCATGGCTGATTTTCATAAATGAACCTGCCAGCAAATTACAGGACAGCCACATAAATGAAGGCAGATTAGCTGACTTGGCTTGAGTATGTGGTGTAGTTAAAAATGGGTTAGGATGTTGAGTATGAAATGAACAGCGTACTGTGATTGGACCACAGGGCAAGACAACCTTTGCTCATTACTCAGAATGTTGATATATGTTTATTAACTCACATTAAAGTCATTAGAAATGATCTCAGAGGGCCTTGGCTTCCTTCTCTGCAGGCAAAGAGAAGCTGTTATATTAAAAGCAATAATCTTACAATGAACATCCCTATTAAAACCAAAAATTAAAAATGAGATACATGAAGTGCATTTTTGAGTAGATTTTGGGGCTTTGTGAATTTTAAAAGCGTGTAAATGTTACAAATCTGAACCCAAAAATGAGTAATAAAATGTTTATTATGTGTTTTAGGATGTGCCAATTTGCATATTGACTTATCTGATCTCACACTGTGTTTACTGAATCATATTAACAAGCATTATCTCATTTCCCAAGGTTCTAGGTCTACAGCTAAAGCGATTCAGTGCCGTGAAAAACACAGTCTGCATATCTAAACAGCAGGCCGAGCTTTAGGAGGATTTTGCATTAAACTAGAGCAGAGTGGAGTTTGGAGAAGCACCTGAGGACATGAGGGTGTTTGTCATGCCTTGAGCTCTCTGGTATGAATTAATTACATTTTCAGCAGATGGACAGGGGAATCCACAATGCCTTGGGAAATTACAAGCCAGAGCTTTGATTGTAATTTAATATTAAAAACAAGCTAGGTAACCTTTTTTTGCTAATATTTTTCGCTGTTGCCTAAAGACGAAATTTGATTGCAAATTTTTAAAAAAGGTTTACACATATATAAATAGTACTTTTGAGAAACAATTAAAGTGGTGTACAGATGAAGACGCCAGTCTGTAAAGTAATAATGTTACTAACAAAATAAGAAAACAATACGCATGCATGAATTGCTAATAATCCATGAAAGATTTCTGGAGGTGTCTATTATAAAATAAAAGATGGGGTGAAATAGGATACTCTCTTTTTTTTAGTTTTTGCATTTAAATAATTTCTGTGTGCTATATTTCTCTTTGTATTTTGCTTTTAAGTAAAATTAAGAAAGAGTATTGCAATGAAAAAGCAGTATTTTTTCCATTACTTAGTTTTCTTGCTGCCTAAACATAACCAAAAAAAGTGATGTACCAAGAACCAAACCAAACCGGAAACTGTCATAAAAAAATAATAAAAAAAAATTAAAAAAAAGGTATGCACTGAACCATGGGCTAACTGTATTCTTGCTTCCCTAATAGTAACCCATACTCAGAATTTCTGCTCTGCATTTAACTCATCCAAGTACACACACAGCAGTGTTTCCTTCCGGTTCTGGAAATCGACCCACAACCTTCGAGTTACAAATCTGACTCTCTAACCATTAGGCCACAACTGCCCTTTAGTTGTCACTGTCATGTGACCTAACACCATCAATTTGATGCTTCATATCCATCCACAAATCCTCTCCCATAAAATGTCCAATGGATGTGCACTTTAGAATCACATTGGAAATAGTAGGTCACAAAAGCATGTTTTGCTTACTTTTTTATGAATATAGTTAATTTGGACATAGTACTCTCTTCACATACTGTTTTTTATCCTATTACATAGTAGGGACGTATGCAACTTCAGATACATCCAGAGAGAAAGAAACCAAACAATAAATAACTGTCACCGTGAACTTCATGCATCCAGGCCAATAGGTGTCATTATAAAATCTAAGACCACCAGGGGCAATGGAGAGTCAGTGTGTGGCCATTAAACACAAGTCTTTACTTTAAGTCTTTAACCCTCAGTTTATTTGCCAAGCCCACAGGGAATATTTCCATCCTATCAATGATGGATACAACTGAGATTGACTGAAAACGCAAGTTTTCAAACCTGTCTTCCAAGAGCTCTGCAGTCCTGACACATATGGCATCTCCTAATGCACAGGCAGTGTGACGGAGCCGACTGCATCTCTGAATATGCGTGGCATCTCGTGTTTACATAAGCTAAGCTTTCCAGTCTGACAGTGCGTTTGACTGTTTCCGCCACCATGAAGACCCCCCCCCACCCCCACCCCCACACACAAACCTCCCAGGCACAAATATGCCATGGCAAGACCGTACGAGGTGACAAGAGATGAGCAAGATGATTATTCTCGTTCACTTTCTCTTCATCCCTCCGGCAGAAGTGAGAGAGAAAGACGTTTGGATGTTTAATCCACAATTAGTCGCGCTGCAAATTGATTGCTGAGGGAAAGGGAAAGAAAAAAGCCTGGGATGAGCTTAGAAAATTGACATCATTATCACATTCCTCCAAGAAAGAAAAGAGAATCATAATAAATTCCTTTTGTGCCTTTGTTGAGAACTGATATCCCCCTTTGAGGGAGTGAGATGAGGACACGATGAACCAGAGATTTGAAGATACTGTAGAGAAACCACAAAGAGGTTTGATCATTATATAATTACAAGATCTGTATTAAAATGAAGAAAGACAATGACATGGAACATTAAAGGGCTATTACAAGTAGCAGAATTCTGCTGTCACATCGCTGACAGAGTCAAAACTCGGAGGTTTCTCTTTGCATTTTCCACCAACTTTGGATACTTCTTGTCATGCATAAACTACTTAATTTGTTGCCAAAGCGACATTTTAAGACCATGTAAGGGAAACAGGGATCCTATGCTGAGACTTGGCGGGGTACCACAGAAAAGAAAAAAGAAGTATCAGACCCAGTTTGGGTTCCAGGGACAATTCAGTCGCCCTATATATGTATCCCAGCTTCTGTATGTTGCGTAATGAGTCTTGTGGTTGTGTAGCAGTGCAGAGGGCTACAGCGGTTAGCTGTTGTTGGAAAAGTTTACTATGGGGTCATTCCATGTCTTTCTGAAGTCATTTTTAACCCCCTTTAATTTGGCTCTGAATCTCAGGTGAAAATGGCCATTTTGCCCCCATCTATAAAATAATGTATTGCTCAGTAAATATCCATCCATGACAATTCATATTTTGGCTTTCTTCACTATACATGTCTGTCTGTCTTAAGAAAATATATTAGCAAAATCAAAAAACTTGAGCTGGGGACCTCTGGTTGAGTTGACGGGGAATGACCCTCCGATGTTATGAACATTTGAAAAACTTCAAGTAAAATAAGAGCAAATCAGCTCCCTGGGATGAGGAGCGTGTCAAGAAACAAGCAAAACCCTACGGTTGAGTGACACTCTATCCCTCCGAGCTTCACTTCCTGCTGTTTTCTCTTTCTTTGTTGCTTTCTCACTGGTCTTGTTACAGTGTTGAGAGACACATTTCTTTTTAAAGTGCACTGTTTACTATGTACTACACTCACTAACTACTAAATGAAAGGCGTTTATCAAAATTCACAAAAATTTTATTTTAATTTCATGCTGACTTTTATAAAAATTATTCCAAAATATAGTAAAAAGTTTCAGGGTTATTCATAATAGTTTCAAAGACGCACACTGTGTGTGTGTGTGTGTGTGTATGTATGTGTATATATATATATATATATATATATATATATATATATATTTTTTTTTTTTTTTTCTAAGTGTTTAAATACATTTTATTTTATGGATTAAACTATGTGTAAATCCCCAATTAAATATGCCAAATTTATATACATTTATTAACATTTGATTCAGATTAATTTAATTTTATACATTTGTCACCTTTTTCATTTTTATTTATTTTTCGTCAAAATATGTCTAATGTCATATTTTTGACTATTTACCTCATAATTGTGACTTTTTATGCCTTAATGTCTATGACATTTTTAAGACCAAGCATCAGTAACCAAGAAGAGTGGAAGTTACAAATATATGACGAATATTATATACAAGTATATAACAAATAAACAAAGTGGGTGTTTTATGTTAATTATGGTGGTTTAAATTTGGCAAAAAATAAAAAATAAATACAGGATTATGTGAATACAGATTCTATATTCTATATTCTGTGACAAAAGGTCCTGTCCCCTAAATTTCTCAAAACCTAATATCTACACTACTCCACTGGCTTATAACTTCATGCATAAATGGTCAATAGTCATTATCTTCCACTGAATGCATGTAGTTTACTTTATATCCAACAGGTCTTCTTCAGTCTCCATGGTCCACAGATTAAGACTGCTTTACTGCTGCTGCTCATAAAACAGGGCAGAGGTTGCCACAGCAACAGTGAAGTCAGGGATGGACGCGCAGCTATCGACAGATCTAAAATTGAACTTTCACCGAAATAGACTTCTTTCATGCTTGAGCTCCAGGGACAAACGGGGAAGAAGTGTTGGTGGAACTTTTTTAAACAAGCCTCAGACATCCTGCAGGCCCGCCTCGCTTCATCGCTAACTTTAGTTGCATAAGTCAGAATGAAAGCGAGTAAAACACATTTTCTCATTTGAGATCAAGCTTTACTTGAGTTCACAGACCTAAGAGGAGGCAACGTTTTGCAGCAGATTTGAGTGAACACAATTGTTGGTTTGAGTAGTTTGGGCCCGAAAGATGACATTTGGTCATCTGAGCACAGAGCCTCTTTCTTTTCTTTCATAACTCTGAATAAAGGGAGGAGACCTCAACAGTATGTGTTTATCTATGAAACTAAATTAATTTTCATGTAGACTGCATGACCTTTCGATGCAGCACCCACTCTGTGTTCATAAGAGCATAACATCAGGCATAAAGGCTCACGTGGCAATGAAGCCAATCGAATATACTGAATTCACTATTTAGAATTATAAATGAATTATAATTCATTTAAAAAGGAATTTAAAATGAATAAAAAAATATATATAGTTATTAAATATTAAATAACTATGGTATTAAAACTAATTGTCATGAGACATTTATGCAAATAACACATGTAGACACAGGTTTATCTTCATTTCATAACTTCATTGTGATTTGTTGCAAATTATATATATGCGTGTGTGTCTGTGTGTGTGCATGTTTTTGTGACATATCAGGACACAACTCTCTATAATGACATGGGTATGACACAGGTATTACAAGGAGAGGGTGACTTTTGAGGACATAACCCATGTCCCCATTTTTCAAAACGCTTATAAATCATAGAGAATGAGTTTTTTTGAGAAAGTAAAAATGCACAAAGTTTCCTGTGAGGGTTAGGGTTAGGTGTAGGGTTGGTACAGTATAAAAACCATTACGGCAATGGGATGTCCCTACTTTTCACAAAAACAAATGTGTGTGTGTGTGTGTGTACAGTATGTGTGTGTGTAATTTAATTAATTCACTATATTTAAAAAGGTAGCAATCAATGATTTATTCCGATTAACTGTGACGATAAATTCATGTAAATAAAGTCATGTAAATGCTTTCAAACAATAGATTTGATTACAGCTTTTAATTAGCAGACCCAATTAAAATATAACACAGTCATGTATGTGTCTGTGTGTTTGTTCTAATAGCGGTTGAGAGGTTGGTGAGGGCAGTCGCTGCATGCCGGTGTGATGAAGTGTCTGCTAATTGTGGGGGATTAAAGGGGGGATTAGTCCGCCACAGCTGCTTTCTGATTAGGAACAGGGCAGGTGTGCTGAGATGATACTGGGGTCTGTATTCATTCTCCCACTCGCTCACTGTTTCCCAGAGGTTCAGTCCACTAGGCTTCTCTGTCTTCAAGATGCTAACGCGGCATACATCTGCAGAGAGCAAACTAATGAGGGAGATGGCAGCTGGAGATGCTAGGAGTATGACTAAGAGACTGAGAAAGCGGAACATACACTTTAGTAAGAGAAGTGAGGTAAAGTTATACAATATTTATCAGCACTAGCTGTAAGATTTCCAAGTTTCAGGAAAACAAGTTACAGGATTATTGTATGGTGCTGTCAAGGGTATTTTTTGTAAGACAGGTATATTTTTTATGATCTACTGGCTACATTTTAATCACACTAACCAAAATGTAGTAAAAATACCAGAGTATTACCATATTTTTTGAGATGGTCCAAATATGATGGCTGTTCCTTGGAGAATTGAAGGACTGAATAAGGTAATTAAAGAAGATTATTATTTATTAACATAACAGCATGAGTAGTTTAATAGCATGGCAGCAGTGAATGCTATATATTAAAATAATGAAATTTTATATAATAATAATATTTTATACAAGACAACTAATCGCTTTTGGACAATCCAGTGAATCAAATTCATCACAAATGAAAGGTATTACATTTGATTTTTTTTTTCTCTTTTTATTTGGTATAATATTATTAAATCATCTTCACAATTAAATAAGATTATGCTGCATCATATTGTTATTTAAAAAATATTAAATGTTTTGAATTAGTTAAAAATAAAATAAATCAAAACGACAGAACTAATATAAAATATATAGCTTTAAATTCTCATTTTGTATGATTAATTATAAAAATAAAGCGTATTTATTTTGGTTTATTAAATATACTACTGGATTTATTTGATTAATCCTGGCCCTGTCCAAAGCCTAACTTCCTTAACGGTAAAATAATATTACAACATGTATAATTCACTCTCAAACTTCTGAATGAATAAGCCATATTCAAAGTCATAAAGTATAGGCCTTTAACCATTAAATACCACTATATAATATAGTATTACAACTTGACCATTACTGTAACATGGTACCACTCTGGTACATACAACTGCAATCCCTAACCACATAATTGCTAAGAATCGAAAAAAAAAAATCAGTCTTGCTAAGAAATGGATGTGATCTGTTGTATAACAGTAACGTATCCATTGAACACATGATGGTACAACCATGCGAGGACATAGACTATAACGGCAAGGCTACAATCCATTTGAGTAAAAGCTTTTATCTACAGATTAATCTTTTATTCGTCACTGTATTCAAGTGTTGACACATTAATCGAACTACTTACTCTTTATGAATTGCTTCCATAAATGTAGAATAGATCAATAAACAGGAGCCATTTGTTTGAGTAACAGTCTAAATGGGAGTTTGATATTTCCCGTCACTTTGAGTCTATGTAGCCAAGATGCATGGTTACAGACACTGGGAAGTAGCAATCAGGCCAATTTCCCCCTTTTCAAAGATATCCCACCCGATTGATTTCCGTCTGAGGGGAAAAAGTGCAAGTGACAGAGGGGGGCTGGACTTTATTCTTGTTAAATACCAAACAAACACTATTTTGACAAGATGCATTGTCATTAACCCAACTTCAGTCCAGAACCCTGCAGCGTTTAAATGATGTACTGCCTGGAGCAAATTCTTAGGAGGATTTTCTAGGATCTGTGCCAGTCATCCAAATATTCCATCTCTCTCTATATGGAAAGCTATTGAAAAAGATGATATATTTTCCTCCCCAGGCTGCGCCCTTTCCATCCGAGGAAAAATCCAAAGTATGCCATGGCACCTGACTAAGAGAGTAGGACCTGAGTATACTTTTAGGTATCTGCGCTGTTGTGGGCCGGTTTCAGCCTGGAATAACATTGGAACACAGATGTTTTCCATAGCGCTACAACTCTATATAAGTAGTACTTGCCATAAAAAATATATATATATATATTGATTTACACATAAAAGTTTTATAAAAACATATCAAATTGAAAAGGGAATTAATTTAGAATGTTTAGCTTACAAAATGGCCCCATATTTTATATACTATACAGATTTTATTTTAAAGAAATTAGTACTTTTATTCAGGAAGGACACATTAAATTCATCATACGTGACTGGAAAGGCATTTATAATGTTACAAAAGATATTTCAAATAAATGCTGTTCTTTTGAACTTTCTATTAATCAAAGAACCCTAAATATATATAGAGCCTCGACCAAAACAGTATAATGGGAACCTTCCGAATAGAGACCTGAACCATCGCGGGACCCAATGTAGCAGAGTGTGGTGTGGGACAACACTTGATGGCCGGATAGAGACTCATGTGTGTGTGGGATGCAGAAGAATGAGGGTGTACCCACACTAGGCAGTTTGAACCTTGCCCGACTGTGTTTGACCCCCAAAGTCCGGTACGTTGGACTTGTGTGACCTTTCCATGCAGTGCCTGGGCACGGTTCGTTTAGCCATCCCTTGGGGGTTGATTCTCCACTGCATTGGGATTCACTCTATCATTGCACTCTTCCTGTTTCTTATGACAATCGCAACACAGACTCAGGCTCTGGCAGAGTGCAAATCTCTTGCTAGAGGGCAATTACTACCCTGCATCCAGATGCTGAAGTGCCTGAGGTGTACTTCTATCTTACTAGAAGCAAAATACTTTCAAAGAGGAGGAGGGCAGAGCGGTGATGAGGAAAGCGGGTAACCTTTCCAATCAAGCCCTGTTGAAAACATCAGCCTGGTTTATGCTGGTTTGATGCTGGCACAGCTGTTGTTACCTAGCAAACGGCTTAGGTGGCAATCATCCAACCCACAACCCTCATCTCTATCGCTCAACCACAACAGTTCATAGGACTAACATCCACTGTTATTGACAAAGAATTCTGACTTACAGTAGCAGAGCTGCTCTTTTCAGCAAAGACCTGCAATACTTGCCCTCTGTTGATGTAGTAATTGGCTAGTTGTTTTGGGTGATGTAATGGCTCGACAGATGCAGCTCACACTATAAATAAATCTAAACAAACCATTTGACCTTTTGCATGTGGCGCATGCGAATGTCAAAAAGAGATTAAGCCGAGCATGAGGTGCTGCGGTAATGAAGTCTGTGGTGTGGACGACGAAATTAATTAGCATCAGCAACTTAACTGTAAAAACCGTATCCATAATAACTAATCAGAGTAATATGACACTATTTATGTGTCTAGCATGAGTTATACAGCTACCTATTACTTTGATGTTGTGCAATTCATTTGTTGATGTGGCGTATACTGCATTCAAATTCGACTGACTGCAAGAACTTTTTGTCCTTGTGTGGAGCACAACACTATATCAAACACTAAGAGCCTGTAGACAAGATATCTGACACAACTCTGTTCTTCTCTGCTTTTGTAAACAGTCTTTTAAATCAATCAGCCACTGAGGGAGAGATGGTGCTTGTTGGGTCTATCAGTAAATAACCCACCAAAGCAGCCATCTCATCTCATGATCTGTGCGCACAGAGCAACAAATGTGGTTGGCGTATCTGTGCCCTGAAATCTACACTGTTGAATGAGGTAGTCGTTCAGGCATGTTTTATGTGGTATCACCATTTCAGTGATACAAAAGCTCTGTGGGATGCCTATCAAGACATCATTGTAAGGCATCAAGACAGACAGTGAAGAAAGTTAGTATAAAAAAAAGAAAAAAGACGAGTATTTTCAAATACTGAAATTTATTTTTGTGTACAATATTTGTGTTAGCTTAGCAACATGCTAACAACAAACTCTGCTGGAATGAAACCGTAAATGTAAGGAGAGTTCTTACTTATCTAGTGCATTCAAAATTAGACTTTTTTAACCATTATGTGTGTCCAATATATTTTAGTGTAAATTAGAGAGTCTTGTGTTAATTAGAGAATCAATACATTAGCCTAGCAACATGTTAAGGACTGAAATCAAATGTAAACACTAGGGGTACATCTCTGTTAGCTACCTTATTCAGTAGTCAGGGTTAGTTAATCGTGAAATCCTGATGTTCAAATTCATCAAAAAATGTATTGACATAAATAGTTACAAGCTAAGGTAAACGTTTTATTAAGTATTGCTAATGTGCTAAAGTCTTTAATGCATAGAAGCTACTTTCTCATCATCCAAACCTTCTAGAATTTGATGTTTGACAACTTAAATCCAGTTTTAAAAATGATACTGGTAAGCTGGGACCAGCCAGCCTTATGTAACTCATGAGCTCATGGATGACAGGTCAATGCCATGGACACTAAAACAAAACTGGTTTGCTTCACATATTATGGAGGAAATGGATATTATGTGGCTTTCCCCAGAAGTTGTTAGTGTTGACCTAGAAGGATCTTCCCACAAACCCAAAGTGTCCAGTAACCGCAGGCTAAGAGAAAGGCTGTCTTATTCACAGGGCCATTTGTATTCAACAACTCTTCCAAAACTCTCTATCTCCGTTCCACACAATAATGGTTTCAAACGTCACTTACATGTCATGGCGACCTTTTATTTTCCCTTTATGAAAGCCAACCAAGAAAAACTAGTATAATGTAACAGTTATGAAACTGCTTGGCCTCAGGATATATTTGACTAAGTTCAGACACATTTAGCAAACACCTCCATATAACATAAGAAGTACGTTTATATGGACTGGTCTAATCTCTTCAGAAACCCTGATCGGTTCACTGCTAGGCTGCCCACACACAGCAAAAACAACCCACGAGAGGTCAACACTACAGCATTTACTTACTCATACCAGCCTTAGAGTACAAAACATATTGAACTCTGGAAAACAACACAAAACATTTCATCAGTTACATTTAGAATGTCTTAACAAGAAGAGAGTGTAGAGAGAATGCATTTGGACAATTAATGTATTATTAAAGCAATGGATGCTATTTTTCACAAGTCATGCATTTGGACAATTTACAAACAGATTTTTGTTGTTGTTAAAGCAATAGTTCATGCTAAAATCTCATACTAACCATCATGTCACTCAAACAATCTGATCTGTGACGTGCAGTGTTGGGCAAGTTACTCTGAAAATGTAATCAATAAAGTAATCACGTTATTGTTCTGATTACTTTACTTCAAAAGTAATTCCTAATTAGTTACATTATTAGTTACATTACTTTTTTTCTCTATGAAATTTATGAAATCCCAGCATACATGCTCCCGATAAATATTTGTTATTAAAGCATCAACATTCACAGAACATTGTTATTTTTAACTAAAGCAAGCAGCTGCTGCATGCATGGTTTGACAGAATAAAAGCAGAGTGCTGCATTTATAATCTGTAAAAGACATCTCAGTTCAATGTTATAACACAATAACACACAGTGTTAATATGCACAATAAGCACAGTGGTCTCCATAATCCTGAAATGGAAGATGTTTTGGATGACCAGAACCCTTCCTAGAGCTAGGCGTCTGGCAAAACTGAGCTATCCGGGTAGAAGAGCCTTGGTGAGAGAGAGAGAGACAGTCAACCATCCAGTGAAAGGTTAGATTTTTGTCAATTAAAAAAAAAAAAAATAGATCAAAAGGGTTAACAATGCAGATACATTTTCACAGCCTTCTTTGGTCATATTAACCAAGGGTGCCAATACTTTTGGCCATGACTGTATATTGTATATGCCTACAAAATGTGATAAAACAAGTCAATATGACAATATTGGCTGGGTTATTGTCTGTATTGACCGAAAACCTTGCCTTGACTTATGGCTCGCACAACATTAGTCTCGATACGCAAGACCACCACACGAGAAGAGCATGTGCATGCATCTTTTCTCTACCACCAGTAAAAAAAGAGAACGATAGAGAGTGTGTCAAGAGTAAAACCTTGACAGCTTTGTGCTCTGCCTATGAGATGGATGGCTACAGTGACATTCACAGCAAGTAAAGATGATTTGCCCCTAAATCAGCCGTTACGGTTCTGTTGTGATCCCAGGCACAGGCGCTTATTTCATTGTAGCATGGGATGGTTAAGGGCAGGAGTGAAAAACCGTGATTCCGTGCCTGTCAAAAGGGGCGATGAGAGTAATGGATTCTTGTCTGCAGCAGCACAGCTCTGCGATTAATATCTGATGATGTGACGCCAGTAAATGCATCTAAAGACTCTGATGGAAACGGAATGATACTCAGAGTGACGCCAAGATTACATTTCTAACTGACATCCTTTAAACAGAGGTGAATGAAAGTTTAAACACACGACTGTCTTTTTGGGAGCTGACACTGAAGTTGAAAGATCATTTTGGGGCTTGTGGCTAGACTTTTAAAACATTATGTACTTTAACATTTATTGCTTAAGGTCTTTCTATAATATTAGTGTCATCTGCAGAGTGCCTCCACGACTCATGACTCACCTGTGACAGATATAACTGTGACTATGCACAAACACAGAAATCCTCATTGCACAATCCCCTGTGACCATTGCTTCTGACTGCAACAGATGGGTTTCTACATTTTAGCCTTGAAATCATTATAAAAGTTTAGAACTCTAAACTTGAGATAAGTTTGCTGGAAAATACGCTATTTAAAATACATTTGTATGCAGTTTAAACTAAATCTAATTAAACCAGGATAATTTCATCTGCCTTTCTGAATTTCAATAAAAGAATCAGTACAAAATGTGCATGCATGTCTTCATATATATACAATATAAACACACACTACCAAATCAAAGGTTTGGGGTTTGTTTTTGAAAGAGTTCTCTTTTGCTCACAAAGTCTGCATTTACACTATTTGGTCAAAATACAATAAAAACAGTAATACTGTGAGATATTAGTGAAACAACAGTTTCTATTTTAATAAATATATATATTTTTAAATACAGTTTATTCCTATGATGGCAAAGCTGTGTAACAACCTTTATGCAGATTTGAATCTAAAGAAACAATTCCTTATCTTATCACAGTTTTGCTGCTCAATATTTTTGTGGAAACCATAATACATTTTAACAGGATTCTGATTAATGTAAAGTTCAGAAGAACATCATGGGCCCTATTTTAACGATAAAAACGAAAAATGTAAAGTGCACGGCACAGGTGTACTCAGGGCGTGTCCAAATCCACTTTTGCAATTTTTATGACGGCAAAACGGTCTGTGCACCGGGGTGCATTTTTGGAATGGGTTGTCCCTATTCTCTTTATGAGTAATGGGCATTATGTTCAATAAACCAATCAGCGTGTCATCTCCCACTCCCTTTAAGAGCGAGATGCGCTCGGGCCAGGGCGGATCGCTATTTACATGGCAGAATTTGTTGGCGGAAAACCTGAACGCTCAAGCGAAGAAACCGTTCTGCTCGTGCGAGTAGTTAAAGTTAAAGCGTGCGAGCAGATCATCATCATTATATATGTGTGTGTATTGGCACGATTGTTCAAATAATTTGCCAATTTCATTCATCTTTATAAGTAGTAATAGGCTGAATTGCAAATAGGTAGCCTAATTCTAATACATGCGATGAATATCCATCATTACATTTTATATTTATGTAGCCTACACAAAACAATTTACACTGTAATCCTTTTGTTTTTAATATCTGGCATGTTTGTGTGATGCGTGTAACGGAAACAGGTCAATTTAGCTCAAAGGGAATCATTTAAGATTTTAAAGGGAATTTGAACAGAATCACTGTTTCACGGCTGTTCACGGAGACGCGCCTGCGGTTCAGTGAACGAGCCGTTTAACATCAAATCTGCGCTGGATACTAATATCCAAACTATAGTGAAAACACTATTAATTAGCACAGTAACAAGATCGGCAGTTTAAGACATTAACTTGTAAGCACAAAACACAAGATACTTCTCTTTTCAATATGAATAAGGCTTTATTAGATAAATCTAAGACATATAAACGAATCTAACACATAAACGCACGCACACACACATTCACACAAGTTGCAGGAAGGTCGAAAGTTAGGGAAAGATGAGTTTAAGAGAATGGAAATATGGAATCCCAAGTTAACAGCAATACGTTAAATTGCATAAACATGAACAACCATCAATCACGTAATTAGCCCTAGCATTGAGTTCCTCAATGTGACTAAAATTATATTAGATACACCAGCACAACAAATATCTGGGGATACGTTGCCTTCGTTTCCTGTGAAAGGGACTCCCGTTGAAAGGGGTATCCCGGTGTCGCTGATTGGCTGGAAGTTCAGTAGTGAAGTGACGTCTTGGGAAGCCCGTGGTTGTTGGGCGTTGGCTGAAAGTGCAGAGTCGTGTGCGCTGGTCGAAGTAGAACGGGCATCCGAGGTCAGGCGGCGGAGACTCGACGTTACAAAACTTAACTCAGAACACGAAACTCTCAAACGGAAAAGAAAAGAAATAAAGTTTGACGAGACTAGGTTGTGTTCCTTCTCATCGTGGCATAGTAGCAGCAGGCAGGCACGCTGGAGCCGCGCTCAAAGAACAATGATGACTAACCGCATGGCTAGATGCTACAAGCTAAAGCTAGGTAGCAAAGCTACAAGCTAAAAGCTAAGAGCAGGCATGACTGATAGCACGAGCAAGGCTGGAACTAAAAGCCGACATGGCTAATAGCAGCAGCTAGGGACTAAAAGCAGACTAAAAGCAAGGCATGACTGATAGCACAAGCAATGCTCGAAATAAAAAGCAAAATTTCATGGGGTCCAAAGTATTTAAACTTCCTTGTTGGCCACCCCTCAAATGTTGCCTTGACCAATCAGATATGGTCTTGGGTCTGGGGTATCATAAATCATTTGTTTATCTTACCAAGCATGTGGTTCTTGCCTCACAGGGTCTAATTTTGGACATGATTCCTATAACATGATTATGATATATTTTACAAATAAATGATTGTCAGGACAACATCAAGCAAGAAAATTCGATTATATCAATACTAGACATGACTATGTATCCTATAGTTATCAAAAGACATACACAATAAGTGATTATACATGATAGTCAAATGTGTGGGTTACACATAAATGAATATGGAGTTAAGCAATGTAACGATTCATTTATAAGTCTTTTTGAGTTCATTCTGGTCCATATATAATGTACAAAAAGCAGTTTCTTTGCCATTCTCTGGCAAAGGGAATTTTCTGTGAAGACAAAGGTTTAATGCCCTTCCCCCTTAGGAATTTCAGTCTGGTTTCACTGGCTGGGGGGAAGTCAATGCAAGTATTTAACTTGATCTCCTGGGATTACATGTGATGTCCAGCGTTGCATTTCAATCACGAACAATAAATTTGACAATCTCTTCTTCGAATTAAAATTGTCAATAATTGTTCTATTGGTGTTAATGTTGAAAGCTGTTGTGTGAACAAGTTGGTTGGTTGGTTATCTTGCTTGGTTCTTGTGGCACTAGAACTAATTTATGACTTCCTGAGGAGTTCGGCTCTCGTTTCAATGCACACAGCTCTGATAGACTCTTTGATTTGTCTGGTTCGACTCATTTCTGCTACATGCGCATCCCTGTATGTAAAAAGCAAAGTCAACATGCACTGTGGACCCGCCCAGAGGTGCATTTTCTTCCAACGCACTCTTTAAATAACAAAAATATATTGCGCCATTGACTTTAGACTTTAGACCAGGTTTCAGTTTGTCTATGGCGGGAAAATGCGAATGGCGACGGACTGAAACTAGCAAACACACTTGCGCTGTGTCTCATGTATTTGATGATAACTGTCTTTTGGAAAATTAGTGTCTTTACTGTCACTTTTGATGAATTTAATGCATCCTTGCTTAACAAAATAATTAATTTATTTAAATAATAATAATAATTAAAGACTACAATATTTTGAAAAGTAGTGTATTATTATTTTTTCTTCCTGTTTTAAAGACTTGTTTTAATTTGTGAAGAGATTCTTAGGTTGTTAAAAAATGACCAAGACACAATCAAAATAATAAGCATGTTGCTCAAGAAACAACAATTGCACTTGCTCTTAGAAAGTAATAAGAGACCACATCACAACACAACTCACAGGTAGAAAATAGAATAGCACGCATGGAAACTGACAGCCTGAGGTTCTGAAAAATGATGCACTGCTGTTGAGGAATGCAGATGTAGTTATTCGTCATGTTTTCCAACAACCAGGTGTAGCAAAAAAACACTGTGGTTGAAAGGGTGGGAAGAGTGCTAATAACTTTTATGGCTATAGAGTAGAGGTGATTTTCTTCACCAGCTTTCAGGATGTGTGTGTGTTTCTGTAGATAGAATACACCTAATGTTTTTTTATACAGAAACAAGCTGACAAGAGCAGCTGTGCTTCTCATGCAGGTAAAATTCATATCAGTGCAAAAAGATGACAAGATCCCATCAGAAGTGCAGCAGTTACTTTTACGTTGTATATTCTAAACAACATACAAATTGCTCAATGTATATTCTATACTCAATGCCTATGCTGAAAAACAACCCTACAGGGAATTGACATCAATGACATAGACATAGAGCAGTCATCAATCATTTTGTCATATCACCAATTTTGCAAACAGTATTTCAGCATGGAAAAGCATCAACACAATACAGTTAAAACCAGCCACTAAATGAGCTGAAATAGAACAGGAAATAGATTAATAGTGTAAAAAATTGTTGGAAACTTCCTCAAAATTATTTGCAAACTTAATGTGGATTAGACAACTGCAAAATATATGACACTTTTATAATGACTATCATCATCTATAAGTTAAGCAGGTGATTAGCGCTATGTGCACAGGCATGTTTGTTTATATTGCAATGCAATGTGGGAGTCAGAGCTGTCAGAGCAAAGATATTTATAACTAAATAGACCATTCACTCTTCCCGGAAGGGTTGAATATGAGTGACTGGTGAACTGGGAAAAAGCTTGAGTAGAATATCTGTTTACCCAATATAATCTTTGTTTGCTCTGAATCAAACATTACAGCATCAACACAAACCAGCCTCAAGTTATTCTGAATGTTGATTTACATTATTTTGGTTGCTACTATATCCGTGTGTGAAAAGAAACAAGAAACTTTCATCTTGGTACCTCTGTGATTATTTGAACATTTCCAACATAAAAATAAAGAGGTTGTGTGGTTGGGTCTGTACAATTACTTCAATAATACAGGTATTAATTGCAATAGTGCTATAGTACCTTGCATTTGAAGGGGATTTTTGTTCATTTTGGTGGCCTTTTTAACCTGGGAACTGTAATTATTTAAATGAATGCATGAATGAATAAATACAATTCAATATTTTAGTTATTAAAGGTGCCATGTGTAAAAATTGAGGTAAAAATATCCAAAAAATAACCTACACGCATCAAAAGAATGAGAAGAAATAAGAGCGATGATGTCATTAAAAAAAATGTCAAGTTATAGTGCTGCAGAGATATCAACCTTAATAAGCAGTAGCATTACTAGCTCCGGCCCGACAGGTGTCGTAAAACCTGTTTCGGCCATGGGAGGCGGTATACGGGCAACATAACCACCAGCTAACCTGCAATACACGAATAACTTGCACGGCTTGTGGGCGTACCTGAACCTGATGTCAATCGTGTGGAAAGTACAGCCCACTAGGCTACTTCATTTCAGTTCAGGGAAGAGAGCAGAAGGATGGCTGAACTGAAGCCCTTGGCAAGAGACCACCACCCGCTACAGAGAAACAATCGCGCTCGGAATCACAAATCAAATCCGATAAGAAAAGGAGCCGAACCAGAGTAAACATCGGCACTGCTTTCCATCGCTGGAGACAACTGATGGACCTGAAAGAAATGAGGTTCGACTCCGAACTTGCAAAATTTCATTTGGATTGGTAAGTTAGATGCTGTTAGTATTTCGCTAGAAGTTTGTTTTATATGTTTGTGTATTTTTTTTTCGGGAAGTTATAACATAGAAATGTATCAAAGGCTGTTCGATAAACGTGCTAATGTTAGCGTTGGCTAACCGTAGCTGCGTTTGATAATTAGTTAGCTATAACTTACCCATTTTTTTATATCATAACTAACCTGCTCTGTCTAGTCTGTTGGTCTCCGTGTCCTCTTTGCTTCGTGGTTTTTCTGTGCGTGAGAAAATTGATGTGTGGTGTGAAAGCGTGTGAAAAGAGTCAATTGGGTGTGTCTCACGGTGAATGCTTGAGAGTTGGCAGCTCTGGTTACGTTGGTTGGCGCTAGCTTGGTCAACATCAGCTGTCTGATGTTGACCAACGATGTTGACAGAATGCTGTCTGTCAAATTAATTAATTTCATTCAAATAATGCAATATGTAATATGAACAAAACGAATATGAACATATTCACTGGTAAAGGTGAAGGGGAGTAGCTTGAAGATGTCATGTTTCAAAATCACTTGACATCACCCAACGTTCCTTTGGAGGCAAAACGTCCTCTTAGGCTTCGGCTATGGCTCTAGGGTTGTTGTGAAGGTAGGGGCGGAGCATAGAGACTATGCCGTTTCTCGTTTGTTACTCTAGAGTAGACCAATTCACTTTGTTGAGGCATACTGCCCCATCTGCTATGGAATGTGGAGTATGACTTGATTTTTTTGCCAGACATGACAGATGGCACCTTTAAACCCTCTGATTAACTGGAATACATTGACTTTAGAACAGCAAATCCATAAATGAATGAATCTATACAGACAATTACATAATATACTGCATTTTTAATATAATATAAATATATGCAATTCAGTCTTTTGGAGAATTACACCTCTGACTGCAATACACTGAAGGACTTATTCAAGTATACATGAATGCAAATTTATGACTGAATGCAACCTGATGATCGTAACTAAATGAGAAATCACCAGCCAAGCGTATATGGAGGTCTGAAATCAAAACGCCCAACTCTTAAGCACTCAGCACTGGCATAATATGCTCTAATAAAGAGGCATACAGCGAGTCGCAGTGTTCAGAGTTTAAACTCATTGTACAGGTCACTGAACCTCCAGTTTTCCCATTAGGTTGGAAAAGAAATATGACAAGCTTCGTTGAATTAGTGCCAGACTTATGATTACCACTATACTGTCAGCTCTGATTTCTAAAAGGGTGTCCTGAAACTAGATTTAGAGCCGTGTGCTTCCAGGCTCTTTGATTACCGTGAAAGAGTTTGTGTCTGAAGCCCCAAAATGATTAACATTTATATTGGTTGCAATATTAGATTCAAATTGTTCTTGTTTTATTCCTCAGCCAACAATGCAACACACTTACACTTTCGCCTCACTAGTCAAATAATGGGATTCTATTTCAGTGCTACATTTTGCTGGGTTAGGTTGCAGTATTCCTCTCTGTACTTCAGAAAATCAGCATGTTAGCATCAATACAGCTGGAGAAAGCCTGCTATGAAAGTTTATGGTGGACATATACTTTCCATACAGCCCTGGCATCCATTTGAATTCCCATTCCTGCTGTAAGCGCATGTGATTCCCTGTGATTTAAGGCTGGCCTCTAACAGGCACAGCGTTGCTGTATCCCTGCATAGGCAAAATCAATGAAGGATATTCGAGCTGGAGAAGAAAGCAATCTCATCTCCTCATCACAGTGCAACCAATAACCAAAGAGACTGGCATCATGGGTAAAGCAGGAAGGACGAGGATTCCTGGAGCTTTAGGGAAGCTATTTTAATTCTTTGGTTAGATAGGGCTCCAGGGGATGTATTGCACAAGCTAAAGCTCCCTGGGAGGAAAAAACACCAAGATCTGAAACTCAATGAGCCATTCAGGCAGAATTTCACTCCATAACCGATCTAGGCCTATATGTTATAATATGGTGTTAAAATGTGTTTAGTGTGAAAGTAAATAAGATTAGAATGTCATGACATTGCTTTGGTTCTGGTTTACACACACACACACACATTAGGGATGGGCATTCGATTAAATTTTCTTAGTCGATCGTCGGGAGAATTAACGATCGACTATCGATTAATCATTAATATTTTTTATAATATAATTAATTATTTAATTTGTATAATTAACAAATGCAATGAATACAAAAATACAGCGTGTTTTTCCTCAGTGAGACCTTTATTACAAGATCAACTTGTGGCAGACAGTTAAACTACGTTCAGGCAAACCGAACATATATCCGCGTGCATATGCAGTGCTCTAAAGCAGCGGAACCTGCAGCTGCTAGCAGGCGTTCTTAAACAGAGACCTCATTTGTTCCAAAACAATAATAATGATAAAAGAATCATGTTAAACAATAACATAAAAAAACATTATAATACTTAGATCTGACAGATTTTGTCAAAATGTAACTCAAAACTATCCAAGCCAGAAGAAAAGGCCAGATATTAGCCTTCCTAACAATTACGCTAACGTAACAAATTATGCTACTTAAAGCCTCATGAAAAATAACTAGCTTTAGTTACTAGCATACAACGTCTGCACGAGTCTACGGATTTTTGTTGAGAAATACCGTATAAGCATGTTGATATGATCTGGTGTCAGACGCGACCGCAACCATGGTGACCGTCAGTCCAGCCACTGAAAACCCCCACTCTGAGGGAACTGACGTTGCCGGGATGCACAGGTACATCATTTGAGTCGTGGCCGAGTTGTACTTAAACACCCCATCGCAATGTTTGCAGTTAACTAGTTCGCTTTTTAAATCAAAATGGTCCCACGCCACACTTAGCCGTGACATCTTCATGATTACTCTTTGAAATCAAAACGGAAGATCACAGATAACCGAGTAGGGTGTCAAATATTGCACCCTGGTGGTAAAATATTTAATTGCTGCCACACAGTGAAATTCATTTAATTGCTTTAAGACTCGCACTACGCAACGCAACCTGCATTAGATAAAAAAAAAATGCTTTAGATTAATCGATAACAAATTAACATGATCGAGGAAAATCTTAACGATCAATTATCGATCGTCGATTAATCATGCCCATCCCTAACACACACACACATATATAAGATAGACTTACAGATTTTATGAAGGAAATGTGAGGGCAACAGGCACTAGGATGCTATACTGTTTTGGGTGGTTACCATTGTCTTTCTATACTAATGCTAAAGGCTCATGATACACGGGGCAACTTTTAAAGCAATTTTGCCGTCAATGGGCAACAAGGTGAGATACAAGGCCCACAACCGATCTAAAGTATCTATATAGATTGATGGGAAAGTGCCCAAGCACCACTGCTCAAAAACAGTTGTCAAAGTGAAAAGTGTTCTCAATGGTTGTTCACATGAATTGTTGCTTTGTGGTGGCTATAGTTTCAGAATGGTTGGTAAATGAGGCCCAAGTCAAAAGAACTTAAAAAGGTGCACAATATTTAGATGTCACATCAGTATGGTGATAAATTACTTTTTAATGTTATCCTATTGGTCACAAAAAATAAAACAGGGCAATAAACTTAAGACAATGAAGTGTAGCCAAATGATCAAAGGTTGAAATATAAAAAAATAAAAATAAAATAAAATAAAATAACACAACATTTACTCAGAGCATCCTATTAAGGGAAAAAGGTTAACAAATTACTTATTTGAACCTATTGTTAAACAATTTATTATTATATTATATTATATTATATTATATTATATTATATTATATTATATTATATTATATTATATTATATTATATTATATTATATTATATTATATTATATTATATTATATTATATTATATTATATTATTGACCGGCCTTAGAATAAATGGATATAACCTGTCATTTGCCTCAAAACTGTAAAATAATAACAGACAAACAACAGATGTGAAACCACTGACAGCTCATTCTCTTTCCCAACACTCAACAAACTGCCAAGGTTAAGAAATGAGAAGGAGAGAAAGACAGACAAAGAGTGACACAGAGAGACTAAAATGTTGATTACAGCAAACTGACGTGTGCGTGCAAAAGTGATGTTTCTTTTGAAAGTCGACGCTTGAGTGACAAATTTCCTTTCTTGTTGGAAAAAGGCCAAATGTTGTATTTCTCCTCGCATTTTCACAGTTTCCTGTAAGCTGTGGGTTACAATTTTATGGTGTTCATATTATGACACCCAGACAGTCTGACTCTTTGGCACGGTGCCACTGGCACTTGATCGTCCAGCTCATCCTCCAGCGGCTCAGACCCAGACCAGCAACAGACTTCCATCACAGGGCAAAGGGGGCTTCTTTTTGAATTAGCGTGCTACTGCTGCGACGTAGGGGAGTGTTGCTCCTGCCAGCAGCAGTCAGCCTGAGGTCAAGTGGGTTCATTGCTTCAACGCCGCCCTTTAGACTGTGTGCCAGCTCATGATAAGAAGATTAGAGACCCAAACCGCATCCCACACCTGCTTCTGACTGCAGGTCCTTCACGTTACACAGCACCAAATCACTATTTAAACCAAGATAAAACACGTTTTTCATGCAGTGAACCAGGAAATACATTTACAGCTGAATAAAACTGAATGAAAAGGGAAGACTCTGAATTACACGCTAACATTTAAATAAAAAAAAAACAGGCTTTTTAAAAAGAGTAGAAGCAAATTAAAACTGACAAGCTGTGTAATAGAGCTGGTGAAACAGTTTTTCAAGTTGTTACAAAGGAAAACAACATCCCATTTCAAGCATGGTTACAGCAATGTTACGAGAAGCACTGTATTTTTATGACAGTAAAACACTAAAACTAGACTCTTCAATTATTCATCTGACATCTGCTAAAGACCCAGTTTATTAATGCTAAGAGCATACATTTTCCAATGATGAGGGTACAGCGGTATAACAGCAACGGGCTCATAGACACTGCCGAAATAATACTGAGATTATACTGACTTCCTTTTGACAAGACCTCCACAGTGATTGGATGTCACTATATATATATATATATATATATATATATATATATATTTTATCCCATTCATAACTATTATTGCTGTCTGTTTGCTAGTTTTTGTATTTAAAAACCGAAAACAAACGACTTTGTCATAATTATTTCTTATATGGTGGGGGCTTTGAAAACTGTATTTCCGAAAGTAGTAAAACAAAAAATTAAAACACTTAAAAATACAAATAATAATTATGATAAATAGTATGAAAAAAAAAAAAAAAAAAAAATATATATATATATATATATATATATAGATATATTCATTTGGATTGAACATAAGATGATGGTAAAAGAGAATCTAAGTGTAAAACTAGGGGAAAGTCTTTTGGTAGAGTGATAAAATAATGAGATGTCGAAAGTATATGTTGCTTTGACTTCATAAGTCATTTTGAAAAAGGAAGGTGTCAAGTACGTGTCAAGCACATGCCAAGCACATTGCATCACTGGAAACTCTATTCCTCTGTGCTGTCTGCTCTGACGAATAATGCACATTTTGGCAAATATACAAGGCATTAAGAGAATCAGCATAATGTGCAATATACTGTACAGTACACACTGCAGACAAAATGCTATTCTGAACACAGCCAATGACCGTGGTGGGTGATGGTGGTGCACAGCAGGTATTTGTCAGACAAGTGTCAGCAAATCCAAAGCTCCTTCTGATTGGCCGCAGAGCTCAGGGAGGCCTTGATAATTGCGTGCTACTCCCTGCCAAGCTGAACTAATGGAGAGCAGGTGTGAGTGGAGAGAGAATGTGGACCGCTGCCTCTCAACTCCAATATGCAGAAATACCCACCTATCAGATCCTCCCAGCACGCAGGGATGGGCAAGAGGAAGGTGGGCTATGCTAAAGAATCTACCTTCCTCCAGACAAGATAAATGGGAGCAATTAACCGTATCATATACTCACACTCCCTCAGACTCTATACATAATGTAATATAAATCGCTCATTGTAGCCAGCACGTCCCAAAAGGGGCCACAAGAATTAGTGCTTCGAAAGAGCTGATAAGAGTAAAGTGGGCTACAGGACCACAGACGGATTTAATAATCAGAGCAGGAGACACAATAACCTCTGTATGAGCCACAATGCTGTGTTTAAGTGATTGTGCATTTATCTTGCTGTTTATTATAAAGCACACCACATTCGAGCTGGGCACTCTGCTGGGAACACAGCCCTGCAGAGCTGCCAAACGCAGCAGTTTCCTCCATTCAGCCCGGCCGTTTCGCTGGAGGCTGCAGTAGGCAGAAGGAAAATGAGAAACTTGGTTTCCCTTTGGTCCAATTTAAACAGGGAATACGCATCTGGTCAAATGTGTCTAGTGTGCTGCACATGAGCAGATTGTGCAGATACGCAAAGTAATTTTGCAGTAGTAATTCTGATTGGTTCTCCCCTGTATCGGTAGCCAATGAGCTCACTGCTCAACATTCAAATATATGACTAATGCTTGCCGTAGCAGTTGCAGTGTGCTTCTGAAACTCTCCACCTTCCCCAGCTCCCCCTGTATAGATCTGCAACGAGGTGATTCATGTATGCTATATGAGGGTTATTTCATGTATGTTATATTTGCAGCAGCAATATTTCTTATACAGTAGCATATTGTGGATGTATCTGCTGTAACACGCCTCTGTACTTGCTCTGCCACAACAGCAGTAGCAGCATAGCAGATCTATTCCGCCAAGATAAATACCATAAAATTACTCATATCGTGATAAAAGACTTAGGTCACATTTCCCACCCTTACTGGTAAAAATAAGTCAGAAGCAGTTATCTCAGCTCAGTGGAGATGGTTTCTCTTCGAAAGATGCAAGGAAAGTCAGTGAGAATGATCTCTTTGATGCTGACGTTAGCGTTAAAATGTGCCATCTAAATTATAAATGAGACATATGTCCTGCATTAGTATAGCTGTACGTTTTTCCCACTGATACTAGAGATAACTGACCGGGTCAAATGACTTATGCTTGGACGATATATATTTAAAAATTTAGCACTTGCAACATGAGGAACCTGCATGTCTTGTTGTACCTACTTTCCACAAATTTAAAATTGAAGTTATGTCATGTCTAATTTGTATTTTTTTTTCCATGTGGGAAAAGAGCAACATTAGTGGTTGTTCACATATCACGTCTTTTGTGGACTCAAGTTCGTTATTTAAAATGTAGACTCGCGGCAGGCTTGCTAATTTTGGAAACAATGCGGCCGCGAAGCACACACAGTGTGGCGCACTCATTTTTTCCAGGCATGTCCGTGCCGCATCGAGATAAAAACATTTAAACTTTTCAGAATGCTGCATGCGCACCGCGGGTCATGTGACAAGAACCAACCAATCAGCTTCAACCTTTCCCAAGATCCATATGTAACAGCAATCCAAAACTAAAAACATATTCTAAAGTACTTTCAAAATACTTTCAATAAAGTTCTTTCAGGTGACAACAATCATGCCTTGGTGGGAAACCATCTACATCAGAGCCATCCATCTCAAAACTGATTCAGGAACGCAGCTTGTGTAGCCAAACATCTCTGGTATGAACAGAATTCCTATATTCCCCTTCTTTCTCCTCATGGACATCTCTTGAAGCAGTGGGTAAACCTCTAGTGCCACACTTAATGGTCAGTCTCTCTCATAAATATTCAACAGCTCTTCCTGGCTATTAGCATGCAGTGTTTCCCTGTTTTGAGAGGGAACACCTCTGGCCATCTCGATCTCAAACTTACATGAGCCGAGTGGAAAGCAGTGGAGGACACCTCTTCATCAATACTTCACTACTCTAATTCAACCGAGCTCTCAGTGTTTACATTGTGTTTTGACCTGCTTCTTTCCATTAGCGTAAGAGTGTATGATTATGATGAATGAGGAGGACACTAGGCACTCCGCAACTGATGATCAAAGCAGTCTGTCCGCACAAAGCTTTTATTCACTACAATGAGGAAATGGAAGGAAATAAGCTGCTTCTTCGATTTCTTATTTTTTCTTCCACTTACGTCAATGTTTTTTGAGAGCCAGAAGGTCTCTGGGTCTAAATCACAGCTAAAACACACAGCGAAGGAAAGGTCACAATATCAACATACTGGTGTGCTGATAAACAATACAGTCATCTTTCCATGGATTTCCATTACAATATATATATATATATATATTCATTCTTCCAAAATTGTCAAAATTTATCAAGACTCAACCAGTTTCTAGTAACTAGCAATTTGTCTTCACACTGAACATGAAACTGCTATGTGATGTGACAATCACAGCCAATCAGAAGATGTTTGATGTTTAACATACATTTATGAGTGGGATTTTTGACCAATCAGATTTTTTTATGGTTGGGACTATTCAGAGTGAAGAAAGCCAAGTAATCGACTAAATCAATTGCTCATTGGTGGTTACAGTTGGTTAAATTTACATGGGTATCCTCTTAGAAGATACTGCTTCATTAAATCATGCTTGTTTTGGATGCAATTGTATTGCACTGTGTGTATCACATATGTTTTTTCCACACTTTTCCACATGTTGAGTTGATATTTTGCTCATGTGCTGTACAGACCAAATTACACAAATTTCTGTAATTAGTAAAGTAAATGCAACGTCAAATCTCAAATGGCAATCAAACCCAGAATAACATCTAAAAATAATGAAGCTTAATGGAATACTTCGAAATCACCAGAGCAACGCTTTGAGCAAGAGATATTTCCTAATGAGGATGGGCTGTCTGAGAACAATTCCAATTCCAAAATCTTCCACAAAAAAATAAAAAATAAAATCCATGTAAAGTAAAACCATGTTGAATAAAACTAGCTAAATAACTAAAGAAACTAACTGGATCTAATTACTGTATAAAGAAAAATCCAGTTTTCCAAAAGGTAAGCAGAAGCTTGCACCTGCAACACACATACACACCATATATCTCTGCCTCTACTCTGCCACTTGTATCGTTAAAGAGCTAATATGGAACCTCCCGGTAGATGTTAGGCCTAAAACAGAAATAAAAACCCCAATAAAGTCTGGTTCCTAACTTCATCAACTCCTAATGATGCTGCAGGTGTCAGGCCTGATAGATTACTGGGTGTCTTCTGCAGGTAAGGGACTCGTGGGAAGAAGATGGCTTATCATAGGTACCTCATTAGCCAGAATCAGGTCAGCGGGACTCCATCCAGATCAAACAGCACACACACTTCTCTCATGTCCATAGGCGAAGTGTTAAAAACTAATCACACTTTAAAGCAGGAGCTCCACTCTCACCTGCAGTGTGAGCGACAGAAGGACAGTGTCCTAGATGTAGAATGTAGAGCAGACCTGAGGCGCTAAACAACTTCCCAGTGCTCCTCCAAATCTGAATGAAGTGTTTCAGTTCATCTAACCAGTGCAGAAATCAGTAAATTCCATATAAAAACCTATAGTAACTTTAACCTAACTTTCTTTTTTTTTCAAAATTGTTAATGAAAATAAAATAAAACATATTTAATACAATTTATAAGCATTTCTTTCATATTACATGAAATCCTTGCCCATAATTATGTTGAATGCCAAACGCCCCCTTGTTTTATTAAGCAGTTCATCCACAGTTCCTTGTCTTAAAATACATTTGTATGTTGTGTTAAGATATTAATGATGATAAAAAATAAAATAAAAAATGTAGCCGGCATATTAGGTCTAGTCCACAATAGGTTGGATTTCTTGACCTACTCAATATTAATTAGATGATAACAATTAATATTAATGGACCTGATAATAACCATCAATTGTATTCCCTTCACTTTACTAAACATTCCTACTCCCCTGCAGGACTACCCAAATCTCTGCATATAAATAACCCCCAGAACATATAAAAACAACAGCGGCTTTGAGCACAGCAAGAAAACCAGCATGGAGAATCTCATCTCACTGCTGATGGTCTTGAACTTTCAGCCCTGCGGAAGACAAGCGGAAGTGGTAGGAATGAACCACGTCTTACCTTTTTCTGATCCTCCAGCTTTTGACTCGTGGACTTCTTTACATGCTTGCTGGTTTCAGGCGGTAAATCCATCCCGGGTAGTAGCGGTAATATCTCCAAGAGAGACCAAGTGAGAGAGAGAAAGAGAGAGAAAGGAGCTACAAGCCAAACGTGTGGGAGAAAGGGAGGGGGCTACAGGCGGCCAGATTATTCCTTTGCCTGGGTCACATCTTCTCTCAGGCTGAGGTGGGCCTTTCTGGAAGAACAGGAGATGGAAAATGAAGAGGAACAGAGACGCACCCGAAACTACCAAGACCACGTCAGCAGGACGAAGAGACCAGCATCCTCTCCTCACGGGAAAACATCCATTCAGAAGTTTTTCATTTCCAGCCAGTAGATCCCAGTGTGTGTATTCTGGTAGTCCACCTCAGTGATGCATCCTTGGTCATCAAATCTGGAAAACAGATGCATCTTATCAGACTCAGAACAGATATGAAGAAGATCTCATAAAACAACAAATGTTGAAATCTTTTGCATATGCATGACGTTTTACCTCTTGCAATAATCTTTCCTCAACATGGTTTGTTTTAGTTATGAGCTGCATGGGAAACCAAACCAAACACTGTACTAGTCAACACAAATAACAGGATAGAGCATTCATGTGACCCACTACCAGCACTAAGTGCATCGCGACCTGCTGATGTGCAGCGTAGATCAATTTTCAGTGGGTCAAACATAGCCTACGGTTTGTTCTGCTGCTTGCTTTGTTTTTAGAACAATATTTGTTATAAGTAAGTCAGCATTATCAATGCTTGATGTTTTCAACCCAACAATTTCACACATAACCCAGCAATTTCACAACGACCATGAATCCCAAAAAGACATTAATTAAAGGACAATATGCACTCAAGTGATCAATACACAACTTATAAATGACAACACCAGTTTAAATAGTAAAACAATACAGACTAAGCAATGCATCAGATTATTTCATACCATTTCATTCATCCATTAGAAACTACATTATGTATATGGCACAGTGATTAAAGGGTCAGTGTCATGTAAGAGATTTCAAGATAAAGTTAGAAGTAAACATTTAAAAAAAACTGTTTTGTTTTGTTTTTCTTTTGTATTGTTTGCTTTGTGTCTTGCCAGGATTTTTTTTTTTTTGGTTCTTGCACAGGTATATCTCAATTAATTAGAATGTTGTGGAAAATGTCTTTTATTTCAGTAATTCAACTCAAATTGTGAAACTCGTGTTAAATACATTCAATGCACACAGACTGAATTAGTTTAAGTCTTTGGTTCTTTTAATTGTGATGATTTGGTTTACATTCAAGAAAAACTCACCATTTTACAATCTCAACAAATTAGAATATGGTGACATGCCAATCAGCTAATCAACTCAAAATACCTGCAAAGGTTTCCTGAGCCTTCAAAATGGTCTCTCAGTTTGGTTCACTAGACTACACAATCATGGGGAAGACTGCTGATCTGACAGTTGTCCAGAAGACAATCACTGAGACCCTTCACAAGGAAGGTGAGCCACAAACGTTCATTACCAAAGAAGCTAGCTGTTCACAGAGTGCTGTATCCAAGCATGTTAACAGAAAGTTGAATGGAAGGAAAATGTGTGGAAGAAAAAGATGCATAAGATGCCTTATGAAGATTGTCAAGCAGAATTGATTCAAGAATTTAAGTGAACTTCACAAGGAATGGACTGAGGCTGGGGTCAAGGCATCAAGAGCCACCACACACAGAAGTGTCAAGGAATTTGCTGAACCACAGACAACGTCAGAGGCGTCTTACCTGGGCTAAGGAGGAGAAAAACTGGACTGTTGCACAGTGGTCCAAAGTCCTCTATTCAGATGAGAGCATGTTTTCTATTTCATTTGAAAATCAAGGTCCTAGAGTCTGGCGGAAGGGTGGAAAAGCTCATAGACCAAGTCGCTTAAAGTCCAGTGTTAAGTTTTGACAGTCTGTGATGATTTGGGGTGCAATGTCATCTGCTGGTGTTGGTCCATTGTGTTTTTTGAAAACCAAAGTCACTGCAACCATTTACCAAGAAAGTTGGAGCACTTCATGCCTCTATCTGCTGACCAGCTTTTTGAAGATGCAAAAGTTGGTGTGCTTGACTTGCCAACAAACTCACCAGACTTGAACCCCAGAGAGAATCTATGGGCTATTGTCAAGAGGAAAATGAGAAACAAGAGACCAAAAAATGCAGATGAGCTGAAGGTAACTGTCAAAGAAACCTGGGCTTCCATACCACCTCAGCAGTGCCACAAACTGATCACCTCCATGGCATGCGGAATTTAAGGATTCAATAAAGCAAAAAGAGCTCCTACCAAGTATTGAGTACATGTACAGTAAATAAACATACTTTCCAGAAGGCCAACAATTCACTGAAAATGTTTTTCTTTTTTTTTTTGGTCTTATGAAGTATTTTAATTTATTGAGATAATGAATTTGTGGATTTTTGTTAAATGTGAGCCAAATTCATAACAATTAAAATAACCAAAGACTTAAACTACTTCAGTCTGTGTGCACTGATTTTTTTTTTAATACATCGGTTTCACAATTTGAGCTGAATAACTGAAATAAATGAACTTTTCCATGACATTCTAATTTATTGAAATGCAACTGTAAACCTTGAAAAAAAAACTATGTTGATCATAAAATAGGCTTGCTCAAGTCATTGCGTGCAAGAACTGCTTTTTCATTGTTTCATGTAATTGATTCTAATAGGAAATGTAAAAGTAGCATTTTGATTGCAGGAACTGCCACCCTCTTCGGCAGAGCATCTTTTGCAGTCCCAGCATCCCAAATGTGAAGTCGCTTCACCAAAATACCTAGCGCTCACTAAAAAGTCAATATCCCTTGAGGTGTTTTGCTCAAAGAGTGAAGGGAGGCTGTTAATCTGCATATCAAAGTGAGTTTTGCTACTAGTGTTCTTCTCTATATATGAATAAACACGTTTGTTCTTTGGCACGTGATTGTTTTCACTCTTCGTCTCCACAAACCGCTAAAGAAAGGAAGGATTGAGTCATCCTGAGGTTGTAAGAGGCATTCTGGGAAGAGACCAAGCTCTGAGCAATTACCACAGGATCGATGGCTGGCCTTGTCTGCCCTTTTGGCAGACTTCAAAACACTGGCCTGTCAAAGGGTGTTTGACTTGCAAGATGTTAGAAGTTCATGGACACCACTATAAAGCAAAATGACACGGAGAGACACTTTGGCTCGTGATTCCCAATTTTCATCTTTAGGATTGAGATATACTAGGTTTTGGATTTCATTAATAATAGTTCTTAAACCTCAGAATCCATTGACTTGTGGTTATTTATGTAAAAGCGTCCATTTAACCACCCTCTCCCTGCCAAACATTGTTTTTTCTCTTGTCTAGCTGATTCTGGGCAGCTTGTATTTTTTATGTACCATATATATATATATATATATATATATGTTTGTTTTGTTTTTTTATTCAAATTGACCACTACATCTAGACGCACACTAAGAAAACTAAACTGGTCAGTCCAGGGTGAGTATCCTTAATTCTGTGAATTCTTTTAAACAATGTCTCAACTGAATACATTTTTTGAAAAGGTTAATTTAAAATTAACCAATTTACTTCCCCAGTGATTTTTCGTTGCAGTCATCCTGTTTTCCTTTATACCACAGTGTAACATGTGGTTATCACTTTTGTCAAAACTGGAATACAAAAAGGTAATTAAGAAGTCATTTTTTGTCAGCTACGACTGTCCTGAATACAGATGGAAAGAACCATCTTGAGGAATTCATTGGGGGATAGTATTGTTATTATGTTATTGTTATTTGTCTGAGAACTAGAAAAATAGGCCCACATTCTCACAGGATTTGCAAAACAATAGCTTGACTGAATCTACAAATGCACATAAATCTACATGCTGCATCTGCCTTACAAGACACTAAACACGTAGCATCACTCGATGGCTCCTCTGAAGAGCACAAGTGCTATCATCACCTGCATTATTCATTAGGTCTAATTTCCCTTATTTTCACAAAAATACATATTCACATGTTCCTGCAAATGATTGAAACACATATCTCCATGGTCTCTCTTATATAAACTTGATTTGGCTGTTCATTTTACAGCATTTACTTGAATAATTTAGAGTACCTCTGTCAGCAAGGACAGTAAGTTATTTTTCAAATGCACACATGATATGAAACCAGCCTATCAACACGAATAGATAAATGCACTCATGATGATGGAAATACTCCTCCTTGTCTGTCAGCTACACTGTTGTCATTTTGAGGTGAAGAACAATTTCTATTATTTCAAGAGCAATACTTTGCATATTCTTCCAAATCAGAAAGAGATTTCCCCCTGCTGAATTCAGAATATAACAATATGGTGAAAAGATAATAACAGTAGTATGCTACTATGCAAACTTTATGTATGTAACCTTAAATGTATGTGCCCTTGTAATGGATAAGTTGGCTCTCTGCCTATCGCTGGAGGCATTAATGAGAAGCCAAGCATAGTAATTATACAGAATTTTGTAGACCGAAACATTGTGATTAGAAACATCGGCGGAAATATAAAGCAAATGAAGCAGGTATATGCGGACTGTCACTGTCACTAATATACATCCGCTACACTTGAGAACAGAAGCCTGTTATTAAACCGACAGAGTGAAAAGAAATCACATTTGCTTTCTGAATTACATTGTGCTAATTCAAACAGATCAGACAGTTACATGTTTCATTTAATTGTTTCATTGAGTCGTAAGTATATTTATTTAAACAAACCAGAGCTACTTGGGGAAAATGCACAAATCACAATTTATATTTTTCTTTCCTAAAGCAATACAAAGCAATAAAGCTTCGATTTATAATAAAATATTAAATATAAATTTTTATTGTATTAGCCATATCTGAATTTGACACATTTTATTGTGCAAAGGATTGTATTAGATTTTTTTTGTAATGTAAAGTGAGCATTAAATGAAACTTTAATGACAAGAAAAACAAGAATGGATGGAATTTTATTTAAAAAAATAGATTTTTAAATGTACTTGTGGAAAAATAACTAAGAAGTTTCCCTGATGACTCATGAAAACAAGAATATATTTGTTCAAATCACCTGAAATTGGTTCTGTTTGTGTTTCATGAATGAGATGCAATGGGCACAGGATATTAATAATACCGCCATTAAAATTATTGTTATTGTGAAGTCAGTATTATTAGTCAAGAGTATTGACGAGTTGAAGTCTCTTTCTCTGCCCTTTTACTGACATTTGATATTCATTGAGCATTCACAGTCAGTGAGCTAGAGTACATCCAATAAAATATGATTCATTGGCTTGGCCTCTGTGCTGGCAATTTAATTTGATGTAAAGATGTAAATGTCTATGGTGGACTTCCACTGATTTCCTCAGGGAGAAATGATCACAGCATGGAAATGTCCCCTGTACTGTCTCATAACAGATCAGAGGTCAGTGGCATTGAAAACACCCAACAGATCACAGAGACCTCTGAGGGCATCCTATAATACACAAGGCAACAGGCATTGCAACATGAAAACAAGACATTATTATATTCCTTTTTTCATTATTCAGTACTTTTTTTAGGTGGTTAATCTATAATAATAATAATAATGAAAATCAAGTAATATAAGAATTAAGATTCACCCTCAAATTTGGTTTGAAATTGACTAGCAATTAAACACTTGGCAACCGCAGAGCTGTGGATGGTAAAAAGACTGGGATAAGATTGCACACATTAATAGTCTGCACAACCCGGCATGTGTCCATCAGGGATCAACCGATAGCAGTGAAACCTCAGGCAGACAATGATTAAAACATAATAAACGTGTAATTACCAGCCAAGCTTTCGTACCTGTCCTCCCTGCACTCGCAAAAACAAAAGATTAGTTTTATTTCGCTAGCAATAAATTGATTTCACTGCTTTCCCGAGAGTGATTTATTCCCCATTCCCGGTTTATAGAGGGAAATCTGCAGAGAGAGCGGTCTTGAACGAGGCACATTTCAGAGATAAACGGGAGGAGCTGTAACATCACTCGCAATGCATGCCAAGCAACATGCTTTAAATAAAACGGGACGGGCTATTGAAACCCCCATACGACATAAACGTGTCAGATTTGCTTGCAGTCTGTGCCAACTGCTTGCATCAGCATTACTTAGAACAAATGCAGCGGACTCAGATTCATTCATTCATTTGTTCAGACCTTTTATATGAATCGATTATTGATTCAAAGTGCATTGGCTGATGCTTTTAAATATTTATTATAAATATTATAAAAATACTGATCTGGTATGACACCTCTCTCTGTGACTTCCAGCTCATGAAGCTGTCAAGGGATAGTACACCCCGTACAATGTCATGCACCAAAAGCTGCATGAAATAATATGTGCCATTAAAGAGCCACACAGATAGGAAATCAAAAATTACCTGTATTACAGTGTATGATGTAGCTGTCCATCAGTGTAAACAATGTGCAAAGTAATTAAACCAAAAAGTACACGATTTATAAAGTTATTGGCTTCTAAAGTAAGGAGTCGACTCTGAATCGCTGAAACGAGTCGTTATAGATTTCAAATCTTTTGCCCATCTCTATGTACGTCACTAGAACACTTTGCATAATAATCTCCGTCTACCGTCTTGGGAGAAACGGAACTCTGACCTGCCCCACCCCCACACACAGATGCTCTGGTTGGTGTGAGAGCATCATGTCGAGGAGACGGTGTGTTTTTAATTGTAAAGGCAAGTTTGTTTTATCTTCATTGCCAAAGAATGAAGATCAGGAGAACCAATGGCTAAAATTCATTTTTACCACAATACCAGAGCAGTACAACAATCCCTTTAGTATGTGTGCTGTCTGCAGCCTTTGTCTGCGCTGATCTTCAATTACAAACACGTCATTAAAATGAAGTGTAACTCCGTGAATACTCAACGAAGAGACATGAGAGAGATATCTATAGAAAGCTTGACATGTCTACTTTAAAACTAAACAAGTGCTGTCGAAAATATCACAGATATTCTGTGATGAAGTAATCCATATGAAAACAACGCGATGTCCATTTTTCACGTCTCCCTTCATTATATCTAATGTGACCACGCCCCCGCTCTGAACGCGCTATTCAGATTCAAACCGAAGCACGCGGCTTGAATACGCAGACACAGAAGAAAAAGCAGCGATACTGTTAAAGTTTTTTATTTTACTGTTTGCTTCGCGATGAGACTTAAATAAGACATAATTCACCCCAAAAAGATGCTAACGCAGACAACCGTGAAGTTGTGTGCCAAACAACCAATCAAAACTGACTATGTCAGTTGACCAATCAGAACACAGTATGCTACCGAAAGGTGGGGTTTAAGGAAACTGAATCTTTTGAACAGCTTTAGAACCGTTTAGGGATCTCTGAGAATTGAGGTAATTTTAAAATAATATTTTGACAAAATGACAATGTTTTTTAACCTTGGATGGATTTAAACCTGTTGTACAGGATTTATAAACAGTGATAGGAAGCTTAGAATTTTCATCTTACTGGCTCTTTAAGTCTTGATCTATGAAAAAATACAAATGACAGTTCTTCAAAAGAGAGGAAGATTAATTGTGAAAAACTAAGGGTTTCAAATTAAGCTCTTGGAGACCAATGGTTAAAAAAAACACCACTGAATTTGTTTGGACCAAAAACCCGTACCAAACTCATGCACTTCTAAACCTCTAGAATATAAATAATACAATGTCCTATTTATCTTCTTTGGTGTTCCATGTAAGATTTTTTATTTTTTTTTCACATGAACTATACCTTCAAATTGTACACAAGTCAGTGCAAAAGTTATTTGACTGATTCCTATGTGTACGTATACAACATTACACATGGGTAAAAGCTAAATTTAGATGTCAGTACCCACTGAATACATTTTGTGGGGCCGTTTAATTGGACAACAACTCTCATAAGAGTCTCTATGCGAGTCCCAACAGTGCCCATTTACTATTAAAGTTTCTCAGCAGCCTCGAGTCTCAGCTGAATTTACAATTCTGTTTACCAAGCCCTGAGCCCTCAGGCAGAAGCAGAGTGTCTTAAACTTTAGCCCATATACCTGCATGGCCTACTCCATACTAGAGCAAACAAAAATATGGGATGGAACACACAAAAGGGATCATAAAACAAACAGTCGAACAAACGATCCGGTCAGTGGCTGCTTACATAGTATCACTGCTGTTCAAATCATTCATAGTGTGAAAACATTCCTCCCCTGATGCAGTTCACTGGAGTCCTGAACGCAGTCTACACGTTTTGTCATTCTTCTGATGGGGTTGATTGGTTCACTGCTGCTGGAACGGGCCTGGCTTTCCTGTTGTCACGGTAACAGAGGGAGAGGCTGGCAGGTGGAAGCGATGCAGGTACCAAGCATCTCTCTTTCTCTTTCAGATCTTGTACTGCTCTTAACAAATCTGAATATATCCAGGAGCTTTTAAAAAAAAAAAAAAATCATAAACCAGAAATATGCAATCATTTTTCTAAATGTTCTTACAAAAAAAGGTTCTAGTGTGGTACTGAACGATTGCCGTATTAATACATCATGGAATTTTGGGATTGCATGTAATACTTCAACTTGGTTTATCGCAGTACCACTTCTAAAAAATCATGTTAATGCATTTTATAAGAGTTGAAAAGCAAATTCTCAAATGTATAAATGTGTTATTTTAGTATTTTATGATCATGTTCATAAAAGGATGTGCACTCTTTCCACAAAAAGGTTTGTAAACCTTATTTATTCACATTCTTTGCACCTTTTTGTGAAAAGCCCTATATAAATAACATTTATTTGAATCATGTGTTAGGTCTTCAAAATTCTCTCTAAAAAAAAACAACTTGTCATTTATGAAGGTTACCCATACTATATCAAATTTTAGAAATACTGTTCATACTGTAGTTCCCTCTTCTTCTCTATTGCCTTGTGTAAAAATGTGAAGCCTGCACTCGTTTCTTTGTTCTCTCCAGCATTCTGTGGCACTCCCTTTCTCATTCAGAGAACAGAAGCAAGAAATATTCTATCTGAGCAACAGTCCCTGCCTCATTATTCAAGGCAGAGCAAGCACGGCTAGGCATAAAACACCTTTATTCACTCATTCATTTCAATGGATTTCAAAATTAGAAGCCAATTATACTAAGATTACATTAATACCAAACCACACAACTACCTTCTCCATTTAGTTCCTGAGCTGCTAATCTGGACAACAGAGTAATCTAGTGAGATTACGGAGGGATTACGGTAAAATCCCATTACGGCAAGCTGTCAGAACCACAGACACGGAACAAATCATAACATGAAATCTCAGTTTTGATCAGTATAGTGTTAATATATAAAATCCCACGATCAAATCCCATAGAGGGCTTTCTCGTGTTCTCTTTCCTATTTCCCAACATCAGGGTGTCAGTGCCAAGCTCAAGCACACAAGACACAATTTTTCCTGTTCATGTAAAATAAAATTAAAAATATATATAAAAATTATGATTAATTGAGAATATTTTGAACAATTAAGACTTTGTAATATTTTTTTTAAAAGGTCTCTTATATTCACCAATGCTACACTTATTAGATTAAAAAACAGTAATATTGTTAAAATAACTGTTTTCTATTTTAATATATTTTAAAATGTAATTTATTCCTGTGATGGAAAAGCTGAATTTTCAGTAGCCATGATGTTCCATCCAAAGTTCTAAAATCAACTTGGATGGAATCTAATGGAAAAATGAAAACATTGCATAAAACATTTGCTAAACTCTTTTAGATATCTTATTTGTATTTTTTTTGTTATCATTTTTTTGATTCACATGGAGAAATTTATTCAGCAAATGCATTTCCATCTCCAGTTATTCACATTAACCCTTTCAAGTCAAAATCCTCTTCAAGTCAGCGTAAAAATTTGTTTGCGAATTAAGGGATTTTTTTAATTTATTTTTTTTATCTGCCGTTTATCTGGTTTCCATTAATTATTTCTGATGCAATACTTCGTATATTGTATATATATATATATATATATATATATATATATATATATATATATATATATAAATTGTGCTAAGAATTCATAATATTTATCTATTTTTAATCAAATAAGTGCATCCCTGGTGAGCATAAGACACTACTAAGTTACATCGTCATTCAACTCTCCAGCTACGAAAACCAGCACCACTTGCACAGCATCCCAAACAGTGAGGTCAGATTTGAGACGGCTCAGTGGTGATTTCCATCCTTATATCTTCTTCACCATGAGCATCTCTTATTCATGCGCTCTCTCTGCATAAAATCGTTTTTATTATATGGCGTAGCACTGAGGTGTAATTGCCGGCATGATATACAGCCTCCCTCTGCGCTCAGCTCAATTTTTGTTGCATTTTAGATGCTCTTCGTTTCCATGGTCTCCTTAATAAAACAACTTCTTCTGTCCAATAATGGGGTCCAAATCTCATTTCTACACACATCCTTGGCCCCAGGGGTATATATACACTACGCAACAGCCTGTGACCAGAGCACACACACACACACACACACACACACACACACACACACACATGAACATTCTTCCTGTCAACCCCCCACTGTTTGCTCCTGGTCATGGGTATTTATTGAACAGTGTGAGCCTTCCCAAATCACATGAATGTCTCAAAATGACAGATAAACGGCAGACTGAAATGCAGTAATGTTATGAGTGCAGATTGTAGAAGCCATCTTCTTGTTTCACTCATCAGACCTGTAGGCGTGCACCGGCACCGTTTGCTAAACCACAACTACCTGAGAAGGTAATAGGAGGGAAAATTGCAACATGTAACATAATCAAAGCTAGATGAGAGCGGTGTGCATTTCACAGCTCCGTGGTGATGATTACCTGAAAAAGTACCGTGAGTGGACTGTGCTGAGAATCTTCAATGCCTTCTGAAAATCCATCTACAGCAGAGTAAACAAACACCATCTCACACTTTACACACTCAACGGTAAAACAGAATCACTTAAGGTGTCTTGAGTCATGAAAGCACCGCTGCACACATTCAAGAGTTCGGTTGCATTTAATGAAACGGGCAGCAGGGTGATCTGTGAAGCTGAGTAGATTAAACACATTAGTCATTATCAAGATGGAAGTCATGAGTATATTGAAGGGGTCATATGATGCGATTAAAATTTTTCCTTTCTCTTTGGAGTGTTAGAAAGCTCTTGGTGCATAAAGAAGATTTGTAAAGTTGCAAAGACTAAAGTCTCGAATCCAAAGAGATATTATTTATAAAAGTCAAGAGTAAACCACTCCTACCTAAAACAGCTCGTTCTAACACGCCCCCACATGTCTACATCACGATGTGGGAAGATTTGCATAAAACCACCCAAAGGTTCATGCAAAAAAGAAGGCATAACTTTTATTCTCGCTGTTGACGCCGGAGCCATGCTGTGGAGACACTGTTTAGTTTTGAAAGCGAAAATTACAAAATTTGCCACTGATGATTCAAACGTGAGTTAAGAGTAGTGTAGAGTAGCGCTTGTTGGTCTTTATAATCAGTAATTATGTCCCCACTGGATGCAACAAATGCCTCAATTGTAATGGGTTTTATTGGATTGTTTTTGTTTTGTTTTCTCATTGTGCCGGGACACTCAGAATCAAAATATGTTAAGGTTAAACACATAATTTTGCTGTCTTTGGAAAGAAGACACTTTGGGCCTTACTTTTTATCAACCAGAGTTGATAATGCTCAAAAATATTAAAACTTATAGACACTGAAGTGCTTTGGAAAAAAAAAAAATTGTACCACACAGATTTTTATTTTATTTTTATTTGATATAAACATACATGAAATCAGTCTTGGAGCAATCTAAAAAAAAATATGGGTTGAAAGTCACATGTTTCGTGAGTTCTATTTGAAATTAATTTCCTGCAGCCATTTTTCTGAGACTATGTCTAGTCCCCCCCACCCCCAAAAATATCAAAAATATTAACCAACTGTACAAACATACCACTGCATAGTTTTTCAATTATAAAACAATAGACAGAATCTTAGACATCATACAAGTGATTTATTTAATCAATAAGAATAATTTGAGAAATAAAAAAAAATAATAATAAAAAAAAAAATATTAAACTATGTATGCCAGTTACAGTATTGCTAGAAATGCAGCATTTACAATGAATTCTGTTCATATAGTCAATTATCATGTGCTGATGTGGTGATGGCCAGTTATAGATATGGTAATCATAGAGATGCGCCATAAAGTCAATAATCACACTCTATTCATATAGACGGCGTTCACATTGATAGCTGTGATTACACAGTAATAGCGAGCTGATTTGCACTCAAACAGATGGTAATCATGCAGATACATCCACATTCCCCATAAAACAAACTCACACATATATGAAAAATTTTGAAATATAAAACAAATAGAGACACAGGCGATCGCTATAAGTTCCGCCTCCATCAGCTGACAGGTGCGTCAGAGCGCCGTCATGAGCCGTCACGAGAGAGCCCCAGAATTCAAACAAACAATCTTCCATCTATCTTTCACTTTTTTAAGTGGATCGTCTTATTCTGTTTGTGACACTGTATACTACAAAACCACTGTGTTTTTTTACTACCAGATGCAGTTTTCTGAGCGTGAGTGATTCCATATCGGCCACAAACAATACTTTCCCCTAAGAACTGAAACGTAAACAAAGGAATTATCATCCATATTACAACTGTTATTGATTATTAATCATCCTAAACCTCAGATTCAATCCACAGCAGAGCCATTGACCCGTAAGAGGCAAAGGTTTGTCGTTATGTGGATTAGCAGCATTCCTATGTGATCTGGACTGGGGACCTGAGTCGTGGAAAAAATGCAGGTAGGATATTAGGTGAGCTTGGATCTGTCAACTTGGCAGAATTCTATTATCCCGACCGTGATAAACTGCCACCAGCAGGACCCCTCCTTTTCCCTCTCTCTCTCCCTCTCTCTCTATCTATCCCCCCATCCTCAGAGGTGATCCATCATGCAACGGCGCTGATCCAGTGTCCCACGCAGGTGAATTACCCAGCGATCATGGCCCGCTCCAACATACCGCAAACCATTACTGACCTGAGAGATATTCATCAGCCGCTTACTACCGCAGCAATTAAATGAGAGAAGCAGAAAGACAGAGATGAAAAAGCATCTAGGTAAGATGCTGGAAACAAAGCAGCACATGCACAGGGAGTGGCAGATGCCAGGCAGCTGTGCTTTCTGACTTTCTCACAAGGCCCTCTAAGGAGACAAAGTAGCATGGCATGTACTGTACAATGCACAATGCACACCTTACGTTGTGTGGAACATATGTTCATGAAGAGCAGGAGATAAAGCCATTCAAACTCTGCTTCATCGTTATATCCTCATTTATCAACATTAGGCAAAAGAATGCAAAAAAACAAAAACAAAAAAAAAACTGCATGCCGTGACTGAGGATGTGCCACCTAGCTGTGACGAATCAAGAAATTTTTACACTGTCTTTGAGCAAAATGTTTATTTATATTAATAGAACAATCTATTAACATAATAGATTTACCTTCATACAGAGTTACACATTTTTTTATAACATACACATTTTATAATTTTATATACCTAAACGTCTAGTATTTTTTGCAACGTTGCAAATTAATCTTGAGTTTAAAACAATTTTAATTAACAGTTTGACTGATTTGTGAATATGATTCCAACTTACAAACTCAAGGCATTTTTTGTGAATGTTTAAATTACAAACACTTAAAAAAAAATCTGCATTAAACTCTTAAAGTCAGCATGAAATTAAAAATCTATTTCTAAAATTCGAACAATTCTAAAATTCTAAATCTATTTTTAAAACCAAGTTATTTATTTAGTTTTAAACGATTCTTCAGTGCATATGTTTATCAATTTATTTATTTTACCTTGTAACTTTTCAATTAAAATATCATAACTCGACCTTCTGGTGAAACAGCCTGCTTTCCTCTGGTGACGTATGCTGAACTCGTCCAATCATTTCGGATCAATCAGTCAGCTCGCTTTAAGATCTGCCTCCATTCAATCAATAACTGGTGACCAAACAAGTCTCCGCTCTACGATTTTTCCGATAATCTGTTTCACTTGGATATATATCACAAAACAGAAGAAAAGATCTGATGCTTTTTCCTTTTCATAGCAACTTTAACACTCTCATACCTAACCGCTGACAAAGAAGGATCACCAAAACTAATGAAACGAAATAGTCTTTAGAAACCATCATTGAAAATAATATTAATAGTGCATTGCAATTAGCTTAAATTCATTTTCAAATTATTTTCACAGTGGATATTCAATATCAACCAGTCCTAGCTGGGACCTTGCATGCAGAAAGACCAACAGGTAGAGTTTCATATAGAAACACCAGATGGATATCTTACCTTCCCATCCCCCAATGTGTCTACAGCATCCCTCCCTGCAGGAGGCCCACATGGAGAGCCAGGTAGTACTACAACAAGTGCCATAGTGCCTAAATGTGATGGAAAATCCACTTGGTCCTTGTTGACCCCTCTTTTAGAGCCCCCGCCTATATGCAGCAGACTCTAAGAACAGACAGCTCACTCCATGCACGAAAAGGGCCACACGATCACAATCCAAGGGTGTGTGCCGCCCTCCACGCTTCCAACCAATCCAGGAGTGAGAGAGAGAAAGAGAGAAAGCTGCTCAGCCTCCCTTTCCCAACCCCCTTCCCCATCCCAGCTACTCTCTGGTGCTCAAGCAGAGATTGCGTTGCAGTGATGAAATTTTAATGCTTCTTTTAAGAAGAATAATGAACAGGCTGGTCCCCGGGGGTCAAGATCTCTGTACTACACAATCCTACATGTGAGCGCACATACATTGACATACACAGTCGAATGCACAGGTGGACATCCGACACAAAGAACGCATAAAACAAACACATTCTAACACACGTACACGCAAGCTCGTAACTCCAAACATCAAACACTCCTCACGACAGCTTCCCCCCCTCCCTACTCGATGGCGTCGGGAGTGTGGCGCCAAACACGGATCCACCCTCGATCAAATGCTCTCCAGACACCTTTGTACGCACACATGTCGGCGTGGAACAAAGAGAAGGAATTCAACATTGATACTCTCATCCATGTCAAAGGGGATCGCTGCTTTGATAACGGATGTAGTCTATTTCTCTCCCGATCACTTTTCTTTCCCTCTGTTTATCACTTTCTCCCCCTCTTTCTGGCATAAATAAATAAAGAAATGGCAAACAGAGGGAGACACCGTCAGCCATCTGCAGCCACAGCCGATCGCAGCTACATTGATTGACTCATGAATCAAAATAAACCGGTGCTTGGTTACTTACTATGTACATACATTAGGAGAAAATGATTTCCTCTGGCTCTGGCACAAACGCAGCAAACATGAACTTTCATCAATATTTTCAGCTCATTTATGACGGTTTCCAGGCTTTGCCTGCTCTGACAAATACAAGGCTTTTAAAGGATCTAAATACTGTTTGTCTGCTTTTAATAAAATATTTGAACTCAGAAGCTGATAAGCGAATGCTTGAGAATATTGACTGAACAGGTGCTTGGAACAGAACGTCCAATGCAGTAGTGGTTTGGTTAGCCATCTTGCTAAGTGTTTTTTGTCATCTAAAGCCACTTCCACCATACTTAGCATAGAGATCGTTACCTATAAAGATTGCCACCATGATAACTATATTAGCATCCACACCATCACACAATAAGATTCTGTTTATAATAAACATTCACCGCAGCTGTGCTTCTGTCTTGAGTTATTGAAAGCAGTATGGCTTCTGATCGGTTAACGCTAATTATCATTAATTTTAATTAATTAATTAAATTTGATTAAATAAATAATAAATTAACAACTTTATTGTACATGAAAATGAGAAATAGATAAAAGTTTATGTTTATTTTATTTTTTATTTTTACTACAAGTTTTAAAATGTAGTGTGTTTTTACTTTTTTATTGCGTATGTATGTGTGCTTGAGTTAAAATGATTTTTTACTGTTTACAAAGCCTAGAGCTGTCATAGAGAAGAGTCACACATTTTAGTGATATCTGTCAGTTAGTTGTAAAAAAAGGAAAAACATTTACAGCAGCTTTAAACCGGCTGTCCGTGAAAAACACACCTTTCAGAAGTGTCATCCTTGCTTTTTTTTTCTGACTGCGAGTGTGAGTTTTTTCAGTTAGCTTTCAAAAAAAAGATGTGACATAACAGAAACACAGCCATTCCTCAAACATGACTGTAATATGATATGAAAAATGACCCAATGAAATTTCTGCGAGCCCCTTACACAAACACTGACAGTTGAAACTATTGCAAAGAATCAACAAAAGCCTGGCCTTGCTGAAAGAGAATGATTTATGAGCAAAAAAATAAAACATTTATTTCAAAACTGAGAGGGTAGTTTGATGAATGGGTTTTTATAATTCAAAACATTTCACAATATATACTAAGTTGATTTACTTCAAAAATCAAATTTGGTTTGGTAAAAATATATTCCCTTACTAAATACAATGTTTTTGTTGAATTTATTTATTTATTTTTTACTTATGAGGCCCCTATGTATTTCTTCCCATCACTTATATTTCCACTAGGATGGATTCAGGAGCGCTGTGGAGCATATAGGCAATTTCTAGCCCAAAAATCAATTACCTGCAGCTCTGAAAGTTCTTTCCCTTGCTGAGAACAGACAAGGATCTTCATTTAAATATATGAGAGGAGACAAACAGCCTCTTCCTCCCTTATCCCCATCACGTCCTCTCTGACAGGTGGGTCTCAGGTGGGCATATGGATGACTATCGCTGACTAAATCCACAACAGCATGACTAAACTCCAGCAGAATTCCCCTGGCCCTTGAGGCATTGACACAACATGGAAAAACAGCTGCACTTACAGCACTGAAGAGACACAGAGGCATTTAGATTGACTAGAAGAACTCTACTTGTTGAGCTTAGATGATTCCTCCTCATGTCACCACAACATCAGTACTAAAGAATGTTAGACAGCTAAGACAGTGGAAGACTGCTGGACATGTAAGGAACAGCCCAGAGGTGTGTTTCAATCATTTTACAAATATTGATTACGAATGTAAATGAGTCATTAGATGTTTTCTTATTCTTATCCAAACAGAGATCATCACAGATGCACTTCTCAACTTCTGTGAGACCTCTTTTGTATTCCGCCCCTTGTATTTGCAACATTCAGTGCTTTAGTAAATTATGTTTCCTAAAATGCTGGAGTGTATTAGAAGATAAGAGCTCAATAGCTTAGAGGAGTGTGTGAGAAGAAAACTCTCAGATTAACAGGCTGTCTGTGAAAATGCATTTTAAAGGCCACATAAATAAACAAACAAGGTCTTAATGTCACAAAACAAACACAAAATGAATTTTATAGGAGTACGGTAAATCACTACCAACTGAATTCCTTGCGGAAACAATCAGCATTAGCTATGTTTTCATCACATGGTTTGAATGCGCATTTTGAAGTGTTGCATCAGAAACAAGTGAAGGAAACGCCAAATAAATAAAACATTTGCACACAAAAAAAGACAGAGGTTGTTTTGGACTTTTTTGCGAAAAAAGGGTTAATATGAATAATGGGAGATATAAACACATTTGCCAAATATATTTGTCCATGTGCATCAAAAAGTCATGTGACTGCGCTATGGGATGGTGTAACCTGACTAACCATCGGACCGATCTTGTTGCACAGAATCGAAAATGTTTTAATGGTCATTCTGAAATGCCCAAGCAAAATCTGTGTTCCTGAACCGCATGCAATCCACGAAAGCAAAGGCCGCATTTATTGTGTTTCATTTGTTCACTCTGAGACGCAAATAATTTATTATATATGAAATGATTATATTCAGTGGCTTCTCCCACTTTTCTTAGTGATATTTAGTGCTAGTTTATTAGGAAGTGTCGATTTAGTAATTTTTTTTCAACTCTTTAAGTTGTCGGATCGAAATGGTGCTTAAAGGGTTAGTTCGCCCAAAAATGAAAATTATGTCATTAATAACTCACCCATATGCTGTTACAAGCATGTAAGATCTCCTTTTATCTTCGGAACACAGTTTAAGATATTTTAGATTTAGTCCGAGAGCATTCAGTGTACTGTTTGAGTACATGAATTACTCCGGGATATTGGTTTGTTTGAACTCAGAGGGAGTGTCAGACACATTAAAAAAGTTAAGTCTTAAGTCATTTGTGGATTAATGCGTATTAGAGATGCGAACCGTTTAAAATGATTCAGTTCGATTTGGTGAACTGAATGATTCGTTCGCGAACCGGAAATCCAGACTGCTTTGATTTGAACTCTCTCTCACAACAGACACGGAAGAGAAGACAATGCTGAATAAAGTCATTGTTTTTGCTATTTTTGGACCAAAATTTATTTTCGATGCTTCAAAAAATTTCTACGGACCCTCTGATGTCACATGGACTACTTTGATGATGTTTTTATCACCTTTCTGGACATGGACAGTATACTGTACACACAGCTTCAATGGAGGGACTGAGAGCTCTCAGACTAAATCTAAAATATCTTAAACTGTGTTGCGAAGGAGATCTTACATGTTTGGAACAGCATATGGGTGAGTTATTAATTACATAATTTTCATTTTTGGGTGAACTAACCCTTTAATCACAAATGGTTTATGCAAAATTTCAACTCTGCGCACATGTAACATTCACAACTTTGGATGGAAACCCAGCTATTGCTGGTCCCTATGTTGTATTTTTCACACTGGTTCCCAACACTTGATGTTTTCCAATTCATGGATTTGAATATCATTTGCCACATCCAACACAAAGTTTAACTTAAATTCTAATTGGAATAGTACTGAATTCTCCCACAAATTTCAATACAGGTAATGCATACTGGGAAATCAGGTGTTCTTCTAGTGTACTCCACAAACAATAATTCATGAAACATTATGAAATATATATTTTATCTAACCATTTATCCATCTATTTATATCTATCAATATTAATCGACACCCATTTATCTATATCCATTTAATTTTTTTCTGATGGACACTATAGCACACAGCTCCACTAACTAGACCATCAATGGCAGGCTAAAACAAACTATGGTTTCATGCTGTTTTCAAATTTAATTAAGGCTGTGGTGCAGAAGAGACAAAGCTTGTCCAATGGAGACATGCTAAACCACACATCCTCCACACAGCGTTAAAATTTCAGACATTTTACAACCTGGTCTCAGATATACACAGCCTGTTGCTAAGAGAACTGCAGCTCTTGGTTTTATTTCAATCCAAATTTCCATTAGGACCCCAAACAGCATCAGCAGAGGGATTGATTTCCACAATTTTCTATTAACAACTTAATACTGATATGAGGTTTCAGAGACGAGAGAGAGAAGGAAGGTGTGAAATTAGCAAGTGCTTTATTAGGGAGTTAGCATGTGGCAGAACAAATAGCCATGCCACAGTGTGCATTCACACACCAGTGATCTAAAGTGGGCCACAATGGGAGCAGTGGAGCAGTTTTCTTGGAAATCTGATTGGAGGATACCCTGGCAGAGCTATTAGCTCTTCTCAAATAGTTAGGACAGTGAATTCAGCTCATAAATTTGAGGATAAATGTTGTTCATTGAGGTTTTAAAAGCTTAAAAACATTATTAGCTGAAAATCTTCCTATCCACTATATAGCTCTTACTGTAAAAGTCATTCTCTATTCAGTATATTTCAAACATGAAATAATTATTGTAGCCACAGTTAATAAATTATACATTTATCAATTCCTTTTTACCCAATGGATTTTAAATTCAGTTATAATTATTTATGACAATATAGAATATATAACTCACATTATGTATAACTATAATGCATATAACACTCTACAAGGATAATACATAAAGGCTTTAAGTAAAGTGTTACCAAATATTGTTAATGTAAATATAAGATCTATTATAATATTAACCATGTAAATATTGGTTAGTTATTTTCAAGTGACCCAGTTAAGTAGCCTCAAAATTATTTTATGTGACGATTAATTTCCTGCTGATTCATGATATTTCTGCCATTTTATTATATAGATTCTATTATATGAGTTTTACTAACTAGCTAAGAAACAACAACAGACCAAGATACCATGCCAAATTAAACTCATTAAGTAGTTGTCAGTTAACAACGGCTCCGTGTAGTAACATCTGCTCTATATGAATACACACACCTGATGGTATTTACCGCTGATTAGATAACTGGTTTTACTGACTAGATGCGCATTAATCATCGTCCGATATATAGTGTGTACCCATAGTAATACTTAATTTAAAGATATATGCTACCTAAAGTCCAAAGCAAAGTTCTATAATTTTCCTCTACAGTTTTAGTTAATGTGAAAAAAATGATTTATGTAGTCCCAACACAATTGGATGAAGAAAAGTTATTGTGATCTGGTCATAATTAACTGATATTTAAAAAATAAAAAAACCTCAGCAAAATGCTTAAAAGCAGCAAATTGGTTTGAACTGGCATAAGGGTGAATAATGTCAGAATTGTCAAAAGAAAGTGTTTTACATAAATAAATAGGCATTGTAGGAAACTTCTTATGTACACAGCATGGATTTGAAATGCCTGGGTTTCCTGTAACACCTACTGATATTAATTAGCCATCATTAGCCATCTCCCCTGGGGGCTATAATCAAACAGACGTTTGCCCTTTGATAGATAACCCACTCCTTCATTATCTCTCAGAATCCCTACCTTGGGTTCCATACTGGCAGATGTCACAGGAGACATGACTGGCATCAGAAACCCACCACTACTTATAGCAGTCCTCATATTTTGAGAACGCAAGAGATGAATGGATCAAGGGATGAAGATGGAGCAGGAATGAAATCAGACCACCAGTTCAGCCACGTGACTGCTATTGTACATTTCAGTGCTTCCTTCAAACTGACAGGGTTTTATTGAATTAACTTGTTGTATGAGAGGGATTAAAGTCTGTTGGAATGACAAGCTGACATCTTTTTTGGTTGGGTACCAGCAGGGTTAATGCGCATTCATGCTCTCACGCCTCGCTTAAGTGAATGCTCAGCCGTACACGAGGCTCTCTGTAAAACTGGGTGGATGGGGAACGGAGAGGCCAATAAGGAGTTTATTTCTTCTGCATTGGCTGGATGAAGCTGAAGAAGCAGCAATTAATGGCATGATGGTATACGAGTATCAAATATGCATGACAGACATGCAAAGGACAAGGACTTATTAACACTCATGCCTTTCTGAACAAGACGCCAAGCCATGAGAGACACCAAGGCCTCCTTTTTTACATGATCATTATTCCCACCTGGGAATTTGGGAAGTCTCTTGATGAATAAATGCATGGGATGTTGGAGGGGAATAGCTCTCCTACCGTGAGTGCCACTGGATGACACCAAGCCAGGCAAAGTGGCAAAGTGGCCCCCAATGTGACATACATCTTTATCGAATCCGGCTTTGAAAAAGCTGGAAATCTGGACCTGGTCACTTTTCGTTTAGAAGGGAAAATAGAAATGTGGCAGTGCAGTGTAGTGTGGAGACTTTCAGGCCTAGATGGTAACGACAGTGGGCTGGATCCATTTACCAGTTTCTAGTAGATGCATCGCAGCAACGCTCCACCAGGCAATTTGCTGCAGGAGCCAATTAAAAGCTGTGGCTGAATTTGTAAAATAACTTGAAATGTGAGGAAGGTTTTTTTTTCCTCTCTTTTTTTCTCAGTTAATTGGCTATATAATGGTGTAACAAGGAATTTGCATAACATAAATTTAAGCTGTCATTTCATTTGATGTCTTGTTCCTTAAAGAAGTAAAAGAGGCACTGAAAAAGAAATAACGGATTTATATTGTGCAAATCTCTCTCTTGTAAAACACATTAAATACTGCTCCATATAATGAGCTAATAGATGTCACATCAAAAGAATTTATTCACTATAAATAATTTAGGATGCCTCTAAAATAGCTTCCGGAGGAAAAGCACTTGCCTTGCTCATTTCCCCCCACAAACAGAGCTCGTTTTGCTCGTTCGCTTAATAAACAACACCATTAGACCTTTGGCATGATGTGCTGATTCCAATTACCATCAGTGTAAAAAGGCATAGTTCTCACAAAAAAAAAAAAAAAAAAATTTATTATTTACTCCCCCTTAAGTCATTTCAAATCTGTAGGACTTGCTGTGGAACACAAAATAACATCATTTGAAGAATGTAGGTGATCTACATTTCTCAAAATATCTATCTAAATTCATCCTTTGGTAAGTCTCAGAATTGTTGCCAATCGATTAGACTTCATTGTGTAAAATCACAAAGCAAGACACTAACAGAAAACATTTTTGAACATAAAGAAATCATTTTAGCATGATGTGGATAAAGCTTAATGAGCACTTCTATTTGAACAAACCTCTGTTCCACAAGGTCAAACAGCCTTTCACATGTCAGTGATAAATATCCCCCATATAGGGCATTTATGCACCAGCCTCAGTGAGCGGTAAGAGGGGGAGAGATAGGATTTGAGAAGGAGGGTAGAGCGTGGAGACATAGGGGTCCCCTGGGTGTACTTAATCCACCGACGACAAGCAACAAGAGTATAATTACAGGGCGAAAACGTGAGAGGATACATGCTGCTGTCACATGAAATGACACATTCTGATGTATTCCATATGGCATCACCTTGGCAATCTGGCAAGATCAATTCTCGGCAAACTGGGACTCAGATTGGCCAGTTCCCCGAGGACCATGGTTCTAAATATAGCTCGGCATAAACACAACTAGATCGGTTTAATTAATTGAGGGTGATGAAACACCTAATTGATACTAGATTGATAACAAACAAAATCAGCTACATGTTAGTACAACTAGGCTTTATTTGTAACATAGGTGAATACAGGACTTCCACCCATCTGTTAAGCCCTCAGAAAATAATACTGTAGTACTCTGAGATACACTATGGTGTCGCCAAGGAACCATTTTTATGGTACCATTGGTCATTGGGTTCTGAAATGAAGTAAAGGACACACAGTTCTGTAAATGAATAAGTACCACATGGTTCGGGCCCAGTACTGTGCCGATATATGCATACTTACTCGAAAGCCAAAATGGACATCCGCATTGAGCAGAAAAATGCAAATCGTCTTCGAATAATGGATGAGTTCAGTCAGAAAAGCAGGTTAATTAAATTGTTATGCATGGTCGCATTTCTTAAAATGCATGACAGGATCATGTAAATGAAAAAAAAAAAAAAAAGACTAATGACTAGGGTTGACCGTGTACATACAGTTTCCAATAGATTTGTTTCAACCTCTTTTATGACGCCATCTGTCAAAGATGTTGGAGCACTTAAATTACATTTTAATGTTAAATATTGTGACCGCTGGGCATAGGACATAGGAAAAGATCAGCAAAGGGAATCTTTATGAACCAGAGAACCCTTTTAAGCTGGACTCACACAAGAGAAAGGTCTCTATAAGTGAAAAAAAAAACAGAGGTTAATGGACACAGAAGGCTGAAGGCAAAGCAGCATGAATGTGAACTGAATGAATATCACAGTGTGCTGGTGACATAAGTTTATGTTTTTTTTGTTTGTTGTACGATATACTTATACAAACTCCTATTTTAGAGGTATACATGGAGGTACATACATCCAACTCGTCGGGAGCAGCTGGGGTTAGGTGTCTTGCTCAAGGACACCCTTGACACTTGGTCAGGTGGAGTCGGGGATTGAACCACCAACCTTCCGGTTTGTAGACAACCTACATGAACCACTGAGCCACTGCCGCCCCTTATTAAACAGCTTTTTTCAGAATATGATGTCACTTTTCTAATGTAACAGTGACCACAGGTGTAGTTCATCATATAAACTATGAATATGTTCCATTAGCCTTTGACTACCACAAAGTGTTTACTCTGTCAATCTTCTGCAGATGTTTTGCTTGAGAAGTGTGGGGGGCTCTATATGGCTGCTAGAGCACTTTACTCTAAAAAAGCAAATAAGTGCAAGAGTTCACCTGCCAAATGTAGGTAATTTTTATAAAGCCGGATGCCCACTGTGCGTCATTGTACAATACGTGAGGTATTGACTAAAATCCAAGGCACACTGTGCCACATCAACAGTCTTTTATGTCACACGACGCAATATAAATCTCAGCCAAGACTTTGGTCATGATAGACGGCTCTGACTGGGCATTTCAATTTACCATTCTACCTCCATTCTGACACTTACAATAAAAAAAAAAAAAAAAAAAATATATATATATACCAACTGTGTAAAAGTATATGAAATTAAGTTAAAGAGTTTTTCTATAGTGCAGGAGTTCTCGGGCTGTTCCAGACTTGGGTTGGGCGGCAAATGTGCAGGTGACAGTGAGCGTTTGCTAATGAGGAGCAGCCTGTGCAAAAGCTGTTAAAGCGACAAAAAGGAACACGGCATTCAGGATCCCGTTCATTACAAATCACATTCGCACATTCGTTCCCAGTTAACACCGAGAAAAGTGACATTATGTGGGTGGTTAACTTTCCTAGCAGAGCTGATCTAGAATCAGTTAAGAATTGACAACATCATTTCAAGATACGGTCATATGAACGGAAAATGATCTGAGATCAGATCACGCCTCTTTGAGCTATTTATGCAGCAACTGCTGGATTTTTGTGCTGAGGCATTTGACAGGTTGTGAGCGGATAACTGGAGATATATTTTGGTCTTCTTAGGTAGGAGCATATCATCATTGGTGCTGTCAAGGTATTAATGCATCCTCTTTTATATACGCTGACATGTGCATTAATATTGATGATGCTTTCCGCATTGAAACAGATTGGCCGCTGACGATATCACCTTCCCTGTACACCGGATGTGAACAACACACAGAGATTAGTTTGACCTTGTTGTACAGGAAACAAACTTTGGTTCTGTTTATTTAGGGAAAGGAAATTGCAATACAAAGTTGCAGATAAAACTCAAAAGCAAGAAAGGACATAAGTTAACATTTAATAGCACAGGAAAAAGTACTATAGCTGATTTTTCCATTACCTATAAAAATATAAATTTTGAATTTAATTTAAATAAATATTTGATAAATATTTTCTATTTTACATGTAACAAACTCATTCCTTTAAAAAACATCTGAGTTGCATAACAAAACCATTGATTAATTGATTTAATTATATTGTAAGATTCTCTATTATTGCAAAGCACTTAGGATCAACTTCTGTATATACATTTCCATTTGAAAGTATTTATACTAGTAATAATAATTAATGTATGTTTACAGATGTTTACAAGAATAAATAATATAAATATAAAATAATAAAATAATAAATAAAATACAAAAAATATAACAAATAGTACAATAACCTTTCCATATGTGTAGGTCAATGCCGTGCAGGACAGCCTAATTTGCCAGCTTATGGCAGAGTTTGGGTTTAGGGTCTTAACTGCTTGACAGGAATCTTGTTCTAGGACCAACGAAGCATATTGATTTAGAGAGATGTCCTACTTGCTAAATCTTCAACTATTCCATCTCAATATTCTGTGACTCGTATCTGATAAAAAGCATGTCAGAACCATGGATGCTTTTCAGTTTGACAAGCAATTTACCGCTAGACTGAACATGTATCTAACAGCCATCCTATTAAAAAAATAAAAAAACAAAAATAAAACAAAAGCATGATGCTTCTGCTTTGTTCCCTCCCTTTGCTTTGCTTTTTAAAATTCAATAAGCCAAGCGAGGCCTTTAAAGTCCAGCTGACTACATCCAAGGTGAGTCGTGCTTTTTTCCATAGACATAAATGTTATGATATTTTGTCATGTCTAGACATGAGCAGGAAATCCAAGCTTTAGCATATTGATCTAATTAAAGTGAACTAAAGGTGACTGGTCAGATTTTGTCTGCATTTGCCAAGGAAAAAAAAAGTCAATATTCATCAGTTCATCCTATACCCTCAAGCCATAGTAACTATAATCAGTTTAGTTTCCACAGGTGGGAAACACATGCATTACCTCATGTTTCGACATTTTTTCTTTGGTTGTAATACTCTTTTATGAATCAAAACCTAATGTATATGAGGATTTTCCATGTGAGGAGGCCACCTCAATTGCCTAGCTATAAGAACTGAGTTATGTATGTTTTCTAAAGCAGAGGAGTTCTTCATCATGGAGCATATGATTATGCCCTCACAGCAAATGGCCACTGTGAGCGAAAGTGGCCTGTGTTAAACACCTACTTAACATTTACGGAATACATACTTTATTTTTCCATCTCATAGATGTGCGGATGGCTTGGGGGGTGATAGAAGCGGCCGCTTGTGCAGAGCTGACACACACCGCATGAGCTCATCTCTAAGAATAGAAGAATAACATCATCGGCAGAGTCTCTCAGGAGATGTGGAGTAGAGCAGAAGCTCTCTGATGACCACAATAAAGACAATCTCTCCCTCCTCTAGGCACGGGAGGTAGAAGCTCACGCATGTAAATATAGACAAGACGCAAACCTACAGGAAAGCCGGCGGAACTCTGAACCCTTGACTGAATGATCCAGACAACCGGTCTCAATAATCCACACTTTTCTCTAAGTGCAGAGTCTGTTCCATCTTAAAATCCATCTTTAACCATTGGAACATGGTAGTTGGCCTTGAGCTAATCCAGGCTGGTCATTATTATCCTATTTGGTAACTGATTTTGGAAAGGCAAAAACATCCAGCTGGTAATATCATTTTAAGTAGTTAATGACCAGCTTTGACCAGTAAATGACTAACTATTTACCAGCTTATGACTGGCTAAATCCCCAGCTTGGACCAGGTAATGAGCAGATTTGACCAGCTGTTGACCGATTTGGACCAGGTAATTAGCAGATTTGACCAGTTGTTGACCGATTTGGACCAGGTAATGAGCAGATTTGACCAGTTGTTGACCGATTTGGACCAGGTAATGAGCAGATTTGACCAGTTGTTGAATGATTTGGACCAGGTAATGAGCAGATTTGACCAGTTGTTGAATGATTTGGACCAGGTAATGAGCAGATTTGACCAGCTGTTGACCAATTTGGACCAGGTAATTAGCAGATTTGACCAGCTGTTGACCGATTTGGACCAGGTAATTAGCAGATTTGACCAGCTGTTGACCAATTTGGACCAGGTAATGAGCAGATTTGACCAGTTGTTGACCGATTTGGACCAGGTAATGAGCAGATTTGACCAGTTGTTGACCGATTTGGACCAGGTAATGAGCAGATTTGACCAGTTGTTGACCGATTTGGACCAGGTAATGAGCAGATTTGACCAGTTGTTGAATGATTTGGACCAGGTAATGAGCAGATTTGACCAGTTGTTGAATGATTTGGACCAGGTAATGAGCAGATTTGACCAGTTGTTGACTGATTTGGACCAAGTAATGATGAGCTTTGACCAAATAATGACTAGCATAGAAAAGCTAATAAGCAGCTTTAATGATTGACTTGGACCAGGTAATGACCATATAAAAAAAACTAGCAGGTTTACCCAGTTAATGAAAAGCTATGAACAGCTCAAGACTAGTTTAGAAAAACTTATGAGCAACAATAAATGATTCACTGCAAGACGATGAGCAGCTTGAAACAGCTTTGACTAAATACTGATTATCTTGACAAATTACTGACAAGCTAAACTAACATTTTGGCTAGCTAGGACTAACTAATGATCAACTTGGACCAGCTAATGACCAGCTTTAATCACTCCAGTGTGGACCAGTTCTGGCTAATGATCAGCTTGGACCAGATGATGCCTGGCTAATCACTAGCTTTAGCCAGATAATTACAAGATAATGACCAGCTTTATAAATAGTTGGACCAGCTTGCACTTACTAGTGATCAGGTTTGATTAGCTAATGACCAGCTTGGACCAACATGGACCAGCGTTGATAAGCAGATTTCCATCTTAGAATGGCAAAAAATAAAACACTGATAGATTTTTTAGCAGTGTGTTTTTTGCTAAATGTGTTTGGCAAAGAAGACATCTTAGATGACTGCATTTAGCAGACTCGAATATCTATATAGCTTACATACAATGTAACTTACAGTATTTCCACAAATGGGTTCAAGTCTGAACAAAGCAATGCACTGCTACAGCAAACTGAAGGGAGAACCACCCCAAAACAAGCAGCACTATAAGTAATGATCTGTAATTATTGTAATTATGTACTAAGCTTGCTCTTCTAAAGTCTGGTACTTGTATTGCTTGCCCGTGCCTGTTTTGATTAAGTTAGCATATTTGATGTTGGTTGCTGCAATGTAAGGTGGGGCTCAATGTCACATGGGGCGCCAAGCAATCATTATCTCCTGCTGTAATGATCCAATTACATTGCCCCAGCACCTATTAATGGGGCTAAATTACAGTGCTGACCTTTGATTCAGAAATTAAACTCTTTCATTAAAGACACCGCTCTGTAATTCAAAACAGTGAATTCAAGCTCTACTGCACCCTATTGTGATTTCACACTCTTCCTACTCTCTACATTTCTCGCTCTCTAACCTTGTTTACAACAGTATAATACCATACTTATACTATTTCTTTATGTTATATATATTCATCATATACATGTGTGTGTTTGTGTGTGTATATATATATATATATATATATATATATATATATATATATATATATATATATATATATATATATATATATATATATATATATATTGTACATAAGTGATATCAGTCACTTGAAATTTTTTATCTAAATCATAACATGATGTTTCCATTAATTTATCAGAAAATAAATTTGACTGTGAAAATACCCTCAAAATATTATTTAAAGCAATTTTTGTGTTGTATGAGAAAGTATCAAGTTGACATTACAAATTGTATCTTTAAAATATATATATATATATTTTATTTAATTTAACATAAAATTTATTACACAAACATTTACGCTACAACATAACCAAAACAGCATTGTTACCAACATTCTTCCAAATACCTTCTTTTATGTTCCACAAAACAAATGACATTAGGGTGAGTAAATGATGACAGAATTAGTGTAATTTTTATTTTTTAATTTGTTTGTTAATTTATTTATATATTTTTGTTTTTTTTGGTATATATTTCTTTTTTATGAAATGAGACTCTTAATAAAGAACTAAATCTAAATTTAATTTATTTTAATTTAATTCTGCCAGTATTTGGAGGTAAATGTCTATATCGATCATTTATTCAATTTGTTTCGTTCAAAACGCAGATTCAATCAGAAACTAAACACCGCTGTGTTGCTCAGAGAGGCACAACAATTATGCTGTTGCTTTAAAGGTGATATGTTCTCTGCAAAAATTGAGCAAAAACATATAATATTGTGTAAAAATTTGCGCAAAATGTTAATCAAGCTCCTTGCAAACTGCCAATTATTTGACGTAATACTGAGTTAAATAACAAATATATGCATGTATGCTTTAATATCATACTACTGTTTTAAATATCCCTGATGCATATGTTTCTCATATTCTTAAAAACAAGTATGCAGGATTTACTGTATACTGTGCAGTATGCATGTAACCTAGTATACCGAATGGATGTCAATATGCTAAAATGAACACTGCACTCTTACTGATAGCCCAAAGCAGTCTTATATTTGCCAAAATATTTCATAAACGAACATGAAAGGTTTGGACATGTGTAGAACTTTGTGAACAACATCGATTAAGTGAGAAAATAAAAACAAGCAAGAAAAACAAGAAACCAAGCCAGAGTATAATCTATGCTTATCACACACTTTCTGACAGCCCAGCAGGCAAAACACTACAACAATGTGTGAAAGGTGCTTTATTTGATGTGCCATTTCTAACGCAGCCATTAATGAGACCACACATTAACATTTTGCTGACTTGGTGTTCCTTCCTCATCTCCTCTTCATACTATTCCATTGCTTCTTTCCAATCAGAGGAGCAGCAGCAAAGCACTGGCATGGTTCACGCATTACACTCAGAACACAGTCTGACAGTCTAGTGCCTGAAGCCCTGTGCGTTGTAACCTCTGTAATGTCCAGCCATCAAAGCCATGTCTCGCACTCTCGGTATCCACAAACACGCTCCCAAACCAGTCTGCCTATGTGTATTTGAAAGCAGCCAATCACAGCCAACACACACCTGCTTTTAAATATGCATGACACCAGCGCATCTCAGAACTGCTGATTGGCTCCCATGTGGCTGTGCTTGAATTTTTACCAGCCTGAATATCCCTCAAATTTGAGCTTCACTAGATCAAACGTAAAACCTTGCATTAATGCGATGTGTAAGCCAAGGGTTTATTCATGCTAGGATGTTTCTCCGGCCACTTTTATGCTCGGGGTTGATTTTTTTATTATTATTATTTTAGTTACTACTTTTTTTGTGTTATATTACTTGTGTTGTGTTACTTACTAGATTTCTCTGTGTTATAGTAGGACATATTAATATCATATCACATTATTTTTCCATTTATCTTTTTCAAGTATAGATTTTATCATTGTAGCCTTGTCCTAGATCTGGACTTTTAATCTTAAATTGTGAAAAAGCAACATAAAAATATTATGTATTTTGTACCATTTCACTATGTATTATCTGATTCATATACATTTCACATACGTTTTTCTACTCTAGAGGCTTTTCACCAACATCATCTGCAGTTCAAACAGTGAGTCACATCTGGAGACAAATATGAAAACAAATTTAAAATGTCAGTTTATGGACATTACTGATGTCAGTCCATTAGAATTGTCAAACATGCACACAACGACAAAAGAAATCAATTTCTCCCTGCTTTGCTTTGATTGCGTGGACAGTCATGCAAAAGCACACAAGTGCTTGCTTTGTCATATTGCACTGATGTTAACTGGCTTCAAATGAACAGCTAAAAGGATAGATTTTGAGAAAAGGAATGTAATAATCTTTGATCTAACACTAATACTTACTCCTATTTGTGTTACAAACACATGACGCAAAAGCTCAACATTCTAAATGTATTTATCCACTAAATCAATATCTAGGCTGTGTCAAGAAAATGAAGAGTTTTAATCTATATATCCATGAATGACAGTTAGATAAACACAAGCAATAATCACAATCCAGATAGCAGTCCTTAGGTGGCCAGCAGCCTTGGGAAAAAGAGATGCAAACAAAACCATTTATGATCATTTGGCTCCACTAAAAATAATGCATGTGTCGCAGCAAATGAGCAAAATGGGTGAGGTAATTCCACCTCCCAGGCATACTGATGACTCCATTTACACAGCTACCAATATGTAAAATCCCTTTACGAAAAAATAAATAAATAAATAAAATAAAACAATGCTTTGTTCATGACCCTACAGTGTGACCACCTACAAAGCAGCCATTACAACTTAGAAAATTAGTAAATATCAAACTCCTACCACACACACACACACACACATACACAAATAAATATCCATAAAAAGGACATATATTTGCACCGGTAGAGTCCCCTTCATGAGATTTTAGCACTAGAGTGCTGTCCAATGGTCCTGTTCCATCCCATTGACATTGCACATCACTGATCCCGAGCTGGAGACCTTCATTTGCTACATGAGATGACTAGACTGACAGCTGGTGGTCCTGATGGGATTTGTGTTAGACACAAGGTGAGTATGACAAAACGTCTCCTTTTAACGTCCCTATAGAGTCCCTATATTCGGACTGCTCGTGATGGTCTATTTCAAACACTATTTCAAATTCTATGATATCATTTGACTGATGAAATGTGTGTGGATATATAGCAAAACCTTGGAGTTCCTATTACTATGCTTGGCCAGTTGTTCGCCCATGTCATGAATCTTATTAGCAGTGAGGAGACTATTTGAGTTAAAGTGTAGAATATAAGTTAGTGTGATTTTCTAGCAACATAAAGTTGACAGAGACCCTCAAATAGCCATACACATACATGACCTACTCCCTCAGTCCAAATGATCCCAGAACATGAATTCAAATTACAGTCCATATTACAATTTTTTTTTACACATGCTTGGGGCAAATGAATATCCCAAATCATTAATATACCACCGTTTGCACTTTTATTCTCCAGGGAAATCTCATTCTGCCTGTTGTCGACATGACATTTACAAGAAAGTTATTGCACATGAAAGGTGTGTATATTTTTTATACTGTGCATTTTATTAGATAGCTAGCTATCTCTCAGTTATCTGGCCTGGCAAAACACAGTCTGTCACAAGAGTAATATTACCATGTTTTCTGGTTCTATATGTCTGAGAAAAAGAAGGTGGATATTATTGTTATAACTGTAGCATGACAAATCATAAAGTGCAGAATATTAATGAAAAGACTAAACAGAAGCATTAAAATGATGCAGACCTTTGACTGCTGCTCTACAAATCCTGAGAGAAGTTAAAATGCTCTAGATAGCCAAATTTAACTTTAATTGCTTCATAATGGGTCATAACATAGTCGGTTTAGATGATGTCACTTGTGACCAATTTAAATTCCCACAAGGCCTTGAACAGACACAGACTGGACACAGAGTCTGATTACTGAAGTCTGGTCAGGTAAAATGAAGCAGAATGGTACGAGAACTGGGCTGAATGGAGAAGAAAGCAAGACATTTCAGCAGGAAAAAAAAAGAAAGTGAGGAAAGAGTAATTCCTGAGAAAAAACTTCCTTAAATCTTTGTGGGCTAGAAGTAATTTACAGCCAATTAACTGCACTATTCAGTTTAATGTCATGCTGGGTCTGCGCAGTCATGAAGAGGAGAATGAGAGAGAGAGTGAATGGGAAAATGCTAATAAAAAAGACAAGAAAGAGAGGAAAACAACATAACAGTGGTTTCTTAATCAGCTTTTGCATGTGTTGATAATATACTTCTGTCTGTGAGTGAGAAGGATACGAGAAGTGAAAGACAAGACTGGGGAGATATGAAGAGACGGATTTATAGAGAAACCAAAAGAGACAGTGAAAGAGAGAATGAGAGAGAGATTCCTTCAGCAGTCTGCTCTGCTCTCTCCAGGGTAATGTACTGTGATTGAGGGTAAACGTGCTTAGGGTAAACACGATGGTGCTCAAAGTCTTCCTTTCTCTCTCTCAATCTGTCTTTTGAGATTTTTCTGGAATTCCCTCCAATAATATTTATACAATACTGATCTGCCACGCAAAAATTTCTTCTACATCATCTTCTACATTTCACATATTTAAACATCAATAATTTAATCTCAAATAATATATTAGGCTTGTATACCTTTCAGGTAATTAATAATTAATACTAATTAATACTAATGCTCAGTAAAAGTTTTTTATTTTTACTTCTTTTTTCATTCACAATTTTGCAGATTTATGTAATTAGTCATTTTAATTTAATTTAACTTAGATTTAATGGACCATGGAGGAATTCACTATAAATTATAATACTCTGCATTATCTGTTCTTGCCCATTTTTCTACATTAATCAAATTTATTTCAATTAAATACTAAAAGAAGCTCATTCTTGGTCGGGGAGTTCTGTAATGAATTACCATCTTAAAGGAAATTGGTCACCAGACACAACAAATGAATAATATCTGTCAGTTCCACCAAACTCTGCCTTGTATTCTCAACAAACGCTCAACCTTTGAACTCTACATACATAGCAGGCCATTCAGAGACAAATCGATACTAGCCTAGTTGTTGAAAGATCCTATCAGGTCAGTGGATCGGAAAACAGCCAGACCACTAATGCTCCGGTGTTGATATCAGGACCCATCAAACGAATTTAGCCTAATGAAACCAACATCATGTCTCTGTGACATACGAGACAATCTCTATTATTACCAAACAGCACAGCCCAACAAGTGATTACAGTGTTTTATTGCAGAATTAGAAGCGTAAAACGTTGTGTCCAACAACCTAATCATCCCAAAGAGAGATGTCGACCATAATGAAGAAAAAGGGGCTGCTGGGATACGCTGACAATGTTATATCCACCCAAAGCCATCTATTCCTCCAGCGACCTTGGTCTCCACTTCAAAAACAGACCTCTTAAATAGAAACCCAAAGCCTCTGAAAGCTAAAGAGAGACTCAGTCGATGATAAGTTACAGCAATATCGACAACAGAGACAGGAATGTAATTCAGCTGTCCTTCAAACAATAACGTTTATTACCCTTTTGTTTTTATGCGCTTGTGGGTGCGATTGATTCATTCCAGTAACTCAAAAAGTTCTGCAGACCTTGAGAGATTTTAGAGCCCCATTGATTCCCACCCGGCAGAGCACACCATTAAAAACCCTAGCGTTCAAAACCAATGTTCAAATGGTTGTGGAATGCATAAAGGCTTATTAAAATACTTGAGCACCTCTAAGACTTAATCATCAGTTTGGAAAAATGTAGCAGAAGCCAAGTCTTGTTCTTCACTTGGATTAGTTTCTTAATAATACAGCTTTTGGCAGAATAATTCTCAGCCAATGATACCAATTGCTTCTTCGCTGGTGACTATAGACGCTAGACAGACTATATTAGAGGGATGTTTCCATCCTTGTCCATTTTGCAAACCACTCACCAGTGCGGCCCTAATGTATCCGGCATGACAACAAGCTGTTCTGTACAATCAATGAATTAGTGCTGGCTGCATATGAGGGCGGTTCAGCTGAGGTTTAACTCCTCTCTTGAACAGAATGGCTGATCTGGGTGCCAGCGGCTTAATTTGGTGCAGTAGCAGGGGGCTGTGTTTTTTAGCCTTGCTATTTTAAGATGCAACAAAACAAAGGGCTCTGGAGATTGCAGAGATGAGTAGAGAGCTCAGTGTAATTGGTAGAGTAATTTTTCGGCCTGGGTCAGGGTATGCATTGTGAAAATGCATGATGCAAACTGCTTGTTTGCTTTTCTCAGAATGCTTCTATAAGCACAAATGTCATCGTTGTTTGACAAGGGCAGTAAACAAATGCAAAGTTAGTGTAGATTAAGCAACCCTAGGATGACAGAGGAGAACATAATGTTTGTGGGGTTGCAGCGGTCCAGACTCACATGGTGCCTTAGGCAAGATCAGGCATGAGGCGACCCCACACCTCGGAGCAAAAATAAATACAACACACTACTTTTTGCTGTTCACCTTAGTATGCTTTAAAATGCTGTGTACCTTTATGCGGTGAAACTAAACTAAACAACAAAACTAAATTAAATTAGACATCAAGCAACAATTATTTATGTGCTGTGTTGGCCAAAAAACAGCAACAATTATTTGTGCTATATACCTATATGAAACGCAAAATTAAACATGAAACAAAAGAAGTAAAGATGAACTGAAAGCAATATTTAAATAATATAGGCTTTGAGGTTTAATCTTGGAGGATTGTTCCTTTTTTTAATAGCACAGGTAAAATGTAGGCCACCTTTTATTTTGTAATTGGACTCATTTGACCTGAATTGGATTCTAGCAGAAAAAAGTGGACTGAATGTCTGAGAGCAAAAACATGGTAAAATGACAAAAGAAAGGGACATACTGTATCTGCACTGTTTGGATTGAGGTAAGGAGCAAACTCAAGCCTGCCTGGAGTGGCGCCAAGAAAAAGTCAGCGTTAATGAAAAAGTTTCATCCCTTTCGTCCAGACAGTCGGCCGTCTTCAGAGGAAAGGAGAGCGGCAGTGAAGGCTGGACCACAAGTACAAAATCCAAAGTTGAACATGCAGAGAGGAGATAAAGGCAGCTGTGGGATCAGCCAGGTTTTCCGCAGCAAGAGAAGATGACCCGCTATAATTGGAATGCCACTGTGGTGAGATTTGATTTCAAGGGTGCTCCATTAATCAGCCACAATCACCTCCATCTTGAAAAATGACTGCAGGGCTTGCTTTGGTAAAGCACTGTTGGGAGTTTGAAAGAGAGCGAAAGCATAGAAGTGGGTATGACTGTAGGGAACTGCAGGATGATTTCATTGCCTTTGCCTGCATGATTATAGCCCATTGTCTTGTATGTGTGCACGCACAGCTTTGATCGAGCGTTCACGCTCTATGAAGCAGGGGGAAGGGGATGTAGAAACACACACACTCGCATACACACACTGGATGAGACGACTGGCTTTGACGTGCCACCAGACACAGTCTGGTAGGCGCGAGTCAAACAGGGATGGGCAGCGCTTGTTGCCCAGGGTAACAGGGAGAGATTGGTGCATTAAGGCACAGGTTGGTGACCATGGTGAAGGGCACTGGCACAAAAACACCAGTGTGTGGTGACTTCAGAGCATGGATAAGAGAGAACGGACATCTGTTTGGTTCATTTCATGAATTTAGTATGATTTTGGTGGTATGAATAGATGACATCAGTGTATGAGAATTGCATATTATAGAAACTATATATATATATATATATATATATATACAAAATGTCTTATATTTTACACAACCATGTAGTATTCTATAATGTAGATACTAATGTTTTTTCCGTAGTTTAAGGTCAGTAATATGAATTATTTATTAATTCATTTATATTTTGATTGATTGATTGATTAATTGATCGAAATAAATACTTTTATTCAGCTTTACAACATAATCCTTTTTATATCAGCTTTAATTCAGAAGCATTAAAATTATCAAAAGTGACAGTAAAGTAATTTAAAATGGTACAAAGAAGTATAAAGATTTCTACTTCAAATGAATGCTGTTCTTTTGAACTTTCTATACATCAAAGAATCTTGAACATTGCAGCACTGCAGCATTTCAGAAATCATCAGCAACAAATCTGCATATTAAAATAATTTTTGCTGGATCATGCGAGACTGAAGACTATAATAATGGCTGCTGGAAATTCTGCTGGCACCACTAGAACAGATTACTTTTAAATCATAATAAAAAACAAAAAAGGAATATATATATATATATATATATATATATATATATATATATATATATATATATATTTCGCTTTTTAAATGTACACTAGCTAAGGTTGAAGTTGCCATCCTTTATAAATATTTATGTCTATTTCATAAACCATATCTACAATTGGAAAATCTTGCTGCGCTAACGCAGACTTGAAAGGGGTCATGGATCCCCATTTAATATGCTATCATAACACTCAACCCTATCCCACCATAGAAACATATGTCATTATCTCTAATCATTTGTAGGGAAATGCACCATAAACATACAAAAAATAAAACCAAAATAAACAGCCTTTGATGGAGATGGTAATGTATAATAACTCCTAGAAAAATATTATCTAAACACCATGCCCTAAATACACTCCGGCCTATCTTACAAAATGAATAGATTCCTCATGGGATATGATTTGACATATCAACTGGCGGTGCTGTGCAAAGTCGAAACCCCAATCTCCAATTTTGTTCTGGATCGGGACACTCGCAGCGGTCCTACAGGCATTTAACAGAACCACAGAGCTGGGAGATGATGATCCTCATGATAAACAAACAAAAATGTCAAACGCAAACTTCCGGCCTCTTTATTCCACCATTCAAAACAGATGCGGCGTGAAGATGAAACATACAAATGCAAAAAATAACTGCTTTGAAAGGCAAAGCAATTTATCAATATAAACACACTCAAGAGATAGACTGTTCTATGGAAAGGTCATGAAAAAAAAAATCTCCAAAGAATTGGCTAGTTGTGGCATTTGAGTGCTGTCATTATTATGTGCTGCATTTGGCAGTGGTGTGACTTCATTAACTGTATTTGTTTGAAGTCTCATTTACTAGGATTGAATGCAGTGTGAAAGCTTCATGAATAAATATGCTCTGTGCTTTTACACAACACTTAATTTATCACAATTCATACTAACATGAAGACACTGCAGAGGCCTCGTACGATTTCCATCTGGTGAAATGATTTATTGTTTGCGTAGTTGGGAGAACAAGGTTATAAGGAAGATGATAATAAAGAAGAGGAGAAAGTGTAAGCATGAAAAGGTAACAGACCCTCATCTATGGATGCGGGTCACGGCACCAGATTTCTCCAGGAGGTATAACTTCTGATGCAAGAGGCTCTTATATTCCCTAGGGAAAACACAGTCCATGACACCAGCAATGAATTCTGGGCCAAGACTCGTCGTCTCCTGGCATCTGAGCTTTCTGTTGTCCTTTGACCCTCTGCATCCAATTACATCACTGCTGTAGTGCCAAAGTAGTATAGATCAGAGAGACAGACACTGGGGAGAGTCTGACTCCAGTCAACCAGCCTGATATTAGCACTATGGGCTGCAGTCTCAGGGCAGTGATGTGGTGCTGTGATAATGCTTTGTTTGCACACAGTGGCATTGTTACATGGTGCTTGTTGCACAGAAAATAATAGTGGCTGGTTTCAGATAAAAATCACCTCTAGCTGTGACTGACAATGTTTGTGTAGATGAAACTGCCATGTCGTTACAAATTTGGACATTATCATGAGTATTACACACAGACTTGGGCAGCAGTTTTTCATCTGAAACTAATAAAGGATGAAGCCATGGCCTAATTGTTTGTGCATATGATTTGACACATCGTGCAGAGTTCTTGTGGGCAATATGAGTTTGAATCTGCCTTGTGATGCTTCCCCATTTTATAAAGACTAACAGTTAAAATAAAACAAAATAGTGGATGGTCTTACTGATGAAGCTAGGTGACCAAGGGGGGGGGGTTACTGGTCAAGCTAGGAAAGCTTGGTAACACCACATTGTCTCTGTGTACCTGAAGACATGTCTGAATCCTGGAAAAATGAGTGAAGTATTAATGCAGTGGATGAAACAAGCCATCACTGGGTTATATGGAGCTGAGCAGAAAGAGGATCAAACGTGACCTCTCGCTTCTCATGTACCTTTAATGATGAGCTGGGGAAATGGCCCAACATCCTGGAATTTGAGAAGAACAGAGATGCTTGGAACCCTTTCACTGTGAATTTCTGAGCTGCTTTTTGAGATCCGTAGCTGGAGGCTTACTACTATGAATGCACACGATCAGTGTCCGGTGCTGCATTCGTTCATCTGTATTCAAAGACATCTATTTCCTCTGGCCTTCTTCCACTCTGTCCGACACTCATGTATTTTTTATGTTTCCACAAAAGTGATATACAAACAGAAAAAAGAAAAATCTTTTCTCTCCTTCCTGTAAAACCTTTTCCATACTGCACACAGCACAACATCCAGACACATCAACCGACAGCAAATAAATAATTGCGTGCTGCCATTCGACACAGACACTTCATTGCAATTCCTTTTTATTGGCACAAGAAAAAATAATTCCATTATCTCAATGTCCAGTGAAACAACTATACAGATGGCAGGCTGGTGTTGAGCATGTTTGGACTGAAGGCTAATATACATCCCACAACAAGACACAATAATCACCAAAAGTACATTTTAAAATCTACATTTAAAGAGAAAAATAGAGACTTTTGCAGAAACCCTTTTTTCTCATGTTTCTCCTGAAAAAACAACAACTCTGTATCGTTTATGCCTCTTCTAGTTTCACAGAAAATTTAAATCTCTCTGCAAAATTCATATTTGCAAAGATACCAATATTTGCATCAAAATAATCTGAGATTTTGATACCCAAACATTTAAAGAGCAAACTGTCTGAGCTAGGTATACTTTTTTGGCAAAAGCAGTCTTATTTTTGTCCAATTGTTATGATTTTTAGAAGAAATATCTATGAAAAAGTTGAACCGAACTGAAAATCTCTAACTGTGATAATCAATCTGTAACTTCTGACCAATAAAAATGCCTCTATTTCATCATCCCAAGCAGAAGCCCAACATATACAAGCTTGGATAAGTAGAATGCTTCAAAACAGGAACATTTAAAAGAGGTTTTTTTTTTGGTTTCTGCTCCTTTCTGTTCAGTAAAAAAACACACACACACAAGGAACACTGGCAGCTCTCTCTCTCAAAAAAAATTTAATAAATAAAAATGAAAAAAGGATGAGTACAGACATCAGGGGTTTGAATGGGGATTTGCTATAAAAGTCCATACACAAAAAAGAGAGGAAGAAAAAGAAATAGAAGAAAAGAGAGTGAAGTTATTCTCCATCCTGAAACAGGACTGATATACAGTATTCGGAGAGATGGCTCCACATCAATACATGCTGACAGACTTGTCTTGTCCATTTTTACTGAAGCCGCATGTTGCCTCCAGGTCTGAGATTGTGCCAATTGTGGCAACTAAGGAATAAAGCATGTAGATGTTAATTGCTTTGGCAGATTTTTAGAAGGACTCTGCAAAGAGGGCAGAAGACATACATCACCAGTTATGAAGTCAGACATTCCATCTTGTTGGTATGGGAGACAATCAATTTCAAAGGTCCGTCAACAGAACTACTGAAAAGCCATTGCTGAAAGCTAGCCGCTGAACGATCTATTCACTTTGGTCTGGGCCCTTTTTAATGAGCACCGTTCAAGGACGTGCTACACTTTTCCTCAAAAGATAAGAACCAATGCATTAATGAGTAATGAGATTTTTTTCTTTCTTTTTCAGAGGTAGTTTAGAGATTATTTGTTACTTTAAAGGCATATTGTAGTTTCTCCAAAACTGAAATTATAATTAGTAGTAGTAATAGTAGTAGCAGTAGTAGGTTCTGTGAACTGGAAAAAGGAAATAAAACACAGAAAAAAAGAAATAAAATAAACTTTTTTTTTTTGATAAACTAATTCTTTAAAAGCTGTAAACCAATTAGGATAAATGTCAGAAGTAAATTCACATCTATAATGTACTCAACTTTTTAGTCCCTGAGGGGACATTTAGTACAAAACAGAAGCAACCTCAAACACAGAGAGCACAAAAACAATGCGACCCATATACAAACTAGAAAAAAGGGAAAACAGGAGACCCAAATACAAAGCAGGTAAGTGATGAATGACTTTAGCGTGTGGAGACAGGGCACACGCTAACAGCATCCACAACAGGAAGAGAAAAACCCACAGAAATAAACACCACCTGACACACATGAAGAATGGACAGAGCAGGAAGGAGAGCAAATTGTCTCCAGCCAGCTGCCCTCAACAACTTTACATAGATTTGTAGGAACCCCTCTGCATGCCTAGAGACTACGATTTCTGGTTAACATGCATGCAATTCAATTTCTTTGGCTACAACATTGAATTGCGATAAGACATTGATTTAGTTGTGAGTTTGCTTCATTTGACCTGTTTTACACACCAGCTGAGTCCTGCTACAACCTAACCATCCTGATACCAACTCAATAAGAATTTCTTCTGTACAGTTAGACCCTAGACTTTTACTATTACCAAAGTCGGTTTCGATCAGTGACACTGGGCCAACAGCCAATGAAGTTCCTCCTTGGTGGACAAAGGACAATGGTGTGCTGCGCAAAAAAAAAAAAAAAAAAAAAGGCACCTTCTGAGCAAACAACGAGCCTCGGCCAAGCAAAAAAGAGGTATCAGTCGATACCGATATTTGAAAAATTTCAAATTATAGCCGATATATTGGTCGATCAATAGTCTGAAGAAACATAGCTCATATTGATTGCATAGATAAAGGGATGAACAGATAGTGACTAATAATGTTTTCACTCTATCTGATGATCCTATTTACTTTGAGACATTGTCCTTACTGATATAATCTTAACAGGTGTGAGCATTTGGAGCTAGATGTCCAAAGACCTAATGTATAAAGACTGCATCCTTCTGTATTATTGCTTTTTAGTGTTCCTAATGCACACATTGTTGGAAAAGGTAGAGCTCTAAAAAAAGTGATCCATTGACTTGGCATCCATAATATTTCTTGTTAAAGATAATTGGGCAAAGATGCTTTTAAATCACTCAGGAGTAAACCATTTTTAAATTGGCTGTGCACCTAATTATCTTGTGTAAAAGTTAACCAGTGTACTTTTACTGAACTGCTTGATGGTTATGCTTGTATTACAACAAATGGTAGATAAAATGATAGAACAGCGGAGACTGGATGAGCTATTAATCAAAGATTAACAAAATATAATACAAATGAACAGGGTCAAACCTGCTTTTACAGAGGTTGTGCGGATGGATGGAAGTACCATCAATAACTTTCAATAACTCCACTCCTTTCTTACTCTGTTAACTTCCTCAATCAATGACACTGATAATGATAAACTTATTGTTGGTTTATATGGTTTAGAAAAATCTTAATGTGTGTACATTTTAATTTAATGACTTATATATGTGATCTTAATGGTCTTTTTTAAAATATATATATATATTTCAAGATAAAAAGATTTTTATACAACTCTCATGAAATATTCTTTATAAATAGCAGTGCATTTTTGGGGTGTGTCTCACCACGAGATAACAAACTGCCTAAAGAGATTTTAAAAAGAGATAAAACTGGGCTATTTGATATTCTAAGAGACTTAGGCCCCGTCCACACGGAGACGCATTTCTGTGAATATGCACACATTTTTTATCGGATAGGCGTTTCGTCCACACGGATCCGGCGTTTTCATAAGGTGAAACTGCTATTTTTTTAAACCGGGTCCCAGAGTGGATAAATTTGAAAACGCCGTCTTTGTGTTTTTGTCTGGACGCCTAATCCGTATATTTTCTGAAACGATGACGTCATCAGCCCACGTCTCCCCCCTAGTCAGACACCTCTACGTCACGTAACAGCAACAAAAACATGAACAAACACTGAACGATTGTCTTTTTATTAACTAACATTAACACTGATTAATAAATGTATTGTTCCATGTTCGTTTGTGTACCACGCGCAAGGTTTATGAGCATAGTCCAAGTCTTCTTCTCTGTTTTTAGTGTATCTCTGTGGCTGAATTACAGTGCCACATACTGGTCTGGCATGTATACTTCATCATTATGCGGTTTCGTGTGAACGCGGATATTTCTTGAGACGAGGAAAAAAAAGATCGGATTGGGGTAAGCTCCGTCTCCGTGTGGACGGGGCCTTAGGTGTGGTTAATAATAATTAACACATTAACACATTAACATAATGAAAAGGCCGGATTTATCTAGCTAATATTTCCCAAACAATGATAAATGTGACCCCACCTTTATTGACCGTGACCGTGTATTTATTGAAAAAATAACAATTCTCCCAAGCGCCTAGTGTAGGGCTCCACAGTGACCAGACGTACCAGTCAGCTGATTTTATTAAAGCGGCTGCTACTTATCAAAGCCTAGCCTGACGATGACACTCCATAATAAGCCTCTGCAGGGACTGTCTGTGCTTCCTCAGTGACTCCCTGTGCTAGTGACAGTCTCCTTGTCTCTTATCAGAGAGCTGGTGTACTACCTTAGGTCTTAGAGGTTTGATGAATAGGATTATAGTGTTATCAAAGACTTATGAGACAAAGATCAAAGGCTCTGAGAAGGTTCATGCCATAAAAGAAGTGCTAAAGTAAACAAAGAGAAACTCATATGGGACCCAAGCTTTATCCAGTCCAACTTATCTGGCAAAACAAATGTCATTTAGGCACATGAAAGACCTGAGTTCCATCAAGTGAGTTAATGGACAGTGTCTTTGACGGGGTATATTTCTTGACTTGACCCTCTGCTGGACATTAAGGTGTCGAGTAGGTCTCAAAACACCCATTAAAAAAAGATGAAACACACTGGCAAATCTAACTTGGTAGGGGGGATGTGAGAGACTCATCCAGTGAGCACGGTATTGATCCAGAACGGTGAAGAGCCTACAGAGGGTAAACCTTTCATTTTATCCTCCATGGTTAAGATTAGGAATAAGCCTTGACCAGCCTGATGGAAAACACTTTGGCCAATTCGCCTGGAGAAGTGTTATAAAACAATGGTGAGTTGGGGGGAGGGCAAGCAGGGTTGTCATGTGACATGTAAAAGCTTTCTCTCACCTGCTCCAATTATTCCCAGATGTAAACATGCGAAAATCCAATTAACACTATTTTAGCAATGGCAGGCATGTCCACATCTTTTTCCACATAATATAAGGCAAAACAGAAGTTGTGTGTGCTATAAAAAAAAAACTGGGTGTGAGGTCAGTTCCTTCATTTATTTAAATTAACAGCCTTTGTGGTATATTTTGTGAGGTCATATGTAACCAGGATGTATGTTTTGGGATTATACATCTAGACAGTGGACAGCCTGAAATTTCTGTACAAGCTGTAAACGATTGATTATCACTGAGGCAACCAATTATGTAATTTCTCTTGTGTCCTCAGTCAATATCCCACTGCTGAATAGTAAATGGGTGTGAAGGCTGAAATTGCTGGACAGATAAATGTGCTTGCACATAACAATATAGATTGCTGTTGAGTCAGCTTTGCTCAAGATTTGGCAAAATTAATGATTGGGCAAGCAACACTGGAATGCATCATTTTAGGATACCGAAGTGACCCAATTATCTTAAAAAAACTTTTACAATATGTTAAGTGCACAGACACCCTTGACATGGCAAAAGTGGTGAGTGATTCTGTTAGAGAACACCAACGTGTTTGGTCTATAAATGGTTTCTAGAACTATTTGTGTACTTGGACTTCATTAAGGCAAACAATACAGGATCACCAACCAGATAAAATGAAGAACTGATCGCAACTACTCACTGAGTGACGTACATGATCATGATGCAGATGCTATATTGACCTACATGGCCTGGAACACTGATGCTGAGATATCAAGATAAATACAAAAAAACATTCAAACAAGGATCCAACAATATGTAACATTGAAAAGGCACAATAAAAACACCATTCTGAATTGTGAGGTTTAAATGGTTAATACTATTCTGCAACATTAAAGCAGTACAGAGATATAAACTCTATCTCTTATTTGGTCTGTTTATTTACAGGAATCCAATTTCTGTTGTGTTTGCAAGGCAGATGCATCGACCTTTCTCCGAGCACCAAGAGCTGATCTCCTCCAAATCCCCAAATGAACAATTGATTCATGGAGTAGAAACCTAAAATAGGACATGGCATTACCTTGCTCTGACTATTCCATTTCCCTTTCGCTTAATTTTTATCTTGCTGCGTTGCTCTCTCTCATTCCTTCCCTTCATCTCTCTCACTCTCAAATCTAGATTTGTCTTTGCAAAGTAATCTTGAGATTCTAAAACATCACAAACCTAATATTGTTCTCAAGAAGCATAAAAATGTGTCTGAAATAGTGACCACAGGTCCAGAAGTAAAACTCACAACACAAAGTGTATATTGCAAAAATTAGACTGACTTTGGTGAATAAGAAATAACATGTAAAAAAAAATGTTAATAGACAATAGTAGCATTAAAGTACGTCACCTTATAAGAAGCAGTTTCATAAGTCAGAGGAGCATCTATCACTAAACCGGAGCAACTAGATTTTCTCACAATCATATCAATCGCTGGCCTTGGATGCGCCAACATGTGACATTTTCAACATTATATGGGTGCAACCAGGGAGAGCCATTGATTCCCTGGAAAAATAATGTTCCAGAACCTAATCCCCCAGCCTTGCACTCTCTTAACGCTTCCCTGTCCAATCAAACCCAAAATCCCGGTGACCTATGAGAATCACCAACCAGGGGAGAGAGATTTCTTTATCGGCAGATCTGAAGCTCTTTCTCCATCTCCCCACACCATCAGGAGACCCCTGATTTGACATATGACACTCACGAGAGCTCACCACCCCCAGTCATCACTTCTGCGTGTTGCACTTGGCAGTAATTTGCCCATCCTTCTAAGCCACGGTGTCGCTGCATAAATCGTAGATCAGCAGCAGACATCAGCGAGTCATCGATGTTGTCGCCATGGCAATCAGCCTAGACCCCCAGCACTAACCCATCCCCCCAACTGAAGACTCCTCATTGTGATTTATTACAAGATGTGCCTTGTATCCCACTTCCCTATTCACACCTTTAAGTCGGGCAGAGGCATTTGACCCCGGGGTCCAACAGAAGGGTGTTTGGAATCGTTCCACCCAATACTAAAGTGATTAAAGTGTGCAAGAATGAATTTGATTGTGTAGTGCTGTCCTTTCAACCATGACCTTTGTCTAGGCTGTCAGACTTCATTCAGTCTGACTCTTGGAGTAACTCAAAAAGGTCTCACCAATTTTGTCCTGACATTTATTGCAGCAAGGTGCAGTTTTCGAGATTGGCTTAATGGTTTGGGTAACAAAGGCCAAAGCTTTATCAAAAGAGTTTCATTATAAGCTCTGTTGTAGGCAGGGTCAAAACAGAGATTTGATTGGTGAACCAAAAGGGTTAAAGGCAAGGGCTCCATATGTTTTTGTGTTGTGGGTAACATGCACAGCCTTTCCTTTATTTCAACAGGCAAGGAAAAAACATTTTGATCTGTGCCACATTAAAAATGGGATCCTCAACATGCCCTGTCACTCCCTGGCAACCCAGTTCTAATTTTGCCTGTATGGCTGACTGGGTTTTTTTAATGAATCGTGAGCAACAGGGCCTTTTCAATGTAGCGATCCCCTTAAAAATCGAAACCACAAGATAAACTACCGTTCCAATTTCATGGTGCATAGTAAAAAAGGGCTTAAAGACAAATAATGGCTTGGGAAAGAAATTACTGGAGAAAGCATGAGGCACTGTTAGGTTCACTTCCATAATCATAACGATTGTCCTAATTCCACATCCAAAAGTTCTCAGAAAGGGCAAAAGGAAAATTGTGTCATTAAGGACGAAAGCACAGAGGAGGCTGAAACATAAGACATCAAATGTATGTCTGATCCACAAATAGGAATCAGAAGACACCAGAGGCATCTACTGGTGAGACATGTCTGGTGTTGCATCAAGTAGACCCCTCCAATGCTCATTTACAGCTTGTTTTACACTCAAGGGACTTTGCTCTCCATTGGCATATTAGTCAGTAAGTGCATCAAGCCAAGCTGACCATTCAAGCCAATCTCTCATGGGTAAATACAACAATATACATCTAGATATGGGTCTGAATTATAAGTGTTGGATCAAAAAGTGTAGGTAAGAATATCTGTAGATTAAACCAAGAGAGATGCAAATCCGGCAAGGAGTGTAGGAAAAAATACACTTTGAGCATGCAAAGTTCGTTTGGACGCAGCAACGGACGTGTTATGATGTCATCAGCACTGCAGTTTTAGATTTATATTATTTTATTCAGATAGGTGGACATGCTATGACTAACCGATCTGCCGTTGGTTACACAGTGTCATGTGATGCCAATTCGCAGGTTTTTGTTTCAGGTCTGATGCATTTGCATGCGTATGAATGGAAGTCAATGGAACGAATAGTGTAATGTGACCACGCCTTAAGACATGGGGAATGAAAAATGGCAAATGTCCTCTGAATGAAAACCCTGGAAACTTTAGGCATAATTTATTCTACAGCAGGTAAACAGTCCAATCAGAAAAGACAGAATCTATGATTCAAGTTACAGTATCAGTATTTTTTTTTTTCCTCGAACAACATTGGCTCCTATCGGCACAGTGGGAAACATTAGCCACATTATTGTTGTTCAGGTATCAAAGAGTCTAAACTGCTAGAATACAAGGCCTGATGGGAACCACATGGATTTCGGGGAGCCGCAAGAACACCAGCAGTGATTAACTGATGTGTGGCGATGAAATCCCTTAAAGAGGTATTTAGAGCAGCTGGACGCTGCTAATGGAAGACGTGATATGCCGTGTGGCTTAAGGTGCCTTTACTTTCTCTCTGCTTGTGTGCAAAGACTACTAACATCCTGAGCCTGATTGCAATTTGTCTGAAAATGGGCCAGGTGATATGTTCAACTAATTCAAAATAATTAAATTTTTTTAAGATATTAATAGGGTGGGTGATATGACCAAAATCTTATATCACGATTTGAGTAATTTTATATCACGGTAACAATCTATATCACTATATATAGTTATTTTTTCTTTTAAAAAGGTTTTTATGAAATTGACATATTTGGTACCATAGAATTTTCATTATGCTTGTCACCAGTGTCAAAATAAACAACCTCTGATCAACCTCTAATCAAACTAATTCAAGCCTAAAAAAAATAAAATAAAAAAAAAATCAGGCTCATTGAAGATAAATAAAGAAAGAATTGCAATAGGACAAAAAAACTACAATAAATAAGAAATGTAACATACATTGTTTAAATTAGTTAGTCTTCACTATGTTTATTATAATTATCAATTGATCTATCTATCTGTCTATAGATAGATATAATTAATGTGTATTATGTATAGATTCTATAAACACACACGCACCACAAAACATCAACCACATCGACATTTTGACATATTAATTACATAATTATCTAATCCCTTTAATATAATAAAATATTCACAAATGAAATACAAATGACTTATTCCTTACATCTAATTACAAATCAGCAGCCATTTCCAATCCAATCTCTAAATTAATTAATCTCTAAAAGAATGCAGCTGCACACTCTATAGCCTATTTTACAGTTTTTAATAACAGTTCATATAAAAATGTATCTCTATACTGTTAAATTATTAGAAGAGTAACACTGAAATTAATCCAATCATTGCTTTGCTTTTGAAATCCCTTTATATAATCCTGCCAAAAGAGTCCCTGTCTAGCTCTAAGCATTAGAGAGAAAATACAGGCTTCTCTCTGCAGTGAAATTCAACACACCTCTAAGACCTATGGCTGGGCAGCTTTAGACGTTTTGTTTCATGTTATCTGTGGTGCTCTGTGAGCGTCTCTCTGGGCACCTTGATACCATTGGCCTACATTCCCCATGACAGTATCAAAGGCATTCAGACCTAAACTTTGAAGCAAAGGCTGTGTGCGAGTTTATTCGTGTGATTTAAGGAGGGCCTTATTTTTGGGGTTTTGATGTGAATTAAATAATCAAAGATTATGAGGATCTATAAAGACACTCTTAAAGTAGCAGTGACGTATCTACCTGTACAACATAATTGGAGGATTCAAGGAGACACTGCTGAATGAGGAGGATGAGCCAGTCTGTAGGTGATGAAATTGACTGGAACGAATATGACATCGGAGCAACAGATTCACAGAGCCTCTCAAGGTCTTACATCAGAGACCGGCAAATCATATATTACGGTTACAGAACGATGACAAGACCAAAGTGAATCTTCAGGCTTAAGCCCCATAGTCAGGTCATCCTTGGGGAGTCATTTTAACGCAATGGGCTGCAGATGTTGTATAAAAGAAAACCAGAGGAGAGAGATGACATGGGCAAAAGATAAATGGAAGCACACCAGAAGATAATAACACACCATGTGGCTTTGGCTTTACTGACGTCCCTTTTTCCGAGTCCTGACATGGGACTGTTTTTATGCCACTCTGAAGTAGCGGTAACAGGATTGATGGTCAAAGAAAATGTTATTCATTGGAAACTCAGAGAAAAGCATGACCACTTCCCATTTTGTTAACTTTACAGAAGATTACTCTTTTGAAACAGAGTGAGGAAACATATGGCTTGAGGTCTAAAGAAGACTGCATTATTAACATATAAGTGTTCAATTTCATTTTGACCAAATGACCACATTAAAAATCTGGGATATTTTTTATCTACCACATAAAGCACTTTTTGTGTTACTTGACACAGCTGCAGTCCATAAGTTTTTGTCGCTATCTCTGTTTGAAAACCTGCAATTTCAGTTATTTGTGCAGTTATCTTCATTACGTCGTCTGTGCACCGGCATGGCTCCAGTGCGGATGAATGTAATGTTTTGAGGAGTATGTGTGGCTGTCAGTCACAGTACTTCAGATTCTAGCCTACATCTTGGAAGTATGACCCAAATAAGAATTTTCACCAGATATTGTCCTCTGAGCAAGTCTCCCACGTTAGTTCTGACTAAATGAGGAACATTTTATTACAATAAATCTTACTACCAATGATGATTAAATCTAAAAATCGGTTTGTTCTGCTGTTCTTAGTATTAAAAATGACATCTTACAGACTGGGGTTGTTCCAGCAGCATTACAGATTGCTACACAAAAAATTATGCACTGGACGACTTCAATAACTTTTGCCCTATTTCAAATCTCCCGTTTTTGGCAAAATTACTTGAGCATATTGTTGCCTCTCATTTGTGTAACCATTCACCAATGATCTGTTGATGTCTTCTGATTCTGGTGCAATATCTATTCTTGTTCTTCTTGTTCTAAGAGCCATCTTTGAAACTGTGAATCACAGTCTACTACTAACTCGTCTTGAAAGAGTCTTTGGTGTGTCTTAAGGTGGCTGAGGTCTTATTTTACTGACCACTCCCATAGATAATGGGTAGTTATAGGTCTGAGATTAGTTCTGTCTCAACTGGCGTCCCTCAGGGGTAACTTTTAGGTCCTTTATATTTTAACATTTATTGGTCACCTCTAGGCCTTTTAAAATTGCTTGTCCTTCGTCAACATGTGTATGTTGACAACACACAGATTTCTATACATTCAAAACTTCATGAGAGCCTTGACATTGCTTATTTGTCTGACTGCATTACTGAGATTAAAATATGGATGGATAATCATTTCTTGTGCTTGAACGGTGGTAAAAACTCAAGTTATGCTAATTAGTTCCTGCTATAAAATTTCTAAAGCCATTTGTCTGTATCTGACTCCTGACGGCTCTGTTTGGGAAATCCAGAGTCAAATAAGGAACCTCAGAGTTATTTTTGATGCAAATATGTCTTTTGATTATTTTGTCCAGAACACTGTCAAAACCTCTGTTTTTTACCTCAGAAATAACACAAGATTGCACCCTATGTTACATTTTGCAGTCGCAGAAATGCTAATAAATTCCTTTGTCATCTCACAGTTAGACTATTGTAATGCTCTTTAAGCCAGAGCTTCTAAATCTACATTGAATAAGTTGCACTATGTACTGTACAAAATTCAGCTGCCAGGATTTTAACTGGGACTAGGATTGGCAGTCATATTACTTCAGTTAGAATCTTTGCACTGGCTCCTGATCAGGTTTAGAGTGGATTTCAAAATTATGATGCTTACTTTTATTCATTACATGAACAGGTACCATATTACCTTACATAATTGTCACATCCATACACTCCTAGTCGTAGATTGTGTTCTTCTCAGTCAAATTTGTTAGTTGTTTCTGAAACACATGTAAGATCTATGGGTGATAAGATAAGGCTTTTTATGCTCCTGTCCTTTGGAATTCTCTGCCTCTTGAACTTAGGGGCGCTCAGAATTATGATGTTTTTAAGGTTCAACTTAAGACATTTAAAAAAAAAAAAGGATTTTGTATTGTTTTTTGTTCTGTTGATTATATTGTGTTCAGCATTTTGAGAAGCTGCTTTTAAAGGCGCTTTATTAAATAAAGTTTTTATTATTATTATCAATTAGCTCATATCACATCAAAAAAAAAATTTATACTTTGTTCTCAAGTTGTTCATGTTAACAACATCAGCACTACGTGTATATAGTGTATATTAGCATGTAGATGTCAATTTCTGTACAGTCTAATCTCTAAATATCATACCATTAGAATTTCATATAAAACTATTTTAACCCAAAAAAGTAAATTATTCTTTCTTTGAACTGGTTGTTTTTAAAATACAAATCTTGTGTAATCCCAGGCTATCTGACTGTAATCAGATGTACATTTAAAACTGGAATATAATTTAATTTAAGTCACTTGTGTTTCATAAACACTTAATCCTTTCTGGATTACAATCCGCCATATAAATGAGAAATTTAATTATTCCATCTGCTGTGAGAAAAAGCTAAAATCTATTTTGAAGACTGGTTGGTTATGTACTTGCTCACATATTGATTTCGGATCCTTTTATCAAAAAAAAAGTACAGTCTGCAGCTTTAATATATTCATGAAGTATTTGAGAAATGTTTATCAACATCTGTAGGGCTACAAGTTATTAGCATGCAATAAATTATCTAAGACATCTAAAAATTTTCAAATTAGGGTGGGGCCGATAGAACATGCCATCGTCCATCGCCAATGGGTGATAAACATCACGATGTTGAGTCAATCAAATTTGTGTCAGCACGTCATAAATAGAACACGGCAGCAGTTTACTTTTGGGAGATTTGTGGTGTCATGCCGAGTCCAGTGTAGACAGCATCACTGATTATAATGATTTCTATTGACTGATCTATATATATGAATCTCTTCGGGCACAACCATCCCCCATGACACCAACCACCATCCCCACCCCTGCCCTGCCGATGCCATCGTCTATCAAAATGTTTCACTGTAGACATTGTCCGATGCCAAATTTGTAGACATTGCCCAACCCTAGTTCAGATCACAGTAAGCTATTGTGAAAAAAATTATTGAGCTATTCAATCACTGTAGCTACTAAATATTTATACTTTAATAACATTATTTCCTCCCAATAACACATCCATTGTATCCTGCCATACGGGCTGACATATTAACATCAAGAAAAGCCAGCTGTGTGTTATTTAACTATCCGGAGTAAAAGAAAGACATGAAAATTCCACTTTCCAAATTGTGGAAAAGTTGAATCCAAAATGTGATTATCCATTCTCTTTGCCGCCTCAATTCAAATTCATGAATTGGGTTCCAGGAGGCATTTTCACACAACACTGCAAGTTAGAAGAAGATTTTGAAATGATAATAAAGCCCATGCATTATAAAACCGTTCAAACATCTGATAGCTGCATGTTGCAGCTTTGTGTCATCATTGTTGATCATCCATGTTTGTGTATCGTTTATTGCAGCAGGTGTCTTCTTGAGAGAGATCAGCTCATCTCAGTCTTTGATTTAGCACCTCTTATTTTCTCCTACAGGCCTTCAATAATGTATAGCCAGCCTTTGGAATTAAGCTCAATGAACATATAGAACATTTACTCTAATATTTTACACACTTAAAGAAGTACAAGCTACTTCAATGCTCTCAAACCACAGGACAAGTACAGCCGCCTATTTTCCAGTAGGGATGAGCCAATGGAAATGATTCAAATTACTCTTGTCCCCTATCAATGTACCACAATGGCCTGAAACCCATGCATAAACACACGTCCAAATGACAACGGGCGCCTTGCAGCCACCATTATACTCATCCTATCCCAGATTGGGTCTGCCACTACTCCGCCAACAGCAACTGCGGCTGGGCAAACATGACAGAGGTCGGGACAAATTGCTTGGCTGTTTTTCAGTGCCAGATGAAGGATATGGATCACTGACACACACTCTCTGGGAGAGAAAACAGGGGCAAGGGAAAGAGTGACAGGCGGCAGAAAAGGATTTTCTGTGTCATCACTAGGGTTGGGTATCGATTGCTGTTTTTACGATACCAGTGCCAAATCAATACTTTTAAAATGGTACAGTGCCTAAACGTTGGCTGAACCAATACCTAAACAAAAAAAAAAAAAAAAAAAAAAAAAAAAATCAATAAAAACACAACTTGTGTCCTCTGTTTCTGTTTGAGTCCACTCGCTCTGCACCGCCACGGTCTGTGGACTGAAGAGCGTGTTGAAAGACGTGGAGGAGACTGTAGCCATTTTATATGAAATTTAAAGGGGACTGACTCTGAGGCGAACACAAATTTGTGTTCAGTTTATGGAGCTAATTGCTATAGCCCCACTAAAAATGGCCTAGTGACGCCCATGCTTCTTATGTCCATTTTGGAGAACCAGGACAAATATTTCATTTGATCGCTCAGGCATTTAAGTGGCACTGAAATCTGCGTTCTGATTCGGTTCTAGTACATCCCGGTTACATAGGTACCCAACCCTAATAATCACTGCCTTCCTGCAGTAGGCAAATTGGGCACAGAGGAAAACTCTGCCATTCTTGAAACAAGCTAATTAGACATGTGTTGGAAGATGCGTGACTTAAGCGTATTCCTGTTTCTGGCAGCATTTCCAGTTTTAAAAAGCTGATAGGCCCCAGCAGTCTAATTGTAAACTATGATCCAGATGATTCCCACTGTGGTATGCAACACATACAATGAGGAAGTGTTACATTTTCAAACATTTAAAACAAAACCAATTTTAGGCAAGTAATGAACATTTAAAGGGATAGTTCACCCAAAAATTTAAATTAACCAATGATTTTCTCACCCTCAAGCCATCCTAGAGGTATATGACTTTCTTCTTTGAGACAAATATACTTAGAGCTACATTAAGACATGTCCTAGCATTTCCAAGCTTTAATGACAATAAATGTGTGTTGATATTCAATAGCCCAATAGTCCAAAAGTCCAATAAAGTGTATCTATCCACATGTCTCCGGGGGTTAATAAAGGCCTTCTGTAAGCGAATTGACTATCCCTTTAAGATAAGATCATGCTGATTCCTATTGATATCCTATATAAACATGACCGCACCTTCATGCATACACACCTAGGAATATAGCACCTCTTAGCATTTGAGAACCACAGACCACCAAAGGGACTTTCTCCGAAATACAACAGTTTTCTGGCAGCACAACTTCCTTAAGTCCAGATATTGAGCCAAAAACCCTACACATACTCAAAACCCATTGTACCATTAGGGAATAACCCAAAGGCAAAGGTGGGGGCAAGAGAGAGACTCTCTGTACCTATCTTATCATATGCTATTTCAGAACTATGTGTTGTTTTAAACCATGTGGGCGAGCGAGAGAGAGCCTATGAAAGTGCCAATAATCAAAATAATATACTTTCAAACATAGGCTATTGATAAACGAACATGTTAAATCTAAAATATATATATTTAAAACAGCTATTTCAAATATATTCAGATACAACAATCATACATCTCTATTAGGATCGCTCGTCCTGTAACAAGTTAACCTGCCTAACGTTTTCGACTCGTTCATTACACGTCACGCCCTGATCTCACGTGTCGTTACGGGACCTTTACTGGTTGTGTGTGAAAGCACGCACAAATTCTGGGTAACCACTGGCAGTGTGAAAGTGCAAAATCTAGCAACCCGGGAACAATTGCTGGAACACTTTACCCGTGTATTTGCCGGAATCGCAGTGTTAAAGGGGCTTATCATATCTCTGACTATTGTCGATACACGATACTATCGTCTATCTGCACAACCCTAGTTCCAAGAGCTTTAGGCCAGTGACAGGATGTTTGCCTCCCTCCTTTCCTAATTCACACAAATTCACACTCTCACCTTTCTTCCCCACCTCCTGCAATAATCCGCACGCCTGCCATGCTGGCATAAACGAATGCCCTCTCATGAATTCTGCATGCCCGCAGCTCCCAGAAAGCTAATGACATTCATTACACCACACTTGGTCTGACAGGCTGTGTGTTTGCAAGTGTGTAGGAGGATGATGTCAAATGTTTTCAGATTCACATCGAATTGAGTGTTAAATACTACAAAGCAGGCAGGCGGTGTTTGCACCATTAAGTGAACCCTAAAGTCAGTGATCTGACCAATCGTGCATGTTCCAGTGTGCTCTCATCATCCAGCGGGTGAATTTCTTGCGTTTTATGCAAAAAAAGGGGAACAAAAATCTGCAGAGCATCAAAACTGTGGTGAGAAGACTGTAATGGAAAGCATTGCTTTCAACCGCCCACTTTAAGTAAAAAACACGCAGGCATGTCAGTCCCCAACCATGGCAGGAGGAACCACGGGGCAGCAGATGAGACTGACTGTGAGAACAAGCATTTCATCATTGCATCATCTGGGAGGCCTGAGAGAACGGGAGGAGATAGATGAAGAGACATGAAAGAAGGCAAAAGATGAGAGCGGAACATCACTTAACAGGGGAGGTCCTCCATTATTGTTTATTAGTGTAATTAGCCAATAAATGCTCCAGTAAGTTGTAGCTTTGAGGCTTCAGAAAGGCTGGCATGCAACCATATCGGCAGAAACCCACTAAGCTGGAAAAGGAGTGAGAGTCGCAGCGTCTTCGCCTGCCGTGGTCTGTGTGAAGTTCCCCTTGTGTTTTGAAAGCAAATAGTTCTTAACTTAATTAGGTCTTGCTAAGTGTAATTATGGCAGATAAATCCATAACATGTGTTTACAGAAGAGACAGTTTGCATACTACTGTGGTGGACAAACAGACCTGAGAACAGCATTTTGAATACGTTTTATAAGGTTTAGAGAACAATTAGAAAGAAAACTATGCAGGCGAAAAGAAATATTGCACTGCATCTCAAAAAGTATCTTACATTATCCCCTTTTATACATTAATACCAGTAAATTGCTTAAAATGACCAGAACGACATTTACAAAAATGTGCTGTTCACATTCCCATCTTTTTACCAGTTAAACACCCTTCACACATCTATTTCAAATGATCTGTCATTTCTATGGCATCATTAACCAGAAATGACCTGTTAATGGCTGTGCCTCCTAGTGTTGTGTTTTTAAACATGGAAAGGTTTACGCAGTCAGTGTTTTCAAACCAAACTACACAGCACAGAGTAAATGCGTCATCTGTGTCAGTATTATTATGATTGTCTTAGAGTTTTTAAATTTAGATTTTTAACATCTCTGGATTGGCTCAGGGTATACACCCTTTTTCTGTATGTGGCTTTTTAATGTGGGTGGAGCTTAGGTGGAGGCAGAAAGATTCCCCTGACCACTTCACTAACACTAGCTATAAAGTTTTTAAGCTTTTTTTGTTTAACAATGACTGGAGAAAAGCAGATTTTACCTGCATTTGTAAGGTCATTCACTGCCCGGGACTTCGATTGTTATTTGAAAAGGTTAACTTTAACGGACGAAAGCAGATTGGGGTCGCTACACGCTCACTGAAAGGATGGACGATCTGACAGGATTAATTTACCTCCGGTTGAGTGATTCACATCTATAGAGAAACCTTATGTGCAGAGCAAAGAGAAACTCACCTGTGTCTATCCAGTCATGAAGATGTATATCCTCAGCAGTCAACTATTTTTGAAGGTACATGTGAGTTAACTGCCGAAATCCATTTAAATTAAGATGTGAATATTTAGTAGAAATAAAATTCCAAAAACAGCTAATTTTGAACTTTCTGTATTTGATTATTCGTTCCTACCAAGTTCTTAAAAATTCTAGCCACAATCAATCACAACAATATACAATTACAGATGATTAAAAGCATATAAGGTGTTTTTTTTTTTTTTTTTTTTCTTACAGCTCAGAAGGCAAATGAAAAAGCTACTTTTCACCCCCAAGCCTGGCAGAGACTTAAAGCAATGACTTGCTAATTGCTCCTCAGAGCTTTACTGATTAAGGTGAGTTTTTAAAGGTGATTATCATAAGATTTGTCTTTGGCAGAGATGCTTTGCTCTATTGTGAGTTTGATTATGAAAGGGCTGAGTGTTACTAGTGTCGGCTAATGGCCACTTTGTGATTCAAATCACTTTGCCCATTCACAACCACACAACGGTATGGTGTATCTCTTGGCTCCTGATGCTCTAATTTAATATGAAAACCTCACACTACGCTCCACTGATGCAGCAGTACTGGATATGACGGATAATGACTCATTTTCCAAACTCTTTTCTGAATATAGGCCTGTTTTCTCAATTATCTTATTTAATAAACCAATAAACTGTGGGTTACCCTGTGTTCAACATGAACCGAAAAGAATATAGTTGTGATATTAAAGACATTAGGATGGTAGACAGAAACAAATCAAAAGAGCAAATGTAGACAGAGAGATCAGGAGGGAGTCAGAGGGGAGCAGATGCTCTTTTTGGCCTGCTGAGATAATCCTCGATGCTAAAATCCATTCACTGATTTATGCTTGATAAAAACCCATGGCTTCAACTGCCATCGCCACTGAATGCAGGATAATTTGAAACGAATTAATTTTATCCCTTTGAAACAAATGATCCAAAACCCTCTTTGAGGAGTCGAACTTCTCTGCTGCTATGACAACAACACAAAAGCTAGTTAAAAATTCATTGCTAGCATGATTTTAAAGCAGAAAAGTATGAGTCTCACTGTAAATAGAGTATTCAACCCACTGAGTAAATGAACCCAGTGACAGAGAAACCCTCAAAACAGCCATTACACACACACACAAAATATTCCTCTTTTGCACGCAGAATTTTACGATACAATGAATGCCACAATCATTATTGTAGGGAAGGAAAGAAATTCTTCTTCTTCAGCATTTCTTGGACTCCGTCCGCACCAATTCCCATTCACACACAAACACACACACACACACAAGCAGAAATAACAATCAGCGAGGGTCCCTTGACACAGCACAGTGAGGTAGAAAAATCTCAAGTCTTATTCTCTCCTAATAGCACAAGAAGAAAAGCACACATACGAGGAACAATCTTCATACCACAAAGAAACACACACACACACACACCCTAAAACTGACGCCTATAAACGGAGTAGATTGGATTCTGGCTGCACCTCTAAGATAAAGAAAGACGGGCTGATTGTCTAGGTTATTTGGCATTGGTTAATTAAAGCCTTTCAGCATCAAAGCTAACAGGACACCAAGCTCTAGCCTAATTGAAATGAAACAGGGTGTTAGAGATCTTTGTTAATAAAAACCTCAGCAACTTCTGACTGACATATTTAATGGAAAAGCAAATGTTTGCGCGACCACTGGGAGTCTGTAGGCTGTACAGAGTTTCGAGTAAAAAACGCTCAAGGTTCACCGGCAAGATCTTTTACAGGCATTTTCAGGACAACATCTGCAGTGAGCCTGTTAAAAAATAAAAATAAAAAATAACATTCAGATTTGATTAATAGGATCTGAAAATGACACCTGACTGTCATGTCTTTCCATTTCCAGTATAGCCTGATGAGTTCATTAAAATCTTATGCATCAAACCATGTTGAGCCTCCTTTTACTTGCTGACAGAAATGAGGGAGTGGTATCTAATCAGACTGGAGAGTCTTCCTAATTTGCTTCTCAATTCAACTCGGAAGCGAATAGAGAACCAGAGTAAACCATTTTGTATCACTGTATATAGTAACATTCTGCTTTATGTGCTGTCAGTACAGTGGTGCACTGTTATTAGTATGAAGCTCTGTGGTGTCCTTTGCTTTCCACACTCATGACCTGCTTGAAATTATGAGTGCTACACCTACAGTAAGGAGGGCAAATTTGGACTATTGGGGTTATTCACTGCTGGCAGGTTAACTTAAACAGCTAAGATATGTTGATTACAATTTGAATGTCTTATAATATATAAAATATAAAAAAAATATAAAACACCTTATAAGATTTCATATTGAGCTATTGTGGTCATGTGGGAAATGCTTACTTTATATGCTACTTTATATTCCCATTATATCCCAAAGTCAGTATCAATAAATGTATTATAAAAGATGCCTATTATCCATTTCAAAACATATTTTTTTTTTTTACATTTTTTTTTTTTTTTATATATATATTTTAAAATGTCATTTATTACATTTAGGAGCCATTACTCCAATCTTCAGTGATCCTTCAATTCTAATATGATGATTTGCTGCTCAAGAAATATCTCTTATTAATTATTATCATTGGAAATTGTTGTTCTGCTTAATGCTGTTGTGGAAACTGCATGTGATACATTGTTCTCAGGATTATTTAAACGTCAATAATAATAATCTCAATTTATAATGCATAAAACAACATGAAAGAATGATAATACACTATTAAAGAGTCTCCAGAAAGGTCTAAAAGCACACTAACAACCTAAAATACTGCAGTCCAGAGATGGATTGAGGCTGCTGAGCAGAGATAAAAAGAAAGGAAGTAGTTACCGACACCTCTTTTTTTTCATTATTTCCTCTATTTCTCCCACTCAAAGGCAGTGTTGGCCGCAGTCACAGACAAGTGCAGGAAAGAATGCCTATTTGTCATGACAACCTAATTCACAGGCATTTGAGAGCCGCTTCACAAGCCATCAGTGTCAGAATGCGCTCTGCCTTTAACGGATCCAAGCGACAAATCAACTTGGCCTTTCTTGTTCTCTCTCCTCATCCCTTTCTAGTTCCCTCCATCTCACATTTTCTCCTCTATCTCCCTCCTTCTGACACAATGCCCAAAAAAGCATTTCTCAAGCAGCTCCATGCCATTGTTTCTCTCCTGATGTTTTCCTAAATTGCCCTGGCAAATCGGTTTCTAAATAATGAATAACGAAATAGAAAGTGAAAGCTGATACACTCATACATTACAGATACATTCTTTCTCTTCTGCCAAAAATAGACCAAAAGTGTTTCTGATGCAGTAAACATATTTGTGTCCAATCAAATGCTTTGAAACGAATATGAAATAAAAAAAATCATGTCCCATGTCCCAAACTAACCTCATCAAATGCCGGTTCTCTTCATCTCTCCTTGAAACTTGAACACATCTCTGTGACAGAACTAAAGTCAGTTTTCTTTTAAAAAATAAAAAAATGGGGGGGGTAAGGGGTCACAAAAAGGAAATATTTAGCATCACTTGCTCACCAATGGATCTTCTGCAGTGAATGGGTGCCATCAGAATGAGTGTTCAAACAGCTGATAAGCACCTAAAACAGTTCCAAAACAGTTCTAAATAAACAAATTGGTGGATTTTGATGCGAAAGGATAAAAGGGGACGGATTATTTTCACTGGAGGAAGTGTTATTATGTTTGCGCAGGAGCGACAGTTTAAAGACAGTTTACGGTTTAAATGCCATGATGATGGATCCATTTGTTTCGAACAATTATGCAGCTTTTCACTTCAGAAGATGTGAATTGATGGAGTGGAGTCCTGCGGAGTGTGTGTTGCTGTTTTTCATTCTGAAGACCCCCATTCAATGCAAAGGATCCACTGATGAGCTAGTGATATAAATGCTACATTTCTCCTAATTTGTTCAAGTGGAGTAACAAAATATTCTATTCTGGCCTGAGGGTGAGTACATTTTCAGCACATTTTCATTTCTGGGTGAATTACTCCTTTACGATGAGAGCTATATGATGAGGTGAATCGTGTCAAATTAAGCATAAACAATGGCCGGAAGAGACGCTGAATGTGAAACAGAGCTGCAGATGGAGATGGGAGGAGAAAGGCTGGAGGAGATTGAGGGATGAGCTGTGAATGTAGAAGAGGAGAAGAGAGGAGTCCTTCAGGGTCCACTGCACCGCTAGTGAAAGTGGCCACCGGTTCATATTAGAAACCATGTGGTGACAAGTGTGAGAAAATCTCATTAACTCTCCATCCGCCCAGAGAACTGATTCATCTGTCTTTACATGGTTCCTTTCAGCAAGCCTGGATTACAACGATTCTCCCGTGTGCCGTTCAGCTCTCGAGTTCATTTACTGTAGTGCAGGATACAGCACGCTTTGGGAAGAGGAACTGGATTGGGACCAAACATGCGTGTGAACAACACAGTCATTTAGAGAAACATCAAGTCTCTTTGTCTTTCACGACCATGAAATCAGGAGACGATTAGGAAATGGGCAAAAGGCAATTAGTAGAAATGTGCGTAATTCGCTAGCATTCACTGCATGGATGATATCTGTCAGAAATAAGCCCCTTAATCGTAATCCATTTGTAAACTACAGATAGGATGACACGGATCATTCATAATAATGCCCAGGGCTTTTTTTAGCAGTCAAAAAAATCAAACCTGTCACAGGCATTTTTTAATTTGTGTTCATTTGCAATCGGGTAGTTGGCAAGTCAAGCAATGAGATCTGATATGATATACTCCATCCACAGCTATTTCAGTAAAATCTCAGTAATTTGAGATTTGCACGAAGGTTTTTGTGATGTTATATTATTGAGAGACTAAATTAAATATATTTTACACTGGAAAAAAAACATGAATTCATCATAATACAAGACTAATTCTTTGTAATTCCTCAATTGCATGGAGGTTTTTGTAATGTTGTATCAACTGAGGCCTCAAAATTGAGAACTGAAATCATAGGATTATGCATTTACATACACGTTAACATTCAATCCTACATTCGGTGAATGCACTGCGTTGAAAAATACTACTTTGACACATAAAACATTATAACATGTAAAGTAAAATGTTGCCCAGGGGTTCTGCTCTGATTTATGGCAAGAGAAAAGCTTGTGTTAAGTCCTACATTAACATTTCTGCTTGCATTTAAAATATTAAATATGCAACACATTGGATCAGATCTAACTGATGAGACTAAACACTTTCTGCATGAAACATCAGAGCATGTTTTGTTGCATCCCTCAGCATCCTTCATGCACGCGGGTAACAATGAACAAGAGCAATACTTTATCAACAGTGAGCAATTTAACAATTAACCAAAAAAGACCAGTGCGAGTTCCCTAAATAGGCCTGTTTAACACTTTTAAAACCAAGTCTATCCACCTTTTATTCTATTTTAAAGCCTGGTGAGGATCGAGCATCACTGTCAACAGTTGAAATACGACATTGACGCTAAAGTATCTATTCATTTCAGTGCACTTAATTTCAAAGATAAGACTCTAAGATAAGAGCAGCGGTACGCACCTTTCCAGGGATTCACAATCTGTCCTCAAGTCACCGAGTCCTGTTATTTGGCATCGTCACCTTTCAGAAAGGCAGCGAATTCCACAAAAGCCGCCTCACCTGCTCCAGCAGCAGCTGTGGGCAACGGAGGATGGATTAAAGCGGAGATGCTGTGAAGAGAGTCGAGCTGCGAATGACCAGTAACTCTCTCCGGGGGTGTTAGTCCGCCCAGAGACCCGGGAGCGGCTGTCACTCCTGCCTGTCCCTCTCGCGGACCTGTCAGCACCAGCCACCCGCTCTCACGAGCCAAACCCCGGACAAACAAACGCACCTCGCCGCTGTAATGGCTCCCGTAACCACCGCGTGGCGCTGCTGTCTCCATAACAACTGAGGTGAGGTTTGACTGAGTCTTTCAGAGTTGTCACATCTCGAGACACCTTTTACTTTTATCTGTTATTTAAGAAATTTAATTTATAAATTTACTTTATAATTTACTTAAGTTATTTACTTGCATTATTTTTCATTTCGTGCTTTGTTATTTGTTTACATTCAAATCAAAAGCACAAAAGCTTTCAGAAGCACCATGTCCCCATCACCCAACTGCAATTACATCCTGCTTCTGTTTATTTTGTTTACAGTATAAATATTTGTCCTACACCCTTTTTTTCACTGAATTAAAATTTCTAAACAATGAAGTTTGATTATTGTCTTTTCAACCCTTAATGTAGAATATTCTTGCTTTTTATTTTGTTTACATGTAATTTGAGTTTATGGAATTATTCTAATAGTCAAATTGACTGCAGTTCATCTTGAAATCTACAAGTCTGAAAACACCAGGATTAATTACATAAGGGTCATTTGGATTTTTGAGGAGAGCACACGTCAATGTAACACTGGAACACAAAACCAGGTAAAAGTGTCAACTCTGTGAAATTGAGATTTATACATCACATGAACATGTTATAAATTAGCTTTCCATTGATGTATGATTTGTTAGGATAGAACAACATTTGGCTGAGGTACAACTATTTGAAAAGCTGGAATCTGAGGCTGCAAAAAATCTTATAACTGCCAATAAAGTTGTCTAAATGAAGCTCTTAGCAATGCATATTTCTTATAAAAAGTAACTTTTAATACATTTATGGTGGGAAATGTACTAAATATCTTCTTGGAACATATATTTCCTTAATTTACTAATGATTTTGTTGGGATAAAAGAAATATCAATAATTCTACCCATACAATGTATTGTTGGCTATTGCTATACCTGTGCTACTTATGACTGTTTTGTTGTGGTCAAGGGTCACAAATGAGATTGTGTTCTATCGCTGTTGTCTTATTTATTCAATTTTTATTTATTTATTCAAATTATTTACAAATTCATATGCATAAGCTCAAAACATAATAACTGTTTAAAATAATTGATCTACCTTTCAGCTAGAACTATATTTTACCCAAGTTTAAATTGTTTCTGTGTCTGGCCAAATAGAGCCTGAAATGAATCGAGGTGGTGTTAAATTATGTATCACCACAAGGCTATGCTGTTCTTCTCTTAAATTCATCCAGCTGGCATTGCTGCATTCACATTGGGATTTTTTACCATAAGTTGCTGTGTACTAACAGTCTGAGAATGACTGATAAATGTCATTTCTTCATACATGTGCCTTGTGTAATCTCTCCTTTGTTCTAAGCTCTGATTTGAGCATAGAGTTTTAAGTAATTAGCACCTTTTCACCTTCAGTTTGTGTGACTGTAGTGCATCTCTAACATGGAAATGTGATTGATTGTCTGGAAACCACCTCTGTCATCTACAGCTGTATGAACACAGTGATTGCCATTCTCCAAAGACTAAACCCCTGGATGCTTCTCTAAACTGGCGACTTCACCTTCACAGATACAATGCACATAAGCCTCAAGGAGCAAGCACAACAACGGTATGGCCAGATCAAAAAGGGCTCAAAATCAACATTGCCAAAACAGAGTACCTTGAACCGGCACCAAATCAATGGGACCATCTGCATTGAAGTCGGCCATCCACACGATGAAAAAGGTGCTCCAGTGGATCCTTGGACTAAGCCTCCACAACCACGCAATGAATGGGGCCGCCAGGCGATGTCTCTGAGTAGCTGCAAGATGAGGGAAGCCCTTCTGAGATGGTACCAAATGCTACGTTTCAATCCTGGAAGCCTCCATCCGTGAGGAAGACCCAAGAAGCAGTTGATAAAGGCCATCACGAAGGATATGAGAGTGGTGGGCCTAGCCCCTGAAGACGTCACAAACCAAGCCAAATGGAATATCTGAATATCTGAACACGGCAGAACGCTAGGAAAGAAGCCGCAGATTACATCCAGTTATCTGTATTATTTCATTTAACCTATCAACACAAAATTCAAAACAACTTTATAATATTAAACGTTAAATTTCTCAATGTTTCATGTGGTTTGTGAAACTTCTAGAAATTTTAAAATGTGAAAATTGTTTAAATAAGAGTTTAAATAAAAGTTTCTCTGAAACACATCTTCTCATGGATCCATCAATACAGATGACACAAAGCCTTGCCAGATCAAAGTTCTCATGTTTGAGTCTTTTAGGACAGGCAACTATCCCTTACCAACATGTGTCAGCGGGATTTGATGGAGAGACTCAAAATCTAAAGAAATAAAATAGAAAAATAAAATAAAATACACACTACACACAAGAATAACGACAAGAATTCAAGCTGTAGTAGTTTTCATTTATAAATTTAAATTGTAATTAGCATCTAAATGTAGCTTTAGTAAGCATTAAGTCCTGTTCACCACAAGGTCAATAACTATAAAGATAACAATAAATATAACATTCTTAATTTTTTTTTGCAGTTTTACAGAATAACAGTCCACACCACAGATATAACATTAATGGCACAGAGAAACACTATCGGTGAAATCGCTTTCAGACCTATTTTTCCCAGCTTATTAACAATAAAAATATTGGTACCCAATCAGAATCAATCCTGCTATAACAAACTTAAGAATTTAAAGCAGCAGGTGCGCATGTGAATAGAATAAAAAGACAATATTGTTTGTGTAACAAACAGAATCAGGGACAGAAGGTAAAATATGAACAGGTTATTTAGTAAAAGCAGGTATGTATATGACTCTGACTGAGTAGCAGGTGAGAGAGTTTGAGGGATCCGATGAGCAGGTTATGGAGATCTTGGTTGGATCTTGGCTTACTCCGTATGGCAGGTGGGGTGACCAGAATGGGGAACACATTGCACACACCTCTGGGGGTAACGCTGGAGAGGAATCCTTGGAACGCTGGGGTAACACAGGGGTTCAGGAGAATAGGGTAGTCAAAGAGGTTAGTAGCAGGTTGGTATGAGAGTCAATGCTGGTAGCTAGATACAGGAGAGGTTCCGTGTAGTAGCTACGAGAGTGACTGAGGTGTTCTCTTATATGTGGTGTTGAACTGATGAGATCATTGTGATCATGTGCTTCTAATTAGTATTCAGGTGAGGTGGTTCGTTGTGATTGGCTGGGTGGTGAGCCTGATCGACTTGTGATAGTACCCCCTCCTCCAGGGCCCGCTCCTGAGGGCTGAACACCCCAACAACGTGGTGGTCTCCCTTTGCCCCGAGGAGCTGGATGATCCGGATGTGCTGTGTGGAATTCCTCTAGGAGTGTGGGATCAAGAATATCATCTATAGGAACCTAGGAGCGCTCTTCTGGGCCATATCCTTCCCAGTCTACTAAATACTCCAGACTGCCACCATGCCGCCGAGATTCCAGAATCTCCTTGACCTTGTAGATAGATCCTTCCTCCATCAGCAACGGAAGAGGGGGTTCCTCTGTCTGGTCAGGCTCTGTGGAGACAGGAAGGTGAAAAGGTTTAAGTAGTGACACTTGGAACTTGGGGTAAATTCTGTATTGTGGAGGAAGTTGGAGTTTGTGTGTGACGGGAATGATCTGTTCCAGAATGGTGAAGCAGCCAACGAATCTGGGACTGAGTTTCCGGCAGGGCAGGTGCAGTCTTTTGTCCCGAGTGAACAGCCATACCTTCTGTCCAGGCTAATAAGTCAGAGTAGGTGCTCTACGAAGGTCGGCTGCCGTCTTCTGCCTGTGCACTGCCCTTGGAGATGGTGATGAGCTTCATCCCAGACTCTGTCCCTCTCCCGAAACCAGTAATCCACTGAAGGAACATCGGAGGGGTCTCCTGACCAGGGGAAGATACAAATTGGAATGGTGTGAGACCCGTAGATGGTTGACAAAGTGTGTTCTGGGCGTACTCAGTCCAGCCCAGGAACTGGTTCCAGGAGTTCTGGTGACCATGGCAGAAGGTTCTGAGGAATCATCCTACCTTTTGTATCTTTTGTTCCGTTTGACCATTAGATTGAGGATGGCAACCAAAGGAGAGACTTACAGTACAGGCCTTCCATACCCAATAAATGAATTGGGGTTCACTGTCCGACACAATGCCCTTGGGAAGGCCAAACTGGCAAAAAACCCAATTAAAGAGGAGTTCTGCTGTCTCCAAAGGTGTGGGTAGACCCTGTAGGGGAATGAGACGGTCTGACATCCCCTGCCATGTTGGGCCACCAGAGGCGATCCTTTAGCAGCGAGAGAGTTGCATCAGTCCCAGGGTGGCCAGTTCCTAAGGAGGAATAAGTGGTTAGAATGAGTGGAGTGTGTTGGGTCTGTGAAACATATTGACATCCAGGGGGGCAGCCCGATGGAGCAGCAGGAGGAGTTTCCGCAACAACTGGTGGTGAGGTCCACTGAATAGGGCTAGAAATGAGTTGAGTAGGGATTATATTTTTAGGCTCTTCTGTACTGTCTTCGGGAGCATGGATTCGGGACAGGGCATCAGCCTTGATGTTACGAGGAACGGGTCTATAGGAGATAGTGAAATTGAACCTTGTGAAGAGAGAGAGCCCATCTAGCTTGGCTGGGATTTAGGCATTTTGTTTCTCTGAGGTACTGTAGGTTTCTATGATCTGTAAGTACGGTGAACAGATGAGCTGTGCCCTCTAGCCAATGTTGCCATTCCTCTAACGCTAACTTGATAGCCAGCAGTTCCCGATTCCCAATGTTGTAGTTCCTCTCCGCCAGGCTGAACTTCCTTGAGAAGAAGGTGCATGGTTGGAGTCGAGGAGGAGAGTCCTGCCATTGAGAAAGTACAGCTCCCACTCCAGTGGTAGAGGCATCCACTTCCAGTATGAATGAATGTGAGTTCAGGGTCTCTGTGAACTAGGAGGGGAGCGGTTGTGAAGGCTTGTTTTAGGGTGGCGAAGGCTTTAGTGGTAGGAGGAGTCCAGGACAGAGACTTGGGCTTATTACGTAGGAGGTTGGTGATGGGACTAGTGATGGTACTTTAGTTCTTTATAAAATGGCAGTAGAAATGCGCAAAACCTAGGAAGCGTTGGAGTTCTTTGACTGTAGAGGGTTGAGGCCAGGAGGTGATTGCTTCTATCTTCCCCTTGTCCATGTGGATTCCTGAATTGCTGATTATATACTTCAAGAAGTGCACTGGCGATTGGTGGAAGGAGCACTTTTCGGCTTTGAGGAAGAGTTGGAACAGTCTGATTTTGGATAGGATGGTCCTTCAAGTAAGAGGCAGATCACAAATGTTCATTTATGGACCATAGGTAACAGAATAAAAACAATGAAAGCTATGATAAATGGTGAAACTTCTGACACTCTAAACTCTAAACTTTCTAACAGTAGCATAGACAACAAATATCTTCCACATCTCTCATTTTTATCACAGGTGCAGGCAAGAAATGTTTCTACATAGAGAAGATTAGGAAATATGTCTAACCACAAACCAAACCACACAGACAAAAACAAACAAAAGGACTACATACCACAACAATGGGTATAAATACACAGAATTTGTGATAAAACAAAGAAAAATAACAATTAACAAATGACTAACTACAGCAACTAGGGATAGGCCATATGACCAAAATTTGATTTTGCTGCATGAGAAATTTATATAACTTGTATATATACATATACAATTCTGTTTTGTTGTATAATGTGCAAACAATAATGGCCTTTTCTTGCATAAATTTATTTCTAGTTCATGAAACTTGTATCTTGATCTTAAAATCTGAAAACTCTGCTAGAAAATATAATAACATTAAACAAAAATCAACTACAAATGAAGGGAAAAGAGAAACTATGCACATAAATTAAACTATAAATATATCTATTTTATGCAAATTATATAGAATTTGAATTATGTCTGTGAGTTTATAGACATGCAAGAAGATGTTAAATTGTGTGCCACCACAAGGTTGTGCTGTACTCCTGTTGAATCGTTTTTGTGTTGCATGGTATTTCCTTTCATTTTCTTCTGGTGTATGGGGATCAGGATTCAGGGGTCAGGAGCTGGATTTTTTTTTTTTTTTTTTGAAGTTTCTATGTAGATAAACTTGAACAACTCAATAAAGCTTACAGTAAGTCAATAGGCTTTGCTTGATATTAAGTAGGTTTCGAAGCTAAAGTGATTTCATTTATTAACAACACAAAAGATACTGTATACTGTATGTAAAGAGTTACGTTGAATGTGCTTTATGAATAATTTAACCTTTTCAAAACTGGTCTCCAAGAAAAGGAAGGCTTCATTCTTTTTGTTCAACACAACTAAAAAAGCCTGACCCAGCATCAGTATATAAAAATATAATAAACGGAGTGATGCTACAATACAAATGTGGCCACAGTGTTTGTATAATTAGTGGTGTGACAATTAGTTTATATAGCTAAATATAGACATATGTCACATTTATATAGGCAAATGAAACATTTGCCATTTACAGGAATTATAGTTTGTATTTAGTATTTTGATGTCTTATGGTATCAGGTGTTTTCCTCATATTGGTTGAATTCAGCTTATGCTGACAGTAGTTTTTGTTTTGTTTTGTATATCTTTAATTTACGAGGCCGTTTTAGTGCCACATTGAAAAAAAAAATCTAATATTGAAAGAATAAAGTTGTAATATTTTGAGAATAAAGTCTAAATGTTTCGAGAATGAAGTCAAAATACTTTGAGAATAAAGTCAAAATTCTGAGAATTTAAATAGTAGAAATTAAAGTTTTATTATTTTGAGAGTAGGCCTTTATTGCACATGTAAATGTCCCGGATTGAGAGCAGAGTGCAGAGAAAGTGAAGGTATGATATACATGATGTACAGTGGAGTTGCTATATACAGTATTAAGCAGAGTATGTACAGAATATAAATAGGAATGCAATGTAGGGATTATATGTACATTATGAACAGCAGCAATTAAGGATTATATATACATTATGAACAGCAGCTCCTTTAGATAGACTTACTTTTAAGGTCTCGGATTTCAAAATCAGTTTTAAAGTGAAACAGCGTGTTTTTCAAGTTCTTGATCACATTGCTGTATTTATGTGAAGCATTTTATTAAATTAAACTGTTTTCCTTTGTGAATATTCCAAATATGTGAAAATGTATTCACATAATATTTCGACTTTAATCTCAAAATATTTTTACTTTACAAATTTGTAGTATTGTAACAGTCCATAGTTCTGTTACTATGGCTTTAGTAGGGTGTAGTACTACTCCTTGTCCTCTAGGGACCCTAAATGGATTTTCTCATCTAGCTTAATAATGCTGTTGAAGTCAGGTGCCCAGGATACTTAAGGTATTCTCCTCTCAACAAATCCTGAAACAGGTTCAGTTGTTCCCAACAAGTGAGGTCTTTCAGGGGAGATTTTAGTTTGTAGTTCAAGTAGGTTGGGTTTAATACATAAAAAATAAATTATCAGTGAACTATTACGAAGGCGTTTTAGTTCCACGTTGAAAAAAAAAAAAAAGATTAAAGTCGTAATACTACGAGAATAAAGTTGAAATATTTATGAGAATAAAGTCAAAATGTTTAGAGAATAAAGTTGTAACAGGCCTACTACGAGAATAAAGTTGAAATGTTTCGAGAATGAAGTTGTAATACTGTAACCGTCCTCCACTTTTTGAAAGGCACAGCTACTGAATTTTTTTAAGGGAGGGGCCCACCAACCACATTTAATAAAAGCACCTAAAATGCTGTTCACTCAAATGTCAACCAAGATATGAAATAAAGTTTGTAACAACACAGATAGAAGAGTAATACCAAGTTATTATTGAATATTGGAGAATAGGCAAAAACAACAGACAAGGAAAAATAAAGCAAACTAAATCATCATACTCATTTCAATAAGAATGGAAAGTGCCATCAATAAAACCCGTAAACATGAAGACAAACATCATAGTAATCCAAAGTGAATTTTTGGTATGAAAAACCTTATACGACCAATGTCCATTTAGAATCTCAACTGTCCGTTTGAGACTGTCGGTTAAACTCAACGTAGAGGACGTAGAGGCTGATGATGCTGACAATGGTTTTTCCAATGAGCAATAAACAAAAATCCAACCCGTCCCTATCTACCATGTGCTTCCCAACTGAGGCTTTAGTCGTGGGTAATGAATATTCCTGGTAGATCCACTAAAGGTGTCTGTGAAGTCGTGTCACAGTGGAAATGCTCCTCACATCCCCATAGTACATCTTAGTAGTGATTCTACCAATAATAAAGAGTCCTTATGATTGAGCTTGAAACACATTTCTCAATCTGGACTCTACTGCCTGGAATACTTGAGGAGAAAACCATTAACTTCACCAAACAGATCTCTCCTTCCTCTACTACCTCACTGGGATTTAAGTAGATATTGGATAGAAAGTCCACCAGACACTGCTGCTTCCCAAAACACCATAGGTTCATGAAACAATCTCCTGGGGATGTAGGTGGAAATGAACACATCGTGTTGTGAACAATGATGAAAAGAACTAGAGTACAATCTCATAACTGTACATTACTCCACCAATGCTTCAGAACACCTAAGAATTTCTGTCAGCCAATCAGAGTCAAGCATTTTAAGGCGTTTTCATACCTGGCTTGATTGGAACATTTGTTTCGGAGTCTGGCACATTGTCCATTGCAGTCAAGTTATCAAAATTTCATTGGTAAAAAGGGCCATTGTCTATTATCAAAAATGCAACAATATGAAGCAAAGCTGACTCAGAAGTCACGTTCTAAACAAGTAGCTTTCTGTTGGTCACTGCAGCAAATCTACCTGACCAACTAAAAAACATTGTGAAATCTACAAAGGGAAAACTTTTGCACACACATTTAATCCTTGATTGTGTGGACTCCTATTGAAATGGATTTCATCTGTTGAGCTAATTGTTTTTTTTTATATTTAGTCTTCAAACAGCTGAAGAGAAACCACATCACATCACACCCTCACAAAGTGTGATCTTCACATCTTCCATGAAGCAGCTTTAGACACCTCTTACACAGCCCTTAACCACCCCACACCCACATCCCACAAAAGGGATACTCCACCCCAAAATGAAACCGGGAGGCTTGTGACTGTCCCATAGGCTGCCAAGTAAGTTACACTGTCTAGGTCCTGAAAAGCATCATGATGTAATTTCCTTGGTAGTCTATGGGACAGTCACAAGCCTCCTGGTTCTCAGCCAAAATATCTTCAATTGTTTTCCGAAGACAAAACACAACTTTTACAGGTTTGGAACGGCATGTGGGTTAAGTGAATAATGACAAAATTCTCATTTTGGGGATGGAGTATCCCTTTAAACTAATGCACAAACACAAAGAAATACACACAAACATATCACTTAAAAAAAAAAAAAAACACATCACACCCCACCCTCCCAAACTGCAGAGACGATCAAATCTTCCACGAAGGTTTAACACCTCTTACCCAGCACTTAACCAGCCCACACCCTTAAACCAATGAACAAACACAAAAAAATACACACAAATATACAAAGAAAAAAGCACACACACACACAAATATGTACCTGAAAATAAAGAACATGGATTCTTGTAAATAAAATTTGTGCCTAAAATCCCCATTCACCTATCAAGTGTTACACTTGCAAAATCAGAAAACAAAATGCATCTAAACAGGCTATCACACAGCCACATTTCCAAACATTGTGGCCATCTCATCTTTTTGTGTAAAAACTAAAAACAACTTCATGCTTATTCTTGTTGTATGGAATTTAAGTAAACTAAAATTTTGACCTGTAGATTTTTGCTTTGTTTCAAAAATCTAATCAAAAATTTACAAGTGAACATTTTTAGGCATGCCAAAATGTACATAAATCACATGGGAGTAAAATTGTCCTCTCAGAGTGCTGATTAAGTGCAGGATTTCACTCTTAGTGGCCATCCATCAATATGTACTGAGAAGTTGTATTTATGAATTTAGGAGATTCTTCTGGCCTTTTACAAAATAGAGAGAGAGAAAAAAAAGCTCAATAATATTTGTAATATCCCTTATGAAACAAAAATATATTGCAGTATATTGGAAAATATCATGTAATATATTAGGCATATATTCTTACATATATTTATTTTTTCCAATATCTTGCAATATATTGAAAGCGGCAATCATTTGTATATTTTGCAATATATTATATAATATATGTGTCATCAATATATTATTAAATGTATTAAAATATATAAAATATTAGAAATAAAAAGGGAAAATAATATATTTTAAGAAATATATTGGTAAATATATTTTCCTTTCGTAAGGGATGCAATGCCAGGTTTATTAGTCAGGACATTATTTGTTTTACCACTTTTTTTCCCCCAATAAATTTGCACTTACATGTAGTCAGATTGTCCAAGGAGATATATACTTTTGTGCTAATTGAGATGGTTATCTAAATGTACTCCTCCTGTGCCAAATTAGTAGATTAACTGAATGTGTTCCTCCGAAATGTTGTTATTAAAACATTTTTTTCTTACAGTGGGAGGAGAAATGTAGATAATAAATAGAATGTTTTACTGTTTTTGTCTCTGTGTCTGTGTGTGTGCTCTAAAAGTGTATTATCTTATTTCTGTGTTCTACTTGCTAAAATGACTTTTCTTCTTATCATGTCCTATTGAGTGGAATAGGCCATACAGGTGATGAGGATTAACTCTGAAATGCAGGAAACATTGGAATACCTCCAAATGCTGCTTTTAAGTCACATAAACTGTATAATTATGTCACATGGATATCATCACATACAAATAAACAAAAGTGGCATCTACAAACTATTTACGCTGAAGAGTTTCTCAGATCTAACTTCCCTATTTTTTTGCAACACCTTTTAACCAAATGGTGTCAAATTGCTTATACTGGTGTGAATGTGAAGATGGTTACCCTCAAGTTCACATAAATGAACAGTAGAAGAGTAAATACAGCATTGTTCATCACAGTAACACATGACAACCTTGTCAAAAACATTTTGTGTTCAGTTTTTACATATATTGACAAATACATGTGTAAAAAATAATGCCAATAAATGTATGTATGGGTCTGTTACATGATGCAATTTCTTATCCATAACTCTTAATTATTTAAATGCAATGACCTAAATAAACCTCTTCTAAGACAATTTACAAAAAAATATACATTTAAGATGTTGGAAATCCGCTATACAATCAGATAAAATATGTTGAATCTGTTTTCTTATTAATAAGGTCATGTTGCTCTTCTGTGGATCATTACTAATAACTCATTAGGTTATGATTAAATGTTAAAATTATACGTTTAGTAAATGAATATGATTAAATAAAATAATTTTATGATTGAATTATTAAAAACAAATAAATGAACAAAACAGTAAGGAAATAAAACAACACACTATGGAGAGTGTGTTTGCTATGGAGAATTCGTAGATTCTTTAGTTGGAACTTCAGTTTAGACTCAAAAGCACCAAATGAAAATCTTAGACTGATTTTGATATTTATTAATTCAGAAGTGCTTCTAATCCAGAATATGTGTTGATCTGAAATCAGTATTGTATAAACTACAACATATCACATTCCAATTTCCATAGCAAATCCAAGGGATTTCAAATAATACCATGTGGATTTAACATTCCCCCAAAACACCAAGGAATAGAAGTTTTGGTAACACTTTAGAATACTGTTTCATAACTAATAAGGAATTATTGAAGAACTAACAGGTGATTATTATTTAAGACTTAACTCACTACTGTTAACTACTAAGGAAGATTTGTTAACTAATCAGTATGTAATATAATTTTATGATTTTGTTAAGTAACAGTTAGCTAATCAATAACTAATGAATTCTGTCATACCTCCTGAAGAACTACTATTAATTATCTAATAGTTAGGGTTCACGAAAAATAACTATGAAGTAACTACTAATGAACAGTTATACGCAAATAATCACTTTAATAATCAGGCTATGGCCCACAAATCAAGTACTTGAGTAAAAGTACAGAAACCCCAATAAAATATAACTCCAGTTAAATTATAAGTAAGCCTGTTCATTTTCAAAGTTACTTGAGTAAAAGGACAAGTACAAAGTACTACTACGGTAGCAACTTTGTTAAAGTCCACTTATTAGCCTATAATGGAAATGAAATATGCATTTTGTTTGCTTCTAAATATTTAAGTTTTGATTATGAAATGTTTGTTAAATTAGTTCAAATGTGGGCAGTATGCATGTTAAAATTGAATAAAATATGAATTATTATGATAATTCTTTATTAATTACTAAAGGGTTCACTATAATTTCACTGTAGAACAGGCCTAATGTTTAATAAGTCCTGCAGAATTATTTGATAATTATTTTTTTAATTACTAATGGGTTCCCTATGTTTTCACTTTAGAATACTGTTTCCCTTTCAGTCGGTCACTCTCTACGCCACGTCGGCGACCGACGAATATGGGATATCGCTTCGATAGACCAATCTACTTCGAGTGTAAACTAAACGAGCCAATGTACATTGGCATGCAATTATTGCATCCAGCTGCCGCTGATCACTGCGTGAGTATAAGAGGGCAGCAGGTGCAATGCATACCAGCTTTTCGCTTCGGAGTCGAGCGTTAGTATTGCTCTGCTCAACTGTGTCTGCTGTGAACTACGAGTTCAGCACGCTCTCGGAAGCTTCGTGTGTTGGCGAGACGGCACTTCAGTGGCGGTCGTTCCTGTGTCGAGTGGATTGCACACTTCAGGCTGCACTACCCCTGTCGTGTTGCAAGCGGCCAATTCCCCTGTGCGCCTCAGCACTAAAAGAGCATTTCCTAAAGAGCAAATTTCTCTAAAAGAGCTTCACGGGTGCGTCTTTGTAAAGATGAAGGATCGTCCTTATAAGGATGCCGTTTCACCCGTGCGTTTCTGGGTGCAGTCGTTACCTGGCAACGGGTGATGGTCACGATCGCTGCCTCACGTGTCTGGGCGTCGAGCACGCTGAGGTGGCTTTCGTGGATGAGTCATGTTCACACTGCGGGAATATGACCATCTCGGAGCTGCAAACCAGGCTCCGCTACCTTCAGGGGGGCGGAGTCCCGCTGCCGTGATCTGGTGCTTGTTTTGGCGGCCGACAGACGAGACCCACTTACGGCAGTAACGCGGGTGGTTTGAGGGTCACAGTGGTGGCAAACCCCGCAGGGAACCAACCCTCTGGGGACCACCACTCCTCTAGCACCTCTGATCCAGTGGAGCAACCCACGGAACGCGCTTTTTACTGCCAGGCACCTTTTACTGCCAGAAACCAGCCAGTGGGCTCCTCCTCCCTCACCACCCTCGAGGGCGGTGCAGCAAAGGGGTATTCAGGAATCCCGTCGGTGGAGCAGGCGGTAGCGATGCAATTGTGTCCTAAGTCCGCCGCCTCCTGGCGGGGAGACCTGGTGCTCCCTTCCCGGGCCTGTAGGCACTCGTCTGGTCTGACCGGCAGTGCCTATGTGGCTTGCGGGGAAGCTGCTTCAGCTTACACGCTATGGCGTTACTGCAGGTGCACCAGGCACTGAAAGACCTGCACGAGGGTGGTCACGATCCAGCGCTTCTGGAAGAACTCCGAACCACCACTGACCTTGTGCTTCGAGCGATGAAGGTCACCGCGAGTTCGCTAGGTCGTGCGATGTCCACATTAGTGGTCCAGGAGTGCCATCTGTGGCTGGGTCTGGCAGACATGAGGGACACCGACAAGGTCCGGTTTCTCAATGCCCCTGTGTCCCAGACCGGCCTCTTCGGCGACGTAGTCAAGATCTTGGCCCAGCAAGTCTCGGCTGCCCAGAAGAAGACTGAGGCAATCCGACACATCCTGCCACAGGAACATGCGCGGCCGGTGCTAGCCTGCTTGAATATGTTCAAGAGCAGGACAGCAGTCCCACTGAAACTCTTTCAGAGGCTCCTGGGGCATATGACGGTCACGGCGGCACTTACACTGCTCAGCCTATTACATATGAGACCGCTCCAGCACTGGCTTTATGGCCGAGTCCCGAGGTGGGCGTGGAAGTGCGGCACTCACCGGGTCCAAGTTGCACCGGCCTGTCACCAAACCCTCACTCCGTGGTCAGATCTTGCAATTCTCTGGGCAGGGGTGCCCCTATAGCAGATCTCCAGGCATGCTGTGGTTTACACGGATGCCTCCACCACCGCCTGGGGGGCCTCGTACAACGGGCATGCAGTCTCAGGGGTTTGGACGGGCCCGCAGCTGCAGTGGCACATCAATTGCCTAGAGTTGTTAGCAACGCACCTTGCCTTGAACCGTCTCTAAGGTCTCTGACGAGGCAAGCCTGTGCTGGTCCGATTGGACAACACTGCGACTGTTGCGTACATCAACCGCCAAGGTGGTCTGCGCTCTCGTCGCATCTCGCAACTTGACCGCCACCTCCTCCTTTGGAGTCAGAAGGTTCTGAGGTCACTTTGTGCCGTTCACATTCCAGGCCTGCTCAGTCATACAGCCTACGAGCTGTCTCGAGCAATGCTCCCGGGAGAATGGCGACTCCATCCCCTGACGGTCCAGCTGATTTGGAGGCGGTTCAGAGCCGCTCAGGTAGACCTGTTTGTTGCTCCAGAGACCTCTCACTGCCAGGTTTTCTACTCACTGACCGAGGGAACTCTCGGCACGGATGCACTGGCACACAGCTGGCCGCGGGACCTACGCAAGTATGCGTTTCCCCCAGTGAGCCTTCTCGCACAGGAGGACGAGGATCAAGTCTTGCTAGTAGTGCCATATTGGCCTACTCTGACTTGGTTCCCCAAACTAGTGCTCCTCTCGACAGCCCCTCCTTGGCCGGTTCCTCTGAGGAGGGATTTACTGACTCAGAGACGGGGCACCATTTGGCACCCGCGTCCAGACCTTTGGAAACTCCATGTTTGGTCCCTGGACGGGATGCGGAGGTTCTAGGTGACCTACCCCAAGAGGTAGTGAACACCATCACTTCGGCAAGAGCATCGTCTACGAGACACGCCTATGCCTTGAAGTGGAACCTGTTTGTTTAATGGTGTTCTTCTCGCCGAGAAGACCCCCGAAGATGCCCGATTGTGGTCGTGCTATCCTTTCTGCAGCAAGGGTTGGAGTGAAGGCTGTCTCCCTCCACCCTCAAAGTCCAGGTTGCCGCTATTGCTGCGTACCCCGTGAATGGAAAGTCTTTGGGTAAGCATGACCTCATCATCATTACAGCATTACAAATCACTACAGCAGGGCCCATTCGAGCTTTTCCATTCAGTTGAGCTAAAGTTTCTTTCATTGAAAACTCTGCTCTTGCTTGCACCAGCCTCCATCAAGAGGGTAGGGGACCTGCATGCATTTTCGGTCGACGATTCGTGCCTAGAGTTCGGGCCAGCTGACTCCCAGGTAATCCTGAGGCCCCGGCCTGGCTACGTGCCCAAGGTTCCCACTACACCCTTCAAAGACCAAGTGGTGAACCTGCAAGCACTGCCCCTGGAGGAGGCAGACCCAGCCCTGGCTTTGCTTTGTCCCGTCCGAGCATTAAGGTGCTACGTGGACCGGACGCAAAGCTTCAGGACCTCAGACCAGCTCTTTGTCTGTTACGGAGGCCGGCAGAAGGGGAATGCCGTCTCTAAGCAGAGGATGGCCCACTGGATTGTGGATGCCATAACCCTGGCTTATCAGGCTCAGGATGTGCCCTGCCTGTTCAGGTTGCGAGCTCACTCAACTAGAAGTGTTGCACCCTCCTGGGTGCTGGCTCGTGGCGCCTCGCTGACAGATATTTGTAGAGCTGTGGGCTGGGCGACCCCTAACACGTTCGCTAGGTTCTATAGCCTTCGTGTAGAGCCTTATACTCCTAAACGGATGCTATATGTGTATTTGCCTCCGAGACCTCCTTCGGGAAGGATAGGGCTTCCGCAGCGTCCCGGCTCCAAGCGGACCGGGTACGTTTTCCCAGTGTTATCCAATCTCACCCAGTGAGGTAGTGCTTTGACAACGGTGAGTGGAGCTACTTGTTCTGAGCCCCGGCCTACACCTAATAGGGGCGCAGATGGCTCGCACAGGGCACTGGAAGGGGCAGCACCCATGGTGCTTTGATAGGGATCTCATATTCGTCGGCCACCGACGTGGCGTCGAGAGTGACCGACTGAAAGGGAATGTCTCAGTTACGTATGGTAACCCTCGTTCCCTGAAGGAGGGAATGGAGACGCCACGTCCCGTCGCCATGGTTGCTGTACCGCCACTGAGCTGCCGGGTTCCCGGCTCGGCTCCTCAGCGAAAAACTGGTATGCATTGCACCTGCTGCCCTCTTATACTTACGCAGTGATCAGTGGCAGCTGGATACAATAATTGCATGCCAATGTGCATTGGGTCGTTTAGTTTACACTGGAAGTAGATTGGTCTATCGAAGCGTTATCCCATATTCGTCGGTCACCGACGTGGCGTCTCCGTTCCCTCATTCAGGGAACGAGGGTTACCATACGTAACCGGGACGTTCAGGTTCTAAGTAATTCTTGAGGAATTATCTAATAATTCTTTATTAATTACTAATGGGTTCCAAATATTTTCACTTTAGAATAGGCCTAATGTTTCAGGTTCAAAATAAGTCCTGCAGAATTATTGATAACTATTTATTAATTACTAATGGGTTCCCTATGTTTTCACTTTAGAATACTGTTTCAGGTTCTAAGTATTTGTTGAGGAATTATCTAATAATTCTTTATTAATTACTAATTGGTTACCTGTATTTTCACTTTTCCTCAGGCTTTTCCTTACATAAAGAATTTGAATTAGTAATGTTATTATATATAAAATATAAAACTGAGGGAATTAACGCAAGGCACTGGAGTCTTGGTGGGGTTCCTACTGGAAGCTGATTTCTTACAAAACACACTCACAAAACTATTCACTACACTGGCAAAATATCTGTAAAATGTATTCCATTTATTAATATTACATTTTCATACTACTACTACTGCTAATAACTTTTATATGAAAGGGTCACAATTCAATGAAATTGTTTATTGTTTATTTGGATCCCCATTAGCCACTACCAAGGTTGCTATTCTTCCTGGAGTCTGACAAAATTAAAAAACAAAATTATATTACATTAATCCATAACAATAAAAACCAATACAATAAAACATACAAACCCAAAATTCATTCAAAACATCAAAATCAGCTATTTAATTTAAAATTACTGTGTACTGTACCATTAAATATTTATTTTACGATTTTTTTAAACCTCATTTTACTTGATAAAAAACATGTAATATCCAATGGCAATTCATTCCATATTTTCATTCCTCTTTACATTACAGTCCGTTGGTTGGCATTAGTTTTTGAAACAGGAAGCAAAAAATATTCATTTAATGCATGCCTGGTGTTAAAATTATGACTAGCATTACTATACAAAAGTTTAGAGTACTACAATACACTTGGATCTCTCGATACTGAAAACATAGCAGAGAAAGAATTACCTCCTTCACCAGTAGCCAACCTAAAATTGTGTGCATTCTCATAATATTAACCTTTCTCTTACAATTCAGAATTAGTCTTGCAACTCTATTCTGGACTAACTGTAATTTTTTCTAAATTTTTACTTCATGCACTTGACCATATCACTGGGCAGTAACAGAAACAGTATACAGAAAGAGTATTCTAAAGTGAAAACATAGGGAAATTGTGTATAACTGTTCATTAGTAGTTACTTCATAGTTATTTTTCATGAACCCTAACTAATAAATAATTAATAGTAGTTCTTCAGTAGGTATGACATAATTCATTAGTTTTTGATTAGCTAACTGTTACTTAACACAAAATTGTATTACATACTGATTAATTAACATATCTTCCTTAGTAGTTAACAGTATGAAAAATTGCCTGTTAGTTCTTCAATAATTCCTTATTGGTAAGAAACAATATTCTAAAGTGTTGCAGAAATCTTGCTTATATATACAGTATCTGAAATATATATATATATATATATATATATATATATATATATATATATATATATATATATATTTGGAAAAACAATTGATATAGGAATGGCAAACTCTCCAGTTTTCTATGGGTTACGGCGTTTAACTTTTGCGTAAATCTGAGAAGAGTCTTCAAACATCTCTTCCTCTGTTTGTTTCTTTTGCACATTCGCACTCACAATCACCTGTGCTTCTCTGGCTCTTGAAAACTCTCCTATTGAGCTCTCAGTCTTTAACAGCCCTTCAGAACAATCCTGCATCACAGCGTAGTCAAGCAAAGCGAGGCTACCAAACTCTTGTGATTCTGATTTTGTGAAGACAATGGGGGAATAAATGACAGAGTCTTGATTTGCTGCGGCTTCAGCAGATGACATCATGACATAAACAGGGTCGTCTTGATTTTCATGTGGAGCGACCTAATGATTGACAGGGTTGAATCAGTGCTGGAAAGCTCTAGAATTTATGTATATTTTTTAGCATTTATTAGTGTTATTATAGTTGTTGTGTTGTTTTTGTGTTTCTGTTGTAACTCACTTCACTGGTACTTTGATCACTTCTCTTGGTGCCTTCTTGTGTAGTCTGTGAAAGCTTCCCATTCCCTTTTCTAAAAAAAAAAAAGAAAAAAAAAGAAAGAAATAAAAATAATAATATTTTACAAAAGCTTCACAGTTGGCAAAATATATAAATCAGACAGCAATGGCATAAGTCACATATATAAACATCATTGCATTAGATACAAGTAATCAAAAGAGGGATCTACAAACTATTTATGCTTAAGGGTTTCTCAGATCTAACTTCTTTATTCTTTGTAAAGGCTTTCAACGGCAAATGGTGTCCAGGTGCTTATACTGGTGTGTAGTGTGAGAAGTTGATTTCCCTCAAGTTCACATAAATGTACAGTTGAAGAATAAACACTGTGTTGTTCATCACAGTAACACATGACAACCACATGTGTCAAAAACATTGTGTTCAATTTGAAAATTATATCTATATTTTAAAACCTAGCATGCTTCTATTTGTAAAACAGCTATTTGCAAAAAAAAAAAAAAAAAAAAATGAACTTGTGTTATCTTTCTAAAAATAAATGCTACTTAGTTTAAAAGTTTATTAATACTGCAATAACACTTATACATTTAAAATATGACCTAATAATAGTCTGTTAAATTATACCAATTTATATCCTTATTAATTTTTCAAAAACAAATAAAAATTAGAATAAACCTTATTTATTGTAATGTTTTTCTTGACAAATATACATTTAAAATGTACCAGGATTTGGCTAATGTACAGTTAAATCCTCAGCTCAAATATGCTGAATGTGTTTTTCTTACTGGTTTCACAGTGCTCTTCTATTATACATCATTCTTAATTCCTCATGTGTGTTGTGCACCTACCGTACACAGATGCATGTAATGGCGCTTAACAACATGACCACCAGAGCCACAACAACAACTCCAATCAGCAAAGAGAAATGATTCAAACCTAAAGAAGAATAATTGAGTGTTTAGAAAACCACTGATGATTCACTGATTCAATTATGCAATTTCCAGATTATCTTAATCTTTTAACAACGAAATAACTACTGTATGATGGCAGGGGAATGAGAATTTAAAAAGTAAGAGATTAGCATTAGCATTGCCACTTATGTCAGTGGTTGCATCTGAAAGCTTAGGCAGCTGACGCCTCTCTGTCTTATCAGGTACAAAAGTACACAAAGGTACCTCACGAAACTGATTTCAAACAGACTTCTGAGGTAGCATAATGGTGTAAAGATCTACATCAAGATAGTGAGAGCTTTGGCAAATATTTAATGAGTACAATATGAATTACATCAAAAGTGGATTTTTTTTTTTCATTCATATACAAACTTGTTTGTATATACAAAATTGCACAAAACTTGTTCACATGTTTTGACTTTGATTTGCTTGAAGATTTGGAGGTAAACATGTTATGTAAAATATACATGTATGTAATATACAAAAAAAAAAAAAAAAGAAAAAAAAAGAAAAAAACTTAAGTCTGTGCTCTGAAACATTCAAGATTTGTAACAATTTTAGCTGGAAAAGTCATTTTCCATCCTTGGCTGATAAAATATTATTTCCTAGTGAAAATATTGGGGAAAGCTTCTTTTTGCCTTCATATGGTAGTAAAAAAAAACAATAATAATAATAAAATAACAACATATTACTAATAAATGTATAAGTTCAAATCTGTATAGTAAATATGGGGGTCAGATTGACCCACAAACATCACGAATGTAACAGAATGCATGTGTATGACCCTAAATGAGAAAAAAATCACTACATTAAAAAAAATAAAAAAAATAATAATAATAATAATTATGAAAATAAAACAGGTTAACTGATATTTCAGACAACTCAAAAATCAAAACAGTATATGAGGGTTAAATGACACTGAAATAAAAGTAATGTGGGAGGGTTAACTGCTTAACTGAAGAGGCTATTTGATTATTATTTAGGCTTTAATTTAATCAACATAAACATTTTTATAGTAACTATTCTTGCACTATTACACAATAGCAGTGTATTGACTTCTAGGTGCTAATGAATGTGAGGAGGTAAATCTGCCGTTATGTATTACTCACACTGAATGTCCAGCATCACTGATGAGTTTTGGCTGCCGTGTTGGTTCTGAGCTGTACAGTGGTACCAGCCTCTGTGTGTCGGGTCGGTCCTATTGAAGGTAAGAGTGTCTCCAGTCTGCAGCTGCTTCAACTGTCCTTCACTCTCTCTGGACCAGGTGTAGTTCACTGCTGGATTTGCATCACTGCTGCAGATCAGAGTCACTGAACTGCCCTCCAACACAGAGCTGGAGGGAATCACAGACACTGTTGTGTTTTGGGGTGAATCTGAAGAGAAAAGAAATAGGGCCTCACAATAAAAATCGAAATATTATAATTCACAAGTCAAAACTAAAAAGCATGACTTACACTGAAGATGTAGTGTGATGCTGTCCTGTTCTGTTTTGGTCTTGTCCTGTAGCTGGTAGGTTATAGTGCAGGTGAAAGTGACTCCGTGCTCACGGTGAGTAGCAGTGAAGTTCAGATCAGAGATGAGCTCCTGTAGTCTGCTGCTCTCACTGAGGGGGATTCTGGGAGTGGAGCTCCATGTGAGAGTTGGTGGAGGAGAGGAGCAGAGAGTCTCAGCAGAGCAGCGCAGACTCACAGAGCTCCCCTCCAACACCTCCAACACCTCCTCCTGACCCTGCACCTCCTTCTGCTCCACATACAGCTGCACTCGGGGTTTGGGAGGAGACTCTGAAATAGACACAAATTCAATTCTTATTTTTGATTCAAAAGAAATTTCTAGTCTCATAAAACTCACGTTTCTATTGAATCGTTCTACAAGTGTTTATAAATAATATTTCCAGTCAAAAATGTACTCACCAATCACATCTATTGAAACACTGGCTTGTTTATAGGTATGTTTCAGTCCACCTTCACTCTCAATCCTGAAGAAATACTGACCTCTGTGATTTGATCTGAGGTCATAAAATACAGTGGTGCAGTCCTTATCTTTTAATTTTCCAGTTATATTTCCTCTAATTAAGAAGTTTCGGCTTGATGTGCTTGAGTTAAACATTACGTTTTTGTTCACATCAGTCCCATCTTTGTACCACTCTCCTGTAGCTCTCTCTGTGAGGTTTTTGTCACATTCTTCTTTAACCTCAAATCTGCACTTTATGATCACACAAGATCCACTGAGAGCTTCAATCTTCTCTGGCAGATAGATGTTGAAATCTCTACAGCAAACACCTACAACACACACGTGTTTATTTTTAAGTGGGTATACAGTATCATTTTAAAGGGAGAACGAGATGAAAATGAAAAATGAAAAGTTCTCATTTAGTTTAATGCAGCAGACTAAATGAAGTTCAGCACTTGTTAAATTAGTTGATGTTCATTCTCAGTCATACTGAACACTAGGTGTGAAGAAAGGAAGGAAAATCCTACCTTCTAACAGAAAACAGAAAATAATTATTTTCTCTGCCGTGTCCATCTCTTCAGTAACAGACAATCATGTCTGAAACACTCTTGTACACGTTAGTATTTACATGCATAAAATGATTGTATTTATTGATCTCAAGTCCTGAGCTGCTGATGATTTGAAACCGTGTGAAAGTGTGTCGTGTGAACAGTCTGTAACTTCATATACTGACTGAATTTCCTGTGTCAGCATCAACACACACGCTGAACCTTTAAACACACACGTGCTTCAACAATCACTTATTTTAATGTATTTTATTTAATTTAATTTCTTCAACTCTTGATTCTCCTGTGGACTGATTTAAATGGACAGAATTGAGTCAGTGATGGGAAGCTCTAGTATAAATTGTTCAGTAGTTTGTGAGCTTGTTTTGGTGTGTAAAAAGTGCTTATTTACAACTCTAGGCTTTTTGTGTTGTGTTGTGAATAAATCATTTATGTGATTTTGTGCATCTGTTAGCCTACTTCATCACTTTTTGTTTCTCATAGCACATCTATTCAGTGGAAGTTTCCTGTTTTCAGTTTTGAAAAGTGTGTGTTTATGTTCAAGTGTAGCTTTATATGAGTTTTACAGAAAGAGAAAATAATAGACCGGACTAGCATATATAATTACTCTTTAAGATGTATTAACAATTAAAAATGTCTGAATGTCACTACATTAGATATAACAAGACGAAGCAAGTGGCATCTGCAAACAAATTATGTAAGACCTTTTCTTAAAACTGACTTCTCTATTCTATAAATTATTTTTGCTTATTTTGCAACCTGGGTCAGTCATTTTAGTGGATACTGGTTTAAGTGGAGTTTCCTCCGACTCAAACTAATATTCTAACAGTGTTAACAGTGTTGTTCATCACATTAGCGCTGTGTCTACCAGAAAGTGTCAAAAAACGTTCTGTTTAAACTTCATGTCCCCAGTGTTTTAGCTTCGGGGTTCTTATGAAGAAGAAAATAACGGAAGTCACAGTATGATCAATAATAAACCTCAAAAGATGATAAAGACTTACCAAACTTATAATTCTACTGTTGTCCTGTGTTGTTGTTTTTTGTCTACAAAAAAGAAAAAAAAAGAAAAAAAAAGATTTTGGAAGATCATATTCGGCTGTAAGGTCTATAAAATCAATCAAATGTTTTTTTTGCCTTACAATGGAGTTTCACTAGTCTCTGAGCATAAAGAGGACACTGTTCACTTTGCCAAGTGTGTTAAAAACCGATTGTTAAGAATATGTTGGTAAACATGAGAAAATGCTAAATTACCGCTTTATACACTCTGCTAAAAAGACATGACTGTTTTTTAGCGATACAAACAGATACACTGTGACTATATAAAAGTGGCATAACTTTAGAGGTAAAGAAATAACAAACCAAAGGAAGTTAAGAACCAAAGAACACAATTACATCTTTTGAAAGTCATTTATGATTATCATCTGTTATATCTTAATGGTGTAAAACAAGCAGTATGTGAACTTGTTATATACCTCATACTGAACCTGAATGTTCAGAGAATTTTAAAAGACAATGAAAAAATAATAATAATATGTATTTGTTATCAGTCCTTAAAACAGCACAAAAGTTATTAGATTAATAACCAAAATGTATTTCACACACACATATATTGTTTTTTCATTAGATCGTAACATTTTATTACAAGTTTTTAAATGTATTAAATGACTTATTTAAACTGATTTGAAGAAGAAGAATTTTTATTTTATATAGAGTCTTTACATAGAGCTAAACAAAACATATGCACACCCACATACACAATACAAACACATAAGGTCACATACAGCCACATTATTTAAAATACACAGTAAAAATAAAATGTTTTAGCTGAGTCTAGAATGTAGAATAAGATGATATCTACAGCTGACAGAGGAAGACAGAGGAGGAGATCGGATATTTGTTGTATTGTATTTGTATTTGTTGTTTATTGTGTGTCACCTCTCTTAATGTTCAAAGTCTCATATTCAGAGACTGGAGCAGAGAGCTGAAGAGAAGCATATGTGTCTACTGCCTCATTCTGAGCCTGAAAACAAAAACAGTTCATATGATCTTCATATTAACTAATGCTTTACAACCAGTTTCAAATACCTTTTTATATATTTTACATATGGTCAGAGCCAGTCTGCAGATTTTGGGGAAAATCACAGTGGGTGATAGGAACAGACTCCAATAATTTAGCTTCTAACTATGATTCAATTGTAGAACACAGCATGATGCATCCTATAACAGATTTAACATCACTCACCTCCAGCTCTCATTACAATCAGTACACTCCATACTGACCATATTTACCCAACATAACATATATATACACTTTTTGTGTTTTGCAGCTCAAGAGTCACTACAGCAATTACTGCACTCATGAATTTGTACATTTATTTTTCATTTGTCATGCGTTTCCTATCAACAAGGAGCATGTTTCGATTTGTCGTGCACTTACCGTGCAAATGTAATGGTTCACAACAACATGACCACCAAAACCACAACAGCAACTCCAATCAGCACAGAGAAAAGATTCAAACGTAAAGAATAAATGACTGTTTGGGAAACTGTTAAGAAAGTGTTAGAGAGCTGTAGCAATCTTAAAAAACAAACACACAAACACATAACCATAGTGAATGGGACATGAGAATGATCTAAAAAGTGGGGGATTAGCATTAACATTGATCACAATGACAGTAATTAAGCTATTATTTACAGTTTACTAAGTTATATATTCTTATTGACAGATTTATCTTCTACTGGATGAATCACAGAACTGAAACTCATGTTCAACAGATGAAGGCAACTGAAACAGCTGACTCGCAGTTCCTAGAGTGTTTCTGCAGAGACACTGCAGAGTGGATGTGTTTGTGAGAGACTGATGAAGAGTGATGGAGCTCCTCAAGACTGTGCTGCTCAATCGCTCTTCACTGATGAACGTGTTTGAAGAGTTAGTGACAGGACGTCCAGACAGATGCCACTTCAGTCTGGATGTCTGTATGACCATTTGCTAGCCGCCATACATCACAGAAGTCAGTTAATTCTCAGCACATAGAGAATCGTTCACATAGATATTGCCATCCAGATGGTGGATCGGCACCTAGAAAGGACCTCTACATCCCTGAAAGACAGCGGAGACCAAGACAACTAGAGTCCCAGATAAAGATCCCATGTAAAGACCTTGTCTCAGACGACCACCGGGACAAGACCACAAGAAACAGACGACTTTGCTTCAGCCTGGAATTGAACTGCTGCTTTGGTTTGGTCAGAGGAGAACTTTTATTGTGTTCACATGTAATTTTAGTTTATGAAATTATTCTAATAGTCACATTGACTGCAGTTAATCTTGACCAAAGTCTACAAGTCTGAAAACACCAGGATAAATTACATAAGGGTAATTTGGATTTTTGAGGAGAGACCACGTCAATGACATTGGAACACAACCTGATTTGTTAGGATAGAACAACATTTGACTGAGATATTTGAAAAGCTGAAGCGAAAAAACAACAACAAAATTCTTAAAACTGTCAGTAAAGTTATCCAAATAAAGCTCTTAGCAATGCATATTTCTCATCAAAAATTATACTTTTAAAATAATTTTTATATATTTATGGTGGGAAATTTACTAAATATCTTCTTGGAACATGATTTTTTGGCATAAAAGAAATATCAATAATTATATCCATACAATGTGTTGTTGGCTATTGCTACAAATATACCTGTGCTACATTTGACTGTTTTTGTTGTCCAGTTACACAAATGAGATTGTGTTCTATCACTTGTGTCTTATTTATTTAAATTATTTTTAAATTATTTATTCACAAATGCATAAGCTCAAAACATAATAAAGATTTCAAATAAATAATTGTTCTACCTTTCTAGCTAGAAATTATATTTTACCCAAGTTTAAACTGTTTCTGTGACTGGCCAAATAAAGCCTGAAATAAATGAGGTGTTGTTTAAATTATGTATCACCACAAGGCTGTGCTGTTCTCCTAATAATTTCATCCAGCTGGCATTGCTGCATTCACATTGATATATTTCACGAGTTCACCCTTACATCTAATCTGAAGGCAAATAGTAGGCATATTTTGGCGTGCTGTCCTGGGGGAGGGGTCCGGGCCCGGAGCATAGCCCGAACCCAAATAACTCCCCCTATCCCTAATTTGGGATAAATAGATTAGAAGTGAGGAGTTGGGGTGGAGGAGGGTTGCCGAAAAACTGTCGTGGGACAGGAGGTAGGAAGACTGGATATATATACGCTTGCGTGCTATTTAAGATGATTAGCTAAACGAGATGCACCTGTGTCAAATTGGATGATTATCTGATCGTGCTTCTCCCGAACTTTGTTAATAAAACCACATTTCACGAGTTCACCCTTACATCTAATCTGAAGGCAAATAGTAGGCATATTTTGGCGTGCTGTCCTGGGGGAGGGGTCCGGGCCCGGAGCATAGCCCGAACCCAAATAACTCCCCAAAAGAAGCTTAAAGACATAGGACAGCAGCCAGAGAGCTAAAATTTAGTTGCCCCCCAAAATATGCGTGTTGGGAAGAAAATGCAGAGCGACCGGGAGAGCCCGTGCAGTGTTCGACGAGAGCTGCGGCTCGCAACGTCTTACCAGCGAGCCCTCCGTGCCGCTTATGGGAGGAGCACGATGCCGGATATCAAGAAATGAGGGACTCTTGCTGCCTCCGAAGGGAGCTGCGGCTCTGCTGCACCGGAAGGGAGAGTCCCTCTTGCGGCTGAGTACGAGGCGCGGTTTGTTGCATCTGATGGAGGGCTCTCACTGCGACTGAAGGGAGCCAGTGACTGTATCCCATCGGGAGGGAGATCCCTGGCCGCCATAGAGTATGCAACATAACTCGGACGGGGGGTTCACACTGCGACCGAAGGGAGCCGTGGGTCTGCTGCACCAGAAGGGAGAGCCCCGTCAGATGCTGAATAGGCAATGAGATTCGAGCCGCGGTTTGGCGCGTCGGATGAAGGGCTCCTAATGCAACCGAAGGGAGCCAGCGGCTGTACCCCATCGGGAGGGAGATCCCTAGCCATCGTTGAGCATGCAACATAACTCAGATGGGGGGTTCACACTGCAACCGAAGGGAGCTGTGGGTCTGCTGCACCGGAAGAGGAGCCCTAGTCCGATGCTGAGAAGGCAAAGAGACGCGACTGTTGGAGGGACTCCCGCTGCATCCGAAGGGAGCTGCGGCTCTGCTGCACCGGAAGGGGGAGTCCCCCATTGCGGGTTTATGGAGGCACGTTTTTTTTTTTTTTTTTTTTTTGCCTCTGAGGGTTCTCCCAGCCTCCGTAGGGGGTTCGCAACTCTGCAGCAGGAGTGCTGCCCCGGAGGGGAGAGCCCTGATTGACGCTAACTAGAATACGACTGTTGGAGGGACTTTTGCTGCGTCCGAAGGGAGCTGCTGCTCTGCTGCACCGGAAAGGCGAGTCCCCCTTGCGATGCGAGGCATGGCTTGATGCGTCTGATGGAGGGCTCTCACTGCGACCGAAGGGAGCCAGCAGCTCTATTCCCCCGGGAGGGAGAACGCTGTCCGCCCTTGAGCATGCAACATAACTCAGATGGGGGGTTCACCCTGCGACCGAAGGGAGCCGTGGGTCTGCTGCACCGGAAGGGAGAGCCCCATCAGATGCAGAATAGGCAAGAAGATTCGAGGCACGGTTTGATGCATCGGATGGAGGGCTCCTGCTGCGACCGAAGGGAGCCAGCGGCTGTGTTCCCCCGGGAGGGAGATCCCGGTCCGCCATTGAGCATGCAACATAACTCAGACGGGGGGGTTCACCCTGCGACCGAAGGGAGCCGTGGGTCTGCTGCACCGGTAGGGGAGCCCCGTCCGATGCGGAGTAGGCAAGAAAACGCGACTGATGGAGGGACTCTCGCTGCGTCCGAAGGGAGCTGCGGCTCTGCTGCACCGGAAGGGAGAGTCCCCCTTGCGACTGTATACGAGGCTTAATTTGATGCATCGGATGGAGGGCTGTCACAACGACCGAAGGGGGCCTGTGGCTCTGCTGCACCGGGAGGGATAACCCCGTCTGCCGCTGAGCGCGCAGCGCAACTCAATGATAGATGAAAGGCTCACACTGCGACCGAAGGGAGCCACTGCCCAGCTGCACCGGAAGGGAGAGCCCTGTCCGATGCTGAAATAGGCAAGGAGATTGTAACGATGGCTGGAGGGCCCTTACTTTGGCCGAAGAAACGATAACTGAGAGGCTTCTATTATTCAAGTACACAACATGATTTAAGGAGGAATATTTTTTTTTTTTTTTTTTTTTTTTTTTTTTTAAATGTCTGATGAACAACAACCGAGGGCATCTATCGGATTATGTGAGAGGCCCCTTTTGAGCTGCTTAAGTTTAGGGCTGAAACGATTCCTCGAGTAACGCGATTACAAAAAATGATGTAGGCAAATTCCTCTGCTTCGAAGCCTCTTTTAATTTATTCTAAATCTCACGTCAGGTTCTTTCGCAATGATTTATTTTATTTTTTAAAATGTGACAACGCATTTTTTTTTTTTTTTTTGGGTTATTGTTGGCGGAAGGAGACAAGCGCTGCGTCCGAAAATCACGTACTGCAAGGAGTCAGCAGTGTTTTGATTTGAGGACGTAAAGAGAACGTTGTGGCATGTGTCCATTGCAAGATAGAGCTGGCATACCACAACTAGGGCCCTACAATTTCCGCGATGCAGAAAACGTGGAGGGGATTGCGGAATCCAGTCACAAAAACGGAATTTACAGTTGAACGCGGAATGGCAAAGAACTTGCCAATTATTATTATTATTATTTATTTTATTAATAATTTTTTTTTTTTTTTTTTTTTTTTTTTTTGAATGAATGAATGAATGAATTAATCAAAATAGGTAATTGCACTTACATCCAATTCACGAATTAATATCTCTAAATATTAAGCCGGAACAGTATTTAAATGTAAATCCTGCATGTTCTGTGTGTCTCTGTTAATGAATGGAGCAGGAGCGCGACTTCCTTTATCACACACACACTGAAGCGCGCGTTACGCTCACGGTAATTTCTGCGTCTGCGGTCTCACTAAATAAGGACTTGAACGACATCTCCAGAACTGCTCTGACAGTCAGTTCATGAGCATTTGACCATTTGATTTAAGTAAAACTAGCGTCACATCACATACACAGAACTGAAAAGGTACGTCAACCCGACTAAATAAAAGTCCGGGGTCCTGACATTTTATCCTACCCATCAGATTTACTGTGCATGCGCACGTCAGTATAATTAAGCAAAAACGCATTTTATTACTCGATTAATCGATGGATTTTTTTTTTTTTTTTTTTTTTTTTTTTGTCGTTGATGAAAGGAGGGTCCATCGTGAATTTAGATTGGGCGTTCCGGAGTTAGACAAAAGCGAGCCTGATGAGGTTGAATTGGAGAATGGACATAAAATATATATTATTTATTTATTTTTTATTTTTATTTTTTTTTTGAGGCTCTTGCGGCAGCGAGAATTGCGGCAGTAGGGAAGGATGGAAAGGGCTCCTGCGGGAGCAGACACTGCTGCGGCAGTGATGAAATATAGGTAGAGGCTCCTGCGGGAGCAGACACTGCTGCGGCAGTGGTGAAATATAGGTAGAGGCTCCTGCGGGAGCAGACACTGCTGCGGCAGTGGTGAAATATAGGTAGAGGCTCCTGCGGGAGCAGACACTGCTGCGGCAGTGGTGAAATATAGGTAGAGGCTCCTGCGGGAGCATACACTGCTGCGGCAGTGAGGAAAAAACAGAAAAGGCTCCTGCAGGAGCGGACAATACTGCGGCGGTGGGGAGATATAGAGAAGGCTCCTGCGGGAGCGGACAATGCTGCAGCGGTGGGGAGATACAGAGAAAGCTCCTGCGGAAGGATGGCTGAAGTGAGGATTGACCGTTACAGATAGATAGGGCATGTTAGGAGAGTTAGCTATGGTAGATTAGGAGTTTTAGTGAAAGGGGATGAGCTGGCGTTAGAGGGGTTGGCTGAAGAGGGTTCAAGATTGATATATAAATAAATAAAATAATCGGCCTGACCACTAATAGGTCTTGGTACCCTCTGCCTTCTGGCAAATCTGGAGCTGGAGGCCACTGAACAGAAAAATGGTTAGTAGCATGAGGGAGCGGAAGAGTTGAGGGTGCGTTTACGAATGGAGGCGGCCTCACGTTTGCTTCAGCTGCTGTAGCTGTGGGTCGTGGGAAGGGGCTGGGGTGTGTGATGTCTTGAAGAACCTGTGTAGCCTGCACTGCTAGCAGAAGTAACAGGATGGAAATACTGAGATGTGCAGGTCCGTGTTGCAAGTAAAAGTAGCTTCATGCTTGCTTTGGCTGCTGTAGTTGTTGGCTGATTTGACAATTGGTCAAACCTTGTCTGAATTAATACAGTCCTGTTGGAAAAGCATCTTTTCCTCTTATTTTGGCCTTCGGGCCCTTTTAAACAGCCTCCAGAGCAGATAAATTTTGGGATGCCGTTTTCCTGTTGTAGTATGGACTGTGAAAATAGAGGCTTTGAAACGATGTAGCATGTTTAGTTTTATAAACCATTGTACCAATAGACATGTCTATAGCAGTAACGTTAATTGCAGTAATGTGATATTCAAATCCAAGCCGTTTCTAAAGACATTTACTTTGCATGCTTTTCATATAACAGTCCTAAAAAGACGATAGAAAATTTACTCACACTTGTTGTTCTGCAGCCAAACACGAGGCAGTAGCGTTTTTTGAAAAATTCTGAATAATCATGCCAGTAAATGGTGAAATATGTCCCTAAATAATCGATCCTGCCGGAATAATTGCATGAAACTTATGTCTGTATCTTCTCAGTGAGGTTTAAACATGCACAGTAAAGCAAATGTAATGTCTTTAGACATTTCGGTGTGGATGACAACTCTGCAAAAAGCCTTTGCTTCGTGGTTAAAAAGTGGCATCGTCATCGGACAGAGTTAAGTCATAACGCCGTTTAACAAATTTTTGCGTCTTCATAAGCGCATTCTATATATAACGTCTATTTAAATTGTTCAGATGAGCAAATCACGAGGTTTTCTTGCATGATTAGCATTTTAATTGTTTGGTCAGACGGTTCATATATTGATCTATATATTCACGAGTCAGAATCTTAAAAATAAATAAAGGACTTTATATAAGAATTCAAGCTGTAATAGTTTGTTGTTGTAAATTTAAATGTCGATTCTTAACAAAAACATACATTTAAACAGCTAAATCCAACATAGGCATTAAGGCCTGTTCACCACAAGGACATGAACAATAAAGATATATATACACAATTAAAAAAAAAATGTTTGCAGTCTTACAGAATAACTCACTTTCAAATAAATCACTTTCGGACTGATTTTCCCCAGCCATTTAACGATAAAAACATTGGTACCCAATCATAATGAATCCCGCTATAACAAACTCAAGAACGTAAAGCAGCAGGTGCACGTGTGCTTAGAATAAAAATACAATTATTCACTGGTCAAACAATAATATTTTTATATTTATAGTTATCCTTCTTGGTATGAATGGGGCTTTAGTGTCTTTCAAAAACATACTTTAATACTTTACAGACACCAACACTGTAACGAGGAGTCAGAGACATTCGGATCCATGTGCAATGTTTATTTAGAAAAGTTAGAAGTACCAGGCAGAGGTTAGACAACAGCGTCAGGGATATCAAAGACAATCAGAATTGAGATCATTAACCAGGCTTGAATCAGGGCAGGCAGCAGACAATCGGCAGGTCAGAGACAAAGCAGAGGGTCAGTAGGGCAGGTAGCAGAGGATTTGCAGAATCACAACAGTCCAAGGTAATACACAGATAATCAGGCAAGGATAAATGCTCAAAAATGCTAGAGTGGCTAAACAAGACTTCGCACTGAGTTAGTGTTTGTCTTCAGCTTATATAGGGCGTAGAATGAAGAACACCTGGTGGTGATTAGTCCGAGGTACGGGCATATGGGTAATGTAGTCCATGAAGATGTGAAACTGTACGCCCTGAGGTGGAAACTCTTCTCCTCATGGTGCAGAGACCATCAGCTTGACCCAGCTAACTGCCCAGTTGGAGGGGTCCAGGTAAGGGGCGGAGTCCGACGGCTGCACGCACTCCCTTCTGCAGGTTCTGGGTGCGAGGGGTGGCGGCTTCTTCTAGTGGCTGCATCCTTCTCGTTGGCTGCGGTGCTGGACGGAGATAGACGGCCTGGCATGCTGGCCTGATGGCCATGTAAACAGGTGTGATCCTCGTCCGGGCCGCGGGTCCGGCAGCTCACGTCTAGGGTGGTGTGGGAGTCCCTCAACGCACCCTTCCTAGACCCATGAGGACACCAGTGTGGATGCACGGGGAAGAAACCGGACTCCCGAGGAGAGGATTTTAAACTGCGGCAGTGATGAGGATCCATTTACGTCAGGTGTGCCCCATCACACGCCGTCAGCCCTGGCTCCTCCAGCACTTTTATTTTATTTTATTTTATTTATGTATTTATTTTTTTCTGTTTCTATTTTGAATTGCACATTGCATGGTTTTCTGTGTTAGGGTTGAAAGAAATCTGGCAAAGATAATATTTTCTGCCAGGACATTATCTGTTTTAACACATGTAATTAGATTGAGCAAATAGTATGCATATTTGGCATGTTGTCCGAATGTCAAATTGGTCAATTAATTGAATGTGTTCCTCCCAAACTTTGTCATCAAAACATTAGTTTTTTCTTACGATGGGAGGATAAATGTAGAGAAGAAATAAAAGGGGTGTTTGTTGTTGCCTGTGTGTGTGTGCTCTAAAAGTATATTGTCTTATTTCTGTTTTAATTGCTAAAATGACTTGCCTTCTAAGTAGGCCATACAGCTGATAAAGATAAATTCTGAAATGCATGAAACACTGGAATATCTCCAAATGCTGTATGCATATATGGATATTTTCACATACAAATAATCTAAAGTGGCATCTACACACTATTTATGCTTAAGAGTTTCTCAGAATTAACTTCGCTATTTTTTGTAACAGCTTTTAACCAAATAGTGTCAAGTTGCTTATACTGGTGTGAATGTGAATATGGGTCCCCTCCAGTTCACATAAATGTGCAGTTAAAGATTAAACAGCATTGTTCATCACAGTTTATTTGAAGGTTTTTTTATATATATATATACATAACTCTTAATTATTAAAATAAAATGACTTAAATGCACCTCTTCTAATACAAATTCAGATAAAATATGTTGAATACGTTTTCTTATTGATGTAGTCATTTTGTTCTTCTATGAATCCTTCTTAATAACTTATTAAGTTAGTAAATGGATATGATTAAATAAAATAATTGAATGATTAAATGATTACAAACAAATAAAACTGTAAGAAAATAAAACAACACACAGTTTGCTATGGAGAATTCGTAGATTCTTTGGTTGGAACTTCAGTTTAGACTCAAAAGCATGATTTTGATATTCATTAATTCAGAAGTGCTTCTGCTCCAGAATATGTGTTGATCTCAAATCAGTATTATGTATAAACTAGAACCTATCACTTTCCAATTTCCATAGCAAATCCAAGGGATTTTAAATAATCTCATGTGGATTTAATATTCCCCGAAAACACCAAAGAATGGAAATTTGGGGAATATTGATATAATATACAACAAAAGATTAAATACTAAAAATGTAAGATGTAAGGTTAAATGTAAGAAATGCAAGTTTTTACAGTCCCCCTTTTATCCTTGCATTCTCCACTGTTTTTAACCCATGAGTTTGCTTGCCTGTTTTAACCAACACATTTCACCTGTAAAGTTGTGTGATGAGTCAGCAATACTGAAAGTAAATGTTAAATTTTTATCTTGTTTACATATACAGTATCTGAAATATATATATATTTTTAGGAAAATAGAGGAATGGCAAACTCTCCAGTTTTCTATGGGTTTCAGCGTTTAACCTTTGCGTAAAGCTGAGAGGAGTCTTCAAACATCTCTTCCTCTGTTTGTTTCTTTCGCACATTCGCACTCACAATCACCTGTGCTTCTCTAGCTCTTGAAGACTCTCCTATTGAGCTCTCAGTCTTTAACAGCCCTTCAGAACAATCCTGCATCACAGCGTAGTCAAGCGAAGAGGGGCTACCAAACTCTTGTGATTCTGATTTTGTGAAGACAATGGGGGAATAAATGACAGAGTCTTGATTTCCTGCGGCTGCAGCAGATGACATCATGACATAAACAGGGTCATCTTGATTCTCATGTGGAGCGACCTAATGATTGACAGGGTTGAATCAGTGCTGGAAAGCTCTAGAGTGTCTCTAAAATGTTCAGCCATTTGTGTTCTAGTTTAGTTGGTTTTAAAAAACGGTGATTTTTTAAAATAGTATTAGTATTGTTGTTGTGTTGTTTTTGTGTTTCTGTTGTAACTTACTTCACTGGTACTTTGATCAATTCTCTTGGTGCCTTCTTGTGTAGTCTGTGAAAGCTTCCCATTCCCTTTTCTAAAGAAATAAACAAATTAATTAAAATTCTACAAAAGCTTCACAGTTGGTTAAATTAATAAATTAGACAGGATTGACTTTTAAGTCACATATATAAACATCATTGCATTAGATACAAGTAATCAAAAAAAGGCATCTACAAGCTATTTATGCTTAAGGGTTTCTCAGATCTAACTTCTCTATTCTTTGCAACAGCTTTTAACCAAAAGGTGTCAAGGTGCTTATACTGGTGTGTAGTGTGAGAAGTTGATTTCCCACAAGTTCTCACAAATGTACAGTTGAAGAATAAACACTGTGTTGTTCATCACAGTAACACATGACAACCACATGTGTAAAAAAAAAATTTTGTTCAGTTTGAAAAATGTATCTATATTTTAAATCCTAGCATGCTTTTATTTGTAAGTGTGCTTGAAAATCGATCTTGAATTATCTTTCTTAAAATAAATGCTACTTAGTTTATAAGTTTATTAATACTGAAATAACACTTATACATTTTTAAAGGACACAATAAGAATGTTAAATTATACAAATGTATGTTCTTATCTATTAAGCTGAGATTAAACCTTATTTGTGATTGTAATGTTTTCGCTTGACAAATGCTATACATTTAGAAATGTGCTCTTCTATTATACATCATTCTCAATAGCTCATGTGTGTTGTGCACCTACCGTACACAGATGCATGTAATGGCGCTTAACAACCAGATGACCACCAGACCCACAACAACAACTCCAATCAGCAAAGAGAAATGATTCAAACCTAAAGAAGAATAAGTGAGTGTTTAGAAAACCACTGATGATTAGCTGATTCAATTATGCAATTGCCAGATTATCTTAATCTTTTAAAAACAAAATAACTACTGTATGACGTCCGGAAAATGAGAATTTAAAAAGTAAGAGATTAGCATTAGCATTGCCACTAATGTCAGTGGTTGTATCTGAAAGCTTAGGCAGCTGACGCCTCTCTGTCTTATCAGGTACAAAGGTACACAAAGGAACCTCACGAGACTGATTTCAGACAGACTTCTGAGGTAGCATAATGGTGTAATGATCTACAACAAGATAGTGAGAGCTTTGGCAAATATATAATGACTACAATACTAATAACATCATTTTTAAACCACCTGTCACAGAATTGATCACAGGATTGTGGCATGTCAAAGGCAAGGAAACACGACAGATCTATATAACTTTTAAAAATTTATCGGATTAAGGCATTTCTGGAGACAGTAAGTGAAGTTAACATTAACTAACATTGGCATGCCTTAGTGCCTTCATACTGTACATTGGAATGCAGTATTTTCTGAATCAAACCAATGTTTAGTATTTTGCTGGTGAATGCACAATTTACATGTTTGTCATTTATATATTATTGATAGATGTTCTTCTATTGGATGAATCACAGAACTGAAACTCACGTTCAACAGATGAAGGCAGATGAAACAGATAACTCGCAGTTCCTCGAGTGTTTCTGCTGAGACACTGCAGAGTAGATGTGTTTGTGAGAGACTGATGGAGAGTGATGGAGCTCCTCAAGACTGTGCTGCTCAATCGCTCTTCACTGATGAACGTGTTTGAAGAGTTAGTGACAGGACGTCCAGACAGACGCCACTCCAGTTCAGGAGAGGGATTCCCATCAGCCTCACAGAAACACACAGTTACATCAGTTCTGCTGCAGCTGGAAGAAACTGAGATCTGAGGAAAATCTAATAGAGAGAAAGATCAAGAACGGTCGGAGCAGCACACCTGGAAATGTTTCTTGGTAACTTTTCATGCAGTTTACATTTCTTACAGTCACTTGGTTGAAAGATTTCCTCTATTCCTTTATTACTCACACTGAATGTCCAGCATCACAGATGAGTTTTGGCTGCCGTGTTGGTTCTGAGCTGTACAGTGGTACCAGCCTCTGTGTGTCGGGTCGGTCCTATTGAAGGTAAGAGTGTCTCCAGTCTGCAGCTGCTTCATCTGTCCTTCACTCTCTCTGGACCAGGTGTAGTTCACTGCTGGATTTGCATCACTGCTGCAGATCAGAGTCACTGAACTGCCCTCCAACACAGAGCTGGAGGGAATCGCTAAAGCTGACATGTTTTTTGGGGCATCTGAGAAGAAAAAGATAAAGAGAGAAGATAAAAAAGGATAAAGCAAAAAGTTAAATAAAGGAAGAAATAACTGAGGAATAAGGGATAGGTAAAATTTCAGACAGTTACATTGGTATTTGGATGCAAGCTTCATTTAATGTCATTGCATCAGGTTACAAAACCAAACTGAAATCAAAGTAGATGCCATTTTGCTTGATGTTTTATCTAATGCACTAATATATTTAGACATTATGTGTGGATGAAGTATCCAAAAGTGTGAAATTGTACATCAAAACTTATCAGTGTGTTGAAACTTTGCATGCATGCTCATGACCCTAAATGAAGGGGGGAAAAAACAATACATTTTGAGAAAAAAATAATAAAAATAAAATAGGTTAACTGATATTTAAGAAACTCAAATTTCAAAACAGATGTGGGGGTTAAATGACACTGAAATAAAAGTAATGTGGGAAGTTTAACTGGTTAACTGAACAATCTAGAGGCTTTTTAATTATTATTTAGGCTTTCATTTAATCAACATGTTAACACTTTAGAATACTGTTTCTTACTTACTACATAACTGATAAGGAATTAGTGAAGAACTAGCAGGTAATTTTTCATTAACAGTTAACTCACTACTGTTAACTACTAAGGAAGATATGTTAATTAATCAGTATGTAATATAATTTTATGATTGTGTTAAGTAACAGTTAGCTAATCAATAACTAATATGTTCTGTCATACCCCTTGAAGAACTTCTATTAATTATCTACTAGTTAGGTAATTACTATGTATTAACTACTAATGAACAGCTATACACAATTTCATTGAATTGTGACCTTTTCATATAAATATTTAGTAGTTGTAGTTGTATAAAAATGCATTTTTTACAGAGGTTTTGCCTGTGTAGTGAATTGTTTTGTGAGTGTGTTTTGTAAGAAATCACACGATAATTACCTTAGTTTTTATAATTTATATATAGTACTGTATGTGTGCCTCAGCATATACCGCATTACCAGTAATTCAATTTCTTTATGTAAGGCAAAGCATGAGGAAAAGTGAAAATACAGGTAACCAATTGGTAATTAATAAAGAATTATCAAATAATTCTGCAGGACTAATTTCAAACCTGAAACATTAGGCATATTCTAAAGTGAAAATATTGGGAACCCATTAGTAATCAATAAAGAATTATTAGATAGTTCCTCAATAATTACTTAGAACCTGAAACAGTATTCTAAAGTGAAAACATAGGGAACCCATTAGTAATTAATAAATAATTATCAAATAATTCTGCAGGACTTTTTTCGAACCTAAAACAGCAGGCTTATTCTACAGTGAAATTATATTGAACCCTTTAGTAATTAATAAAGAATTATCACATAATTCATATTTTATTAAATTTTCACATGCATTCTGCCGACATTTAAACTAATTTAAGAAACATTTTATAATCAAACTTAAACATTTAGAAGCAAACAAAATGCATATTTAATTCCCATTATAGGCTAATAAGTGGACTTTAACAAATGCCGCGTTTCCACCGCATGAACTTTACCCAGGAACTATGGACTTTGGCCTGGTACTTGGTGTGTTTCCACCCCAGGAACCAAGAACTACATAAAGTTCCCGGTAAAAAAAATGCCCCTCAGAAAGAGGTAGTATTTTTTCAAAGTTCCGGGACTTTCGGGGGTGGGACTTGTTGATTGGTTGAGTTCACGCAGCATTGATTGGGTTCAACCACCATTTATTCGGATCATTTTCAAAATATTACGGTTATTGTGACATGAAATGCAATTTTAAAAGTATTTCAGGTGAGAATGTAGTTGTTTAAAACTCAAATCTGTGGTTTGTTTATAAAGACAGTCAAGACAATACTTTTCATAGTTATTTCATAGTTGTTTTTCTTGAACCCTAACTAGTAGATAACTAATAGTAGTTCTTCAGGAGGTATGCCAGAATATATTAGTTATTGATTAGCTAACTGTTACTTAACACAATCATAAAATTATATTACATACTGATTAATTAACATGTCTTCCTTAGTAGTTAACAGTAGTGAGTTACGTGTTAATGAAAAATCACCTGTTAGTTCTTCAATAATTCCTTATTAGTTATGCAGTAAGTAAGAAACAGAATTCTAAAGTGTTACCATCAACATAAACATTTTTATAGTAACTACTCTTGCACTATTACACAATAACAGCGTAATAACCTTTAATTTAATATAATTCACTTTTAGGTGCTAATGAACGTGAGGAGGTAAATCTGCTGTTATGTATTACTCACACTGAATGTCCAGCATCACAGATGAGTTTTGGCTGCCGTGTTGGTTCTGAGCTGTACAGTGGTACCAGCCTCTGTGTGTCGGGTCGGTCCTATTGAAGGTAAGAGTGTCTCCAGTCTGCAGCTGCTTCAACTGTCCTTCACTCTCTCTGGACCAGGTGTAGTTCACTGCTGGATTTGCATCACTGCTGCAGATCAGAGTCACTGAACTGCCCTCCAACACAGAGCTGGAGGGAAGCACAGACACTGTTGTGTTTTTGGGTGAATCTGAAGAGAAAACAAAATAGGCCTTACAATAAAAATCTAAATATTATAATTCACAAGTCACAATTAAAAAGCATGACTTACACTGAACATGTAGTGTGATGCTGTCCTGTTCTGTTTTGATCTTGTCCTGTAGCTGGTAGGTTATAGTGCAGGTGAAAGTGACTCCGTGTTCACGGTGAGTAGCAGTGAAGTTCAGATCAGAGATGAGCTCCTGTAGTCTGCTGCTCTCACTGAGGGGGATTCTGGGAGTGGAGCTCCATGTGAGAGTTGGTGGAGGAGAGGAGCAGAGAGTCTCAGCAGAGCAGCGCAGACTCACAGAGCTCCTCTCCAACACCTCCAACACCTCCTCCTGACCCTGCACCTCCTTCTGCTCCACATACAGCTGCACTCTGGGTTTGGGAGGAGACTCTGAAATACACACAGATTCATTTAGGGGTGCTCCGATCACGATCGGCTGATCGTTAATGCGCATCTCATCAGTAAACCGGTTCTCTAATCAGCGGTTAATTCCATCAGGTGTGTGATTTTACATAGAGCAGCTGTTACTACACAGAGCCGTTGTTAACTGAGAAGATGCGCCAAAAAACGCTGAAAATGAAGTGGATTTGCGCATCTTCTCTATTAACAATGGCTCTGTGTGGTAACAGCTGCTCTATGTGAAATCACACACCTGATGGAATTAACTGCTGATTAGAGAACCGGCTTTACTGATGAGATGCGCATAACGATCGGCCGATCGTGATCGGAGCACCCCTAGATTCATTTCTTAGATTTGATTGATGTCTAGTTTCAAATCATGTTTTAATTTCATTATTATAAATGTATTCATAAATAACATTTTCAGTCATGAATGTACTCACCAATCACATCTATTGAAACATTGGCTTGTTTATAGATATGTTTCAGTTTACCTTCACCCTCAATCCTGAAGAAATACTGACCACTGTGATTTGATCTGAGGTCATAAAATACAGTGGTGCAGTCCTTATCTTTTAATTTTCCAGTTATTTTCCCTTTCATAGAGGATTTCTGGCTTGATGTGCTTGAGTTAAACACTACGTTTGTGTTTAGATAAGCCCTATCTTTGTACCACACTCCTGTAGCTCTCTCAGTGAGGTCTTTGTCAAATTGTTCTTTAATCTCAAATCTGCACTTTATGATCACAGAATATCCACTGAGAGCTTTAATCTTCTCTGGCAGATAGATGTTGAAATCTCTACAGCAAACACCTACAACACACACGTGATAAAAAGCATTATTTTTAGGGGTGTATACAGTATCATTTTAAAGGGAGAACGAGCAGAGCAACAGCAACAGTGAAATCTACATCAAGCATATTTGTAACTATTAATGTATTTTAATATATTATTAATGTAATATTATAAATATGATGAATAAGATAGCAGTCTTTAGAAAACCAAGTTAGTTAGTATTTAACTGATTTAGCTAGAAAATAAATGAAAAGTTCTCATTTAGTTTAATGCAGCAGACTGAATGAAGTTTAGCACTTGTTAAACTAGTTGATGTTCATTCTCAGTCATACTGAACAGTAGGAGTGAAGAAAGGAAGGAAAATCCTACCTTCTAACAGAAAACAGAAAATAATTATTTTCTCTGCCGTGTCCATCTCTTCAGTAACAGACAATCCTGTCTGAAACACTCTTGTACACGTTAGTATTTACATGCATAAAATGATTGTATTTATTGATCTCAAGTCCTGAGCTGCTGCTGATTTGAAACCGTGTGAAAGTGTGTCGTGTGAACAGTCTGTAACTTCATATACTGACTGAATTTCCTGTGTCAGCATCAACACACACGCTGAACCTTTAAACACACACGTGCTTCAACAATCACTTATTTTAATGTATTTTATTTAATTTAATTTATTCAACTCTTGATTCTCCTGTGGACTGATTTAAATGGACAGAATTATAGTAAAACAAGCAGTATGTGTGTTTCATACAGGACATATTCATTTAAAAACCGGAATGTTCAGTAAATTTTAGAAAACAGTGAAGAAAATGAAATATTTCTTTGTTATCAGAGAGTCTATAAAACAGCACAAAAGTGATTAGATTAATAACTATAAAGGATTTCATACATATATTAAACACACATATATTCCATCTTAATATTTTATTACAAGTTTCTAAATGAGTAAAATGATTGGTCTTCGTGCTTTATGTATCAGATATGAAACATTGTTTTTTATAAGTCTTTCATTTTGGAAATGTGTATTTTTAAAATCCTGAAAGTACAGCTGACAGAGAAAGACAGAGGAGGAAATCAGACGTGTTTTTGTTGCTTATTGTTCAATGTCTCATATTCAGAGACTGGAGCAGAGAGCTGAAGAGAAGCATATGTGTCTACTGCCTCATTCTGAGCCTGAAAACAAAAACACTCATCATCATCATCATCAACATGTGACTTAACATGTCTATTAAGAAAAACACTCACCTTCTGCTTACTGGAAAATCTGTATAAAAATATAAAAAAGTATTAGTTTTAAGAATAGCAAATCAACAATGGCAGCCCCTACAAATAATATTGCCGATGGATGCAGTGTTTATGCAAGTGATACATGTTGAAAAATAGATTTTAGGACAGTGTAACGTTGCAATACGCTCAGGAAGTTTGGCGTGACTTGCCTGGAACAGTACAAAGTCATTAGTCATGGTTTGAAATCGTGATTTACGGGCTCAAAAGCCTGCCTGGAATACAGCATCAAATACATTTTTGTTCTTTGATATAGTTCACATATGGTTTATAATTTAAATCTTAGCAAAATTCTTCTGTTTTTTGAGGGTTGAAATTGTGTGTTACTGCGTTGTTCGTCACAGTAACACATGACAACCACATGTGTCAAAAACATTGTGTTCAATTTGACAAATGTATCTATATTTTAAAACCTAGCATGCTTCTATTTGTAAAACTGCTTGAAAATTTAGCTTGAATTATCTTTCTTAAAATAAATGCTACTTTGTTTAAAAGTTTATTAATACTGCAATAACACTTAAACATTTTAAAATGTGACATAATAGTCTGTTAAAGTATACTAATTTATATCCTTATCTATACATTTTTCAAAAACACATACAGTCGAGAATAAACCTTATTTATGATTGTAATGTTTTTTTCTTGACTAATATACATTTAGAAATGTACCAGAAATTGGCTAATGTACAGTAAAACCATCAGATCAAATATGCTGAATGTGTTTTTCTTACTGGTTCCACAGTGCTCTTCTATTATACATCATTCTTAATACCTCATGTGTGTTGTGCACCTACCGTACACAGATGCATGTAATGGCGCTTAACAACATGATCACCAGAGCCACAACAACAACTCCAATCAGCAAAGAGAAATGATTCAAACCTAAAGAAGAATAAGTGAGTGTTTAGAAAACCACTGATGATTCACTGATTCAATTATGCAATTGCCAGATTATCTTAATCTTTTAACAACAAAAATAGCTACTGTATGATGGCAGGGGAATGAGAATTTAAAAAGTAAGAGATTAGCATTAGCATTGCCACTAATGTCAGTGGTTGTATCTGAAAGCTTAGGCAGCTGACACCTCTCTGTCTTATCAGGTACAAAAGTACACAAAGGAACCTCACGAGACTGATTTCAGACAGACTTCTGAGGTAGCATAATGGTGTAATGATCTACATCAAGATAGTGAGAGCTTTGGTAAATATTTAATGATTACAATATTAATTACATCAAAAGTGGATTTTTTTATTTTTATTGATATACAAACTTGTTTGTATATATACAAAATTGCACAAAACTTGTTCAGATGATTTGCTTGAAGATTTGGAAGTAAACATGTTATGTAAAATATACATTTATTTATTATATAAATTATTTTAAAAAATGTACTGTAATGTTTTGTCATATTTTATACTTTCATAAACTTCTATAACATTTTATAAATTAAGTTTAATTACAAAACAATGGGCTTTGTGAAAGAAAGACCATTTGCTAGTCAGTCCCTCCACCCATCCTTCCTCCCTGGACACATGGTCCAGGTCACAAAAAATTGACAGAGGAATGCCAAAAACTCAAGTTGCTGTGCTCACATAAAACAATAAAATGATCATTTTAAAGGTCTTTGGTAAAATGGTCTCAATTTCACAGCAGTCACTTAATTACAGAATAATTATAGAATTGTGTTCTGCGTAGGAGGGGGTGTGTTCGTGTGTTCGGGTTTGTGAGAATGTTTTTCTGTCTTCAGTAAGGTGTGACCCTGGATCACTGAACTTATGTTTTGATTTGAAAATTTCTTTGTTTTCTGGTCTGAGTATATAAGGGAGGTGACAACACACTACTGGATGATTTTGTCAGGTCAGCCAGTAGTGTGTAGTATATTTCATATGCTCCATACTATGCATCTTTCTGAAGTTTTATTTAAAATTGTAATTGTGTTAAAAACATTGTGCCCATAGAGCACACTGTATAGAGCTCGGGCATAGGCGTTATGAAATGGTGAATTGTGGGTTACGGCGGCCATTTTAGAGGCAACGCAAAGCCAGTTTGTAATAAGATAATAGCCGGTCTCCAGAAAAAGTTATAGAACGTGACAAGAAAAAAAGTTGCCTATACCATATGGACAAACTTAATAATGAAGCCAAACAACGCTACTTAAAAAAAAAAAAGAGGTTAGGCAGAATCAATCCCTACGAACACATGAAAGTTTACCAAGCCTCAGTTTCCTTGATAATTTCTCCTACCGGGTCTGTGGAATGAGCGCTTACACCTCTGATCAATTAAAAAATGTAAAGTCACTGGAGGCTCACCTGCAGTTCACAAATGGATGGGTGCACGATCTGCTAATTAAAAGTGGAGAAAACAATAGTTCGCACTAAGGTAATGTGAACGTTAACCAAGCATGAATGGTGACACACACACACACGCGCACACACACACACACTTCTGAGATTCTGCGAGCTATGAAGCTTGTCTATGTGGGTTTTTTACACTTCAGACACCTTGTGTTTTTGTTTTTTCAAGTGGGAAAATGGTGAAAACTAATATGATTCACGAGGCGTTTGCCCTGTCGATCATAAGACCGATTACAGCAGTTCACAATACAGCAATACTGAACCATTTTCCAAAAAATAACCAAAATTAATTACCAAATGACCAACGTTACCTACTGCCTACTATACAGTACATCTACTTCCGTACGGCGCTTCCCACAATGCATTGCGATGTGACGTAACGATCGCGACCTCTATAGTTGTTTGTTCTACTACATGTTAAATTTGTTTGTCTCCTTCGTGGAACACTTGGTTGTTTCTCATATGGCTGCGGTGTCTATGTACAGGAGCGGGTTGCCACGCGGCTACAATGTGATTCACAGTAGCATTGTCTTTTATAAATTGGCTTCTAATTGTTCAATTATTTAATTAGCATGATGCAATTTAATAATAATAAATTGTTCTATTTCATTTCCTCTTCTGAAATAATTTTTTCAAGTAGATTAGCATGTGGTGGGTGGTATTTCTGTAAATCTGCGTTCAGGGCAGATCATACTAAAGCACCATATAATTAGATATAACAAGACGAAGCAATTGGCATCTGCAAACAAATTATGGAAGAGCTTTTCTTACAACTGACTATTCTAATCTGTACCTAATTTTTGCTTTTTTTTTTTTGCAACCTGGGTCCAAATCGTTTTTAGTGGATATGTGAAGTCAGTTTCCCTCAGGCTCAAACTAATATTCTAACAGTGTTGTTCATCACACTACATGCTGTGACTAGCATTCTCACTTACTGTATCTCAAAGAAAGTTATTTTGGTAATATATGCATGATTTACATTTTTTAATTTTTATTTTTTTAATTTTTTTTTATTAGATGCTGCAGTTTGTCTGACATTGTTTGAATCACATAACTGGATTTTCACTGGCATTTTACATTTTCAGAAAATCTGACTGACCTCTGTTTCATTAATGTTGAGTTTTAAAGAGCCTTTTTCTTTTCTAAAAAGTGGATGTCCCAATACTTTTGTCCATGTAGTGCATATGCAAATCATTGGTATTCAGTGATTACTTTTTGGCTCAAGATCTCCATTTAAAGTTATACAAGAGGTGTTCAGCTGGGAATTTTTATTCATGTTAGAACCGAAAAGGGTCTTATCCAAACTGTTTCTATAAAATAGAAGTACACAATTTCCTAGAATATAATTATATGCTTAAACTTTAAGATTTGTTCTCATGGAAATTACTAAAAGTTGTAAAACCTGTTAATTAGAAGGGGGTGTCTCAATGCTTTTGTCCATATAGTGTAAAGTTCTACTTTACAACATTATGTCACAAATGCTGTTGAGCTTTACTTGTACTAAACCTAAATTACACTTTAAAAATGTCCAATTTTGTGGCAATTTGGACAGTACTTTTACATCCAATGCCATCTCATCTAAATTCATTAATAGTGAAAGAACAATACAGTACTTGGTGATTTAAGTCAAGAAAATGAAAACACTAAGTAGCTATTTCGCTATATAAGTACTATGCAAACAACTGGTTGTGCAGATTCTTTTGAAACCATTTTTCCATTACTATAGCTGTTCCCACAAACTGCATTCCACACCGCATCTGGATCAACCCACTCCTGATATTTCTTCATCTAGCTTCATCTGCTGCAGTTTGTGTTAAAGGAGCCATATCATGCAATTTCAATTTTTCCTTTCCCTTCCCATAAAGAAGATCTGTAAAGTTGCAAAGGGTAGTCTTAAATCCACAGAGATAATCTTTATAAAAGTTAATAATTAACCACTCCTACCTAAAACAGCTCATTCTAACAAGCTCCCACACGTCTACATCACGATGTGGGAAGATTTGTGGGAAGAATAGAGTCTGGTCCGAGTCCACCTTTGTCGAGTACGAGTCAAGACCAAGTCCTCAAACATCAAGTCCAAGTCCAAGTCCAAGACCAAGTCCAAAAGGGTCCGAGTTGGACTCAAGTCCGAGTTCTTAAAGGCCGAGTCCGAGTCGAGTCCGCCCGAGTCCAGAAAGTAATTAAATTAAAAAAGATTATAAATTGGTATTGTGAATTTTTACATTCTATTAATATTTTAACCTTTCAACCCATTAAACCAATGGCAATATAAAAATGTAATAAAAAAATACCACTGTTACAGCTAGTCATTGCCATTGAACATTTTTATTTTATGTCAACAGAACTAGTTTCCTATCAAAAAAGGTTTCAAAGTTTTATTGTATTACAAGTGCATGAAAATACAAATGAACCTGTTTTTTTGTTGTATCACACTATATTGTCCTCCAGTTAAAGCTGACATTTCAATTATTCACTGCCTCTCCCCCACATTTGACAGAGGTAAAGTGCAGCCAATGAGGAGATCCTTAATGATGGCATTATGAATTTCTTGTTGTCTTGGAGACCTTGCATCATAAAGTTGCACTGCTTGTTTGGTCAATTCTGGTCTTGCAAATCCTGCAATGCTGAGCTGTGCAGCATCTGTTGGCTGCTGCTGCTGTCTTTGGTACTCAGTTGCATCAGTTTTCGGATCACCAGTACACTGAACCGAAAACAGTTTCTTTCGGACGCGTCCGATTTAAGAACCGATGAACTGATGATACTGCACATGCGTGTAATTTTCCAAGTATTTTGTTAAACATCGGAAAGTGTGCTAAAATAACTAAATTATATATATATATATATATATATATATATATATATATATATATATATATATATATATATATATATATATATATATATATATATATTATAATATAATATATTATATAATATTTTTAATGCATGTTTCTAATCTGTATATTGTAGATTATGTATGGGCCAAAGGGGTTTTCAGGGAAGTTGGACAATAATTAAATCTCTAAAGACTCTATGTGTAATAGCAATAAGGGATGATTTATGAAATATCAGTACTGTATTTATAGTTAATGATGACACATTCACAAATTGAGTTTGTAGTAAACAGAACGCGAACACGAGTAAAGCAGCTGATGATACTGAACTGCAGCACGTGCTGGTTAGCGGTTCTCGTTCTCGAGTCAAGAACCGGTTGCATCGGCTTTCGGATCATAAGTAAACTGAACCGAAAACAGTTTCTTCTATGTTTGTTTTGAACGCGTCCGATTCGAGAACCGAGGAGCTGATGATACTGCTTATGTGTGATTCAGCGTAAAGCCGACTGACTCATAGCGCGTCTGAACCGAACTGATTCTTTTGGTGATTGATTCTGAACTGATTCTGTGCTAATATGAGCGCGGGTAAACCGAGGGCTTGAATGAAGGGCAATCTGGCGAAACGTAAGTTCATGTCATAACAAATACATCGCAATGGATTATGTAAAGTAAGTGGATCATGGTTTCTGCGCGGATGACACCTAATTTATTTACTTTATATCTTCAAGACTTAAATCCTTGTGTGCACATTGCTGTTACTGTATTTGGGTGTGATGTTACAAAACTTAATTGTAAACTTTTCATGATTATGAGGTTTTTAACTGACTGAAGTTATGATTAATCGCCAATGACGTAAAAGAACCGGTGAACCCTTTTTTTTTCAACCGGTTTATTGAATCAAACCGTCCGAAAGAACCTTGTTCGCGGAAAAGAATCGAACTTCCCATCACTAATCCACATTGATATCCAGTGAGTGATGTGTGTGTTTCGTCTGCAAGCATAAGATGATATACTACTGCTGCCTGCCGATGTGGTGCAGTAAAATGACAGAAGGGGAGACATTAATTTCTCATCTCAATTTTATGCTGGTTTTATTGTTACACATGACGCGGACTCGACTGTACTCGGAATATTTTCCAAGTCCAAAATGTTCAAGTCCGTGTCAAGTCCGAGTACAAATTCACCCGAGTGCGTGACAAGTCCGAGTTCGTTCAAAATTGGACTCGAGTCCGGACTCGAGTCCGAGTCCAAGTTCGAGTACCCAAACTCTAGGGAAGAACACCACCTTAATGTTCATGCAGAGAAAGGAAGCATAACTTGTATTCTCTCTGTTGCCACCACTGCCATGTTGTGGAGATGCTGTGTGTTTCGTTGTGAAAGTGAAACTACTTTGTTTGGCCTTCCGAAAGAGGACACAACTAGAAATCAGTGGTTAAGTTGTACCTACAACACTGTTCCAGAACAGTTCAACCCAAATATTCAAATGTGTGCAGAGCATTTTACTGAGGACGAGGACTGTTTGCTAAACAGTCTAATGCTTCTGTGCACAAAGGCAGTTTCTATAAGGTGGTACGGTTAACTTTGCAAGGACAGTCTGGCTCTTCTGACGAACAGCCTCTATGTACATTTACATTTTTAACGCCTTAATCGTCACTCACATTTTTGAACATAGATGTAAAAGTGTGCTATCCAAACTATATTATAATCAGTAATTATGTCCCCACTGGTTGCAACAAATGCCTCATTTGTAATGAGTTTATTAGTTTTGTCTCATCGTGCCAGGAGATGGCAAGTCATGGCATCACAGTATGATAAAGGGTGTAACATTTCCATCACATGCATGCGTTTCAGAAGGCGGGCATAGTAGAGCAACAGTAATTTACAGTATGTGGAAAATAATGCTTTTTTTTTTAACCTTAAACACATTTTGCAAGTGTGCGAACCTTCAACCTCCCGACCAAGGATAAAATAATAATAATTTAACTTTAAAGAACAGTCACAAAACCAGATTTTATAATTAACACCTCTTTTTATTTTGAGATTGTTCTGAGGTTAAATACAGATTTAAAATCATAACAAGAACTGTTTAACAGCTGTTTTTGAAATCAAATATTTGTTGTGATATAAAATAAAGCATAACTTAACCCAAATAGGAAATGCAGTAGTTATGTAATGAGCATATGTTCTAATCTCTGTCCTAAACTCCTGAAACATTTATGACTTATATTTTAAAGCAGTCAATGCCATTTGGGTAAGAAATCATATGGGCATGTGTAAAAAAATATTAAACATTATTTTTTTTTTCTCAGTAAATGTAACAAATTACATTAGAAATTGTATACAATTTATTTTGTAATTAAATCACGTAATTAAGTTACATGTTGCTCCCCAAAACTGACTGTCCAAATTTTTTTATGACTTATTCATACAAAAACATATTAAAGTCACCGTGAGATAAAAATTTATCATTCTTTTTTTTATTTTATTTTTTATTAGAATATTCATTGTTATTGGTCTTTTTGGATTGGACTTGGATTGCACTAATCACTCTTATTGACAGGGCTTTATAAAGTGCACACTGAAAGCACATTTCAAACATGCTTAGATGCATTTGTCATGATTGTGAAAAAGGTCAAACTTGATTTTATGCCCAGTCACATATGCTTTCTAATCGTTATCATGCCAAACAACAAAATAAATCAATACATTTTCCTTTTTTCATGGTTTAAAGAGAGAAGGCTAGTGATTTTTGACCAGAACACTTAATAAAGTAAAGGATTTTCAACGCAGCACAAGGGTAAAATAACAATAATAAAAGTAATAATTGAAAACGGTAAAGCACTTTATTTACCTTTTACTGACACTTTACATATTATGTAAAATCTCAAATCATAAAATTTTATTTGTTCAACAGCAAAGACATTAAAGAGACAGAATTTTATTTATTTATTTCCTTTATAATTATATAGTTGAGCTCCTCTGTTGGCCATTTAAATGCATCTCCTGATGGATCCATCACTACAGATAACGTACAGCCTTCCCAGATCAGAAGTCACGTGCTTGTGGCCATTGGGACAGATTGAAATAAGTCCCCAACTAGATCCAGGGGGATTCGATATAGTGATACCAGCTCTAAAATACACAAGAAAAATGGTTTCTGCTGAGGAAAATAATTTAATTTTTGTTCATAATTGCCAGTTTCTTTAAACTAAACTAAATTTCAAAGACATGTATTTTGTAGCTCACCTTTGCAGTAAATTCCCCTGAAGGTCAACACCAAAGACATTGCCATCACTTGCTACTTCGACCATGGACAGAGCTCCAGCAACAGCCTCAAAAGCACCTGACCCTCCACAGTTAGCACCAGTTACAGACTGTACAACACAAGAAGAGTGCGTGATCTGTTTTTTTTTTTTTTTTTTTTACTTTTATTTTTTACTTTAACAAGTAATTATATTAAGCTGCCTAGAACTAGAGATTCAGTGATGCACTTCACAAGATTCTGAAATCTTAGCGGTGCACTCACCCTTCTGATGACGATATTTCCTGCAGCGTTCACTCCCCAACAGCTGTTCGGACCACAGCTGTAGTACTTCAGCTTTCCTGTAAGTTGAACCCAAGGAGCGTCACTGGATGGCATGACATTGTTAGCATCCTTATTTAAGCAGAAGACATCGTCTACCGGTGAAACACCTACAATAATCTGGTCACCCCCAGCATCCACTTGTTTGAGTTGAATGCCTGACAATATAACAAAGAGATTGAATGAAAAAAGCCAGCAACAGACTGAACATCAAACTTTAAAGCCACTAAGGCTGTATTTAGCAGTAATTGTTTTTACAGCAGTGACAATTGCATTCTGTAGCTAAACTCCAATTGTGATTTCGGTTGTAGAATGATAGAAGCCAGATTTGGATTAATATATTATTCTGAACTGTTTTTTTTTTTTTTTTTCAATGCCACACCTTATGAAGTATTGGCCTTCATTACAGAGGATTTTTTTTAATAATCAAAGATGCATGTTAAACTGACAAAGAATGTTGCATTGCCAAAGTCATTAGTTTGATTTCCTAAGAATCACAAAAGACTGAAAAAAATGTATACAGTATCTATTCGGTCAGCATTAAAATGCTATGTAAGCACAAAAGCTTCAGACAAATGCATTAATCTAAAGCAATGTATTTTGCACACTTGAAAGCATACCACAACAATTCTTACCTGGAATCTGCTTGAAGCTTCCATCCGCAAACTTGAAGACATTGTTTGTTGAATTTGCCCCTAGTTCTCCAGCAGGTCCGACAGTAAAGTGCTTTAGGGAGGATCCTATCCTTTCAAATCTGGTCCCCAGGAACAGGAAGACCTCATTGTCATCATTCACCCCACCTACTACCCCTAGCCCAGCATCAATCTGCTTCAGGGTACCAGGTATCACTTCACAATTATAAGCTATGTGGAAAAATATAATACAATAATCAGTTCTGCAGATTATTCTTCAAATGTTATCTTGATATGATTATAAGTCATATAATCGTCATTTACCTATAGTATAAAGGAACAGGTGGCTAAATAGCAGGATGCACAGACAAACTTTCATTGTTTCTGATCTGTTCCTTAAAAGAAGAAAAAAGGCACTTTATTTTGAAAGTCCACTTGATATTCTAACTATAAATAACTTTGCAACTGCATGTCAACTACTGGGCATTAGAGTATTAGTAGATTCTTAATATTTTTATTATGATGGTCCACCAACAGACTTACAATACTGTAAGTAAATTTGCAAGTACTTGTGAACTTATTACTAACCCAACCCTAATCTAACAGTCCACTAAGGGGTGTTAATTGATATGTACAGGTACTTATCAATACATTAGAAATTACTTTGAAATTACTTTGTGGGCCACAATTAAAAGAACCAAAGACTTAAACTACTTCAGTCTGTGTGCAGTGAATGTATTTATTACACAAGTTTCACAATTTGAGTTGAATTACTGAAATAAATGAACTTTTCCATGACATTCTAATTTACTGAGAAGCACCTGTAGTTGCAAAGTTACGATTAGTTAGTAGAATGTCTAAAGTGGACTATAGAATTAAAGTGTAACCAAAAAGAGTCTATGAACCTGCATCTGATCTTGTACTGACTGACCTCTTTGTAGAGACAGAGCATGTAAAAGTATAATCGTTTTAAAGTCTTTTTAAATACCCTAAAACATGAATAAGCATGAGGTTGTTTCTGGTTTATATCCAGAAGCTGAGATTCCAATTCTAACACCAAGATTAGATAATTATGTATTATTAAACGAAGCCAACCTTCTGTTGTGTCAGTAGATTCAGCGATCAGTGTGATTTTCCTGTGCTCACACTACAGGTGCCGCCACAAAGTTTGGAGATGCTATTGCTTGACAATTAGCTTATATAGGTGCACTTTGTTTCCTGATTAGGTAATGTCTACTATTTACAGGAATAAGGCAGTTGTTTGCGGGGAATTTGTCATGCTGGTATTTTGATGTCTTGGCGTATCAGTTTTACAATAACCAGTTTAGCCCACATTTGTTGAATTCTTCTTTATCACAAGACTGGGTGTTTTTTTTTTTTGTTTTTTTTTTGCTGTTGTTGTTGTTTTTGTTTTTTTCAAACTTTTGTTTATCACAAAGATAGATTTAATAGCGGTGTTGTTGCTTTTTGCATGAAAAGTTTAGAATATACCTCACTGTGTGGAATTGATAATCACTGTGTTTAATGTGTTAAACACAACCCACTTAACTATGCAACTAAATAAAAATTCAGTACATGTAAAAACAAATGGCATTAACTAAAAGGCATTTCATTTGCATGTAATAATATGCAAATCATAATAATAGGGTAGCAGGGCTATAATTAGGGTTCGAGAACTTGTTGTATCCAGTGGTGTGTAAATAATAAAGCATAGCTATATAGAGCACTAACCATTCTGTACACCACAGTTAGAAAAAGACATGAGGATGTTAACGTAAGATAGTTACTTAATAACAAGATCCACATTTTACAGATGATGTACAAACTATTTATCTTTTATTTGCTAATATCATCCCATAGAATGCATCAGTGCATTACTTATTTCCTCCTGTTAATATGATAGTTAATATGTTTACTAAAGTATCGTTTTTTTCTGTAATTCTGTGTCATTCATCTCTTGACACTTCCTCGAAGTGAGCGTTGCATGAACCCTTCACTGATGGCCTTATGGAAGAGCACTTCCTGGAGGAGTTAAGTTGCTAAATTTTCATGTCTTTCTTATCGTAGGCCTACTGCACTTCAAGGGCTGAAAAATGCCTTTTTGGAATTCACCTTATTTGTGCTTGTGAGCCAGTGGCGTAACGTCTGGGCATGCTGGGTATGCAAGTGCATATGGACCCGGAGAGTTTAGGGAATGTTATCAGAATTCTCGCCCCTCGTCCGACTGGAGCCCATGTCTTTTTTCTCTCTCTACCCCATACACAGCTGCTGTTACAATATTTCAGTTTTGGTATTTAATGCCAAAGTGGTCATATTTCTTTTCATTTCTTTTTTAAGTTAATTTAGAGATAGTAAGAAATGTTAAAAATGACTTGGAGGGCTTAACAAAAATTAACCGAAACTCAGCGAGAGTTTTTATAAAGCATATATATAAAAGGCTTTGAATTATTACTTTAAAATGAAATAATTAAAATAAAAAACAAAAATTAATTCATAATGTAATCCATAAAGAGGCATTTCTTTCTAAGGGCGTGTGCAGTTGAGATGTCGTAGAGTCAGGTTCGTCAAATTCATCTTTGTGTCATTGATTTAGGAAACACTAGTTTACTTACAAATAAATTAGATCTCCCCTCACTATTTTTTATTCTTTTATATATATATATATATATATATATATTTTTTTTTTTTTTTTTTTTTTTTTTCGCTGTGCCAAAAGTGTGTTTGCATTTTTTTAGTGCCACGTTTAAAAAATAACGAAATAAGATTAACATCATAATAATTTAGGGATATTGTAAAAAATACAATATTATATTGTATTATATTATCTTTTATTGTGTGACGTTAATGTGAAGAAAAAAAAAAGTCTGTGGCATCAACATTTTTAATTCTTGAAAAACAGTGATTAAAAAGTAGACTTATTTACTTTTTTTTTTTTTTTACTCTGATTGAATGATGTCGTGAGACATTCATTAGTTTTAAATTGTTCAGTTTTTTATTTTATTTTTTATTTTTTTTTAAACATGCACTAAAATATTCATGTTTATTTCTTGCTGCAAATATTAAAGAGGAAAATATCATTGATTCATATGCCACTTCTGGCGAATTATCTCACTGCAAATTAAAGAGCATACAATCACTTTTATTCGACATATTTTATTATAAAATTTAAAGTAAGCACTTTGTAGAAACATAGCACAAAGCTGCGATTATTAGGTGGCCTGCGTGTTACAAATAATGAATGGACTTGAAACGTTAAAGAGCCACACAGATGGGAAATCAAAAATTACCTGTATTACAGTGTATGATGTAGCTGTCCATCTGTGTAAACAATGTGCAAATAATTAAACCAAAAAGTACACAATTTATAAAGTTATTGGCTTCTAAAGTAAGGAGTCGACTCTGAATCGCTGAAACGAGTCGTTATAGATTTCAAATCTTTTGCCCATCTCTATGTACGTTACTAGAACACTTTGCATAATAATCTCAGCCTACCGTCTTGAGAGAAACGAAACTCTGATATTCTGTGATAAAGTGATCCATATGAAAACAACGCGATGTCTGTTTTTCATGTCTCCCTTCGTTATATGTGACCACGCCCCCGCACAGAACGCGCTAATCAGATTCAAACTGAAGCGCGCGGCTTGAATACGCAGACACAGAAGAAAAAGCAGCGAGACTGTTCAAGTTTTTTATTTTACTGTTTGCTTCGTGGTGAGAGGAATAAGACATAATTCACCCCAAACAGATGCTGTTATTTCTAAGTTTTTATACCATAAATAAAACAGCTTGTGAAACATGATCCATGTAACTTTATCTACTCAAAAATCAACTATAGGTCCTAGGTGAAGTGAACCGAGCAAATTGTTTTGCATATGACCCTGAGGCTGACTTGCTATGCCACTGTTGTGAGCTAATTGTTTTCTCTTCCTTACCTTAATACACAGTATTACTGTAATGATGTTCTGGTGTTTATCTTGTTGCATAGCTTAAGCTTCATTTTAGTTACTATAAGTGAACTAATATATTTCAAATCAGTGTTTTGTTTCCAATTATTTGCACGTGTTAAATAGCATGTAATAAGAGGGATAAATCCACAGATTTTTTTTTTTTATAAACTTCTTTAGGGTGATAAAATATACAATAACAACTGGCTTACTGTATATTACATTAGGTAACTTTACTTTGTAATTGTATTAAATGGTTTTAAATTCTTTCTGACAAACTGAATGGGACACCTCATGCATTTTGCCCATAATACTTGCAACTTATTTAAACATGTAAATTAGTTAATGTAATGACTGATCATAAAGACGCTGATAGTGTAGAATAGCAATTCTTTATTGACAATTTAAAAATCATAAGGCATAAATCAAAATGCTTTACTCGATCAACAACAAATGTACAAAATGTACAAAGGAAAGAAAGGAAAAACAAGTTTCAATGTAAATTTTCTGTTTATAATTATAGTTGAGCTCCTCTGTTGGACATTTAAATGCATCTCCTGATGGATCCATCACTACAGATGACATACAGCCTTCCCAGATCATAAGTCACGTGCTTGTGGCCATCTGGACACACAAGATAACCTAACCAACCTGTGCCAATGGGATTCGATGCAGCGACACCAATTCTAATATAAAATACACAAGAATAATGGTTAATGCAAATGAAATTGTTCTCATATTTTATCCCATATTTCTTAAATAAAGCAAACTTTCAATGCAAGCACTTTTTTTGCTTACCTCTGAAACAAAGACCCCTGAGTGTCAACAGCAAAGACGCTGCCATCAGTCGCTACTTCAACCATAGACATACTTCCAGTAATGACATCGAAAGAGCTCGACCCTCCACAGGAAGCACCCCATACAGACTGTAGAACACATCAAGACAGAAAATCACCCAGGGAACAAAACACATGTGTTTTTAATTCCTTTACTGTAAAAAATTGTTTAAATGTGCCTAGAACTCAATGTTAACTATTTCATAGCATCACATTACAGTGCACTCACCCTTCTGATGAGGATATTCCCTGCAGCGTTCACCCCCCAGCAGCTGTACGGGCCACAGCTGTAGTACTTCAGCTTTCCTGCAAGTTGTACCCAAGTAAAACTGCTGGATGGCCCAATGTTGTTAGCATCCTTATTTAAACAGAAGATATCATCTAGTGGAGTTACACCTGCAATAATCTGGTCACCTCCGGCATCCACCTGTTTAAAAGTAACTGGCAATAAAACATAGAGAATGAGTGAAAATAGAATAGCATTTATCTTTGATATTGAACTATTGACTGACTTACTTGGAATCGAGCTGAACTGACCACTCTGAAACTTAAAGACGCTGTTTGATAAATTCACCGCTAGTTCTCCAGCAGGTCCGACAGTAAAGTGCTTCATGGTTACATTTATCTTTCTAAATTCCTTCCCCAGCAACAGGAAGACTTCATTGTCATCGTTCACCCCACCTACTACCCCGACACCAGCATCAATCTGCTTCAGGTTACCAGGAACCACTTCACACTCCAAAGCTATGGGGAAAAGGATCAAAATATGTATTCTACAACATGTTATATGTTCATTAATCCCCCCAAAAAACCACATTCATAGTTTACCTAGAGTATAATGGAGCAGGCAGAACAGCAGGAGGCTCTGACAAACTTTCATTGTTCCTCAACACAGAGCAATTGCCTGGTCCTGTTCCTGAAAAGAAAAGAAATATATGTCTATGAACTCATTTTAGTTTACCTGTCTTCTTAAATTCCATACAACATGAAAACCATGAAGTTGCTTCTATGTAAAAACTGAGATAGAAATTCTAACAGCAGCCTTACAATCATGTTGTAGTATTATCAAATAAAGCTAACCCTTTTTCTTGAATTCAGTCTGATTCAATGTGATTCTCCTGCGCTTACTCTACAGGTGCTGTTACAATGTTTGGAGTTACTGTCGCGTGACAGTTAGCTTTTATAGCTGCGCTTTGTTTCCTGGTTTTGCGAGGGCAACAGCTGATACTGTAGGTGGAAAGAGAATTTGAGCAGATGATTTAGAAGAATCTCTGCTCTTTATTTTTAAGTACACTGATCACATTTTTCTGGTCTCTCGGTGTGTGCACCCATGACCCGTTTGCCTGCATGCCATGGTCCTGACCTCACTGTTCTCCCCCTGTCATTGAGTGATTAGTTAGATAACTTGCTGGAAGTTACCTTAAAAAATGTCATATGAATTATGGATCACTTTTACCTACATCATCATTAATGTAGCATGAAAGCATGATTTTTCTAAATGTTATGTCTTTGATTTTGTTTTTAAAATCATTTAGCTTTTATTTCAATGGCAACAATGCTTACATAATCATGAACATTGCTAAGCAATTCTTGTCTCTTTTCTGTGGTGTGAAAATCACCTCTCGGCTGATTATTTTATTTTATTTAAACTGCTCTACTTACAATACTTGTATCCTGTGCCAATGGGGAGGCAATATGACTCTGCAATAGAAAAATGAGGATATTTTCTCATAAAAGTAATTTGTTGGGAAAAAAATGAGCATGGTTATCTCTAAATGAAGGAACAAAGTACCTGATCTGTAGAAAAAACGAAAATGAAAGCCCTACAAAGCAATCACAAGTAAACTGATAACATTTTGACATGAACGTTCTTTCATGTTTGCTTTGAACCAAGTACAAACAATACATTCACTTTTGTTTTTAAACGGCATCCCACTGTTGTGCTTGCTTGTCTTTCTCATCATCTAATGCACTGCAAAAATCCTCTTTTGGTCTTTTAGAGTCTAGTGTAAGAATCAAGTTTTCATTTGTTTATACTTTTACCAGTGCTAAAAGACAAAATTTTCATATACTGTACACTTCATGTGATATTTGATTTGCTTGTGAGGTAAAGCTGTTTTTAACCATAAAATAAAGTGTTTCTGATTTTTTTTTTAAATGCAACATCCCAATGATAAACAGGAAAATAATGAGCAATTATGATGTAAAGTAGCACTAAAAAAGACAAAATCAGCTGAAGTTATAGTTCAGTGTAGTTTCAGTGTAGTTCAGTTCAATACAAGAGTAAAAGTTAAGCAGTTGATCTCCAGTATTTCTGTCATTCTCCACACCTGGCACATGTACAGAACAAGATGTACACACAGATAAGATTGTCAGATTAGAATCAGATAAAGAGGATGTCCGTAATGTCAATCCTCCTGTCTAGTGTTGGGCTTTAAGTAAATAATGTGAAAGCACTACAAACAAAGGACGTAACTAAATACATAAGCATCAAGCAATGAGAATTGTTCCTTGCAAACTGTTTTGATACAGTAAAAAAAAAAATGCTTGGTATCTGGAATGGATTGGGAAAAAAACATTAAATAAGCTAAATATGTATTTAAAAAGAAAAAATTTCAACAACAAATAATTCATTACTGATAAACTTTGCTTTTCTACAGTGCATGCAGTTACTGCTAAGCATGATTAAAAAGTTGTCAGCTGTCTGAATCACGTTTCATATTTTCAGGCTTAATGTGGTAAACTCATGCCCCTACAGTCCACAAATTTAATTGCATTCCTCACTTGTCCTTATTTTAGGGAGAATTACAGACAGTTTGAAATAACACATTGTTTAGAAAGGCATGAAGAAAAAAAAAACCTTCGGGGGAATTGGAATAAAAAATATGAACCAATATTCCTTAAATAATCACTGTAAGATACAGTGAGAATAGCTTGAAAACTGAACTATTGAATCCAGTCTTTTCATTGAATCAGTCAAAGAGACTGACAGAGGTAGCAATGAATAAGAGAAAGCAGAAGACGAAATGATACTATTTAAAGTGATTTTTTTTTTTTTACATAATATATGTTTGTGTACTAGGTATATAAATACACACACATGCATGTATAAATTTAAGAAAGCTATATTGTGTATATATTAAATGTATTCATATATAATATAAATGATATTAATATAAACATATACATGTAAATATTTTCAAAATGTACACTGTATGTGTGTTTATATATACATAAGAAGTACACACACACATATTATGTAGCCTAAACAACAACTTTTATTTTGAATGCGATCAATTGCGATTAATCGTTAAGCACTACTGTCAGCAGATTATCTGAAGCACTGTATTACAAAATAAACATTTCATCAACTGGACACACAATGTCACATTTTGGTGGTAAAAATAGATATGTAGAAGTGACAAGAAAGCACACCTTAAAAAAGAAAAAAATGAAAAAGATTTTCTCTGCTATGTCCATTACATTAACAGATGCTTGTGGGGGAAATACACTATTGCAACTCTGTGCAAATTAAATAAACTCATGGAAATCCAAAATTTGCAACCCCCAAGAAAACAATGCACATAACCATTTTCAGAAGTATACTGAGCAAATTCATTGCAGGCATCTAACAGTTCAACAAAAAGAAAACAGCACTTCTGAAGAATAAACTTTAAGACTTCCCAGACAAGGGTCTATCTCATGTAGTTGTAGCAGTGTAGTATGTTTCCTAAATTCAAAAGGAAACCAAGTTCTTTACTGATGATTTGAGGCCGAGTGAAACTGTGCTGTGTGAACATACTGATTGACTACTAGTGTACAACTTACTGTATCACTGTCAACATTCTGTTCACTGTTTTAATATAATTTTATTTAGTTTGTCTAATTTAACAGATTGGAAAATGTGGGGAAGTCGTGGCCCTGCGGATAGAGAGTTTGACTCCTAACCCTAGGGTTGTGGGTTCGAGTCTCGGGTTATTGAAAACCATATGTGGTTATTAAAAACCAACTGAACTTTACCTGAATCAATATGCAGTGAAGTACTTGGACTTAACATTGCAATCTCTGATTGTTATTCAAACATGCATCTGCAAACAAATTATGCAAGTGTTTTTCTGAGAAATAATTTCTCAGCTCTAAGCTTTATTTGTTATGCCAACTGCTAACAAGATGTTTTTAGTAGATGTGTGATAGGGGTGCTCCAATCACGATCGGCTGATCGTTATGCACATCTCGTCAGTAAAGCCGGTTCTCTAATCAGTGGTTAATTCCATCAGGTGCGTGATTTCACATAGAGCAGCTGTTAAGCCGTTGTTAATAGAGAAGATGTGCAAATCCACTTAATTTTCAGCGTTTTTTGGCGCATCTTCTCAGTTAACAGCGGCTCTGTGTAGTAACAGCTGCTCTATGTGAAATCACGCACCTGATGGAATTAACCACTGATTAGATAACCGGCTTTACTGACGAGATGCGCATTAACGATCGGCCGATCGTGATCAGAGCACCCCTAAAGGCGGGCATACACTGTGCGATTTCTGTGCGATTTCGGCAAGGTACCAACTCACACTGTACTGGTAGATCGCATGCGATGTAAAGCCAAAGCTCACGATTTTTGTGCGCTCACTGTACTGTCCGATTGCCGAGTTGCAATTTGACTGCTCACACTATACGTGAGGAATCAACCGAATCAACACGTAGGATCCCTCAGAACCCGGATGTTTGTCGCTGTTTCAGAATAAACATGCTTTCCCAGGATAAACGCACTGCTTTGGTGATATGCCCAAAGCCCAATTATGTGTGCTGAAACGTCCCAAAAAAAAAAAAAAAAAGGCGTCTGCGTATCTAGACGCGCAGGTGGCTGGGAAGACGTGGCCAATATGGTCAATCCATTTTGTAACGCGAACTGGAGGTAAGCAGGCGTTTTTTCCCCTCTTTTATTTTTATTTTTCTTTGCCATAACTTCTTTGCCCTCCATCACTTCAGTCCACACTACACGCTGTGTCAGGTGTCACCATGGTTTCGTTTATGGTTTCACGCACGCGCAGTGAGGGAAACGCGGAAAATCGGTTTGTAGCCATGCTTCAATAGTGCGATACCTCATGAGAGGCAACCAAAATTTCTGACATGTCAGAAATCCATCCGACCAACCGATTGCCGGTCGGGAGAGGCTTATCGCCTCGTTTCCCCTTGTACACTGCACGAAATCTGCACGACAAACGACGCACAAAAATGCTGAAATTCGGCCCGACCCGAAAAAGAGTCGCACGAGTCAGAATTCGGCTCAAAATCGGATGAAAATCACACAGTGTATGCCCGGCCTAATGTGTGAAGGCTGTTCTGGTCAAGTTCATGCAGAGAAAGCATTTATTTTGTTTTCTATCTAAATCATCATTTTGTCCTAACATATTTTAAATAGGCTAAATGTTTTGTTTTTCTTTGTCTTTTTTTTTTTTACATGAAAACAAAGTTTTTCTAAACAAAATGTAAAACTTAAATTTCTTCAGAATTTAACTTACACTTTAAATATTTAATTAATCAGAAAATGAAACTAATGTCATATGTGACTGTAGATTTTTAACCTTAAAGAGGTCAGTCACTCTCAGAGCAGGAAGGACTATCCACTTCCTCAACATTCACACGTTAAAAATAGCTTTTCAAAAGAAGCTCATCGTTAAGAAGAACTGAAAAATGAATGTGAAAAATGTTAAGTTGCTTACATTTTATCTGCTATTCCAGCTTAATTTAGACACATACAGTATAAACATCCCATTTGGCTATTGAATTACCAATAATGTCTTTTTGAATTATGTGTGTTATGTGACAGATAACTTGCTGCTCAGCATTCACACATTAAGAACAGCTTTTCAGATCTTCTCTGTGAATAAAGGAAATATTTTCCTCCAGACCAAAACTCTGTTCCAGATAAATCAGACCTTGTGCAGGACTGAAAACATTTTTTTAATGAATTTCATATAATTACAATAATATTAAAATAATAACAATAATAATACAACTATGGCTAAAGTGTGGTACTTACGCTCAAAGTAAATGAGGCAAATCGGTAAACATTAAAATACTCACTGTTTCAAGAGTATAGTCACAAAATGTAATCAAAATGCATTTTTGCATAATTTGTCTTTTGGGATTTTATCCCATTTTGCTAAGTATAGATGTATGTATGCATGTATATTGTTTCAAGCTTGAAAGCTCCAAGTCAATATTCTTTGTAATTACATGGGAAAACACTGATCATGATTCTAGCTCTAGCTCAGAATTCTAGCTCAGATGGTAATGCTTTCATAAGTTGTATCTTCTGCTGGCTGGGAGAACTCTTCTCTGATATTTGCCTCCTGCTCTTGTATGGTCTCGTTTTCCTCAGACTTCATTACAGATGAGATGCTGCTGTTGGGCTGATCAACTCTTATTGCGCTCTCTGCCTCTGATACTTCACCAGGATCACATCGGATCACAGCGTAGTCTGTTGTCAGTGAGGAGATGCCCCTGATCTCTTCTGACTCTGGTTGGAAGTTTGAGAAGTCAATGGAGGCATAATGGAGAGGTTCTCTTTTATGATTCTGGGTGGCAGCTCCATTTGGTGACAGCATGGCGCTACTGGCATAAACTTCATCCTCATCCCTCTGTTAAACAGCATAATAGATTAACAAATCAGCAGTGGAAAGCTGTGGTATATTCTGCTTTTAAAACAATAAAATGAGTGTGTTTTGATATTTTTGGTTTTATATTTATTTAACATAAGTTGCATTATTTAAAATGAATAATTTACTTTGATGGAACTCACCCAGTCATTCATAATGAGTCCAGGGCCATCGTAACGTCTTGTATTGCTTTCTCTTCTGAAAAATATTTCGGTATAGACCATGATAAAAACATTATAAAAAAAAAAAAAAAAACTGTCATAAACATCACCCATGTATGGATTGAAATTTTGACAAACATAGGGTGGATGACTGTCGCAAATAATTTTTAGAGTGGAGATTAATTGATATAGCTTAAGTCAAGGGTCGGAAACTTACTTTCTAAAAAAAGCCACAGGTTTAGTCAACACCTGATAAGCATAAATCCTCTTCAGAGGTCATTGTGTGTGTGAGAGTGAGTGAATTAGTAAAGAACAATGCACAGTGCTTATTTACTTAGTTTATGACTACTCATCAAGGCAGGTCTTTTGTCAAATTTTTCTCATAGTGAATCTCTTATAATTTGTTTGAATTCAGCTGATATGAGACTGCAGGGGACCCCTTCCTCAGCACATTTTGCATGTGCACAGAAAACAGATTGTCAGCAGATTCAGTTCTCTTCCACGACTTATTGCACTTTTAATACTTCCTTTTAAAGTCAATCACATTCTGCTCTTTAGCTTTTCCATACATGTTTCTTTATTAATAATTTCAAACTTCCCTGTCCACTGAAAGCTTTGCTGATTATCATACATAAGACACATTTATATATGACATAAAAGGTCTGTGTGGCAAAAATAGTTTTTTTTAATTTATAAACATTTTTTAAATGTTTCGAAATGTCTCTGCAATTCTTAAAGGATATACTTCAGTCAAACCACTTTAGAAAAAGAGTATTATTATTATTATTTTAAATTTTTGCCTCTGTTCCATAAATCTTTCTTTCCCTTTCAAGGGAACTTCGAACTGCTTCCTCTAGGGTTTGCTATGGGGAACACCTCATCGTGACCCGTGTTTGAAGCATACACTGAACAAAACACCAACGAGTTGGCCAGCGACAGCCTCTGACGTTACTACCCGCGCCTATAAACAGGGACCAGGAGAACACGTCATTCTCTTCTTTGTCTTCACTGACTGTTCTGATTAGGATTGGAGCTAAACTTTGAAGGACAGTCGATCACCAGGAGCAGGGTTGGGCACCCCTGGTTTAGACAATGTGTGCATCTGTGTCGGCGTTATTTGACACCTGATGAGACACGCAATCTTTGCGTCATTTGTTTGGGTAAAGAGCACACACACAATGTCTTTGAGGAGGCAATCTGTATGCATTGTGAGCATTTTTTTTTTTCAATGAAAAAGCTCTGCTCTTGCTCTTTCCAAAGAAAAAAAGAGTGAATCACACAACAAGTGAATCACGGGTTCTCCCGGTGCCTGTTTATAGTCGCGCCGGTAGTGATGTCAGAGGCTGTCGCCGGCCAACTCATTGGTGTTTTTTCAATGTATGCTTCAGACACGGGTCAAGACGAGGTGTTCCCCATAGCGACCCCTAGAGGATGCAGTGTCTCGTTCTCTACTCAGGGAGCCATGGTTACATTCGTAACCTGAGATGTTTTCCTTTCCAAAAAAAAAAAAAATGCTTGAATCTTTAAGTTCAGGAGCTCTAGGTTATTATAGCATAAGGTGTTTGCAGTTGACTGCTGTCATGAACAGCACTGAACACACACTTGACCAGTATAACTGCTAATATTCTTTATTTTTACATTTTTTTCAATGGATTACTTTCGGATTATAGTGCGAAAGGACTTGCAACGCTGACCACTGGCTTAAGTAATCAAACTGTCTAAACAGCAGGACAGTTTATAACCATGATCAAATCTGCTATAGAGAGCCCATTTATTCAGCATTTTCCAAAAATCTAAAAATTTTAGTCAACTACCTATGTCCCTGTGTAATTCTATGGCTTTGTTGTTGAATTACTATATAGTGACCTCAGCCAATGTGAACGTACCTTGCACAGATAAGTAAAATGCCACAAAAGACCATCATCACAGTAGCCCCACCAGCAGCTCCAACCCAAAAAGAGAAATGATGGAAACCTAATAATAATTAAAAAATACATATAAAAACGAGTAAAAAAAAAAAAAAAAAAAAAAGCAGTTAATTCCATTGACACTAGTGGTTCCACTTCCTCGTCCTCTCTAAAAGAATGAGCCGAGTAGACATTGTGGACAGTAAAAAAAAAGAGTGGTTTGTGGACACCTTTAAGCAAAAGAAGGCTCTTTTACAGCTTTTCATACATTTACATTTATATTAACATTAAGTATGTGAGGTAATGAAGAATTAAACATTTATTCGTTGCCCTATCTCTAATGTATCAACTGGAAATTAACAACACAAATGGAATTGCATTCAAGTAATACAAATATAAATATGAAATAAAAATAATATTAAGATGATTCATCTGCAAATACTTTAAACATTAAACCTTAAAAAAACTGTAAATGGCTATGAAATGTACCTGACACTTGAGGAGTGACATGAAGCAAATTAAAAAGTTGTCTCGCAGTTCCTTGAGTGTTTCTGCTGACACACTGTAGAGTGGATGAGTTTGTGAAAGACTGATGAAGAGTAATGAAGCTCCTCAAGCCTGTGCTGCTCAATCGCTCTTCACTGATGAATGTGTTTGAAGAGTTAGTGACAGGACGTCCAGACAGAAGCCACTCCAGTTCAGGAGAGGGATTCCCATCAGCCTCACAGAAACACACAGTTACATCAGTTCTGCTACAGCTGGAGAATGGAGAGATTTTAGGGGCATCTGAAAATAATGGAAATTAAAAAAAAAACAGAATAACTGTAATTATTCGGTTTCTGTCAGTGATAAATGATGCAACTCAATGCGGCTAGATTTGCATCACTGCTGCTAGAATGATGAAGGAAAACTTACTGGCTTACTAGGAAAGTTAGAGTAGCTTACATTTCTGTCAGGTACATATACAGCGGCCCAATTATTTGGACTCAAAAATATATTAATGCATTTGCATTATGTAATAAAATATCAAAGCAAGTGCAATTTATTTGAATGTAGATAATATTTGGTTTGATATTTTGTTATTTACTGTGATAATACACTGGAATGTCCACTGTATATATACATATCTGCCTTATTCGTAAAGAGAGAGTTTCCCCAAAACTGACATTTCTGGCATTATTTACTGACTCTCATGACAATCACTGTAATTGCATCATAACACAAATACAGTGTCATAACTCTTCATTTTATAATAAACTTTTAGGTGCTAATGACTATGACAAGGTAAAATTGTCTGTTAAGTATTACTCACACTGAATGTCCAGCATCACTGATGAGTTGTGGTGTCCATGTTGGTTCTGAGCTGTACAGTGGTACAAGCCTCTGTGTGTCGGGTCGGTCCTATTGAAGGTAAGAGTGTCTCCAGTCTGCAGCTGCTTCAACTGTCCTTCACTCTCTCTGGACCACGTGTAGTTCAACACTGCTGGATTTGCATCACTGCTGCAGATCAGAGTCACTGAACTGCCCTCCAACACAGAGCTGGAGGGAATCACAGACACTGCTGTGTTTTTGGGTGAATCTGAAGAGAAAATAAATAGGGCCTCACAATAAAAATCAAGACAATACTATTCACAAGTCACAACTAAAAAGCATGACCTACACTGAACATGTAGTGTGATGCTGTCCTGTTCCGTTTTGTTCTTGTCCTGTAGCTGGTAGGTTATAGTGCAGGTGAAAGTGACTCCGTGCTCAAGGTGAGTAGCAGTGAAGTTCAGATCAGAGATGAGCTCCTGTAGTCTGCTGCTCTCACTGAGGGGGATTCTGGGAGTGGAGCTCCATGTGAGAGTTGGTGGAGGAGAGGAGCAGAGAGTCTCAGCAGAGCAGCGCAGTCTCACAGAGCTCCCCTCCAACACCTCCTCCTGACCCTGCACCTCCCTCTGCTCCACAGACAGCTGCACTCTGCTTTTGGGAGGAGACTCTGAAATAAAGAAAGTAAAATGACAATGATGGCAACTTTTAAAACCCTCATTTAACACACTTTTAAATAAAAGACTTAAATCACTCACCGATGACATTTATAGTGGAGAAGTTTTGTTTGTAGGTGTATCTCAGATCTCCACTCATAATCCTGAAGTAATATTTACCATTGTGCTTTGAGCTAACATTATAAAAGACAGTGGTGCAGTCCTTCTCATGTAGTTTTCCAGTTATTTTCCCATTAAAGTGATTAGGTTTGGGATCTCTGGAGTTAAACACTTGATGTGTACTCTCATTAGTTCCATCTTTGAACCACACTCCTGTAGCATCATTCTCATTGAGGTAATGGTCAAATTCTTTATCAAAGTCAAAAGTGCACTTTATGATCACACAGGATCCACTGAGAGCTTCGATCTTCTCTGGCAGACTGATGCTAAGATGTCTACAGAAAACACCTACAAAACACATAATAAAAACATTTAATAATTAGTTTTTTTATACTATAAATACCAAGAAAAAAGGTCTGTATTTTTTATTTATTAGTCTATAAATATAAATAACCTTCCAACAGAAAACAGAGTAGAATTATTTTCTCTGCTCTCCAAATGTTCATCTTTTCATTCATTAAGGAACATCAACCTATAGGTGAAAAATAAATAAGAAAGAAACTCAGCCCTTCATCCCCAAATTCTGTACCATCATATATTTAGTAATGGCTAATTTCTTTCTTCCATGATCAAGAGACTTTTCTTTAGGATTTCAAGAGCACTGGAAACATGAAAATCACCTTTGCTTTCAAGTATAAATGATGCAAGAGTATTTGCAAAAATCTATGATCTTTGACAAATATGGAGCCTCAAGAAGGAGGAAATAACTTTTCGTTCTTTACATCAATATTAATGGTTTATTGAAAGCATTGCCTTACTTTTTGGTTTATTTTCCTCCCATAAATTAAAATATTTTCTGAAAATAATATTGTCCAAAAATTAGTTTTTTTCTCTGTAAATTCTTGTTTTAGACCCTTGAAACCTGGCCAGATACTTTAATATTTATGTTTACATTATTTATTATTTCAGTATATTAACTCAGATGTTTAACCACTTAAAGTATTCTCAAATGTTCACAAAAAATTATATGCATGACATTATTAGATGTTTCATGAAATTGTCCATATGATATATCCTTTAAAACAATAATGAGATATAGATATGACAGTATCTGTAAACAATTGAAACAATTAATTTCACACTCTTAAAAATAAAGGTGCTTCACAATGACAGAACCTTTTTTGTCTAAATGGCTCCATAAAGAACCTTTAACATCTGAAGTACCTTTCTGTTTCACAAAAGGTTATTTTTTGTGAAAGAAGTTTCTTCAGATTATAAAAAGGTAAGAAAGAGGTGGTTCTTTAAAGAATGGTTCTTTGTGGAATCAAAAATTGTTCTTCTATGGCATCGCTGTGAAGAGCCTTTTAAGCACCTTTGTAATGGGTGTAATGGGAGTAAAATAGCAAAAAGACTATAAATATAAAGCCTATATTTGAGTGAATTTGTAAAAGAAAATGATTCCGACCTTACTGAAATGTGGGAATCTCCTGTTTAGATCCCAAGTTTCCAGCTGTAAGATCTGCTGCTGATTAGAGACGGACTGAAGCTCTGCTGCAGGAACAGAATCTGAAGTACAGTCTACTGACAGACATCAGGTCTATTATAACTTCCCTTTTTCATCAGCTCACACCAGTTCCCTTTCGAGGGAACTTCGAACTGCGTCCTCTAGGGGTCACTTTGGGGAACACCTCTTCCTGACCAGTGTCTGAAGCATACATTGAAAAAACACCAACTTGTTGGCCGGCGACAGCTTCTAATGTCACTACCGGCGCGACTATAAATAAGCACCGGGAGAGCATGTCATTATCTTCTTCATCTTCACTGACTGTTTTGTTTGAAGCGTGCATCTGAAAGAACCAGTAAGGGCGATCTTTCTCTGTTTATCATGGCGACAACTAACAAGCATTTAGACGATGTGTGCATCCGTGTCTGCATTATTTGACACCTGATGACACACGCGATCTTTGCGTAATTTGTTTGGGTGAAGAGCATGCACGCGATGTCTTTGAGGAGGCAATCTGCATGCATTGAGAGTGTTTTTTCAATGGAAAAAGCTCCGCTCTAGTTCGTCTCTTCTGAAATAAAGAGGATCAGGACCTGTCCGTGCTGAGGCATGGAAGAGAATGAGCTCGTGAGAATACAGGTCAATCTGTCTGAATGGTTTAAAGAGAGACTTTCCCTTTCGAGTTCATAAAAAAAAAAAAAGGACGGCAGACGAGAGAGAGAGCCTCGGGAGGATGATGTTATATCTTTAACATTTTCTGATACTGAGGTTAGTGTTCTGATGGGTTTTTACCAAGGAAAAGCAAGAGATATTTGAGGATGGTGAAGAAGCTGAGGCTCAGCCTTCTCAATTCTCCTGCCCTGCGTATGTAGAGCTGTTGGAGGTTATTGAGCAAAAATTACCTTTTTTGACCATAACCCTCCAGCTCAGGTGAGCCTTTCATTTCTGTATGATCTCCATACAGAGAAAAAAAAAGAAATGAAAGATGCCGTTTTCTTCTCGCATCCATCGGTTTTGGCATGAAAGTAATCTGCCGACATCAAGGTGATGTGAGAAAGCGGCTATGAGGGGAATCCCCCAGTAGAAAGAGCTACATTTTTTATAAATAATTTATAAATAATTTTTATCTGTGGAATTTTTTTCCTTCTGCATGGGAAACACCCTCTCTTATAGAGCACTGTGCTATGAAGCTCAAGGTTGGGGGTTCGATTCCCAGGGAACACTGAATGCACTGTAAGTCCCTTTGGATAAAAGCGTCTGCTAAATGCATAAACTTAATTTAAACTTAATCTCCCTCCTTGCCATCTAAGCCCCTTCAGAAAATAATCTCGCTTAAATTGCATGGCATACGCAGTAGCAGGTCAGGCTGTGGCTTTATTACACACAATGCTGGTACTTCAAGCATATCAGACTGATCTGCTAAGAGACCTGGATAGAGGAAGGGGCCTTTTTTCTGACAATGTAGCTGAGCTGCGCCGCACCACGGATCTCTCCGTGCTACCAAGTAGGCCACCTCCGCCATGGGCGGGAATATGGCGGCCATGGTCGCAGCAGAGAGACATCTGTGAATGAACCTGGCAGACATCAGGAGAAAAGAAAAGGCTTTCTTCTCGATGCTCAGGTTTCGCCTTCTGAACTTTTCGGTATTTCCATTGAGACGGCAATTTGAGAAGTTCAGGGAGATGAAGGCGTGCTCTGTTGCTTCAGATCCTTCGTTCTATGAAGGTCCAGGTCTGAGCCCGAACAACATAGGGGTCCTGGCCTGTCTCGATCTGAGGATCAAAGACGGGCACAGAAGGCTAGTGTCGCAACTCACACTCCTCCCCCACCTGCGGGAAGGGGTTAGAGGAATGGTAAGCAGAACCTAAGGGGTGTGATCTAGACGAGGCAGCGGAGTGATACCGAGGTATCTACTCGTTCCCTTTGGGGATTTTTAACCCTCTGGAGTCTAAGAGGTTATCAGGAGAAAATAGCCTCATAACGCGTATATGCGTTAATCGACTTCAGAGGGTTAACTTCTGCTTTTATCCTCCCCTTCCTAATTCCCCTGTAACCACCAGCTCTCCACCTGATCGAGGTTAGGTTTAAACCTCTCGCATAACAGTCTCCTATGCTGGAGCTATAGTGTTTTTATGGTTCTATGTTCATAGCAACCGACTGATGGTCCAGACTAAAAGGAGGCACCTCTTGAGCGGGGCTCCAGCGGAGGAGGGTGGGTGAGTAAATGTAACCGTCTCTGTATATACTTATGTTTATTAAATTGCTGGTGGTTACGTGTCTACTAATAAACTCTTTGAGTTTCCTTTGCTGTGCTCAGTTACAGTGTTTACTAAACACTCGCCAGCACCAGCCATCTGGCTTCATGTTCCAATTTTAGGTGGCTGAGATCACAGGTTTCTGAGGGAGCCTCCTTGATCATCAGACCTGGCACAGCACTGCAGGGAATTTCATGGATGTCTGACCAGGTCACTCCGAGGGGTCTCCTGGCCGCTTAGGGGTGCTGTCGTATCTAGCGAGAAGTGGAGGTGGCAGTTACAGAAGTCTTCTTGTACAGTATATGCTGCCTCAGGTGATGCTCCCCTCGTCCGAGGTTTGTGAAATTGAGCTTGCCTCTCCTGTGAGATTCAGCGCCTCTGCGATGCTTAGGAACCTTGAAGTACACACACTAAGCTTTGTGTACTTTCTCAAAACCACATGGTGGTCAGTATGCACGTGAACACTTTGCGCACTTTCTAAAAATCCACAAGTGGTAAGTTTGCACACAAGACTCTGCAAACTTTCTGAAATCCTGTAGGATAAGGGTTACGCGCTCTGCTTCATTCCCTTTCTTGAGATGATTAGACCATGGTTCCTTGGGCTCCATTCAGCCAGTGTGTATTTGTTTATTCACCTCAAGCATTGCTTCTCTCAACATGAGGGGCTATTTGGGTGATTCTCGTGGTAATTTAGCACCGCTCCCCTTTTTTCAAAAAAGGGTCGCCTATGAGCGCACTACTCTGAGCTCGGAGTTCTCCTCTCATATGAGTTCTCTGTTTTTGCCACTCCACCTATGTATCCTCGGATACCTATCTAAACAGGGCGTTGCTACTAGAGCACTGTTGAGACAGCTCTTTCAGCAAGCTTATGCATAAGCTAGGGGTAGCCCCTGTGTGACAGACAAGACTTGGTAGAAATGCTAGGTTCTTAGCCATATCCCTTTAAAGGAATTTTTCCTGATTCCAAGCCTTCAGCTCTACCCTGGGCAGAGGCCCTAACAATTAGGTTGGGTATATAGCTTAGTCCTTTTGGCCGTAAGGGGTAATGTCACAGACAGCCATCTAAAAGTCCCAGGGGCAACTCCCATGGAAATGGTAGAGTTGGTACTTAGTGCTCGCCATGATTCTGGCCTGCACTCCCCTCAGCATGACGGCGTGGGTATACTGTTCCCCAACGCAACCCTTAGAGGACGCAGTTCGAAGTTCCCTCGAAAGGGAACTGTTTCAGGTTACGTATGTAACCATAGTTCCCTGAGTAGGGAACGAGACACTGCGTCCTCTAGCTCCCTGCCATGCTTCGGACGCAAGCTTTAGACGAAGAAGATAATGACATGCTCTCCCGGTGCTTATTTATAGTCACGCCGGTAGTGACGTCGGAGGCTGTCGCCGGCCAACAAGTTTTTTCAATGTATACTTCAGACACGGGTCACGACGAGGTGTTCCCCAAAGTGACCCCTAGAGGACGCAGTGTCTCGTTCCCTACTCAGGGAACTATGGTTACATACGTAACCTGAAACAGTTCTTCCTGTATCAGCATTAACATGCATTCTAAACACAGATCCTTGCATTTCATTTCGCAAGTCTTGTGCTGCAAAAAACAAAAACAAAAAACAAACAAACAAAAAAAAAAACTATACAAATGTGTCCAACATTTAAAAAAACTGAAATAAACAGCAATGTGGTAAGGTTAAATGGTTAATTGAACAACCTGGATTTTTAATTATTATTTGGCCTTAAATTTAATGAAGATTTTCATGATTATTATTGTTTGAAATCTCTGGAGTTAAACACATTTGCTCCATCTCTGAACCACAATCCTTTAGCAGCTTATCAATAAGGTGTTTATCATATTGTTTCTTAATCTCAAATCTGCACTTCACGATCACACATGATCCACTGAGAGCTTTAAAGGGGTCATATGATGAGATTTTAATTTTTCCTTTCTCTTAGGAGTGCTAAGGTCTGTAAAGTTGCAAAGACTAAAGTCTCAAATCCAAAGAGATATTCTTTTAGTCAGCTGCAAATATGTCTTGACCCCCCCAAAAAAGGTTTCTCAGTGGTTTACAGTAGTATCAAATGTACTTAAAAACATACTAAATGTTTACCAAAGTTTGACTCCAAGAAAGGCCCTGTTTCCAAAATGGCTGCCGCCAGGTCCTTAAAATGACCATTACTCCTTTGTATTCCTCCTAGACCAGAAATATTGGTGCCTGATACATGTTTTGGCCATGTAATATTCTAATTATCATATTTGCATGATAGATAAGTGATTACAAGTCCAATTATATATTAAAGTAATTGGTTTACAAGCATATTTATGGGAAAAATAAGTAAAATTTCCCTACAGGTACATGTAAAAAAAAATTAATATCATGGAAAAGTTCTTTATTTTTTTGAAATTTAATTTAAAAAAGCAAACTTTTTTATATTGTAGATTTTTATATCTGATGGTTATGACTTACAGCTTCAGTATCCCAAAAAAGTAGAATATTTTCTCAAAGATCAATCAAAAAAAGATTTACAAAACAGAAATGTTCAAGATCTCCAAAGTAGGTTTAATTATGCACTCAATACTTGGTTGGGGCTCCTTTTGCAAAAGAGGACTGTGGACCACTGAGCAACAGTCCAGTTATTTTCCTCCTTACCCGATGTGAAATGCTTCTGATGTTTTTTTCTGGTTCAAGAGTGGCTTGGTTTTAGCAATGTGACAGCTGTAGCCCTTTTCTTGAAGATGTCTGAGTGTGATGACTCTTGATGCGCTGACTCCGGCTTCAGTCCACTCCTTGTGAAGCTCTCCAAAGTTCTTGAATCGGCAATCCTGACAATCTTCCCAAGGCTGTGGTCTTCCCTGTTGATTGTGCACCTTTTCCTACCACAGTTTTTCCTTCCAGTCAACTTTCTATAAATATATTTTGATACAGCACTCTGTGAACAGCCAGCCCTTTCAGCAATGACCTTCTGTGACTGACACTCCTTGTGGAGGGTGTTGATGATTGTCTTCTGGACAACTGTCAAGTCAGTAGTCCTTCCCATATTTGTGGTTGCATGTTCTGAACTAACCCAGGAGGTACCCAGTATTTATACTCATAATTAATAAAACTAATCAAGCTCATAATGGAATTTTCAAATTTTTTGAGATACTGATTTTTTTCTCTTGAAATATTTCTGTTTGTGTGCAATGAATATACAAAAGTTTACTCTTTTGAATTAAATTACAAAAAAATAAATAACTTTTCTTTTTTTAAGTAGTCTAGGATGAATTTTGTTTGAGCAAAATGGTATACAATGGGTGGCCAACAACATTACAAGGAGTCAAGCAATATCAAATGTCAGTATTCTCTTCTACCATCTTCTGAATTACTGAAAATTGTGAATTTAGTTTTGTTGGGTTTAGTATAATGCTACCTTCATACTCAAAAACATCTATAGAGGATGCATTACATATGTGTTACCTTATTCAAATTGAAATGAGTGACCATTTTAGAGGTTTCACACAAGCCTCTGTTCGGGCTAATTCAGGGTTTTTTATGATCAAAGTTATACAACTACAATTTAAGTAACTTTTGGGTGCAATAACATTGAATGTAAAGTCTGTGTTTTAGCAAAAAAACACATACTGAGTAGGAGTTACATGACATAGGCTAAATTGTTTACATCTCTGGTTCACCCCAAACAATGATAAAACCTTACAGTATTCTCACAAAATCATGTATTTCATAAGTATGTAATCATGTCAGTGCAATTTAGACAAGTCCAATGGATTCATAGACCCAGAAAACATAGGGTTAGACACCAAGAATACTTGACTAAGTCATATAATGAAGGAGTTAGGATATTTTAAGGGCTCCCTGCCCATCTTGGACACCATCTTGAAAATTACACCTTTCTAGTGGTCAAACTTTGGTTAACTTTTAGTATGTTATTAAGGACACCTAAAACTACAAAAAAACAGCAGAGATATCCATATATGCCGCCGCCTATTTATCAAAGTTAAGAATCTGCCACTCCCTTCTAAAATGACTCGTTTAAACACGTCCCTACATATCTACATCTCTATGTGGGAAGATTTGCAAAATGCCACCCAAATGTTCACGCAAAAGAAGGCGTAACTTTTAATCTCTCTGTTGCCGTCGGCGCCATTTCATGGAGAAGCTGTGTGTTTTATTTTTAAAGTGAAACTTCTTTGTTTGGTCTTTCAAAAGAGCAAGATATTCGCTTCGTCATGTTTAGAGTTGATCCGTGCTGGTCGCTGAGGAAATAGATTAACTTGGAACGGACACTTTAATCTTCTGTGGCAGAGTGATACAGCAAACACCTGCAAACACACACAGACATGCAAAGCATACAAAGTAATGCACGAAACCCCTTTTCTAGCCATGAACTCACTCTTTACTGACTAGAATTTAAACTGACCTAATTTACATTTCATTTAAATTAAAAATTGTACAATAAAGCATTAAAAAGTAAAAGAGTCATCAATAAACAAATTTCTATGGCTTGTAAGAGAATAATGTCTAATGACAGTAAACAGATTTACATGCTAAACAGTTAACAGATCTCAGTAGTGTTGTCACGGTACCAAAATTTCAGTATTCGGTACCGATACCAGTGAAAATCCACGGTTCTCGGTACCAATTTCGGTACCAAAGCAAAACACAAAAATATGCTAATTAAAAAAATTATAACTTTTTAGCACTAAAAATAAAACCAATGCCATTCTTTATACTTATTTACAATTGTGTTTAAAGTTTTTCTACAAGTTATATAATTATGAAAAACAGTAAACAAGTTTCACCCAAATTTTATTTGTCTTTTAATTTATGAACTTTAAACACATTTTATTTTTAGTAAATAAAGGGGATTTGCTATAAAAATTAAAACGTGGAAGAAATATTGTGATTTATTTCTTTAAAAAATAAAGTTTTATCATTTTTTTTCAACAGTAGTAGCAGTATCACATACATTTTACTAAATAATAGTAATGTTTCTAGTACAGTGCCTTTATGTAAAAATTAACTTTTAGGCCTAATGAATGCATATTTGTCATTTTAACTGAACTTAAGACTGGTGGTGATGCTTAAGATATTTTTGGTCATTGAGGGTTTCTGTAAAAAAAAAATAGAAATAGATCATATTAATTATTATTAAAAGATAATACTACTACTAATTCTACTATCATACTAATGTATATACAATGCACTATGAATTGATGAGCTGCTGGGTTCATGAATATTAATCACGTTGTCTGCGTTCGGTCAAACTCATTTGCTGAAATCAAAACAGGGACGGTACAAGATCAGCGCCAGTCAATGAAATTGCCATTTGCGCATTAGCTCCGCCCACTCCCGGAGAAAACGGTATGTGTTCTGCTTGTTCGAAAATGAATATGAATAATTCTAAATGAACTCCATTATTTTGACAGGAGAAGACAACAAAGAATAGTTAACATGTAGCGTGTCGATTCAGCGTGGACTCTTGCTCTCTCTCTTTGCATACGAGAAACAGCGCTATCAGTAAAGCGACGGTGAGTCGTGCGCCTTCACAAAGAGTTTGCAGAGCATCAAATGCAGGTGCGCTGTGCCTCCATTGAGATGAACTGAAAAGTTCAGATCGCTTGATGGAGAGAGAACTCTGAAGCTCAGATGCTGAAATGAATGCGAGCGTCATGCTTCAGTCTATGTAGTAAACAAACCCACACGTCTCTGCCATTCATTAATTCACATAGAGACGCGCAGAACACGGATTCATATTTCAACCAACTTTTGCGGCTTAACATTTACATATACTGGTCCATATGGAGATTGGATTTGATTAATTTATGCTAACTTTGACAAATTCCATGACTGTCCATATTAAAATGCGCCGAAATCACAGCGCTGAACCGGGTTTGAACGGGACCTCGGTACTACCGGTACTTAAAGAAACCTGGTACCGTCACATTTAAATTTTTTTAGTACCGACTTGGTACCGAAGTACCGGTTCTTTTGACAACACTATCTCAGAGAATATACTTTTCCTTGTATGTTTAACTTAGTTATAAGCACCTGGCAAATATTCCCACCAATGCAATAAAACACAAATGCATGCTAAATGTTTTAGTTATTTACTTTATCTTTCAAACCTTATTAAAGTTCTACATTGGTGAATGTAAAGGAGTTTTCCTCATTTTCCTTTAATAGAAGGTCGGACCAAAGTAGAGATCATACAGGTATATACAGTCACATCACCAAAATGATACAAACATACACAACATATTTAAAATTGCTGGAATGATTTTAGGAAAACAAATATTCTCATAATCACAAATCTGAATCTAATCATCTGAACTATAACATTACAGAAGTAAAAACATTTAAATTGTATTGGATGATGACAATGATGGCTATGTGGAAGAATTGATTACATATACTCAGTAAGAAATCAAAACCAGTTTCATGTCATGTTTTCTTAAGCAAAACAAAATACAAAATAAATGTTCTGGCTGCATGATCGCTTCATCTGTGAGACTGTGGCACATTCATTTGTTTACAATTATACAAATGAATGCTTCCTAAAGCAGTAGCTTTGTATGTTTCTTCCAAACATATTTTTTGTGAAAATTTATATTTAGAATTTTGTTAATTCTGTTCTCAAAAATGTAAATGCTCACACCATAATAATCTGATAACAGGGCACCTTTTAGTTAAAGTGATAATCAATCAAATCGCATCATTAGTGATTGTATTTGTGATTTTTCATCCATTTCAACTTTAATAATAAAAGCCTTTTCAAACCTTTTCTGGCATCAATGTTCCTTTGCGCTTGAATCCATAATTGCATTAAGCTACTCTAAAAAAGAATGAAAACAACACATTTTGACAGTTTAAAATTACAATTGACTGATTTTATTAACACAATGAAAAAATCATTGCTAAATCAAACTCATGTAAACTGTGACATTAATATCAGTCAATATCATCTTCAGTATTAAAAAATAAAAGAGGCAACACTTTCAGCTTCCTGATCAACATTCACGCATTTATAAAACATTTTCAGATCCATACTTTTAATACAACACCTAAAGGAGAGGTTCAGGAATATGAAGAGCTGGTAGCAATTCCAACAAATTATTTTGCAGACTGTTCTGAACAGTGGAAGAGACGCTGAGAGAACTGTGTGAGGTCCCAAGGTGCCTACTTTGAAAAGGACTGAGGCATAATTGTCCTTCGTACAATGTTTATTAATAATTGTCCTTCGTAAAATGTTTATTACGTTTAGCATCTTCTTTGATAAATGTTTCTATTTTTCATATTACAATGCTGGATACTTTCCAGACAGTCCTCCTGCCATCCATGGCATTTGATGTTTTGGCTTTCATCATTATACATGTTTTTCTTTATTCAGAAAAAAAAAAAAAAAAAGAAATTGGTTGATTTGACAAGGAATGACCTCCATACTAACTGATTTAGACAGAAGTTGTCAGAGTCTTTCAATTGTGTGTGTGTGTGTGTTTACACACACACATATATATATATATATATATATATATACATATATATATATATATATATATATATATAGTACAGACCAAAAGTTTGGAAACATTACTATTTTTGTATGTTTTTGAAAGAAGTTTCTTCTGTTCATCAAGCCTGTATTTATTTGATCAAAAATACAGAAAATGTAATATTGTGATATATTATTACAATTTAAAATAATTGTTTTTAAATTTATTATACTTTAAATTATAAATTATTCATGTGATACAAAGCTGAATTTTTAGGATCATTATCACATGATCCTTTAGAAATTATTCTAATATGATGATGATTCATTATCAAAGTTGCAAACATTTCTGCTACTTAATATTTTTTCAGAACATGTGATACTTTTTTAGGATACTGTGATGAATAAAAAGTAAAAAAAAAAAAAAAAAAGAAGCTATATTTTTAAAATATAAATTGTCACGTCCCCGGGCTGATCTGTCTCCTTCCATCACCTGCTCTGCATCATCACAATCACTCCTTCTCTATTTAGTCTCCTCATGTGTGCTGTCTGTTGTCAGATCATCGTGTTGATCTCGTTCATGTCTCAGCCTTGTCCTCACCTCTTGTTTAGCCTGCACAGAGATCGTGCCCGTTTTGTTTTCATCCTTTAGTTTTGTTTTTTTCCTCTTCCTCCTGCTTTCAGGCAGCGCTATTCTTCAGCCTTCCGGGCTCGCGATCACCGACCGCTGTAACTCTTCTTCTTCGCTGCGCTGCAGCGCGCCACCAGTTCCCCGCCTCCCTGTCAGTTTATCTGGGCATTGCATCAGTGGATTTCCAAGTGGAATTCGTCCAGGAGGCTCTTTTGGATCTGCTCCAGACTGACCTGTTCCTGGATTGTTTTTGTTTGTTAATTTTTATTTTTTTATTTTTTCTGTCCTTTGACATTAAAGCCCATCTAATAAACTGACCCTTTTTGAGCACCTGCAACTGAGTCCCAGTCTTGCTTTGACAGAACGATCTGACCACCATGGACTCAGCAGGTGCAGATCCCCTCAGATCAGCCGTCACCCAGCAGGGCATTCTCTTGGGCCAGCATGCCTCCCAGCTAACATCCACATCCCGGGAGGTTGAGTTCCTTAATGCCCAGTAAGTGCCCAGCTCCAGGAACTTCGAAGACAGACATCTGCCAGATCAGAGGTCCCCACTAGCATTTTCTCTACCTGTCATGAACCTGAGCCTCATGCCAACAACCCACCACAGTGTCTCAGTGCTCCCTAGTCTTCGCCCTCCAGCCCCGCCGGTATGCCCAGAAAGAGACTAAGGTGGCTTATGTTTTAACCCTCCTCACAGGCATGGCCCGTGACTGGGGAACTGGCCAACAGCTATCCTGGATTGAATATGCCCATAACTCCTTGCCAATGGCGGCCACAGGTATGTCTCCAATCCAGTGCTCCATTGGTTTTCAACCTCCTATGTTCCCCTCACAGGAGCCCGTTGCTGCTGTTCCGTCTGCCTTAGCCTTCGTCCGCAGGTTTCGCCGCACCTGGAGGAGGGCTGAGGAAACCTTGGCTCGGGTTTCCAGACGAACCAAAGCAGCGGCTGACCGTCACCGTATTCCTGCTCCCCGATACGTATGTTGTCAGAAAGTATGGCTATCAACCAAGGACCTTCCTCTCCAGGTGGCTTCTCGCAAGTTATCCCCCGGGTTCATGGGGCCATATCAGATCACCAAGGTATTGAGTCCGGTGGCGGTAAAGCTTAAGTTACCTCCCATACTTGGTCGGGTACACCCAGTCTTTCATGTTTCTCGGGTCAAGCCTGTGTTTCATTCAACCCATCTGCTACTACCCCTACCCCTCCCCCTCCCCGTCTAGTGGATGGTTCCCCAAGCCTTCACCGTCAGGATGTTGCTGGATGTCAGACGTCGAGGTCGGGGATTTCAGTATCTGGTGAACTGGGAGGGATATGGTCCGGATGAGAGGAGTTGGGTCCCGGCTCGGGATATTCTGGATCGGTCGCTGATCGAGGACTTCAACCAGCAGCGTGGTGGTTCCTTCCCTGGGGGCGCTCCTGGGGAGGGGAGTAATATCACGTCCCCGGGCTGATTTGTCTGTTTTTCCCTATAGTGTGTGTTGTTGTTTACACTTACCATGTGCTTCTGTGTCACCGTGGTGCCCGTCTCCGCCCTCTTGTTTCATTATTATCTTGTTATTGGTCACCATCACCTGCTCTGCATCATCACAATCACTCCTTCTCTATTTAGTCTCCTCATGTGTGCTGTCTGTTGTCAGATCGTCGTGTTGATCTCGTTCATGTCTCAGCCTTGTCCTCACCTCTTGTTTAGCCTGCAAAGAGATCTTGCCCGTTTTGTTTTCATCCTCTAGTTTTGTTTTTTCCCTCTTCTTCCTGCTTTCATTGCATCAGTAGATTTCCAAGTGGAATTCGTCCAGGAGGCTCTTTTGGATCTGCTCCAGACTGCCCTGTTCCTGGATTGTTTTTGTTTGTTAATTTTTATTTTTGTATTTTTTCTGTCCTTTGACATTAAAGCCCATCTAATAAACTGACCCTTTTTGAGCACCTGCAACTGAGTCCCAGTATCGCTTTAACAATAAATATTTTTTTTAATAACAATATGCACTACTGTTCATTAATTTGGGGTCATTAATTTGTTTTTTATTTTTTTTTAAATAAAATCAATACTTTTATTCAGCAAGGATGTGTTAAATTGATAAAAAGTGATAGTAAAGAAAATATATTATTAGAATAAATATTATTAGAATTTTTTATTTATTTTGAATAAATGCAGTTCTTTTTAACCTTTTATTCATCAAATATATTAGACAGAAGAACTGTTTCCAACACTCATAATAAATCAGAATATTAGAATGATTTCTAAATGTTCATGTGATAGACTGGATGTTACATGTGACACTAATGGCTGGTGTAATGATGCTGAAAATTCAGCTTTGCATCACAGGTATTAATTATTTTTTAAGTATATTCAAATAGAAAACTATTATTTTAAGTTGTAATAATATTTCACAATATTAATGTTTTTTCTGTATTTTTGATCAAATAAATGCAGGCTTGATGAGCAGAAGAAACTTCTTTCAAAAACATTAAAAATAGTAATGTTTTCCAAACTTTCGGTCTGTTCTGTATATATATATATACATATACATTTTAAACTGTAGAAAACAAAAGAGAAAATAATTGTGTATTAGTTGTTTATTGTGTGTCACCTCTCTTAATGTTTAAAGTCTCATATTCAGAGACTGGAGCAGAGAGCTGAAGAGAAGCATATGTGTCTACTGCCTCATTCTGAGCCTGAAAACAAAACACTCATCAACACCATCATTAACATCAACATGCTGACTTAATCTTATTAATGTAATTTAATTTTAATTTAATATATAATATAATAGATTTACCTTTAGCTTTGCAGACAATCTAGAATAAAGGATATTAGGTTACTAATGTGTATTCCTTTATAATATCTGTCTATAGAAATGCACCATTATCTGTAATTGACTTACTGTCTCATTTTGTAGAGTCCAAGTCCAACAGTCATAGCGTACAGAAGCAGAATGATCAGCAGGGGAATTGTAACTTGATGACATCCTAAAAAGACAATATGCACACAGAAAGAAAATATAAACATAACTCACTGTAGAAGGAGAGAAAAGAGCAGAATTAGTTCACCCCAAAACAAAAATTCTGCAAATCTATAAAGTTACTGAACATTTTGAGGAAGCTAATAATAATGCATCTGTATTGTACTTAAACAATTACCACAGTAACAATTACCTAAAATATTTGTTTACCTGTACGCTGCAGAGGAGTGAGAACCAGATCAAACAGTTTTTCATCAGTTCCTCGAGTGTTTCTGCTGACACACTGCAGAGTGGATGTGTGTGTGAGAGACTGATGAAGAGTGATGGAGCTCCTCAAGACTGTGCTGCTCAATCGCTCTTCACTGATGAACGTGTTTGAAGAGTTAGTGACAGGACGTCCAGACAGATGCCACTCCAGATCAGGAGAGGGATTCCCATCAGCCTCACAGAAACACACAGTTACATCAGTTCTGCTACAGCTGGAAGAAGTAGAGATCTGAGGAAAATCTAATAGAGAGAAAGATCGAGAATGGTCTGAGGAGCACACCTGGAAATGCTGAAAATTGTCTTTATTCCTTTATTACCCACACTGAAAAAAAATGTTTTCAGGGCATTTTAGAAGAAAAGATAAAAGACAGATAAAGGAAGGAATGACTATATGAGAGATAGCTAAAATTTCAGGCAGTTACAGTGTCATCAAAAAGTATTTAGAATTTTGGATATAATGTAAGCATTGAATGAATTTGAATTAGGTTACAAAATCAAACTGAAATGAAAGTAGTTTCCATTTTGCTTTATATTTTTTAAATGTGATAATATTCATGTCACGGCACCTCAGGGGAACTGTGAGCGAACGCCACCTCGGGGGAACTGAGAGTGAACGCTGCCGCCGCCTATTTATAATTTATAATTATATGTTCATAATTGCTTCTGGTGTATTTATAATATGCTTAAATATTTTAAAAAATATTGCTCCTGTTCATGCTCGCCTTCTCCTCAAGATTCGGTGGGTGATTCAGATTTCTCTTGGCACAGCGATTAGAAGACTTACAGGTTCCCCACTTGACATCTACGTCATCAAGTTCAGTTTGAGCAGTATGCCCGACCCCCAGGAAGTGCGTGCTTCTAATTGACTTCTTTTTCTCTGTTGAATCCAACGGGGTCGCTGTGTCCATTTCTTTTACTGTCTATAGAAGGGCCAGATAGCCCTTCAATAGAAGATTTTTCGGGACCACACTTCAAATGAAGGGGTATGAATTATCTCTGCAACATGGTTGCTACAGCGAACAAAAATACACATGAATGTAAGCTTTTTTGGCATAAATAAAGATTTTAACGAAAAGTAATAATTTGTTTTATGTTACATTCAATTGTGAGTTCATATTAACAGTTATGTTACTCAAAGAAATCTTTGCAAAAAATCGCTAATATTTGCTAGTGTCATATCATTACAGACTGCATGAAAGTGCCACAGCATATGTCTGATCAAGGCGATAACTTCCGTAGACATTGATGGGGGCTAATCCTCCCAATAATTAGAAATCGCTAAACCATTTTCTTAAAGGGGGGGTGAAATGCTCGTTTTCACTCAATATCCTGTTAATCTTGAGTACCTATAGAGTAGTACTGCATCCTTCATAACTCCAAAAAGTCTTTAGTTTTATTATATTCATAAGAGAAAGATAGTCTGTACCGATTTTTCCCGGAAAAACACGACCGGCTGAAGGGTGAAGTGTGGGCGGAGTTTAAGAAACACGAGCGCCAGTAGGCTTTTGCGTTGAGAGCATGTGGAAGCTGTGACATTACCGTGAGGGAAAAACCATCATCCAAAACAAACCATGGCTTACAGTCAGATTCAGCCGTTTATTTATGATCCAGAATCAGATCCCGAGGCTGAAACTGAACGAGAGCAGCAGCAGCAACGACTCGCTCCGAGCGGGACTCGAACCCGGGTCTCCGGTATGGGAGGGGACGCACTAACAAGGAGGCAGAGATATTTGAAGCAGTTTTACTCACCGCCAGCTGGTCCAACACACGATCGTGACCCTTTTTCGTTGGGATTGCATCATCCTTAAGAAATAAACAATACGCAAATCCGTCGTCAAACTGGGCCTTGTTTGTAAGACAAGCATCTTTGAAATCCAGGGAACAAACAAAAACACTTGCACAACTCCGTTGATGCTCTGTAAAATAAACTCCATCCACTGGTCCCTTAATGCTGTTTTTTTGGTAATCTGTGCAGGGTTGTCTTGCCCTGGCAACCAAAAACACACTTCTTTTGTGACTTTTCGCAATGCTTTCGCTCTAATCAGTGAATCGCTCTGATCAGTGAAATGTCTGTGCTCAGCCTCTCAGTGCTCTGCTATACGGGAGCGCGCGCTCTTCCGGCAGAACTGCCCTTAGGACAGCACTGGAAAATATAGTGTAGCGATTCAGTATTTAAATGGTATTTAATAAAAGTTGCGGGGCAGGGTTGACAAGTTTATTTTCTCCTGGGGAAGTGGAAGAGGTATAAAATAGAATTGGGATTGGGCCTAAATTTAAAGTAATTTTGACACAATATATATCAATTTAAAGCTTTCAGACTTTAGTTTTCCTTTTGAGGGAAAATAAATGAGAGAGCAATACATAAATTGTATTAGATTCTCCATATGTGATGTGATGCCAAACTTACCGGTTCTATACACATTTTTGTGTGTGAAACAAATGAGACCTTATAATAAATTGTTATTAAAACCTTTAATGATTTATAAGCACTCAAGATTTTTATTTCATCACTGTCTCTGTCATCTTGACACTGGTTAGGATTCATAGTAACTGGTGCAAAAAGCACTGTCATAAAAGGTGTGAAGAATATATATTCAAACTATCGTGTTGATCAGCGCCATCTACTGTGTAGATTCACAAAATATGTGAGTCCACATAAACTTCTCTGACAATCTAAACCTACAATCAGAATTCAGGACTGAAACAATCCATTTTATATTTTTTACAAAGGTGCTAATGAAGCTGGAAGGAATCGCTAAAACTGACATGTTTTGGGGTCATCTGAGAAAAGGATAAATAATTGATTTAGGAATAAATAACCAAAGACATAAGATACACAGACGGTGCACTACTATGAATGGGAGAAACTAGAATGCGCAATATGGTGAAATAATCCCACCTTCTACATGAAAGAGCCAATGACTGAGAAAGGCATCGTGTTACTACAGGTGCCATTAAAGATCCAGTTGATACAGAAACAATTAGCATTCTGACATGTGCATTAGCTGGTCTTGCCTGAAAAATAAGCTTTTTAAAAGGGGAGGTCTAATGCTATTTCATGCATTCTGACTTATTTACACTGCTGGATTCTCATCATGTCCATAGTTTCAATAAATGAGTTGGACGTACTACGTGTGCCAAATAATCTCCTTCAGGGCTCGTATAAGTTACATAAAGTTTATTAGTATGGCCCTGTAGGGTAAATTTCTTGTATGAATGTAGGTTTACGAATGAAGCATGTGGATGCGGCACAGGACTTGCTCAAGAAGGATTTATCATTTTGTTTTTAGACAACAGAGTCAACAATGTCAACAAAGAAGTTGAATGTGAGGGAAAGATAACCTTCTTCAGCATTTCAAAGATGCCCACTGAATGAAATGGCTTCCATCAAAGTACCTTTGGAACACTGTTTAAATAAGGGATCTGGGAAGGGATCTAAGTTTCAGTTACTAAGTTTGCATTAGGTAACAAAATATCAAAACACGTGGCATTCATTTTAAAGCAGATAATTGATATTCAGGTGTCCAAATGGTGTCCAAATGTGTTCCATCATGTTATGGGACCATTCAACAGTATATATTCTTCCACTCTGGTTTTGATTTGATTTGAAGAATTTATTTCACACACTTCATCATTTTAAAGACAAAATTAACAATAGTTACAGAAAGGTTAATGTGTGTAAAAAGGGAAAACCCCAAAGAAGCTATTGAAAGCTTTTAGGAGGGGGCCCAATACAAGAACAAAAGCTCAATCCATAAACACAAATGAATATAAATACAACAAGACAAACAATACAGCAAACAGACGATCCCAGCACAAATATAACACTTTCAAAATGATCAAAAAGTATTTGTTAAAAGCAGTTTTTCCTTAAGATTTTTCTTGAAAACGGAGACAGAATGCAACAATTTAAGGTTTTCCTCAAGCTCGTTCCAAATCTGCGGACCTCTACAGACTACACTCAGGCTCGTATACATTTCAATCGTCTTATTTTACCAGTAATTTAATGTTTTTCCCTTGTGTGATATGTATGCTGGGGTCGGCTGATTGGAACAAGTTCACACAACCTATAATTTAAGGACAACCTGGAATATCATACAGGCATTATGAAAAGTATTATATTCGGTAAGTCTTAATAGACCAAGGCGATGAAACAATGGACGCGAAGGGGTATTTGGCTCAGACCACGTTAATACCCGTATACTTTTTTTTCTGTAAAGACTGTATTTTTTTCAGGTAGCTAGTAAAAGTGTTACACCATATGACATTGCAATAATTTATATGGGACTCAAAAAAGGTCTTATATAAGATGACAAGTGCTGACTGTGGGAGAAAATTTCTTATTTTGAAAAATAATCCAACGTATTTTGATAATTTTTTTATTAACTGATCAATATGACATTTAAATTGCAGACATTCATCAATAAAAAAATCAGAGAAATTTAGTGGTGTTTACTGTTTCGATAATTTGTTCATTTATTTTAAGACAGAAATGCTTATTTGCCAATTGATTTTGTTTGGAATTAAATACGATGTAGTTTGTCTTGTTTATTTTAAGAGTTCTCTTAAAGAGTTCTCCCAAAAACCCACTGACTTTCATTGTATGGGTAAAATGTAAATATCTTCTTTAGCGTTCTACAGAAGAAAGGAATTTATGCAGGTTTACAACAACATACTGTAAGGCTGACTAAATCATAACAGAATATTTGTTGTTTTGAACACTGAATATCTTTATTTTATTATACTTTATTTATTATTCTCTTTACACTGGTTAAGGAAGTGTCACAGTGACTGCTGTAAAAAGCACTGTCATGAAAAATGTGTGAGGAATATTTATTCAAACTATTGAGCTGATGCATCAGCTGCCATTTACTGTAAGTGTGAATTTGCAAGACATAACTGAGACTAACTTGCTCTGAATATCTAAAAAGACAATTAGCATCCAGGATTGCAAAGATCCATTTTATAGTTGACTTTTAGGTGCTAATGACTATGATGTGACATCATATATATATTTAGATTGTTACTTTTTGTTTCCTTTCCTTTTATTGAAATAGTATTTTTATTTTATTCAGATTTATATAATTAAATATTAAAGAGAGATTACGGAAAATAATGACATGTATTTCATAAAATGGACACTGGGTGGCAGTAAACATGAGCAGCGTCACACAGGGTCATTTAGCGATGCGCAGAGCCAGATGAGCTCAATTTCCGGGTGAATGGAGAATGAGCAACCGTTGTTCTGCTTCACTGATTTCTCTGTAATATTTCCAGGTTAGTTACACACCTTGTATGAGACTACAGAGGTTTATAAGCTAATAGGAATCCCCGGTGATGTGTGCTCTGTAAGCTAAAAGTATGTCAAATGTGTAAACAGTTAAGCTTGACAGTACGCAGGTGAGAAAATCGCGGCCGACATCCGCAGATTGTTTATTTTATTTGTACCTTACGGCTCCGGGGCATTTGTGAGTTATTTCAGTGTGTGTGGAAAACAGCTATGTGTGTAGTACAATGTTAAGGGGTAAAAAGTTCATGTGAATGTACAGCGTAAGACCAGTTACGGCTGCGGCCTGGTTTAAGGGCACATGCATGTTAATATTACAATGATACAGATTTAGTTCATAGAACTGAGTGCCAAGTTATGAGGGCAGATATGTTTATTATTGAAGTCTGTGTTCTTATAGTGTAAATGTAATACATCTTAACTGCAAATGAGAATTATTCTGTTGTATAAAGTGAACACTTATAAAATGTTCCGTTATTACAAAAATACTCTTTTGATAAGAGGACAAAGATGACAGGTGTTTAAAGGAAAAAGTGCAGACATTATTAATGGTATACCAAACATGGGATTTAAAGGGAAAATGTTTGTTTTTGGTTTCATACAAACTTTAAGTTAATGTTTGGAAAAATATGTGAGGATACATTTATGTGAAAACAGACCTTTGAAGATTCCATGACTTAATGTAATCCAAATGTGCTTCAATGCAAAGCAGACAAAAATAACAGAAAATAATTCATGATTGCAGATACAAAGTTAAAATGAAGTTGAAAAGAAACATAATCCGAGTGAATGGAGAATAAGCAACTGTTGTCCTGCGTCACTAATTTCTCTGTAATATTTCAAATATCCAGAGCACTATATATATATATATATATATATATATATATATATATATATATATATATATATATATATATATATATATATATTAGTGGTGGGCCATTAACGCGAGACTCTTATCGGGCGATAAAAAAAAATATCGCCGTTAATCTATTCTCAAAGTTGGGTTGGGATCTGGGTCTATACTAAGCAAGCTATGATGACTTTCACCTTGATATTTTATGTAACCGACTGGTTGAGGCCAGCATAATGGAATGTGACACCGAACCGAGCTTTCTTCTGCGAAGTTCTCCTCAAAGTCCCTCCTGCACCAGAATGAACAAATACAAATCGCAGTTTGAAACAAACAACAAGATGCGAAAGAGCCCAATTCAGCACCGCGGTGTTCAGGGCTCACGCAGAGAAAGGCGTCTCGAGACGCTAAAAATAAGCATTTTCAAGTGTTTTGATCAAAACACTTGAACATCGAATTTGCTTATTTTTGCTCTAGTGCTGACAAATACATACGAAATATGACAAAATATCCACCTCGGAAATTATGCTCGAAAAAACTGTCAGTTATTTCTTGAGTGAAAGTAAACAGTTGAGGAAAAATGGGATGTGTATTATATTGGATAAGTTTATCTTCTCTTAAAGGGACCGCGTCTAATTTAGCTACTGGCTGCTGTAATGTTAATCCAAGAAAATGAAAATGAAAATCACTCACTGCTCTTGACTACTTTGTAGTTTTAACAGTCAAACCAAAAATTATTCAGACACCAGATATCATTTTTGATATATATAGCAAAACTGTAATAATGTTGAAGGTGTCTGAATAAATGTAGGTTTCATTGTATATTTCATTTTTACATTGAAGACTATCCAGTGCTTTTTTACATGTAATTATTTAGTTTCTGTACCTTGACACCTAAATGGACTACATTTATATAGCGCTTTCAACAGACCCCATGGCCATCCAAAGCGCTTTACAAGTTGCCTCACATTCACCCATTCACTCACAAATTCATACACCGACGGCGATGCCAGCCATGCAAGGCGCTATCTAGCTCGTCGGGAGCAGCTGGGGTTAGGTGTCTTGCTCAAGGACACCTCGACACTTGGTCAGGTGGAGCCGGGGATTGAACCACCAACCTTCCGGTTTGTAGACAACCTACATGAACCACTGAGCCACTGCCGCCCCTACAAACTTGAAAAAACCTTAAACATTGTGTAAATAGCACAAATAAATAAAAATAAACGAACATACAAATTAGACAATTTCAAACATGGCCCACTGGTACAACCTTCACCGGGTCCCCGCTTGTGCAATGTGGAATTATTTTACAGCTTTTTCAAGCAGTTTCTGATGCATTTTGGAAACAGGAGATGTACATTTCTAATGCACCACCTAGCTTGATAAACCCCTTCTCAAAGACTTACTGTTTGTCAATTTTATTTGGGTAACACACATATTCTGAATGCCGTCGGCAGAATTCGAATGAGCCATTTTAATCTAGATTAATCTAGATTAATTTCAAGATCACAGTGAGATTAATCTAGATTAAAAAAATTAATCTATGCCCACCTCTTATATATAATATGTCATAATGGATACTCAATACATGTATCAGGATTAGGCGAGCAGCTCCGTTTCATCTCAGAGACACGTTCTGTCTTTGCACTTGCCAAATTCCGCTGTGTAAATAGCAAATCCGTCATGGCATGAGCGCAACTGGCTCTTAAAGGGAATAGAAGATGAGACTCTGATTGGTTAATTGCATGTTACGCCCAAAAATAACCCATTACTAGGCGCACTGACTGTTTTTCTGTCGTTAAAATAGCAAAAGTGGATTTGGACACACTCTGAGTGGACCTGCGTCATGCCCTTTACACTTTGCATTGAGAGCATTAAAATAGGGCCCTAAATATGGGGATCGAATTGACCCACAAACATCACAAATGTATTAGAAATTGTACATCAAAACATAGCAGTGTGTTGAAAAGTATGACCCTAAATGTGAAAAAAGCACAAAATTTCAAGAAAAAAATATATGGATATAAAAAATTCTGACAACTCAAAAATCCACTGTGTAAATAACACTGAGATAAATGTAATGTGGTAAGGTTAAGTGGTTAACAACAATCTAGAGGCTTTTTAAAATTATAATTTAGGCTTTAGTAAAGTTATAGTAGCTATTCTTGCACTATTACACAATAACAGTGTAATAGCCTTTCATTTTATAACTGACTTCTAGGTGCTAATGAATGTGAGGAGGTAAATCGGCTGTTATGTATTACTCACACTGAATGTCCAGCATCACTGATGAGTTTTGGCTGCCATGTTGGTTCTGAGCTGTACAGTGGTACCAGCCTCTGTGTGTCGGGTCGGTCCTATTGAAGGTAAGAGTGTCTCCAGTCTGCAGCTGCTTCAACTGTCCTTCACTCTCTCTGGACCAGGTGTAGTTCACTGCTGGATTTGCATCACTGCTGCAGATCAGAGTCACTGAACTGTCCTCCAACACAGAGCTGGAGGGAGTCACAGACAGTTCTGTGTTTTTGGGTGAATCTGAAGAGAAAAGAAATAGGGCCTCACAATAAAAATCAAGACAATACGATTCACAAGTCACAACTAAAAAGCATGACTTACACTGAACTTGTAGTGCGATGCTGTCCTGTTCTGTTTTGTACTTGTCCTGTAGCTGATAGGTTATAGTGCAGGTGAAAGTGACTCCGTGCTCACGGTGAGTAGCAGTGAAGTTCAGATCAGAGATGAGCTCCTGTAGTCTGCTGCTCTCACTGAGGGGGATTCTGGGAGTGGAGCTCCATGTGAGAGTTGGTGGAGGAGAGGAGCAGAGAGTCTCAGCAGAGCAGCGCAGACTCACAGAGCTCCCCTCCAACACCTCCAACACCTCCTCCTGACCCTGCACCTCCCTCTGCTCCACATACAGCTGCACTCTGGGTTTGGGAGGAGACTCTGAAATAGAGAAAGTAAAATGATAATCATGGCAACTTTTCAAACCCACATTTAACACATTTGTTTAGAAATAAAAGGCTCAAATCACTCACCAATGACTTTTATAGTGGAGAAGGGTTGTTTGTAGGTGTATTTCAGATCTCCACTCTTAATCCTGAAGTAATATTTACCATTGTGCTTTGAGCTAACATTATAAAAGACAGTGGTGCAGTCCTTCTCATGTAGTTTTCCAGTTATATTCCCAGTAAAGTGATTAGGTTTGGGATCTCTGGAGTTAAACACTTGATGTGTACTCTCATTAGTTCCATCTTTGAACCACACTCCTGTAGCATCATTCTCATTTAGGTGTTGGTCAAATTCTGTTTTAAAGTCAAAAGTGCACTTTATGATCACACAGGATCCACTGAGAGCTTCAGTCTTCTCTGGCAGAGTGATGCTAAAATATCTACAGCAAATACCTACAAGACACATAATACAAACAAGTAAGAAATAATTCACAAATGACCATAAATACCAAGAAAAGAGGTTTGTAATTTTTTTATCAGTCTATAAATCAAAATATGCTTTAACCTTTCAAAAGAAAGCAGAGTAGAATTATTTTCTCTGTTCTCCAGACGTCCATCATTTCGTTCATTGAGAAACATCAACCTATAGGTGAAAAACAAATAAAGAAAGAAACTGAGTAATCCTCTGAGAGATCCTCTGTGATTCTTATTTTAGACCCTTGAAACTTGGTCCATTATACTTTAATATTACAGTATTACATATACAGTACAAAATGTATCAGATTAATTTTAACCACAAAAAGTTCAAAATATTATATGCATGACATTTTCATTAGTTGTTTTATCAAATTGTTCATATAATATGTCCTTTATAACAAAAATTAAACATGAATATGACAGTATCTGTTCATACTGTCTCAGATTCCAGGACTTAATCAGGGTGTCTACAGATATGAACAAGTTAGATTTAAGACTTTTAAATTATCTTTAAACGCATCGTTTTGTTATGAGTTATTAAAACATTTCAAACAAATATTAATTATAAATGTTAATTAAAAACTCTAAAATTGTTTTGCCTTTTCAAATCAAGTAGACTCGTGTGGTTTATGCATGCAGTCTATGGGTTTATGTTTTATGCTTCAGAAATATGATGTTATTTCCAGTAAGGGAGCATAGTGAGTGGCGATGCCATAGACATATAAAAACTGTTCCTCTTGGTTTAACAAATCATTCCCAGTGATTAATAAAACGTACCCATGAATTTCCAATCCATGCTCTCAGATTTTGTAAACTATACCTTCGTTTTTTGAATCCATACCCACAAATTCATAGTCTGTGTGCACGCTTTCGCAGTCCGTTCCCTCAGATTTGTAAACAGTACTCACAGATTCATGCAGCAAGCTCATATGTAGCCTACATGTTAAAATACTGTTTTATTAAATATTATTTTATTGAAGACAACAAAGTGTCTTAAGAGAGTCTCTATCAATTGTAGTACGAGGCATTTTTCAGTAAACTTGCATTAACTCATTTTAAACTAACTAGGAGGCTGGTCAGCTAACTGTATACATTTATAGCAGTAACTACAGATAGGAAATCTGTCTGTCCAATGACTTCAAACAGTCACTAGGTCTTTCAGACTGGAGAATGTTTTGCTGAAATGGGACCGAAAATATTTAAGACCCATCGAACCTGAATTTAAGACATTTAGGACTTTTTAAGGCTTTTTATCAAGAAAACTTTAAGAACCCGTGGCCACCCTGTTAATGTGGGGACAAATTTCAAGTGAGAACAAAGTTACATGATACATTGATGCAGTTTTCAGCCATTCTTTGTCATTTTATTTGGTGAGCCACATATCTTGAAACTTGCATTTTCCAGGCATCACATTTACAGTGTGTGTGTGTGTGTGTGTGTGTGTGTGTGTGTGTGTGTGTGTGTGTGTGTGTGAAACGTTGAGGTACCATTTTAGTAGATTTGTGCGTGTGTGAATGTCATGGTAACGCGTAAATGCATGTAAAATGCGTAGGCTACGAAAGTGTTGGCGATGTATAAATATAAAGAGTTTATTTGACAGAGCTAATTTGTAAAAGAAAATGAATCTGACCTTCGTGAAGTGCAAGAATCTCCGGTTTAGATCCTAAGTTTCCAGCTGTAAGATCTGCTGCTGATTAGAGACGGACTGAAGCTCTGCTGCAGGAACAGAATCTGAAGTACAGTCTACTGTCAGATAACAGATCTATTATAACTTCCCTTTTTCATCAGTTCACACCAGTACTTCATTTATCAGCAAGAACATGCATTCTGTGCACAGACAGAGCACAGAGCACTGGTTAACTGAACAACCTGACTTTTTAATTATTTATCTGGCTTTAAATTTAATAAAGATAAACATGTTTATAGTCTTTATTATTTTGTCACAATATAGGATCTTTAAACCACAACCTCCTAGAACCATAAATACATTCTTTACAGACTAGAATAACAACTGAACTAATTTATATTTCCTTTAAGACAAAAATTATATAAATAAAGCATTATAATGAAAAGAGTAAAATCAATAAAAATAAATGTATACAGCTTGTAATAAAATATTACTCAGGTACTGTCTAATGACATTTGATCTAATGATCAAACCAATCTAATGATCAGATTTGCATGCAACCTATTGTTTAAAAGTGAAAAGCCATTAAATCGCATTGCATGGTAATTGTATTTGATTGATTATTTTTTAGCCATTTGGACTACAATAATCTAATCATGTCTTTAACCACTCATTATTCCAGTTGATCTGATGCTTCCACAGCATGACTCATTGTTCCTTCTTTTGTGCTTTTTTGTAATTTTTCCTCTGTAAAACATGAAATCACAAAACTGGTGTCTTAAGCTATTCTAAGAAATGTAAGCTAAATTTCTCTAGAGTTTAACTTACAATTTATCTGGTTTATTGACACTGTGAAAAATTTAAATGTAGGCTAAACTGTGACCACAGCTTTTGAAAGAAGTCAGTCTCCATCATCTTCAGTATTAAAAATAAATGTGACAGCTCCATCAGCTTCCTGCTCAGCGTTCACAGATCCACCCTATTAATAAAGACTTATTTTTTTCTCATGACTTAAAGCATCTGCACAAAATGAATTGACATACAGACCATTTCATCATTCACAGCACTCAAAATTCATGCATTACTATGTAATTGAAAAGAACATAACACAGAATAGGTTCCCGTACAGTTCAACCCAATCCTTATTAACTACTACACCTTACTAATATCATCAGCTCATTAGAAGAGAACTACATGAACTCAACTGAGTGTCTCAGATAATAGAGACATCCAAAATGTGCAGTGCTGGGGGTCCCCAGAGTTAGGACCGAAACCCACTTATGTCCAGTATGTCATTGGGGATGCAGCTTTAGTTTGTCTTTGTTCTCTTTGCCAACATATTGTGAAACACACGTGCCCTGCTCCCTCCAGAGTTCCCATTTGAATGGCTTTGCCATTGTGGAGTGAGTAGCTCATACAGTAGTGTTACTCACTTTCGACTGGAATTCACACTCTCCACTTGTTGACATACAATTACCCCATCCCAACAGAAACAATTATGTGTGACAACAATAATTACTCATTACTACCCTCTTCTGGTGATTTACAGACAGAATTCACATGGCATAGCAGATTTGAAATAGTGGTTTGGTAAGATGAGAAATTCAGTATATTATATTATTTGTTCCTGCATCTTTGTTAACAGAAAGAGGAAGAATGAAAAAAAAAGAAACTTGTTAACTATTTCACTTCCTCAGTAGTAGAGCATTCACAACCAAGAGATGAGTAAAACAAGACACAGAGTATTCTATATCAATGTACTTCATAGGCTATTTGAATTAAATCTGAAATGTAGTGTCCGGACCAATCAGACACAGCACTTTAAATTAGATTTAACATATCAATTATTCAATTGATCAACAAATGATCACAGATCTCCTCAGCCAACAAACATATGCCAGGATGTCTGCGAATGAGAGTCCAGACCCCTGGTTACCATGGCAACCACAACACCTCAGCAAGACTTTTGCGACCTGAAAGTATGTGGAGAGCATCTTCCTCCTGCTGAGCTCTCTCTGAAACATACTGCTATGAAAATGGTCTCTTCTCTAATTAATTCAGAAAAAACCTTGAATGTACACACATATACTTCAGGTGATTGTGTATGTTTTTAATGTTCTCGTATATAGTTTTTTTGTCTTGTATCATGTTTTATAGATGCTTATGATGGATCAATACTTAATATAACCTCATCTATATGATGTTTGGTATCTATGAGTTCATATTTTCATGATCTAACTGAGAGTGTAAATTATATATTGATGCCTATGCAACACATTAGAAAAACCTTAAAGATCGCTCCAATCTAATTTCATATGCAAGACACCAGACTAGTAACAAAGAGTTGTAAAACTTCCCTCCAAAAGGTACCATTCCTCATTGGCTCACTCAAATCTTGAGGGTGTGACATCATCCCCCTATATAGATCACTGATCACAGATCAGGCGCTTCCTTTAGATTCAGGAATTCCAGGAGAAGACGTGAGCTAAGAGCCTTAAAAACCTTGTTAAGCTTGTGCCAGGCTTCAGCCTTGACTATTCATTCATCAAGAACGTCTGATTCAAACTGGTCTCATCAGTTCACATCAGCAGAGACCAACAGGAGCCCCAAAGAACAGGTGAGACGTGCAAGTATCAAACGTGCAAGTATCATGCACACTGTATGCGTTTGTATGTGTGTATGTTAGACTAGTTTAAGTGTTTATGTAGTTAATAAAGTCTTACTTGTATCTCACTTGAGGTTGTTCATTGTTTGCTCATGACTGAAGTCCTCAATCATGCAGATTTTAGCTAAATGCTTTTGAGAAGTATTGAACAGTAAGGCAGTTATTTTCCTTAAACAGGAAAGTAACATTCATAGAACTGACAGACATTTCACACTGAGAGGTCATGTAAATACAGTGGATCTAAATATTTATAATAATCATAACTAGTTATGATTGAAGATTCATATTTCCCCTTTGAGCTTATTCGCTACATCAGTTATGCTCAACCTCAGAAAATGTGAGCTGGCACCTAAAATTCAGTACTGACAATAATGTGAACTCAAGAGTAAAAAAAACATAGTTTTGATGTTGTTTGTTGTGATTCTGAGATAGACGGTTTATGTGCTTTTTTTTCTTCATGTTTTATGGGGAAATGTTTTCAGGACATAAAAAATGCATGTTTTGTTGCATTTAAAAAAAACAGAAAACTGCATGAATGTTACTTTATGTATGTGCTTTTTTCTTCGAAAATTAGTACATTGAACCTAAATACAAGATGTAATATCTGCAAATTACCTGATATTACAAAACATTTTTAGCCCGCAGCTTTTTTTATGCCACCCGATTTTTTTTAAATCCTTAAAGTGTCTATTTTCATAATCTGCCAGGTACCAAGCTGAAATAAAGTCCCAAGGGGTTCTTTTTTAACCCTTTGCTGAACCTGAAAAATCTAAAAATGATATAGAAAGTGGCATAACATTAGAAGTTAACAACATACAGAGACAAATGAACACATTTTCCCATACAATTCTGGCCCCAGGAATTTAATGGAATGGTTATTTTTGACATTTGACAACATATTGACCTTATTTCTGGACAAAAATAGCAAAAAATGGCCAAAGATGTCTAGAGTCCAAACTATTTTTTCGTTTTCTAAAGCGCAAAGGGTGATTTTTTTTTTCACAACCTTTTATTTCTTTATCATTCAAGTGTCTATTATAAGATTCAATTGGATACCAAGCTGAAATAATGTCCAAGATGCTTTATTTTTAACCCTTTGCTCCAAACCCGAAAAATCTAAATATGATTTAAAGTGGCATAAATTTTGATATAAACAACTCAAAGAGACAAATGGACACATTTTTCAATACAATTCTGACCCCAGAAATAGTTATTTGTCATGTTTTATAACATCTTGACCATCTGTGGTCAGAAAGAGCAAAAAAGTTCATTTGACAGAGTTTTTATTATACTTAGCAGCCTGAAATAGGATTTATTTTAACCTTTTACTTCACCTATACTGAACCTGAAGATATTTAAAATAGTTTTACTTTTGAATTAAACAAAACAAAGCAAATTAACTTAAATTTAAATAAATAAATAACTACAGAAAAAATCCAAAAAGGTCCAAAAAGTTGACTGAGCATAAAATGCAAGTTTTTTAATTTTGAAGCTTTGCAGTTGGCACTTGGTGGTCGTCGGTTCGTACCTGCAGATCACCATCTCCCACTGCTCTCTCTTTTGGAAAAATTTCAGTAAGTATTTGAAACTATAATTAATATATACCTTTTGTAGTCATAACTTAAAGTGATTTTTCAACAGTTTTTACTGTGATCACAGGCTTTCGGAAATCGAATCTGTATTCTTGACTAGCAGTGTTGGTAGCTTAGTTGGTAGCAATTAGCTAAATTTTATTTTATTTTTTATTTTATTTTTTTCAGGCTCAATACTTCATACATACTTACCAAGGGGAAAATTAAACATTGTAACACAGCTGAAGTGCCTCCAAAGAGGATCCGTTCCCTAACATGTATTTTACATGTCTCAACTCTTTCTGAGTATGGTAATTTTACCACACTCAACACATGCAGTATATACACAGTATATGAGATATGAGACTCTGTAAAGACCTCAGTTCACCGTACCACATGAGGGATATTTGTGAACAGATTCCATTGAAATTAGAGGACTTGTCTCTGGATACAATTGGCTATCACCAATACTGCTATAAAAGCTTTAAAGGGAAAATTTACTCACCTAAAGGATTATTAGGAACACCATACTAACACTGTGTTTGACCCCCTTTCGCCTTCAGAACTGCCTTAATTATACATGGCATTGATTCAACAAGGTGCTGAAAGCATTCTTTAGAGATGTTGGCCCATATTGATAGGATAGCATCTTGCAGTTGATGGAGATTTGTGGGATGCACTTCCAGGGCACGAAGCTCCCGTTCCACCACATCCCAAAGATGCTCTGTTCGAGCTTTGTGACATGGTGCATTATCCTGCTGGAAGTAGCCATCAGAGGATGGGTACATGGTGGTCATAAAGGGATGGACATCATCCCATTAGTTCACTCTAAAAATAAATTTTGGTATGTTTTCGCTTACCTCAAGGACATCCAAGATGTAGGTGTCTTGGTTTCCATAGTATTTCCCATTTTGATATTTTTAGGTCAAACCGTTCTTGTCTGTGACTGACATAATGGAGGTCTATGGTCACCACCTCAAAGAGCATGCACAGAGAAGTCCAAATTATTGTGTAAGAAAAGTAACAGTATTTATATAGTTTTTACCTCTTGTACACAACCACATCCAACTGATCTGTGTGCGCGAGTGCTTCCTGATGTGACGTGCGTGCTCTGGCTTAGTCTGCGCAAGCGTGGAAAGCGCCGGAAGTGATATCTCAGGCGTGTACATCACTCATTGTTTACACTTACTCCCTATGGTTTACACAGAGATTTCGGAAGTGTTACCCTTCACTGTGAAGATCTAAACATATTTAGACGTACAGGAAATTGCAATGGAAGACGATTTCAATATATCCATAGACAACGTTTAATTTTTTTCACAACCATATTTATTTGAACCAGAATACACAGACCAAGTACTCAGGAGCGATCCGCTGCAGCAACACGTCTTCAAGCCTCAGAGAGACAGAGATCTCTTCAAAATTGGTGGTGTTTTAGTAGCAAGTGTTGTGAGATGCCAACAGAAGTGGAGAGCATATGTTGTCATGAATGGAACAACTAGAAGACGAAAACGAGGACATTGACAGTATCGCATCACACACCTGCCTGACTGAAGATCCTGAGTTTTCTCCGCTGTTGAGACGCAGCGTTTTGCACGTTGTGTTTAGTATGCCACGTATAAACTGGAGGCGACATCCAATGCCAGAGGGACCCAATGGCACGCTGTCAAAAGAGAGAGTAATGTGTTGTATTTTTATTATAATCGCAACGATTATAGGGTGCCTTATAAACAAATTAATTAATTACAATTACTGCATTATATTTCAGACATTGCAAATTGGTGGTGTATCATGTGGTAAACAGTAAACAATGAGTGATGTTCACGCGCGAGAGATCCCTTCCGGCGCTTTCCGGACTTGCGCAGACTAAGCCAGAGTGCGCACACACCCGCACGTCACATCAGGAAGCACTCGTGCACTCAGATAAGTTTGACGTGGTTGTGTACAAGAGGTAAAAATTATATAAATACTGTTCCTTTTCTTACACAAACCGCTCGTTCCGTGTCTTAGGTCATCAATGTGTACTTACGATGGGGAATTGTTTAATTTGGACTGTGCCTGCTTTTTAAGGTGGTGACTATAGACCTCCATTATGTGAGTCACAGACAAGAACGGTTGGACCTAAAAATAAGAAAATGGGAAATACCGCGGAAACAAAGAAACCTCCATCTTGGATGTCCTTGAGGTAAGCGAAAACATACCAAAATTTATTTTGAGAGTGAACTATCCCTTTAATGCACTTATGTTGTTGCACCATGGAAAATGTGAGTTCATGAGAGATGTCTTTATCTCCCTGTAACCGTCTTGCCAATTTCTCACTGCAGTATTCAGGATTAGGAAAACCTATGTCTTCATGTACAAGTTGCACATGGATCTTAGCTGGATAACCTCTTTGCATTCAATCACATTCCTAAGAATGTAATCCTTTACCAAACAGTATGACTTGTTATATGCTACTATCTTCTGGGCCTGCAGGCTGTCAGTGCTGCCTTTTCTACTCTCTCCCTTCCACGGTCATGGGTTTGGTACTCTGTGTTGAAGTTGTTTCTGCATGATGGATGATACTTTGCTTCCATTACAAAAAAGTCCTTGCCCTGCACCTTGCGATAAAGAGCCTCTTTCTTTCATTCCTGTGCCCTAGTTTCAATAACTTTCCAGGCTGGTTCCTTGTGTTTCCAACTCTGAAACTTTGTAAGCTCTTCAGTCTTGCCCTTGAACTTGGATTTTGCTTGGTCACAGAAAATGTACTGATTGGGAAACAAGAAGGAACACCTTCTTGGAGCTCCTTCAGATTGAACTGACCGTGATTTGACATGGCGCAGAGAGTCCCTTTTTAATGATAATGATTCACCAGATGTAGAAGCCTTTGACACTTGTAAACAATCTATTTTCCCTGTAAATCTTTTATAGCAATATTGGTGATTATATCCAATTATATCCAAAGTCAAGTCCTCTAATTTCAATGGAATCTGTTCACAAATATCCCTCATGTGGTATGGTGAACTGACGTCTTTATAGAGTTTCATATCTCATATCCCCCACCCAACTAAGCTACCAACACTTCGATTTCCGAAAGCCTGTGATTATAGTAAAAACTGTTGAAAAATCACTGTAAGTTATGACCACAAAAGGTATATCTTATTTATAGTTTCAAATACTTAATGAAATTTTTCCAAAAGAGAGAGCAGTGGGAGATGGCGATCTGCAGGTACGAACTGACGACCACCAACTGCCAATTGCATAGCTTCAAAATTAAAAACTTGCATTTTATGCTCAGTCAACTTTTTGGACCTTTTTGGATTTTTTCTGTAGTTTTTTATTTGTTTATATATATATATATATATATATATATATATATATATATATATATATATATATATATATATATTTTTTTATATATATATATTTTTTATATATATATATAAGTTAATTTGTTTTGTTAACTTCAAAAGTAAAGCTATTTTAAATATCTTCAGGTTCAGTATAGGTGAAGTAAAAGGTTAAAATAAACCACATTTCAGGCTGCTAAGTATAATAAAAACGCTGTCAAATGAACTTTTTTTTGCTCTTTTTGACTACAGATGGACAAGATGTTATAAAACATGACAAATAACTATTTCTGGGATTAGAATTGTATTGAAGAATGTGTCCATTTGTCTCTGTGAGTTGTTTACAAATTATTATTAATTTGTTTAAGAGTTGTTTAAGAATTATATATCATATTTAGATTTTTCGGGTTTGGTGCAAAGGGTTAAAAATAAAGCATTTTGGACATTATTTCAGCTTGGTACCCAATTTAATCTTAAAATAGACACTTGAATGATAAATAAATAACAGGTTGTGGGGAAAAAATCACCCTGTGAGCTTGAGAAAACAAAAAAAATAGTTGATCCTTTACACATCTTTGGCCATTTTTTGCTATTTTTGTCCAGAAATAAGGTCAATATGTTTTCAAATGTCAAAAATAACCATTCCATTAAATTCCTGGGGTCAGAATTGTATGGGAAAATGTGTTCATTTGTCTCTGTATGTTGTTTACTTCTAATGTTATGCCCTTTTCTTTATCATTTTTAGATTTTTCGGGTTTAGCAAAGAGTTAAACAAGAACCCCTTGAGACTTTATTTCAGCTTGGTACCTGGCAGATTATGAAAATAGACACTTTAAGTATTTAAAAAAAATCAGGTGGCATAAAAAAAGCTGCGGTGTGCGCTTGGACCCCTATTTCCATCTAGACTATAAACATGCCATTAGACTACTGAATTACCAATAATGTCTTTTTGAATTATGTGTGTTATGTGACAGATAACTTGCTGCAGCATTCAGACATTAAGAACAGATTTCAGATCTTCTCTGTGAATAAAGGAAACATTTTCCTCCAGACCAAAAGTCTGATCCAGTCAAATCAGACCTTGTGCAGGACTGAAAACACTGGGCTCACTTGCAAAGCATATAATGATATTTAGCAATTCTTTCTTTTTTTAAGTCATTGCACCTTTTTAAAAATGAAACTGAATTGAAATTGAATGCCATGTTTATGCTAATTTGATGGCAACATTCACCTTGAGTCTGGTATCTCTATATTAACTGGGTATGTGCAATGCATATCCACATAAAAAGTTTTTCTGTAATACCAATAAAAATCAACACAACACGCTACGCACATTTATTTGCATATTTTTTAAGTGGCAAAAGACTAAAGCTACAAATATTGCAGTAAAGAAATCTTATCAGCCATGTCCTATTCTAATTTTAAAGTCCAATTCACTGCCAACATTTATCAGAATAGATCATTTTTAAGGTCACTTTTCAGAGCTGAAAAACACTGAATGAGCATGTTCAATCAGCAAAATGAGCTCTGACTAACTCTAACAAACACTGACAGAGGTAACACACTGATCTGACAACTCCCAACTAACCATCTGTTAGCATTTGTCAGCATCTGTCTGTACAGTGTGAACTGGTTGCCCTCAGGGGAAATCAAATGTAAATATGTACAAAAAATAACAGGTCCTGCTAAGTAAACCATCATTTGTAAACCAGCATTAAAAGTTAAAGTGAGAGAGTTTAAGACAAGCTCACAAGAAATGAGAAAACGGTCTGTCCTTTGTGGTTACAGTTGCTGAATGAGTTAAACAAAAGAAAGGATAAGATATTTTGCAACTATCCATTCCTTGACATTAATCCTGTATTTTCTGTGACTGTTTTTAAACTATATGGTCTTTAAAGTTTACAGCTGTTCACACAAAATAAATGCATTGTATATAACATTATTCCCTGATCTGAAGTTGATACAATCTAATCAGATATGGAATGGGGTCATAAACTGAGAAACTAAAATTCCCTTGACCTTTTGACATAAGATTTGTACTATAAAAACATCACAAAACTGTGTCATTAAAAACAGCTTACATTGAAGGCTGTCTGCCAAAACAACAGCTTTTGGGATGTTCATGATAGTGTGGCTAAATTCTGCCTCCACAAAAAAAGATCAATGTCTGCTTCTGCATCACTGCTTATTTAGCAATGCCCACCAATCTGCGCATTTAGCATTTATGAAATAAATTAATGAGCAATTCTATGCAGAAACCTAATAATAAAGATGCTCTAAAGACAACAAGATGCTATGCAGTACCAGTGGCAAATGGAACAACAGTGTTTGCATTGTGTTTAAACGTTTTTGACCTAAATCAGTGTCCATCGATGAGGAATGTATGCTGTAAAACAATCACAACCAATAGCCAATCATAGCAATGAGCTTTCTGATGAGGGGGTTAAAACCAAGACATTAAATAGCTTATTACTTCTATATTGTTAAGTCTTTGATGGAAAAAATCTTGATAAAATTATAAGTGCAAAACAAAAAAAAATGGCAGTTCATGACCCCTTTATAAAGCCATGTAAATATCCAATGTAAATATTAATAAAAAATATAATATAGTATAGTATATAATCCAGATAACCTTTTTTATTTTTATTAGCTTCTGTTTCAAGCTTGTTTCAAACACTGATTGTGAGAGAAATTCTAGCTCAGATGGTAATGCTTTCATAAGTTGTATCTTCTGCTGGCTGGGAGAACTCTTCTCTGATATTTGCCTCCTGCTCTAGTATGGTCTCGTTTTCCTCAGACTTCATTACAGATGAGATGCTGCTGTTGGGCTGATCAACTCTTATTGCGCTCTCTGCCTCTGATACTTCACCAGGATCACATCGGATCACAGCGTAGTCTGTTGTCAGTGAGGAGATGCCCCTGATCTCTTCTGACTCTGGTTGGAAGTTTGAGAAGTCAATGGAGGCATAATGGAGAGGTTCTCTTTTATGATTCTGGGTGGCAGCTCCATTTGGTGACAGTATGGCGCTATTGGCGTAAACATCCTCCTCATCCCTCTGTTAAACAGCATAATAGATTAACAAATCAGCAGTGGAGAGCTGTGGTATATTCTGCTTTTGAAACAATGAAATGAGTGTGTTTTGATTATTTTTGTTTTATATTTATTTAACATAAGTTGCATTATTTAAAATGAATAATGTACTTTGAGGGAACTCACCCAGTCATTCAGAGTGAGTCCAGGGCCATCATCACGTCTTGTGTTGCTTTCATTTCTGAAAAATATTTCCATGTACCCATGATCAAAAAAAATTAATTGGCATTAACATCACCCATGTATGGATTGAAATTTTGACAAACATAGGGTGGATGACTGGGCCAAATCATTTTTAGAGTGGAGATTAATTGATATAGCTTAAGTCAGGGGTCTGGAACTTACTTTCTAAAAAAGCCACAGGTTTAGTCAACACCTGATAAGCATAAATCCTCTTCAGAGGTTATTGTGTGTGAGTGAATTAGTAAAGAACAATGCACAGTGCTTATTTACTTAGTTTATGACTACTCATCAAGGTAGATCTTTTGTCAAATTTCTCTCACAGTGAATCTCTTATCATTTGTTTGAATTCAACTGATATGAGACTGAATTTTTAGAACATTCATTGTATCATTGTGATGTCACTGCCCCCAAACCCGGAAACTTGTAAGTCATGTGTTCTCAATTCCAGTTCTGGGGACCCCCTGCTCGGCACATTTTGCATGTGCACAGAAACCACTTTGTCAGTGGTTTCATTTCCCTACCACAGCTTATGCACTTTTAATGCTTAATTTTAATGCCAATCACACTCTGCTCTTTAGCTTCTCCATTTATGTTTCTTTATTAATAATGTCAAACTGCCCCGTCCACTGATAGCTTTGCCGATTATCATACATAAGACACATTTATATATTATATGAAATGTCTGTGGGACAAAAGTAGTTGATGACATTTTTTAAATGTTTCTGCATAGCAGAGCACCTTTTCTATTTTCTTTTTCTTTTTGTTGATTTTGTTTGATATATTTCAGTCAAACCCCTTATAAAAATTTTGCCTTTGTTCCAAAAATCTTTATTTTTTCTTTCCAAAAAAAAAAAACCTATGCTTGAATCTTTTAGTGCATCAGCTCTTGGTTACCATAGCATAGCATAGCTTTGTTGTTGACTTATAATGACCTCGGCCAATGTGAACGTACCTTGCACAGTGAAGTAAAATGCCACAAAAGACCATCACCACAGTAGCCCCACCAGCAGCTCCAACCCAAAAAGAGAAATGATGGAAACCTAATAATAATTAAAAATACATATAAAAACTAGTTTTTGGAGAACTAAGAGAATAGTGGAGATTTTAAAATAAAAACCAGTTAATTCTAATGATGTTAGTGATTCCACTTCTTCTTCCTCTCTTAAAGAATGAGCTGAGCAAACATTGTGTTCATCAACAAAAGTGGTTTGTGTTATAAGCAAATATGCATACCTTTTAGCAAAAAAAGAAGGCTCTTCTACAGCTTTTCATGCAAGCATTTACATATAAGTGTGTGATGTGTGAGGTAATGAAGAATTAAACATTTACTTTTTACCCTCTCTCTATTGTAACAACTGGAAATGAACAACACAAATGGAACTGCATTCAAATAATAGAAATAGAAATATGAAATACAAATAATAGTATTTAAGATGATGCATCTGTAATTACGTTAAACATTAAACCTTAAAAAAATTGGTATAAAATGTACCTGACAGTTGAGGAGTGACATGAAGCAAATTAAAAAGTTGACTCGCAGTTCCTCGAGTGTTTCTGCTGACACACTGCAGAGTGGATGTGTTTGTGAGAGACTGATGAAGAGTGATGGAGCTCCTCAAGCCTGTGCTGCTCAATCGCTCTTCACTGATGGACGTGTTTGAAGAGTTAGTGACAGGACGTCCAGACAGATGCCACTCCAGTTCAGGAGAGGGATTCCCATCAGCCTCACAGAAACACACAGTTCTGCCACAGCTGGAGAATGGAGAGATTTTAGGGGCGTCTGAAAGTATTGGAAGTGAGAAATGGATAATTAGAAACAGAATAAATGTAATGATTCGGTTTCATTTAGTGATAAATTTTGCAGTCTAGCACTGCTAGATTTGCATCACTGTTGCTAGATTGATGAAGGAAAACTTTCTGGCTTACTAGGATAGTTAGAGTAGCATTTTTGTCAGTTACATATACAGCAGCCCAGTTATTTGTACATAAGCTTGACTTAAAAATATATGAATCGTTCTGAAAAAATTGCAATTGTGTCCTCAGAGTGCCTCCACATGGCATGGTGGTCCCAAGCTTCCCTCCAAAGCCTGTAAGTTCTCATCCATGCTTGTGGCCAAGGATTACAGAGCTGCGGGTCAGGCCGCTTCTGCCCTGCACGCCATGGCCACCCTTCAGGTCTACCAGGCCAAGGTGCTCAAAGAGCTGCACAGGGACAGTGCTGACCCAGAAATTTGACAAGAGGCACGCACTGCACTTTTTGGGTCAGGTGATGTCCACCCCAGCCACAGCAAGAAGATGGCCTCAGAAGGATGTCAGCTCTTCAGGAGATGGTAGCAGGACCTTTCTTTCCCCTGGAGGAGGGCCAGGGAGAATTTTTTGTTTTCTTTCTCTTTTTGTTCCGCCTTTGGCCCAACGGGCCCCCCATTAATTAATGTTAAGTCTCTTGGGAAGCATGATCTGGTCATCAGGTTCCTGAGAGGGCCCTTGCTCTCAGTAGAGCTGAAGTTTTTATCATTGAAAAACTGCGCTCCTGATGACATGGCTTCAGTTAAGAGGGTCGGGGACCTGCAGGCATTTTCAGTAGACAAAGCATGCCTGAAATTTGGGCCGGCCAACTCTCACATTATTTTGAGACCCCAGCCTGGATACGTGCCCAAAGTTCCCACAACTCCTTTTTGTCACGATCGGCGTTTCAGGAACGAGATGAGAGAACCAAGTGCAGGTATGTAAGTTTAATTTAGGGATAATCCAGAGGGGTAAACAGTCCAGGCAGGGAAAACCAAAACATCAATCCACATACAACAAGACACGAACACAAGGCAAGAACAAGGCAAGAATGACGGAAATGAATAATATACTGACATTAAACAAGGACTCCGTAACATAGACTAGAACAGACTGGGTATTTATACACAGAAGGATAATGGGGAAACAGGAAGTGATCTGGGACAGACACCGTGAGAAGGAGGACATCTAGTGGAACCCCGGGGAACAACAACCCAGACACTGTGACACTTTTAGAGATCAGGTGGTGAACTTGCAAGACGAAAGACGAAGAGGCAGAAGAAATGTGTTGCAGACAATGGACGACAGTGAGTTAATAAAGACGGTATAGATTATATAATAATTTATGATTTAATATATAAAGTAAAGTAATCACTACATTACGATATTTGGCAACTGGGAAAATGCAACAATGCAATAGTGATGATTTGTTTCTGTCACAACCTTCTGTAAGCAGAGTGATCACACAAACAATTACAGCACTTTCAGAACATCTTATTGTGTCGCAGTTCATTTCGTTTCCACTGGACATTCCCACCTTGCAGGCTCAAAAAACTGCATTTATGAATATAGCAGGCTTATATGTGCCCACAAGCAGGGTGAATGAACCGTTAATAGTTTGTGCTATACGCTCCCATGTCTACTTCTTGTCCCTGTCATGATTCTGCCCTCGTGTCCTTGATTTTTCCCTAGTCTTGAGGCAGGATCATGAAAGACCCGTGTTTTGTGTGCAAGCACATGGCCTTGTCTTTGGGCCATGTGCTTGTGTTGTCTCGTTCCCTTGCCCCGCCCCCCTTGTTATCCTAGTCTTGTGTCGTGATTTGCCGTATCTGTGCCACCTGTCGTGTCTTAATTGTTCCCCTATTTAGATCTCCTAGTGTGCTCTGTCTTGCGTCGGTTCATTGTGATTGCTTCCTCAAACTGTTCCACATGTATGTTGCTACCTGTCAGCCTCGTGAGTGAGTTAATCCTTGTCATTCCTGAATAAGTCTTTGTAATACCGTGAGTGTTTGTTTATAGTTAGTGTTTAGTGTCTTTATCTTGTCAGCCCAGTCTTGTTTGGTTATTTAGTCTTTACCCTAGCTATTGTTTTCCCCCTCGTGGGTTTTGTTTTTCCCCTTTTTGTAAATAAACCCTTTGTGCTGAGAATCCTGTCTGCACTTGAGTTCCTCCCTTACCAAACCCTGACAGAATGAACCGACCAAAAGGGAACTCAGCAGGCAGCAGGACTGCCGAGCTACGACACTTGTTGGAGTTCCGCCGGCAATGCTGGGCGTCATCCCCCACCGACAGGAAGGGGGTCACCCTCCCATACTCGCCCGAGGGGGTGTGGATCCTTCAAAACTATGCCCGGCTATGGGAGAGTATATCCCAGGGAGAGCCGCAGGTTTTCCCCTCGAGGTCCCCACCGTCAGCCCAGCTGCCAGCAATCCCAGAGGGTCGTGTCCTGGCCGTGGCAACCCTGGGGGATCAGGCAAGTCCCTCCCAGAGTCCTGAGGCGCCTTCCACAGCCAGCAGTCTCCCCATGAAGCGAGGGAGACGATTGTCGTGGGAGTCAGCCTCGGAGGCGTCGGCGTCAGAGTCTGCCCTGCCTAAGACCGAACTCCCCCAACCCGTCTCTGATCCAGCTGTGGCCTCTGCACCGCGGCCAAGGAGGAAGAGGAAGAAGAAGGGGTCTTCCGGTCCTGCGACTTTGTCTCCTCCTGCAGCATTGGCATGCCCGAGCCAGCAGCGGAGAGCATTGGCATGCCCGAGCCAGCAGCGGAGAGCACTGGCGTGCCCGAGCCAGCAGCGGAGAGCACTGGCGTGCCCGAGCCAGCAGCGGTGAGCGATGGCGTGCCCAAGCCAGCAGCGGTGAGAGCTGGCGTGCCCGAGCCAGCAGCAGTGAGCGCTGGCGTGCCCGAGCCAGCAGCGGTGACCCTTGAACCCGAACCGGTGAATAAGAGAACTGTTTTCAAGTCTGCAGTCGTGAGGGCGGAGGAGAGAGCCGCGGCCGACTCTGCAGCAGAAACTCTAATACAGTCTGTCTCATCTCGTAAGGAGATGCCGGTTATTATTGCCGCTAAAGCTTTGTCTGATTATTTGTCTCGTCTTGTCCAGATCCTAGAAGTCCCCGCCAGTCCTGTCTTGTCCCCAGACCCTGTCCCCAGAAATCCCGAGTGTCCAGCCATTGTCTCCCCGTGTCCTGTTATCCCCCCGAGCCCAGTAGATGTTGTCTCCCCGAGCCCAGTAGATGTTGTCTTCCCGTGCCCAGTAGATGTTGTCTCCCCGTGTCCTGATGTCCCCCCGCGTCCAGTAGATGTTGTTGCCCCGCGTCCCGTAAGTGTTGCCCCGTGTCCAGCTGATGTTGTCATGTGTCCTGTTGATGAAGTCCCGTGTCCTAGTGATGTTGCCCCATGTCCCGTAGTTGTCTCCCCGTGTCCTGTTGTCCCCCCGTGTCCCGTTGATGTTGTCGAGTGTCCAGTCGATGTAGCCCCTCGTCCTGTAGATGTTGCCCCGTGTCCTGTGACCACTCCCCGCCCTAGACCACCCAGACCTGCCCGGACCTCTCGTCAACAGCCTTCGTCCCGGCCTCCTAAGACTCCTGCCCCACCCTCCCCCCCTGATCTGTCCCCCATGAACTTTGTGGTCCCGCCTCCTCCCCTTCCCTGTTTGTTTTTTTTTTATTTGTCACCCTAACCCTGCCGTCGTGTATTCATGTCTGCCTTTGTTGTTATTTGTCATGTCTTGTTGGTTTGTGTCTTTGTCCCAGTCGGTCATGTCCCGTGTTTGATGTTCCCTTGAGGAGCGTCTGGAAGCCGCTCCTTAAGGGAGGGGTTCTGTCATGATTCTGCCCTCGTGTCCTTGATTTTTCCCTAGTCTTGAGGCAGGATCATGACAGACCCGTGTTTTGTGTGCAAGCACATGGCCTTGTCTTTGGGCCATGTGCTTGTGTTGTCTCGTTCCCTTGCCCCGCCCCCCTTGTTATCCTAGTCTTGTGTCGTGATTTGCCGTATCTGTGCCACCTGTCGTGTCTTAATTGTTCCCCTATTTAGATCTCCTAGTGTGCTCTGTCTTGCATCGGTTCATTGTGATTGTTTCCTCAAACTGTTCCACATGTATGTTGCTACCTGTCAGCCTCGTGAGTGAGTTAATCCTTGTCATCCCTGAATAAGTCTTTGTAATACCATGAGTGTTTGTTTATAATTAGTGTTTAGTGTCTTTATCTTGTCAGCCCAGTCTTGTTTGGTTATTTAGTCTTTACCCTAGCTATTGTTTTCCCCCTCGTGGGTTTTGTTTTTCCCCTTTTTGTAAATAAACCCTTTGTGTTGAGAATCCTGTCTGCAGTTGAGTTCCTCCCTTACCAAACCCTGACAGTCCCTTGCTGTGACACCCGGCCTGAATTTTCCTTTAAGAATGGCCTTGTATTCATCCACTAACTGGGCTAACAGTAAACACTGTTCCTCTGTCCAGTTTGGCTTTCTCGCCCTTCTTGGTTTTGATTCCATGTTTGATACATTAAAACCAACATTCAAACCGCCACTTAAATAGGACAGCAATCCCTGTAATTGGAAAGAGTGGAACAATTTTTATCATTCTAATCCAATAAAATACCTTATAGGAAATTAAAAGCATGGTAAATAAAAAAGGATTTATATACACCCATATAATGTGTGTGTGTGAGAGAGAGAACGGTCAAATAGGAAAAATTACGAATGTAAATTCAAAGTGAGAATTCGAATACTCCCTATACTTAAAATCACTCTTTTTTTTCCTTCTTGTACAACCAACCAATCACAGTCTTCAAAAGACTGTGTCATACATAGCAACGGGGTCAACACCGCCTCCTCACTAAGGTGAACGTTTTCCTTACTCAGAGTTTTTCTGAGATCGGTCCCGAATTGCTCTTAAGCTAAGACTTCATAAAGTTTTTAAGCTAAATTAAGAGTTTTCTGAGAAGATTCTTAGAATCTTTATGAATACAGGCCCTGGCCTTTTGTGGGTATCCCATTTGTCAGTCTCTCTGACATAACATTGAACGTGTCCAACTAAAAAGGGAATGTCTAGGTTATGTATGTAACTCTCAATCCCTGTAGGAGGTATGGAGATGTTACATCCCTTTGCCACATCGCTGTTGCACTGAACAGCCAGGTCACTTGGCTTGGCTCCTCAGCAAAGACTTGAATGCAAGTTGTTTGTGATCTCTGTTTTTCCACTTGCTCTGTCCATTCGCATTTGTCAAACAATCTACTCTTACTGATTATAATCCAGATATACTGGTCTGAAGGTCTAAAGCTACAGTAAAATGCACTCAAAATGAAAAAGTTTGAGAACTTAAAGCACTAATTGTTTCCCTGCATGTAAACCAAATGGAATATATCAGCAACACGGTAAGGTTAACTGAAAAATAAGAAGCTTTTTAATTATTATTCGGCCTTAAACATAATAAAGATCAATATTTAAAAAAAAAACACTATTATTGTGTTATAACATGAATACAAAGTTACAATTGTTCATTTTATAATTGACTGTAAGGTGTTAATGAATGTGACAACTTGCTGTTATGTATTACTCACACTGAATGTCCAGCATCACTGATGAGTTTTGGCTGCCGTGTTGGTTCTGAGCTGTACAGTGGTACCAGCCTCTGTGTGTCGGGTCGGTCCTATTGAAGGTAAGAGTGTCTCCAGTCTGCAGCTGCTTCAACTGTCCTTCACTCTCTCTGGACCAGGTGTAGTTCACTGCTGGATTTGCATCACTGCTGCAGATCAGAGTCACTGAACTGCCCTCCAACACAGAGCTGGAGGGAATCACTAAAGCTGACATGTTTTGGGGGGCATCTGAGAAAAAGATAAATAATTGATTCAGAAAGAAATAACCAAAGACGTTAGATACACAAAGACAGACGGTGCACTACTATGAATGGAAGAAACTGCAATGTGCAATATGGTGAAATAAACCCGCCTTCCACATAAAAGAGCCAAAGACTGAGTGGTTTAAAGGCATAGTGTTACTACATTAAAAGATCCAGTTGATACAGAAACAATCAGCATTCTGAGCATGCTAATACATGTGCATTAGCTGGTCTTGCCTGAAAAATATGTTTGTTTGTTTTTTAAAGGGGAGGTCTTATAGTACTGTATTTAATCATTCTGTCTAATTTACACTGCTGAATTCTTAACATGTCCATAGTTTTAAAAAACGAGTTGGAGGTACAACATGTGGAAAATAATCTCCTTCAGGTCTCTTTCCTTTCAGAAAGTTTATTAGTATGGCCCTGTTTGATGTCATAGAGGTTGACATTTCTTGTACAAATGAAGGTTTACAAATGAATCATGCTGCACAAGACTTGCTCGAGAAGGATTTATCATTTTTTTTAGGCAACAGAGCCAACAATGCCACCAAAGAAGTGTATTTTGAATGTGAGCGAAAGATAACCTTGTTCAGCATTTCAAAGATGGCCGCAGAATGAAATGGCTTCCATCAAAGTACCTTTTGAATAATTGTTTGAGTAAGGGATCTGGGAAGGGATCTAAGTTTCAGTTAATGGATTTGCATTGGATAACAAAATATCAAAACACGTGGCATTCATTTTAAAGCAGATCATTGATATCCAGGTGTCCAAAAGTGTTCCATCTTGTTATGGGACCACTTATGGGACAGTAAATAATTTTCCAATCTGGTCTTAAAGAGTTCTCCCAAAAACCCAGTGACTTTCATTGTATGGGTAAAATGTAAATATCTTCTTTAGCGTTCTACAGAAGAAAGGAATTCATGCAGGTTTACAACAACATAAGTCTGACTAAATAATAACAATATTTGTTGTTTTGAACACGGAATATCTTTATTTTATCACTGTCTCTGTCTTCTTCACACTGGTAAAGAAAGTGTCAAACTGACTGCTGTAAAAAGAATTGTCATGAAAAATGTGTGAGGAATATCTATTGTGCTGATGCGTCAGCTGCCATTTACTGTAAGTGTGAATTTGCAAGACATTACTGAGACTTTCTTGCTCTGAAGTTCCTAACTGACAATTAGCATCCAGGATTGAAAAGATCCATTTTATAGTTGACTTTTAGGTGCTAATGACTGTGACAAAGTAAAATTGTCTGTCATGTATTACTCACACTGAATGTCCAGCATCACTGATGAGTTTTGGCTGCCGTGTTGGTTCTGAGCTGTACAGTGGTACCAGCCTCTGTGTGTCGGGTCGGTCCTATTGAAGGTAAGAGTGTCTCCAGTCTGCAGCTGCTTCAACTGTCCTTCACTCTCTCTGGACCAGGTGTAGTTCACTGCTGGATTTGCATCACTGCTGCAGATCAGAGTCACTGAACTGCCCTCCAACACAGAGCTGGAGGGAATCACAGACACTGTTGTGTTTTTGGGTGAATCTGAAGAGAAAAAAATAGGGCCTCACAATAAAAATCAAGACAATACGATTCACAAGTCACAACTAAAAAGCATGACCTACACTGAACATGTAGTGTGATGCTGTCCTGTTCTGTTTTGTTCTTGTCCTGTAGCTGGTAGGTTATAGTGCAGGTGAAAGTGACTCCGTGCTCACGGTGAGTAGCAGTGAAGTTCAGATCAGAGATGAGCTCCTGTAGTCTGCTGCTCTCATTGAGGGGGATTCTGGGAGAGGAGCTCCATGTGAGAGTTGGTGGAGGAGAGGAGCAGAGAGTCTCAGCAGAGCAGCGCAGACTCACAGAGCTCCCCTCCAACACCTCCTCCTGACCCTGCACCTCCCTCTGCTCCACAGACAGCTGCACTCTGCTTTTGGGAGGAGACTCTGAAATAAAGAAAGTAAAATGACAATGATGGGAACTTTTAAAACCTATATTTAACACATTTGTTTAGAAATAAAAGGCTCAAATCACTCACCGATGACATTTATAGTAGATAAGTTTTGTTTGTAGGTGTATTTCAGATCTCCACTCATAATCCTGAAGTAATATTTACCATTGTGCTTTGAGCTAACATTATAAAAGACAGTGGTGCAGTCCTTCTCATGCAGTTTTCCAGTTATTTTCCCATGAAAGTGATTAGGTTTGGGATCTCTGGAGTTAAACACTTGATGTGTAACATCATCAGTTCCATCTTTGAACCACACTCCTGTAGCATTTTTCTCATTGAGGTCTTGGTCATATTTCGTTTCAATCTCAAAAGTGCACTTTATGATCACACAGGATCCACTGAGAGCTTCAATCTTCTCTGGCAGACTAACGCTAAAATCTTTACAGCAAACACCTACAAGACACACAATACAAATAAGTAAGAAATAATAAAAAAATAACCATAAATACCAAGAAAAGAGGTTTGTAATTTTTTTTATATTCTATAAATCAAGATATACTTTAACCTTTCAAAAGAAAGCAGAGTAGAATTATTTTCTCTGTTCTCCAGACGTCCATCATTTCGTTCATTGAGAAACATCAACCTATTGGTGAAAAACAAATAAAGAAAGAAACTGGGTAAACTGAGCCAAACCTCTCCCTCCGCCACACACATCCTTTACATCACATTTTTGCACAAATGATATTATGTCATATATATACAAATTATAAATTTCTCAGCTCCTGTGATTAAGAAATTTTTCTTTGTGATTGAGAGAGCACTAACAAGAAATTCACCTTTGCTTTCAAAGAAAAATATGCACATTTTTTGACAAAGTTGGTATCTCAGGAAGGAGGAAGTAACAATTCATACTTTACATCAATATTAATGGTTGATTTAAATCATTGCCTTACTTTTTTCTCTCTCCCATAAGTTAAAATACTTCCTGAAAATAATATAGAGCAAACATATTACAGTTTTTTCCTCTGTGATTCTTATTTTAGACCCTTGAAACTTGGCCCATTATACTTTAATATTACAGTATTAACTGTACAGTACAATATTTATCATATTAATTTTAAGCACTAAAAGATGAAAATATTCTATGCATGACATTTTTATTAGTTGTTTGATGAAATTGTTCATATATTATGTCCTTTATAACAAAAATTAAACATTAATATGACAGTATCTGTTCATACTGTCTCAGATTCAAGGACTTAATCATATATTCTCTATTATCGATCAGTGGGTGTGTCTTAATAAGCTCCCGAGCTCGTGAATCAGTAAATTGTGTACATGAATTCAGTCACTGGTAAGTTCCCTGACTCATTACAGTTTTTCTGTACAATGTCAATGAACAACATAGTAGAACGTCATCACTGAAATTAATAAACAACAGAAAGGACCATTCTAACTTAATCATTATTATTATCTTTAAACGCATTGTTTTGTTATGAGTTCTAACAACATTTCAAACAAATATTAATTATAAATGTTAATTAAAAATACTAATCGGTTTGCCTTTTCAAATCAGGTTGACTCGTGTGGTTTATGCATGCAGTCTATGGGTTAATTGATTAATTCTGATAAATAAAACATACCCATGAATTTCTAATCCATGGGCTCAGATTTTGTAAACTATACCTTCATTTTTTGAATCCATACCCACAAATTTATAGTCCGTGTGCACGCTTTCGCAGTCCGTTAACTCAGATTTGTAAAGAGTACTCACAGATTCATGCAGCAAGCTCATATGTAGCCTACATGTTAACATACTGTTTTATTGAATATTATTTTATTGAATACAGCAAAGTCTTGAGTGATTCTCTATCAATTGTAGTACAAGCCAATTTTCAGTAAACTTGCATTAACCCATTTTAAACTAACTAGGAGGCTGGTCAGCTAACTGTAGCAGAAACTACAGGGGGGAATTCTGTCTGGAAATCTGTGAACGGTCACTGGGTCTGTCAGACTGGAGAATGTTTTGCTGAAATGGGACCAAAAATATTTAAGACCCATCGAACCTGAATTTAAGACATTTAATACTTTTTAAGGCCTTTTATTAAGAAAACATTATTTAAGATTATTTAAGAACCCATGGCCACCCTGTTAATGTGGGGACACATTTCAAGTGAGAGCAAAGTTACATGATACATTGATACATTTTTCTACCATTTTAGAAGATTTGTGCGTGTGTGAATGTCATGGTAACGCGTAAATGTGTGTAAAATGCATAGGCCACGAAGTGTTGGCGATGTATAAATATAAAGAGTTTATTTGACAGAGCTAATTTGTAAAAGAAAATGAATCTGACCTTCGTGAAGTGCAAGAATCTCCTGTTTAGACCCTACGTTTCCAGCTGTAAGATCTGCTGCTGATTAGAGACGGAGTGAAGCTCTGCTGCAGGAACACAATCTGAAGTGCAGTCTACTGACAGACATCAGATCTATTGTAACTTCCTTCTTTCATCAGCTCACACCAGTACTTCATTTATCAGCAAGAACATGCATTCTGTGCACAGACAGAGCACAGAGCACTGGTTAACTGAACAACCTGACTTTTTAATTATTTATCTGGCTTTAAATTTAATAAAGATAAACAATTTATAGTCTTTATTATTGTGTCACAATATAGGATCTCTGAACCACAACTTCGTAGAACAATAAACACATTCTTTACGGACTAGAATAACAACTTACCTAATTTTTATTTCCTTATAAGACAAAAATGATATTATAAAGCATTAAAATGAAAAGAGTCAAATCAATAAACATAAATGTATACAGCTTGTAATAAAATATTACTCAAGTAATGTCTAATGACATTTGATCTAATGATCAAATCAATCTTATGATAAGATTTGAATGTAAAACTGTTGAAAGACCTTTGAGAAATACTGTCAAAATTTTATTAATAATAATAATAATAAATTATTTCTTCTGTGAGACTATGGCTCATTCATTAATTACACAAAGAAATTATTCCTTAAGTAGTAGCTTTATGTTTCTTTCAAACATATTTTTGTGAAAATATAGCTTTTGAATATTTTTTGTGAATTTGTTTTTAAAATTTTAAATAAAAATAATTTGATATCTGATAAGTTATTAAATCACATTGATTGTTATTTATTGATGATTTTTTTTAGCCATTTGGACTACAATAATCTAATCATGTCTAACCAAGATGCATGACACATTGTTCCTTCTTTTGTGCTTTTTTTTTCTGTAAAACATGAAATCACAAAACTGGTGTCTTAAGCTATTCTAAAAAAAATGTAAACTAAATGTCTCCAGAATTTAACTTACAATTTATCTGATTTATTGACACTGTGAAAAATGTAAATGTAGGCTAAACTGTGACCACAGCTTTTGAAAGAAGTCAGTCACCATCATCTTCAGTATTAAAAATAAATGTGACAGCTCCATCAGCTTCCTGCTCAGCGTTCACAGATCCACCCTATTAATAAAGACTTCTTTTTTTCTCATGACTTAAAGCATCTGATAATTTTTTTTTTTTTTTTTTTTTTTTTTTTTGTGCACAAAATGAATTGACATACAGACCATCTCATCATTCACAGCACTCAAAATTCATTCATTACTAAGTAATTGAAAAGAACATAACACAGAATAGGTTCCCGTACAGTTCAAATATATATAATCAAAATATCATAACATTGTAATTTTAATTACCTCATCTGTCTGCATGATGCTAGAGAATTGCAGAGCTGGTGCAAACATCCACATTGCCTTTATCAGATGTTGTCATTTTTGCTGTGTGTTTATTTTGTTATTTATATATAAACAGTTATGTAGTTATATACAGACAGAGCTGGGCAGATTACTTACAAATTGTAGCCCATCACTGGTTACAGATTACATGATGAAAACTTTAGTTAGTAACGTAATCTGATTTTAGGCAATGTATTCTGACTGCTTTACTTAAATCTAACGTTTATAAACTTTCTAAACATTGAACATACCAAAAAGAAAAAAAAAAAAGAAAAAATAATATTAGGACTTCCTGGACTTTATGTAGTGTGTCGTGAGTTGAGTTATCTGTGAGTTAATAAAAAAGCTATTAATTAATTTAATCATAAAAATGTCAAATCAATTATTTAAACACGTGAACACTAAAAATACTAATATTTGATTTGTTTACCTGCATGACAGTGTGATAAATGACATCAAACTGTATTATGTGTAAGTGTTGTTAAATTATTAAAATACTAACTTCATCAGAGATATTTCAAGTAAATATTTCATCTCAAAGGGTTCTGGCTTATATACTTGACCATTCTATATTGTTAATATAAACAAAGAAAAATAGTATGACAGTAGGAATTTTAGAAAGAAAACTGGCATTGTGTGAATAATATGTAATCATGTTAATCATTACAAAAAAAAAAAGTAACTAATCTGATTAAAAGCATTTAAAAATTTGGAATCTGATTACATAATCCAATGGTTATAAATACATATTCATCTAAACGTTGCTCTCAGCAGCATGGACGGCATCTGGATGTTCACTAATGTAACACCAAATGCTTATTTTATGAAATTCACACATCAAAACTCTTAAATTAAGTACTCTTTTTAACCCTGTTACACTAACAATATACTGCTGCAAAGAAACCTCCAACTTATTTTTACTTCTGAGAGAGAAAAAAACAGCTGTTAGAATATCTGTGAATCACATGCACTCTTTTTGTAAATTATGTGTGCAGGAGTGTGAACATGAGCAGTATGTTTCTGGGTGCAGTTCACTTAACAGCCACCAGTGTCGCTAATAAGGGCTACTAAACTCTACAAACAGGCCATTCAAAGCTGAATACACACTGGGAAAAAAATAAAAATAAAAAACAGAACACTGAAAACTATTGATTGATTAACAGGCAAAAACAAAGATATACGGCTAAATATAAAAAAAATATATGGCTATTGAAAAAACATTACAGCATAAAATGTGACACTTTTTTTCCACCTAAAAGTGAAAGTTTAGGCAAGTAAAATGAATTTATTTTGTCTGAAAATGTAATATTTGTTTGTCTGTATACTTTTTTTGTTAGAAAAGGTTTCATAAATTTGAGCTGTTTTGAGAAATCATCAATTATAAATTCAAAGGAATTTAATTACATTTATTTTATTTCCAATATATTATTTATTTTTATCCATTCATTCATATACATATATTGCATGTCTTAATTTAACACTAACACACTAACAGTGCTCTCTTCCACCCTCAATAGCCATGGCTGAAATGCCCTTGAGCAACGCACTGAACCCCCAGTTGCTCCCCGGGCACTGGATCTATAGCTGCCCACTGCTCCAGGTGTGTGTGCACCTGGATAGGTTAAATGCAGAGCACCAATTCTGAGTATGGGTTACCATACTTGGCAAATCTCACAACTTTCAAAGCCTTTTCTGCTGGCCTAAACACTAGATCTCACAGAATCACTGACTAAGTTTAATTTTTTTTTTTTTTCAATTAATGTGTTTTCAATTATTTACAATAGTCACTTCACTTTAGTGTATTTTAGTGTGTTTATATTAGAGCTTTTATCAAATCATATTTGTCATCATGTTGCAATCAAATTATATGCAATCATGTTGCCAAGGTCAAAGAAATCTGACTTAAGGCCTTCAGGATCAAAAGTGCAGGAGTCTGTTAGCGTCATGGGGAATAAACACAAAACAAATGCTTAGTTTGAAAATGACTTCTGTGTGAGCTGTGCTTCATTCATAAAGTCCAATTAACAGACAATGGACCTGATTTGCCTGATAATTCTTTTTAATGACCGACCTTAAACACAGAATTACACATCACATATTATGAAATTTCAGGAAAAGAAACAATGTAAACAGGTCACAACAGTAACCAGTGCAGAACACTGTAACTTCAGATAGAATCAACCAAACCCATGAAAACACAATTAGCATTACTCTACCAAAACAGTTAAAAACATAAAAAATAAAAATAGTTACTTGATATAGTGTTATATGCATTTATGATGTAATTGCATATTGATATATACCTTGGGCTTGACTGAGGTGGGTAACTGGGTTAGACGAGTTAGACTGTGGTTTTGCATGAGCGGGTTCTATAATAAATATGTGGTTCTGCGTTATAACTCTCCGTGTATGTAGTCTATTGGATACATTGCAACAGAAGAAACACTACAGCGACGTAGGACGCTACAGCTACAGCAAAAAAGATACATTTGAAAAACAAAAATGATTTTTTTAGGAATCAAACCTATAATAAATATGTATTAATATGGAAGGATGTAATTTGGTAGTGCTTGGTTTTGTTGATTAGGATCATTGTAGAAAGAAAAAAAATAATAATACGTTTATGTAATGAATCCTATCCTGTTTTTCAGTCCTGTCACATGGCTTGGTTAGCAGCAGTAAGAAGGATTGTCCCTTTGGTCTGATACACACGTATGTATGTGCATTTATATATGTATGTATATATATATATATATATATATATATATATATATATATATATATATATATATATATATATATATATATATATATATATATATATATATACAGAAATGTACGTTATATAAACAACTTTTTTTGGATGTGATTAATCGATTTGACAGACTTACATTAAATGTTACCTATGCATGAACCACATCTCCTGCATTATCAGTGTTATGCATATTGCATACCACCTGTTACAGTAATAAACGGCAAAATTGATCAATTCTGTATCTCTGTATCTATTTGTGCATCATAACCCAATGAGGTTAATTTGTACAGTTTACAATAACGCATATTAAAAAGTAAAGGGGCAGTGTAACTCGCTTGTTGACACGGAAAATTTGTAGGTTCTGCACCCATCCATTTGTAAATTGCAGGTGAGACTCGAGACATTTTTAACTGATCAGAGGTGTACGCTCTGACACTACAAACAAGGTAAGAAAACACATTGGGGAAGGTTACGAGCGGCAGCTCTTTAAGATCATCCGACCACTCTTTGTGTTCGTGCAGATTGAGTTCGTTGATTGTCTTGATTTTTTTCTAAATACCGCATCTTTGCTTCCTTGTTGAGTTTTTCTTGATCTTACACTTGATCTGTATGTCATGTCACTTTCACTTTTACTGATAAGCGTGTCCCCAAAAATGGCCGCGACTACCCAGAATGCACTCAGGGCGCATCCAAACCCAGTTTTGCTATTTTAACTACGGAAAAATGGTTGTCGCGCCAGGGCGCATGGTCTAAATGGGTTGTCCCTATTCTCTTAATGAGTAATGGGTGTGTTTGGGGGCGTAACGTGCAATGAACTAATCAGAAGGCGTTTCTCAATGTCAAGGATACTTCATTGGTAGGACTGATCCTTCCAAGTCACTTCCTTCAGAGGCTAGGTGAGACTCCTCTTTAGCAAATATGAGAACACGTAAATGGAACAGGCTAGCAAGTGCACGTAATTGCGTCATTACGTCAGTGAAAAGGTCCGTTTGAATAACACTGTGAATGGTATCATTAAATTACTTTGGACAATTTAACTAGTTATTTATAAAAGAAATGCCGTTGACGCAACCAATTGTTAAATGACGGGTCTGGTTCAGTTAACCATTTGTATTTGTATAATTTACAATATCAATATGGTAGTAATTTGTACTGGCATTTAAATATCAAACTTTACTCATATTTACTACAGTTATAACAAATGTTTGGTAACGTAAATAAAAACCGTTAACGGTCCGACTACGTTAACGTTCAACATTTTTTAATTTTTGAACTAACGTTAGATAGCAAAGCTGCACGCATAGCATTGTGGGTGATTTGAGAGCGCGAAGAGCGCGAAGGATAAACATATGCATCCTTTTGTGACGATTGGGTTTAGGAGAAACACAAGGAGAGGGTAGGATCCAAATGCAAGTATGGTTTATTGTAACAAAAAGGTTAAATACAAAATAAACAGTCTTGAGAGACAAACAAAACAAAACAAAAGAGGAAACCGGATGAGATGGTAAGAACAAACTCGGAGGAACGAGAAGGTAGGGGTAAGTCTCGGGAGACGAGAACATATGGCACATAGGGTAAGGACTCCATGCAGATGACAGAGAAAGACAGCTATACATAGGGAGACTAATGACAAAGGATTGTTAGCACCTGTGCGATTTAATTGGAGTGCAATTACTGTGAAGACAGAACCAGACTAGAGGAATTAAAGTGCCTATGGAGAAGTGAGCTCACTAGGGAACACCCAGGAAAACAGAGACTGACAGCGTGACATTACCCCCTCCCCTACGGAGCAGCTCCCAGATGCTCCACCTGAAACCCTGGAAAACCCAACAGAAAAAGAGGTAGGAGGGAGGTGAAGCGGCGGCGGACTAGGGGGAGGGACGGAGGGTCAGAAAACAGGGACAGGAGAACCAGATAGAATGGACAGACAGAGACAAACAACCAGGTGGAATGGAGAGACAAAGACAGGACAACCAGGTAAAATGGAAAAAACAGAGACGGAACAACCAGATGGAATGGAAAGGAAAGTGGCAGGAAAGTGTAACACAAAACAAGGAGTCCAGGAGGGTGGTGGACCAGCGGAGGATGAAGGGGAGGGACGGAGGGCCAGGTCCAAAGAAGGAGATAAATAGAAAAACAAATGAAATCAAAAACACAAAAACATGGGTACATGGAGGACATTAAGTGATGCCCACCCGGGCGAACAGAGGGCCATCACACCCATGTGGTCAAGGCAGAAGCCCCCCCAGGGCGGAGCGGAAGACCACCACGTCCTCGTGGTCAAGGCCAGAGTCCCCCAGGGTGGAGCGGAAGACCACCATTTCCTCGTGGTCGAAGCCTGAGTCTCCCAGGGTGGATCGGAAGACCACCATTTCCTCGTGGTCGAAGCCTGAGTCTCCCAGGGTGGAGCGGAAGACCACCACGTCTTAGTGTTCGGCCCAATGGGAGGACGAAGATCACCAGTGACTTGACTCAGTCCTCGAAGATCACCGGTGACTAGCCTTGTCTCTGGAAAGACCATGGTACCTAGTCCTGACTCTGGAAGGTCATCAGTGACTAGGCCTGACTCTGGAGGGTCAATGGTAACTAACCCTAACTCTGGAAGGTCGATGGTGACAAACCCTGACTCTGGAGGGTCCATGAACACCTGACTCGACTCTGGAGGGTCAACCGGAAACTGACTCAACTGAGGAAAGTCAACGGGCACCTGACTTGACTCGGGAAGATCAATAGGAACCTGACTTGATTCAAGAGAAACAACTGAAACATGACTCGACTCTGGATGGTCAGCAGGAACTAGCCCTGACTATGGAGGGTCAACGGTAACTAACCCTGACTCTGGAAGGTTGACGGTGACTAACCCTGACTCTGGAGGGTCCATGAACACCTGACTCGACTCCCAAGGGTCAACCGGAAACTGACTCAACTCAGGCAAGTCAACGGGCACCTGACTCGACTCGGGAAGGTCAATAGGAATTTGACTTGATTCAAGAGGAACAACTGAAACATGACTCGACTCTGGATGGTCAGCAGGAACTAGCCCTGACTCTGGAGGGTCAACGGTAACTAACCCTGACTCTGGAAGGTCGACGGTGACTAACCCTGACTCTGGAGGGTCCATGAACACCTGACTCGACTCTAGAGGGTCAACCGAGAACTGACTCAACTCTGAACAGTCAATGGGCACCTGACTTGACTTTGGACTGCCTGTGGAGACATGAGACGCCTCTGCTTCGGGCACCGCCTCTGGAACGGCCTCGGTCACTGCATCGGGAACGGCCTCGGACACCGCCTCGGCCTCCTGAACTGCAGCGTGCACTGCCTCGGCCTCCGGAACAGCAGCGGGCACCGCCTCGGCCTCCAGAACAGCATCGAGCACCTCCTCAGGAACGGCCTCGGGCACCGCCTCGGCCTCTGGAACAGCATTGGGCACTGCCTCGGCTTCCGGAACAGCATTGGGCACCTCCTCAGGAACGGCCTTGGGCACCGCCTCGGCCTCCGGAACAGCATCGGGCACCGCCTCGACCTCCGGAACAGCAGCGGGCACCGCCTCGGCCTCCGGAACAGCAGCGGGCACCGCCTCGGCCTCCGGAACAGCATCAGGGACCGCCTCGGGAACGTCCTCCTGGACGACAACGGCCCGCTCGGGAGCGTCCTCCGGGCTTTGAGGAACAGCAGACGCCTGTCTCCTCCTCCTCCGCCCTCCATGATGGCGAGTTGGTGGCCCCTTGACTGGTGACTCAGGCATTGAGTCGCCCATCTTGTGCTGTGGCGCGGGGCTGGCGGCCATCTTGTGCTGTGGCTCTAAGCTGGCGACCATCTTGTGCTGTGGCTCTGAGCTGGCGGCCATCTTGGGTTGTGGCGCTGGACTGGCGGCCATCTTGTACTGTGGCGCTGGACCGGCGGCCATCTTGTGCTGTGGTGCTAGGCCGGCGGCCATCTTGTGCTGTGGCGCTGGACCGGCGGCCATCTTGTACTGTGGCGCTGGACCAGCGGCCATCTTATACTGTGGCGCTGGACTGGCGGCCATCTTGTACTGTGCCGCTGGACTGGCGGCCATTTGATGGAGTCCTTCTGTGATGATTGGGTTTAGGAGAAACACAAGGAGAGGGTAGGATCCAAATGCAAGTATGGTTTATTGTAACAAAAAGGTTAAATACAAAATAAACAGTCTTGAGAGACAAACAAAACAAAACAAAAGAGGAAACCGGATGAGATGGTAAGAACAAACTCGGAGGAACGAGAAGGTAGGGGTAAGTCTCGGGAGACGAGAACATATGGCACATAAGGTAAGGACTCCATACAGATGACAGAGAAAGACAGCTATACATAGGGAGACTAATGACAAAGGATTGTCAGCACCTGTGCGATTTAATTGGAGTGCAATTACTGTGAAGACAGAACCAGACTAGAGGAATTAAAGTGCCTATGGTGAAGTGCCTATGGAGAAGTGAGCTCACTAGGGAACACCCAGGAAAAAAGAGACTGACAGCGTGACACCTTTCCTGTGTATGAGATATTCTTCAAACGAAGGTCTCAGTCCTTGGTTGAAATTCCGAGGATCCTCGACATTGGAACAGTCCTTCGACGGATGTCGATGACGTAGCATCCTCGAAATACTGGCTTCCGTGGATCCTTCCTTGACATTGAGAAACACCTAGAGTCTCATCTTCCATTCCCTTTAAGAGCCAGTTGCGCTCTTGCCATGACGGATTTGCTGTTTACACTGCGGAATTTGGCAATCGCAAATACATCGCCTCTGAGATGAAATGGAACTGCTCGTGTGCGAGCAAATAGGGCAGCCTAATTCTGATACATGCGATGACTACCCATTATGACATGTACATATGTACACATGACATATATTTGGCATGTTTGTGTGGTGCTGTGCATCCCTGGGCCCTATCATACACCCGGCGCAATGCGACGCATTTTCCCATCCAGCGCCACGTCGTTTAATTAGCAAATGCATTTACGCTCTTTTTTGCACCCATGGGCCTGCTTGTCTAAAAAAGTGTTCTACCCTTTCATAGTACCCTTTGGAAAGTACATAGACTGCTATGGTAAAAGTTGTTAATGATCTGCTGATGTCAGCCAATTCTGAACTTTTAACTATACTTATTCTACTCTATTTAACTGCAGCCTTGATATAATTTCTTATCAAGTTCTCTCAGATAGATTACCCTCTGTAGGAATTACCGGTATCCCTCTTAGTTGGTTCAGATCCTATCTCTCTGGGCGCATGCAATTTGTTTAACATAAAAATTTTAGATAATATGTTTCACCTGTTACAGCTGGTGTTCGTCAAAGCTCTGTTTTGGGCCCTGTTTTATTTATTATTTATTTACTACCCCTTGTTAATATTTTTAGGAAATATGGCATCAGTTTTCATTGCTATGCTGACGACAGCTCTATTTGTACTCTAAGCCAAATTCTACCCTTCTTTCCTCCTCTCTTTTGGGCTGCTTAGAATAGATTAAATCCTGTTTTTTTCGTAACTTTCTCACACTGAAAATCAACAAAACAGAAGTTCTCCTTGTTGGTACCAAATCTAATTTGTCAAAATCAAACAGTTTTTCACTTTCTGTTGATAACTCTGTAATCTCCACATCTACTCATGTTAGAAGTCTGGGAGTAGTCCTCGATAGTACTTTATCTTTTGAAAAGCATGTGAACAATATTACTCTTGTCGGCACGCCGTGCATTGATTACTGTAACTCTCTTCTCTTTGGGCTACCAGTATGTAACAAACTCCTTCACAAACTTCAGTCGGTCCAGAATTCATCTGCCCGTATAATTACTATATTACTAGAACCTCCTCCATTGAGCATATCGCTCCAGTTCTCTACCATCTTCACTGGCGTCCTGTTAAATATCGAGTAGATAATAAGATTTTACTTCTCACTTTTAAAGCTCTTCATAATTGTGCACCACAATACTGTATCTGTAATAATAATATAATATATTATTATTATTATTATTATTATTACCACACGTTTACTGACTTAGAATGTATGTATGAATGACTGAATGAATGAATGAACAAATAAATAAATACATTTATAATTGTGACACAAACAGCAGGCTATGTATATAAGGAAGAACTAACATTTAACTAACTTAACAGTTTGGGGGAGGTTCAGGCTGATGCACTGAACTTGGTCAAAGTTCAAATATAATACATATTTATCAATCATGGAAATTTGCAAAGATAAATAAAGATAATTTAACCTTTGAGAACAAAGCCAATATCTGTTGCAATATAACCATAATGCAAAATAGGTGGCTGTGGCATTATGGACTATTGCAACTGAACTTACTTCATTTAAAGAAAGTCACACTTTATCATATGGTGTAGGTTGATATATGTTTTAGTAATTGTCACTAATTTACTTTTTTAATATTTTGACAAACTAAATCCTTGCATATGTGAGAAAAACTGTATAACTGTCATATAGCTGGAAAATAACTTACACAAACTTAAGACTTACAAATGTGTAATTTTAATATGTTTTATTGTTTAGTTTTTTCAATGAAAGAAAATACATATTATTTTGTGCTATAAATCCCTATTTGAATTAATTTAAAATTCAATGTTTCTACAAATATTTCATGCTTTAGTAGATTCACTTTGCTTTATGTTCACATCTGCACCTGTCTTGCTTCAGCTGCTGCTTTGTGAGGAACCTGATAAATGTCTTCTCCATGTGGCATTGAGGAAAGCTTTCTACTCTTTTCCTCACCATCTTCTACATTTTGACCAAAATATCGGACCACAGCATAATCAGTAGCAAGCGAAGAAATGCCTCTGATGTTGTTTGACTCCAGATTGGTATTTATAAAGCTAATTGTTGAATAATGTAGGGTTTCTGGGTGATTTAGTGTGGGGTCTTCAACTGGTGACATCATAACTTTATTAGCGTAAAAAGGCTCTCCCCTACTGTCCACCGAATCAGCCTAGTGAATGAACAGAAATGCAGAATCAGTAGAGAGCTTTTACTCACAAGAAACTTGACATTTGTCAGTGCGTTGAGAAACTAATTGCGTGTAAAAGTAGTTTGGTGTTTGTGAGTTTGGCATATTTATGAATGAATAGCATGTGTGTGTTTGATCAATTGTAACATACCCCATCAGTCTGAATCAGTCCAGCTTTATCTCCCCTTTGAGCCCCGCAGAACCATCTACAGAAATCATTTAGAATGAAAAACCTAAAACTGCTTGTATCTTGTTTATCAGAAAATGTAATTGCTCAGAGTGTTTCTCTTTCATAGATCAGGAGACTTTAAATATAGTGAAACATAAGGAATATACAATAAATATTAGATTTGCAATTACATTTTGGACATAAAGTTTGTCCATACAGTTATATGCTGAATGTAGATCACCCAGCTCATTTGATCTTGAAGCGTTTTACAAAATGCAAAAATAATTTTGGTTGCAGACCAGAATCATCAAATCTGACACAACTGTAATCAGAGACATTGTTGATATCTCCTCTGAAATTCTAGTGGACACATACAAGATTATTAGAATCTTTTCTGGGAAATAGAGATTATTGGAAAACCAGGAGACTTCAGCAATAGTCTCTGTTTTTCACATTTAACTCATTACTGTCTATTATAGACTTCCTTTGTGATTTTTCCTTCTTAAGGTTAAAATTATACTCTTGTTTTTACATCAGGCATTCACTTTGTCTACTTACTTGTACAGTAGTGTTGTGACCCATAAGATTGCCATAAACACAGTTCCAACTGCAATCCCAACCAGTAGGAAATACACGTTAAAACCTATTAAATAAAAAAGCTGCAGTTCATGGAAACGTTTTGTATTCTGGAGAGCAACTACTGATATCAATTAAATATAAAAAAATCTGAATAATTTGTCCATTCACAAAAAAAAAAAAATCAGCAGCATAGTTGATGTATTGCCATATCAACAAATAAAATAGATTAATTGTTCAATTTTAATCTACCTGGAGCATTTTCAGTGATGAAAACCAGATGAAACAGATAACTAGCAGTTCCTCGAGTGTTTCTGCTGAGACACTGTAGAGTAGATGTGTTTGTGAGAGACTGATGGAGGGTGATGGAGCTCCTCAAGACTGTGCTGCTCAATCGCTCTTCACTGATGAACGTGTTTGAAGAGTTAGTGACAGGACGTCCAGACAGATGCCACTCCAGTTCAGGAGAGGGATTCCCATCAGCCTCACAGAAACACACAGTTACATCAGTTCTGCTACAGCTGGAAGAAACTGAGATCTGAGGAAAATCTAATAGAGAGAAAGATAGAGAATGGTCTGAGCAGCACACCTGGAAATGTTTCTTAATAAAAACATGTATGCAGTTTATATTGCTTGCGATCACTTGGTTGAAAGATTTCCTCTATTTCTTTAATACTCACACTGAATGTCCAGCATCAATGATGAGTTTTGGCTGCCGTGTTGGTTCTGAGCTGTACAGTGGTACCAGCCTCTGTGTGTCGGGTCGGTCCTATTGAAGGTAAGAGTGTCTCCAGTCTGCAGCTGCTTCATCTGTCCTTCACTCTCTCTGGACCAGGTGTAGTTCACTGCTGGATTTGCATCACTGCTGCAGATCAGAGTCACTGAACTGCCGTCCAACACAGAGCTGGAGGGAATCGCTAAAGCTGACATGATTTTTGGGGCATCTGAGAAGAAAAAGATAAAGAGAGAAGATAAAAAAGATAAAGCGAAAAGATAAATAAAGGAAGAAATAACTGAGGAATAAGGGATAGGTAAAATTTCAGGCAGTTACATTGGTATTTGGATGCAAGCTTCATTTATTGCCATTGCATTAGATTACAAAACCAAACTGAAATCAAAGTAGATACCATTTTGCTTGATGTTTTATCTAATGCAATAATATATTTAGACATTGTGTGTGGCAAGTATCCAAAAGTGTTCAAATATGTTTTGGGGCAACTGTATATAATATATCTTTAGTCTTAAAGTGATGGATAGATCCTGAATAGGACATGTACTTCATAAATATTTTGAAATAAATGGTTCAGATCACTCAAACCATATAAAATATTAAAAAAAAATCACTATGTATTGTTATACTGTATACTTTCATAAACTTCTATAAGATTTTATAAATGAAGTTTTATAACATTTAATTACTTCTACAATAATCTGTGATGTTCCACCTTTAAAAAAAACTACTAAACTTAAGTCTGTGCTCTGAAGTATTCTGGATTTGTAACAATTTTAGCTGTAAAAGTAATTTTCATGTCATGACTTACAGTTAACAGGTTTTGTTTTTACAAAATGTGAAAATAAATAGTACTTTGGCACTTCAAGACTAGAGATGAAAAACTCTAATTGACCCGCCAACATTTCAAACGTATAAACATTTCTGTATCTACATTTCACAGCACATCAGTCTATTGAATCTTGTGTTGTTTTTTTACTATCTTTGGCTGATAAAATATTATTTCCTTGTGAAAATATTGCCTTCATAGGGTGGTTAGAAAAAACTAAATAACAACATATTACTAAGCAATGTTATTATTTCAGATGTAGAGTTGCCTTAGAACATTAAATATGGGGGTCCGATTGACCCAGAAACATCACAAATGTAACAGAAATTTTATAACAAAACTTATCAGTGTGATGAAACTTTGCATACATGTTCATGACCCTAAATGAAGAAAAAAAAAACTACATTTTAAGAAAAATGTAATTAAAATAAAATAGGTTAACTGATATTTAAGAAACTCAAATCAAAACAGATATGGGGGTTAAATGACACTGAAATCATAGTAATGTGGGAAGGTTAACTAGTTAACTTAACAATCTAGAGGCTTTTTAATTATTATTTAGGCTTTCATTTAATCAACATAAACATTTTTATAGCAACTATACTTGCACTTTTACACGATAGCAGTGTTATAACCTTTCATTTTATAATTCACTTTTAGGTGCTAATGAATGTTTGGAGGTAAATCGGCTGTTATGTATTACTCACACTGAATGTCCAGCATCACTGATGAGTTGTGGTGTCCATGTTGGTTCTGAGCTGTACAGTGGTACCAGCCTCTGTGTGTCGGGTCGATCCTATTGAAGGTAAGAGTGTCTCCAGTCTGCAGCTGCTTCAACTGTCCTTCACTCTCTCTGGACCAGGTGTAGTTCACTGCTGGATTTGCATCACTGCTGCAGATCAGAGTCACTGAACTGCCCTCCAACACAGAGCTGGAGGGAATCACAGACACTGCTGTGTTTTTGGGTGAATCTGAAGAGAAAAAAATAGGGCCTCACAATAAAAATCAAAATATTATAATTCACAAGTCAAAACTAAAAAGCATCACTTACACTGAACATGTAGTGTGATGCTGTCCTGTTCTGTTTTGGTCTTGTCCTGTAGCTGGTAGGTTATAGTGCAGGTGAAAGTGACTCCGTGCTCACGGTGAGTAGCAGTGAAGTTCAGATCAGAGGTGAGCTCCTGTAGTCTGCTGCTCTCATTGAGGGGGATTCTGGGAGTGGAGCTCCATGTGAGAGTTGGTGGAGGAGAGGAGCAGAGAGTCTCAGCAGAGCAGCGCAGACTCACAGAGCTCCCCTCCAACACCTCCAACACCTCCTCCTGACCCTGCACCTCCTTCTGCTCCACATACAGCTGCACTCTGGGTTTGGGAGGAGACTCTGAAATAGAGAAAGTAAAATGATAATCATGGCAACTTTTAAAACCCACATTTAACACATTTGTTTAGAAATAAAAGGCTCAAATCACTCACCAATGACTTTTATAGTGGAGAAGTTTTGTTTGTAGGTGTATTTCAGATCTCCACTCTTAATCCTGAAGTAATATTTACCATTGTGCTTTGAACTAACATTATAAAAGATAGTGGTGCAGTCCTTCTCATGTAGTTTTCCAGTTATTTTCCCATTAAAGTGTTTAGGTTTGAGATCTCTGGAGTTAAACACTTGATGTGTATCCTCATTAGTTCCATCTTTGAGCCACAGTCCTGTAGCATCTTTCTCATTGAGGTGTTGGTCAAATTTTGTTTCAATCTCAAAAGTGCACTTTATGATCACACAGGATCCACTGAGAGCTTCAATCTTCTCTGGCAGAGTGACTTTGAATTTTCTACAGTAAACACCTTATGACACACACACACACACACACAATACTATTAAGTAAAGCAACACACACCCTTTATTGATTAGGATTTCCAGCTTACAAACAGACCTCATTAACATTTCAGTCAAAATTTAAATGTTATATTAAAGCATTAAAAATATGATAAAATCTATAAACAGTCTGTGTGAATTGAAGTGGATAGTACATTAATACTGCAAATCAGAACTGCAACATGGTAAAAAGTAAAGAATAAAGGTAAAACACAACATAACTGATTTAAACCTTTATTACATTTATGCATTTGGTCTTTAGTACTTTATTTTACAGGTTGTATTAACATATTTCTAAAATAATAAAATTTTAATAATATTAAGGTAATCGGAAACTCTACTTAAGTTAAAGTACAGAGTTATTTCAAATATTTGACAGCCTAAAAGTCTAAGTACACTGTAAAAAGCTGTAAAAAGTTTTTAGGAAGCCTGTTGCCTTAAAATTATTAAGTAAATAATCATTTTTAAAAGTTGAGTTTGACAATTAATTTAGGTTTCCTCAATCTTTTTACCGTAAGATAAGTCAACTTAGCACTTTTTACAGTGTACCTATAAATAAATATAAGTTTAAAAAATAAATCTATGTTTAATTGTACTTAATAGAAAAAAGTAAAAACATTTCTGATATTTTTAATTACACTTTTTACACAGGAGACAGTTTAGAGTTCATTGGGTTTTTTTATTTTTTATTTTCAAATTTCTGATGCACACGTTCTAATTTTCAAATAAAATTAAATGGTTCTTTAAATAAAAATTTAATTGTTGTGAGCATGACTGGCATGTTAGATTCAAAGAAAGTTTTTTGCCTTTATTTGATAGGACAGTAGCGAAGTGGGAGAGAGAGAGAGTGGTGATGGGATCTTGAAAGGTCTGTGAGCCAGGACTCAAACTCGGGATGCTCGAAGCAAAATGGCACTACATGTCAACACGCTGCCTACAAGGCTATTGCCTCCAACTTGTACTTAATTTTAACATGAAATTGTAATGAAGTCAAAAGTATTATTTGTATTCTTGCAAATGTATATTCTGTTTTAACAGAACATAAATAAGTAAAACACTATTACACAAATACTTAACATCTCTCCAACTACAACATTTACAGTAGATATAGTTATGCACAACTGACTAAACACACAGGTATTATGAAACGCACATTTATGAGAAATGTTTAGTTGTTTACTTTTTTATTTTACAAATGTCTTATTAAAGCAGGTAAAGGAGAGAAACACACACCTTGTAAGAGAAAAATTAAAATGCAGGTTTTCTCCACCACGCTCATCTTGCTATTAAAAGATGGTCGGACCTAAGCAGAAATTATATATCACATCAAAAAAATGACAAACAGGAACAATATACAAACACACATTCAACATTGTTGTTCTGGAATGATAAATATTATTCTCATAATCGCTAATCATCTGAAACAAACCGTCTGTACACTAAGGGGAAAAAAAGGTACAAAACTGGGTAGAAAGGTACAGTACATCTTTGTACCTCATTGTATATTGCCCCATTTTATGTATTGTTATCTCCATTAAAAAAACATTGCTTCATCAGTGAGACCACGGCTATTTGTTTCACAGGAAAATTCTCTCAGATAAGGTGTAGAGTCACAAGTACAATCAATATATATATAGCTTCATATAGCAGTAGTTTTGCTTCCTAATGTAGTAGAAGTAGTTTAATTGACCTCTCTCCATGGTTTTTCATTAATAAGATCACACCTGTCTGTATTCAGTTCATTACCTTGTGTTTTGTAAGCCTTTTAGCTCCTTTTATTCAGATTTGTTTTGTGCCTAGTACACTCTTTTGTTGAAGTTTACCATTGGATTTTAATTGGGGTGTTACATATAGCCCTAAAATCCTCTACATTAACACAAGCCCTCAATGTGTGCACAGAACAAAAAGTAAAAATAAGAATGGTTAACATTTCAGATAAGCAAATGAGTTCTTAAATAATTTTGGAAATGTTTTTAAATAACTTGGATTTTGGGATTCTTAATTAATAAACAGTTTTTGAATATACACAGTTCTTGTAAACTCTTTAAATCCAGAGCTGATATGAATAACCTGAAGAGTAATAGAGTGCAGCTGATTGCAGGACAAAATAAGACAGACTAACAGAAGCCAAAAAGAAATCTATTATTTGTTGTTTATAAACAAACATTTGACTTAGAGATTAATGAACAGAATAAAACAATCTAAAACATCAGAATCAACACACCTGACAATAAACTATCCTGTAGATCCTACTGATATTAAATCACTTACCAGAGAAGTGTGGTAATGTTCGAGAAATCCCCTGAATATTGGTAAAGAGTAAAGCTGACTGTTGTGATAAAAAAAATTATACTGGAAGTCACTGTGCTGTATGCAGGAACAATGCATGACTGATATTTGACTTATTACACCTTCCTCTTTTCAGCAGTGGGTGTCTCTGTTAACATCATTCTGCAAACAAACAGAACAAACTATATTGTACTTGACACTCAATACCTTCCTCTTTCCATGACTGCAGAATGTCACAGTGAGGTTATATTCAAATAAATAAAGCTCAACAATAAAAATCAATAATTAATAATAAAAAAATCAACCAGTATGAGAAAATGTTTTAAACTACAGTATTTCACAATTAGGTGGGATGATATGTTTTAACATCGAGATGAGGAGCTACAGAAGAGCTACTGGAGCTCAGATTGCTGGACATCACAGAAAGGCGTCAGATCAAACAAAGCATGGCATTTTGGTGAATGGGGCTGTTTAACTGAACTTTAAGAAAAGTACTAAGGCTGTCACAAAAGGTAGGCTTTTTACCTAAAGGGTGCATAATGGTACCTTAAAGTTATATATTATAACATATAGCATGCAAATTAGTACCTAAAAGGTACTACCCAAATGACAGCTTTTTACCTTTTTTTCTAAGAATACACAAACCGGAGAGCCATGATGTCCCCTGTCCATTGTCAAAAAGCACCTACAATATGCGTGTGAGCATCAGAAGTGGACCATGGAGCAATGGATGAAAAAGAATGATTGTGAGGTCTGACTCTTTTAAATCAGGTAGATGGTCGGCTCCTTATGTGTTCTATAGAGATGGCAGCAAGTCCTACTGGGAAACCTTAGGTCCAGGCATTAATGCAGATGTTCCTTTGACTTAAACAACTACCTAAAGATTGTTGCAGACCATGTAGACCCCTTCACAGGCTTTTTTTTTTTTCAGCAGGATAATGCATGATTTCAGGAATAGTTTGAAGAACATGACAAAATGTACAAGGTGTTGACTTGGCCTCCAAATTTCCCAAATCTCAATCCGACTGATCATCTATGTAGTGTGCTGGACCAGACACCAGAGGACACATTCACAAAAGATAATGTCTAACTTTTAAGAATTGCCGTATTTTGAGACTTCTTTAAAATTGTGTATCCTTTGTTCAAAATCTGCTCATAGATCAAGCATACATTCGCACAAATCACCTAAGTCAATGTGAATAAATTAATAATTTGATACAGTGCACTTATTTGTAGATACATGAATTTAGTAGTAGTAGAGTAGTAGTTGTTTATTTTGAATATCTCTCTCTCTCTCTCTCTCTCAATATATATATATATATATATATATATATATATATATATATATATATATATATATATATATATATATATATATATCTTCTTCATTTCCATCCATCTATAGCAAATCAAATAATAACACATCCATACTAGACTTAAAGGGTTAGTTCACCTAATAATGAAAATTATGTCATTAATAACTCACCCCTATGCTGTTCCAAACATGTAAGACCTCCTTTTATCTTCGGAACACAGTTTAAGATATTTTAGATTTAGTCTGAGAGCTCTCAGTCCCTCCATTGAAGCTGCGTGTACGGTACACTGTCCATGTCCAAAAAGGTAAGAAAAACATCATCAAAGTAGTCCATGTGACATCAGAGGGTCAGTTAGAATTTTCTGAAGCTTCGAAAATACATTTTGGTCCAAAAATAGCAAAAACAACGACTTTATTCAGTTTTGTCTTCTCTTCCGTGTCTGTGTGAGAGAGAGTTAAAATCAAAGCAGTCTGGATATCCGGTTCGCGAACTAATCATTTAGTTCACCAAATCGAACTGAATCGTTTTAAACGGTTCTCATCTCTAATATGCATTAATCCACAAATGACTTAAGCTGTTAACTTTTTTAATGTGGCAGACACTCCCTCTGAGTTAAAACAAACCAATATCTCTGAGTAATTCATGTACTCAAACAGTACACTGACTGAACTGCTGTGAAGAGAGAACAGAAGATGAACACCGAGCCGAGGCAGATAACGAACAAAACATTTACTCGTTCACAAGTCAAGAACCGTTTCTGTCAGACGCGTCTGATTCGTGAACCGAGGAGCTGATGATACTGCGCATGTGTGATTCAGCGTGAAGCAGACCGACACACAGAGCATCTGAACTGAACTGATTCTTTTGGTGATTGATTCTGAACAGATTCTGTGCTAGTGTTATGAGCTCGAAAGAACGGGCTGAACCGTTTTCTTCAACCGTTTTTTTTTATCGAACTGTCCGAAAGAACTACTGGTGATCCGAACACCGATGCAACCGGTTCTTCACTCGTGAACGAGTCAGTCTATTGTTCGTTATCTGGCTCGGCTCGGTGTTCATTTTCACAGCAGTTCAGTCATTGTACTGTTTGAGTCCTTGAATATTATGGATATTGGTTTGTTTGAACTCAGAGGGAGTGTCAGCCACATAAAAAAAAGTTAAGTCTTAAGTCATTTGTGGATTAATGTGTATTGGAGATGTGAACCATTTAAAACGATTCGGTTCGATTTGGTGAACTTAATGATTCGTTCGCAAACCGGATATATTGCTTTGATTTGAACTCTCTCTCACAACAGACACGGAAGAGAAGACAATGCGGAATAAAGTCGTCGTTTTTGCTATTTTTGGACCAAAATGTATTTTCGATGCTTCAAAATAATTCCAACAGATCCTCTGATGTCACATGGACTACTTTGATTATGTTTTTCTTACCTTTCTGGACATGGACAGTATACCGTACACACAGCTTCAATGGAGGGACTGAGAGCTCTCGGACTAAATCTAAAATATCTTAAACTGTGTTCCGAAGATAAAAGAAGGTCTTACATGTTTGGAACAGCATATGGGTGAGTTATTAAAGGGGGGTGAAATGCTATTTCATGCATACTGAGTTTTTTACACTGTTAGAAGAGTTGGATTCCCATGCTAAACATGGACACAGTTTCAAAAATTAAGTTGTACGTTTGAAGGAGTATTTCTGTTCCAAAAATACTCCTTCCGGTTTGTCACAAGTTTCGGAAAGTTTTTTTCGAGTATGGCTCTGTGTGACGTTAGATGGAGCGGAATTTCCTCATATGGGTCCTAAGGGCACTTCTCCCGGAAGAGCGCACGCTCCAGTAGAGCAGAGCACTGAGAGCACAGACATTCACTGATCAGAGCAAGAGCGTCACGAAATGTCACAAAAGGAGTGTGTTTTTGGTTGCCAGGGCAAGACAACCCTGCACAGATTACCAAAGAAAAAACACAATTAAGGGACCAGTGGATGGAGTTTATTTTTACAGAGCATCAATGGAGTTGTGCAAGTGTTTTTGTTTGTTCCCTATATTTCGAAGATGCTTGTTTTACAAACAAGGCCCAGTTTGACGACGGATTTGCGTATCATTTATTTCTTAAGGATGATGCAATCCCAACAAAAAAGGGTCACGATCGTGTGTTGGAACCGCAGGCGGTGAGTAAAACTGCTTAAAATATCTCTGCCTCCTTGTTAGTGCGTCCCCTCCCATCGGAGACCCGGGTTCGAGCCCCGCTCGGAGCGAGTCGTTGCTAATGCTGCTCTCGTTCAGTTTCAGCCTCGGGATCTGATTCTGGATCATAAATAAACGGCTGAATCTGACTGTTAGCCATGGTTTGTTTTGGATGATGGTTTTTTTTCCTCACGGTAATGTCACAACTTCCAAACGCTCTCAACGCAAAAGCCTACGCAAAAGACTATCTTTCTCTTATGAATATAATAAAACTAAAGACTTTTTGGAGTTATGAAGGATGCAGTACTACTCTATAGGTACTCAAGATTAACAGGATATTGAGTGAAAACGAGCATTTCACCCCCCCTTTAATGACATAATTTTCATTTTGGGCGAACTAACCCTTTAACATATAGAACAATGAATCTGTACACAATACTATCACCTCGAGTCCTTTTTGTATTTATTTAATATATATTTAGTTTAAATAGTCTTTTAAAATGACTCATTGTTGTACATGATTTCATCTCTTCACTGCAGCTGTTCCATACAATAACTCCTTTGGTTGTGACGCAGTGATCTTTAGAATTTGTTCTTAGATTTCTTTTTAAATACAAATGTTCCTCTTAAGTGATGTTTGCTTTCTCACATACTGTTCGATAGCTATTGATTATTTATTTTATACATAATTTGTTCAGTTTTGAAGTAAACAATATCTCTGAATTTTAGTGCTTTTAATTTAATAAACAGTGGAGTAGTTGGTGCTCTATAGGTGGTTTTAGCTCTATAGGTGGGTTCAGTGTTAGTTTATTTACATCAAACCAGCTCTTCATTTTTTGTAATTCATTTACCATTGTATCCAAGAGTTGTTCCAGATTTTCTCCAGAACAGATTAAAGTAGTATCATCAGCAAATAAAATGGTTTTAAGTGTTTTGGACATGTCCCACACATTATTAATATACAAGTTAACCAACAATGGACCCAACACTGACCCCTGGGGGACACCACCGGTAATTTTCTTTGACTTTGAAATATGAAATACCACAAGAAAATGTGGTCTACTGTATCAAATTCTTCCTTAAGATCCAATAATATCCCTACTGCAATTTTTTTTTGTTCTATTGCTGTTGTTATTTCTTCCACAAATTGAATAAGTGCATGTGAGGTTGTCCTATTAGTCCTGAAACCATATTGCTGATCACACAGTATACTATGTTTAGTAATGAAGTTATCAAGCCTCTTAGAGAATATTTTTTCTAGTATTTTTGAAAACTAACAAACATAGATATATAAATATTTACATTTTTGCTTAGCGCATCATTTATACTGCCAGTCTTTGCAAACCCCTCAGTTAAGCCTGGACCAATAAAAAATCATTAAATTTATTTGCATCTAAAGGTCATATCCTTAACTTCTATATTATCTTCATTCAGCACTTTCCAGGTGTTTCTTATATTGTTTCTGTTGTCTTCCAGTAGTTTACTATAATAATTATTTGTATTGCTTCTCATGATTCTGGTTAGTTTGTTTTTATATATCTTATATTTATTTTCTGCTTCTTTTGTCCTCTTCTTTAAAAATTCATTATATAATACTTTTTTTCTTCTAACATGCATTTAATATTCCATTAGTTATCCACGGTTTTTCATCAGATTTCAGTTTTACTTATTTTTTTAAAGGACAATTTATTTCATAAAGTGATGTTACAACAGTCAAAAATGAATCATAAACTTTATTTGCCTTATCTACGTACACTTTTCCGCACACTTTCCTGGTCCTAGTGTGTGTATGTTTGCAAAAACTGGCAGATGGTCACTGACGTCATTTATTATTAGACCACTTTTAACTTTATATTCAATGACGTTGGTAGATGTTATCAATTAATGTAGCACTATTTATTGTAATTCTGGTTGGTCGAGTGATTGAGGGATACAAACCGGTACTATGAATCAAATTAATGAACTCTGTAGTTTTGTTGTGTTCTTGTGGGTTGAGCAAACCAATATTAAAGTCTCCACAGATTATTATTATTACTAAATATTTCTGTTATTTTTCCCTTAAACATGTCAATATTTGATTGCGGTTTCCTATAAATGCAGCTAATTAAAATGTTTTTAGATTTTTCCATTTCAATTTACATTGTACTTATATGTAAAAATAATTGCATGTATTTACAGCTGTAATTAATTTCTGTAAACACATATGTAATTAGACTGTTGACCCTACATCTATTCCGTAACCCATAATTAATCTACAGTCAAACCACCAACCCTTTCCTTAATCTTTCCCATATTCCACCTCAATAGCAAACAAAGTGTTTTGCAATACAACATGAACATAAGTACATTGTATGCAATAATTATACTTTTTATAGCCTTTACATAGTATTTAAAGACACCTAAAGTGTGACTGCAAAGTGTGCTCATCTTTGTAATTTCACAATGAACATTTATTTTTATATTTTAAGGGGTCATAAAGTGCAATAATATATATGAATTATCATATTAAAATAAACTTCGAACATATACAAATAATTGTATAAAACATTTACTTTTCTATGTAAAAACATTGTTCAATAACAATTAAGATACATAAGGAAAATATATATAAAATTGTAACTGATGAAGAATATTTTAGTGTTATTAAACTTTATTTACTGCCACTTGGAATAAACTAAATCACTTGTCTGCACCATATGTCAGAAAGCCTGTGAGCTCATAATTTACACTTAATTTATATATATATATATATATATATATATATATATATATATATATATATATATATATATATATATATATATATATATATATATATATGGCTATATATATATATATATATATATATATATATATATATATATATATATATATATATATATATATATATATGGCTATATATATATATATATATATATATATATATATATATATATATATATATATATATATATATATATATATATGGCTATATATATATATATATATATATATATATATATATATATATATATATATATATAGCCAGTTCCCTTTCCCTTAACCTTTACAGTTAATCCAGAACGAGGCAGCAAGATTAATTTTGAATAAGCTGAAAATAATACACGTAACACCTCTGTTTATCAATTTGCACTGGCTTCCAATAGCTGCTCGCATAAAATTCATGGCATTGATGTTTGCCTAGAAAACTACCACTGGCTCTGCACCCAAATTTATTACTTCAGACTTATGTGCCCTCTAGAAACTTGCGTTCTGCAAGTGAACATTGCTTGATTGTGCCATCCCAAAGAAGCACAAAGTCACTTTTACGGACTTTTAAATTACATGTTCCCTCCTGGTGGAATGACCTGCCAAACTCAATCCGAGCAGCCATCTTCAAGAATCTGCTTAAAACCCATCTCTTCCATCTTTATTTAACCCTCTAACTTTAGCACTCATTATTCTACACTATTCTATTCTTTTTAAAAAATCTAACTACCTTTCTAATCTTTTTGTATTCTATGTTCTTTTCATTTTTTAATACAATTGTAAAAAAAAAAAAAAAAAAAAACTCAACACTAGCTTGCTCTTTCTTTTTCTGTTCTATCCGTTTTATTTTTATTTATTATATTATTTAAAAGCCCTTGCTATGTGTACTGTGTTTAACCTAACTGAGACTTGTTATAGCACTTATATATCATTGCTCTTTTGTTGTTTTTGATTCCTTCCATTGTCCTCTTTTGTAAGTCGCTTTGGATAAAAGTGTCTGCAAAATGACTAAATGTAAATGTAAATATTATTATTACTTTTACTGGTTTCTAAAACCAGCCAATGGCAAACTCAGTGAATGTTAACATAACTGTTGTATTCAAACAACTAAATAGATTTTAGTCTAATCAAATCTGCAAATCTGCACACTCACATTCATATTTAGCTGCCAGTAATTTTTGTTCTTCAAGTTTTTATGTATCCAACATGAGATCCATGTGAAACTATGTCTTTCATATTGGAAATGTGTATTTTTTTCCTGAAAAGAATCCTAAAAGATTAGATATATATTAGTTGTTTATTGTGTGTCATCTCTCTTAATGTTTAAAATCTCATATTCAGAGACTGGAGCAGAGAGCTGAAGAAGCATATGTGCATTCTGAGCCTGAAAACAAAAACACTCGTCATCATCATCATCATCATCATCATCATAATGGTGACTTAACATACTAAAATAGAAAATACTAAAAAAGATTATTTAAGTAGAGTCATTTTTGCAACAACCTTTTCCTATTATATATATAAAAATGAATGTGCCTTGTTTTGACATATCAATACAAGAATATTCATACAAGTGCTTATTGGGACCGCTGTATAAGACTAAAATATGTTTTTGGTTTTTATAGGTATTGACTTTGTGTGAAGGCTGTAATAAACGATAGCACTTTTGCACAGATTTGCAGTTTGAATGTGTTGATGCTGGTATTTTACATTGCATCATTCTAAATACTTCTAAATACATCATGTGTTTTGGGCACCTACAGTACACAGATACATTTGACAACACGACCACCAAAGCCACAACAGCAACTCCAATCAGCAAAGAAGAAAAATCCAAACCTAAAGGAGAATAAATTAGTTTTTGGAAAACCACTGATGATTCAGTAAAAGACGTGCAATCTTTAACAATAATGGCAAGGGAAGAGGAACAATCAGAAAAATAAGAGATTATCATTAGCATTTTCCTTGAAGTCGGTGACTGTCTTTACTTAAATATTTGTAGCTAAACTCAGTAGCTTAACACAGCTTTTTTGTAGAGAGACGCGCAGGATCATATGTGTTGTTAGTTCAAACTAATTCCTTTTAGAAATAAAAATATAAATTGTCTCTGATTCAAATCACAAAGGGAAATACTACTTTAGTAATATTGTAAGTGGTGATTTTATTTGAGATATATCTACATATTGTTTATTTATTAGTACAATATTTTAACAGTCTATAATATTTAAAATACTTTTATTTTTACTACTTTTTATTTTTACTACTTAGGCTGAAATTAATCTGTCAGTCGTGTCCCCAGGATGTTATTTTACACCAGGACCGTTTTATCTGAGTTCACAGGGCGGGATTTCACTGACGGACGGATGTGAGTAACGGCGTTTTATGTCCCTAGCGTTTCTGTTTTGCTCCTGTCAGGCTGTTAGCTAATCCGCCTGGTTCCGTTTAGTTTCAATATTTAGTTATTTGTTTTTGAGTGTATTGTCTTCCTGTTAAATTATATACCAACATTTCCTAATGCGAGTGGTCAATGCGAGTGCGCATTAACCATAGCTGGCGATGGCGATGCTAGCAAGCTAAAGCTAGCTGCATTTATTTGACACACAGGTGACAAAATAACAACAACGGATATTGTCCAAAGAAGTATGAGTACTTGAAATAACCTTTGTCAACTCTTTATTAGTCTTTATTTGTTACACTAAATACATTTTCTTTCCTGAAAGAAATGTTGACAGCCTTCTCCAGAGCAGGGTTGGCTGCTCCTGTCATATATTTAAAGAGTCTGTTTTATTCTCCACAGTCTCTGTGCTGCAGGACCAGGGTGAGGATGTTCTCAGTTTCACACAAGACGGCCTTTGTGGTCGACCACTGCCCGTACATGGCAGACTCCTGCCGGCAGCTGATTGAGTGTGACATGCTGACCAAAAGTCGCTCGCAGGGGGTGATTCCTCTGGCTCCAGTGTCCAAATCTCTCTGGACGTGTGCCATCGAGTGCTCCATGGAGTACTGCCGCATCCTGTTCGACGTGTACCCCACCTGGAAACTGGTGAGTGGATGGAAACTGGAGGTCTTAATAATCTATTAACTAGTACTGACAGATTTCACGAATCGATTCGATTCCGTATTGGTTCATCAGGATATAAGGTGTGTCTATTTTTCTATATATGTCAAATTTTCTGAAGGAAACCATCTCAACTATTACATTTTTAATTATTAAAATTAACAAGTGTCATATGTACACAATTAATATAAACATAAACAGTCATGTTAAATCAAACATGATCACTAATAAGTTAAGTAGAAATAGAATGGAATATTGAGTCTATTTTTAGCACAGTGCTAGTCTCAAGAGTTATAATGTATACAATGTACAAATATAATGTTCTATTTACATCTGACCACTGATCGATCACATGAGATATGATACATTTCTGTCATTTCAAGTTGTACTGTTTCTTTCAAAAGACTTTCAGACATATATTTATGCTAATTTCTTCCTGTAACTAGTACTAAAAAAGGAAAGGATGATCTGTTTATGTTCGCTCCATGCTGCTTTAACAGAATTTAAAAGCTAAGACTTTGTTTCGTATCAAAAGTAACAAGGCTTATTGCGGTTTTAGTATAGGAGGCTTGCAATGAATAATTTTTAGTGAAATTTAGTTTGCCACTGTTTTATGTACACCTGCAGAAAACAGCATAGACTAAAAGACTGATCTTGGGATTTAAGAATCAATATTGGTCAAACCCCCAGCTCAACTATGAGCTGTTTTCTAGGGGAAAAGACTCAAAAGAGTTGTGTGAAAATGTTCCTTTATTAATGTTCCATGCAAAAAAAAAAAAAAACCCCACAGCATTTGAAATTAAAGAATGAAATATGGGAATGAAAATAATGACAGAATAACATTTTGGGGGGTAAACTATTCACTCTCAGGTGAACTACATCGTGAGCGATTCTGAGGTTCACATCTTGAACAGCTGGAAGCAGGAGGAACAGAACACACATGAGGTAAAATCATCACATCTGTCACTCTGCACATCCATATTATTTGTGCAGCCTTTTTGTACCAGAGTAATCTAAGCATTACGTTGGGCTAGTGTTAAGTGTATGTCTGTGGCGTTTGTTAGCTGATGTCAGCTCTGGCAGCTGTTGGGCCTCCAAACCCTCGTCAGGATCCTGAATGCTGCAGCGTCCTGCACGGGCTGGTGGCAGCTGTGGAGTCACTGTGCAAGATCACAGAATATCAGCATGAGTCTCGTACCACTCTGATGGACACAGCTGACAGAGTGGCCAACAGGGGGCGCATCATTTGTCTCACCAATGCTAAAAGGTGAGAACTAAATTAGATATTAGACATTTGTCGTTACGTAAATGCAGCCTAACATATTTTGATAAGTTATCATTTTTCCAAATTTACTGTTTTCTTTTTTCCCACCAAGTGTACCCAAAATTTCTGTCTCTTTTTTTTCTTCTTTTAGTGACACTCATGTCAGAATGCTGGAGGACTGTGTGCTGGAAACCATTCAGGAGCAAAACAAACGGGCAGCAGGATCTGACAGGTCAGTTTTGATGGCTCTGGAGTCTTTTTTTTATTCTCTTGCCATTAACATGCTACTGTTATATTCTTACTGCTACGTGTTTTTACCGTGCAGACTGATGCCAATTCAGCAGTGTGAGCTTGTGCTGGTCCACATCTATCCTCAAGGTGAAGAGACTCTGGTCTCAGATCGGCAAAAGAAAGAGGTAGCATCTTTTTCTTCATTTCTGCAATAAATGAAAATGAATTTTCATTGGCATTTCCGTAAGAATAATAAAAAATAAAAAAAATCAGAGCTTTAATGAGCTTTTTTTTTCTTTCTTTAACTCAAACCAATCAGCTCTAAAATGAATCATACCATTCAAAATCAGACCAGTGTTTGATTCCTAACACTACTTTAAAGCATGAAAGCAGCAGTAAATGTCTTGTTTCACTTGCCATTGTGATATTTCTTTCATGTTCTGTGTTTAAATAAATTGACAATCTTACTTGTGTGTGTGCAGCTCTCGTCGGTGTTGAGCAGCGAGGTTCACAGTGTGCGAGCTGGACGGTATCTAGCCACTAAACTGAATGTGCTGGTTCAGCAGCACTTTGATTTGGCCTCCACCACCATCACAAACATCCCCATGAAGGTCAGACTTACTGGCAAACACCTTCCTCTCTGCCTGTCTCTCTCTCTCTCTTCATCACTTGTTTGCACTGTATCGGTTGCTTTACAGAGCTGCTGTTTTCATGGTTTATTGTTTGTTTTGCTAGCCTACATTAAATATCTGTGAGCAGGTCAGTACTTTACAAGAGCTACTATTACTTCTCCAGATCAAAACCCCGCCCTCTCATCCAGCTCTTGCTAATCTCTGATCATCAATGGCAGCTTTAAAGAGCTTTCCTTTAATTAGGCTGGATTACATCCTAAGCACATCTTATTACGTTTGTCTGACTGTATCTTTTATAAGGCTGTTGTAATGTTTACAGTCCGATATAATATAAATTAAGGAGAGTAGTTTTTTTTTATTTCATTATATATTATTGTTTAATTTATTTAATGTAAAATAGAAGTCAACATAAAATCTAAATTGACCCTATGTACTTTCTCAGTGCACATTCCTTGCTTTATGCACATTATTACAGAAAATATTTTAAGCCAAAATATGTTACGCCATCTTACAAAGATTTTCCTTTTCAATTTTTATCACTTTTCGCTACTGTTGTAGGTATTGCAGACTTTCTAAAAAAATTTCCAGTAATAGGTATAGTAATTTATTGTTGGTTAGTGTAAAATAAAAGTAGATTTTAAAGATTGCATTTAATGAAGAAAAAAAAAAAATATATATATATATATATATATATATATACACATATATATATATATACACATATATACATATATTAGCATAATTTTTTTCTTAAACGTATACAATTATATGTAAACGTTTATATGGACATGATAAATATACACAGTACACACACACATATACAGTCGAGGCCAAATATTGGCCTCCCGGGTAAATATGATCAAAAAAGGCTGTGAAAATGCATCTGCATTGATCAAAAGGATTAACAAAGCAGATGAATTTTCACAGCCTTTTTTGATAATATTTACCTAGGGGACCAATATTTTCGGCCTCGACTATATAATGTTTTTTTTTTTTGCATTTATTGTTCTCAGTCTCGAGTTTTTAGAATTGAACAGAAATCTCAGGTACATTTTAATATAATTTTTAAATAATTTTTTTATTCTGTAAGTTATTTACAAACTATTTCAACTGGTTCATAGGAGTTTTTGACAGAAAAAAAAGAACTGATTAATTTGGATCACTGTGATTTTATTAAATCCACACTTTTTATCATCTAATGAATTCATAACACATAAAACCTGGTCCCACACCTTTTTTATTATTATTAATAATCATTTTCACTCTAAAAATTGTCACATTAAGGAAGTTAAATGAGTTTCAAATTCCATTTCATGTTGACTTCAATATAATTTAAAAATTTTCTTTCTGCACATCCATCCTCTCCGAGGATTAGCAACCAGCTGGATGGAGAACCATCCCTCTAGCACCCTTTTCTCTCTTGCTTTTGCTCTCTCTCACTCTCTCTCTCTTTTTCCTGGGTGGTGTATCTTGCCCTGGCTGGGTGTGGCCGGATGTAAAGTGTGTTTTCTTGTATGGGTCGCTTGTGTTTTTAAAAGCTGCAGAAACACACAGTAGTTTTAGGATGTGTGTTTGAGACCAGTGGCCCCAGGGATGAAACGTCCTGCTCCATGGAGTCCCCCCTTCTCTGTTTTCCCTCAGTCCTTCTCCTGTTTTCTCCTGTTCTTAATGTTCGTAAGCTCATTTTGTAGCTTACAGTCTCTGATCTCCACTGCATATGAGACTCGGAGGCCTTCATGGACCTCAGATCTGTGAGGGCGCAGTTATGTTATAATCTGTGCTCTTCAAACATGAAAGCAGCAGTAGATTGTGACGTTTTAGTTGTGTAGAGGCCCAGCTGCTGATGTGTGTGTGTGTGTGTGTGTGTGTGTACATGTGAAGGAGGAACAGCATGCTAACACTTCAGCAAATTACGACGTTGAGCTTCTTCACCATCGAGATGCTCATATGGAATTTATTAAGAGTGGTGAGTGTTCATTCCCTTGCATCAATAATTCAACACAGCCTTCATATCTCTGCTTAAAGCATTTGGACATTAGACCACAGCAACTGTTCTTAACCCTTACAGTGCATTACAATTGGATTTTTTTTTTTTTTTTGCATTCCGCATCAGTTTTGACTTCAAATCATAAATGAATGTTTTTTTTAACAACAAACATTGTATCTGATGAATAACTTCTCAACAATGAGTGAATATGCAAACATTTTCACATTGCATATTATCATATTATTACCATGTTTTTACTACATAAACACGTTTTAATAATTAGAAACTGAGAATTTTTAAATAAAGATTATAATTACACTACAGCAAAATTAGTGTAATGCAAGAAAATAGGTTTAATCAGTATTTTTTGCATATATCTGTCTAAAAATGTAAAAGAACATAATTGCCTATATAACCCCCTTTGAACTTAATAGATTTAAATAACAGGATAGTGCAACATAAATCCAACACTGTTTTGTGGAATGTAAAATGAGGAGTTAAGAGGACTGTTATTCATGTTTCTGTCATGTTTGGGGTGTAGGTGATTTGCACATGGCCGGCAGCACCAGCAGAGACAGTGGGCTGAAGGAAACAGTCACACTCAAATGGTGCACTCCACGCACCAACAGTGTAGGTGAGTGGAACTCTGGGAGAAGTTTTCTTCTTCTTCTTCTTTTTTTTTTTTTTCATATAACATTTATGATTTTTTTTTTCTTGATTTCATTTTACAGAACTGCATTACTGCACAGGGGCCTATCGCATTTCTCCAGTAGACGTTAACAGCAGGCCATCTTCCTGCCTTACCAATTTCCTGTTGAATGGTGTGTGTACACAGTCCTTTGTCCCACCATTCATTTTTTTTCTTGTGTTTCTCTTTTGATAACGGAGACAGAGAGGCTCAGTGATATAAATTAAAATTTAATTACATTTATGCATTTAGCAGACGCTTTTATCCAAGGCGACTTAGTTCATTCAGGCTATCAATTTTTACCTATCATATATATATATATATATATATATATATATTATATTGATATATAAGTAGAAGTGCATGCAGTTTTGTATCTTTTGTCTGGTGTCTTCTCAGGTCGCTCTGTGCTGCTAGAGCAGCCTCGCAAGTCAGGGTCAAAGGTCATCAGTCACATGTTGAGCAGCCATGGAGGAGAAATCTTTCTGCATGTTCTGAACAGCACACGCTCCACACTGGAGGATCCACCCTCCATCAGCGAGGGCTGCGGTGGACGAGTGACGGATTACCGCATCACTGTAAGCTCAACAAGTGCTGTCTGTCTACATCCCCGTCATTCCCATAATTACGACGTTCTAACCTACAAACATGTAATTGCAACTTGCTTTATAAACTAACAAGCAAAATGGCAGATGCTAAAACGATTAAACATGGTTATAGAGGTACAATAGTAGTGGTGAAGCATTTCACGGTTCACTGTAATGCAGATCCACAAATGGATTCAATTTGCAGCAATGCGTGTTGCTAACCAATTTAAAGACGTTGGTGCACCGGTAAAAAATTGGCACCTTGTAATTACAAAAATTGCAGCAGCTTTGTATAGGGATACAATTATATTTCCTGTGCATGGCTGCAGAGAAACTCTTCTTAATGTTTGTCTGCAGGACTTCGGTGAGTTTATGCGTGAGAATCGTCTGACTCCATTCCCAGACTCGATGATAGATACAGCAGGCAGAACTCCAGTCGAGAGAGCCAAATCTCAACTTGAGCGATACACACGATACTGGCCGATGATCATCTCCCAGACCACCATCTTCAACATGCAGGCGGTGAGGGACACAATCTTTATCTATGGTTCTTGATCGCTATGGGCCCTCCACAAACTTTTGAGGAGGATACAAGATGACTTACTATATTCTAGTATATTAGTTTTTTCCGGACTATTAAGTCACACTTTTTTTCATAGTTTGGCTGGTCCTGCGACTTATAGTCAGGTGCGACTTATTTATCAAAATTAATTTGACATGAACCAAGAGAAATGAACCAAGAGAAAACAGTACCGTCTACAGCCGCTAGAGGGCGCTCAGTGCTGCTCAGTGCTGCTCAGTGCTGCTCAGTGCTCCTGTAGTCTACACTGAAAACATAGAGCGCCCTCTCGCGGCTGTAGACGGTAATGTTTTCTCTTGGTTCTAAATAAATGCGACTTATAGTCCGGTGCGACTTATATATGTTTTTTTCCTCGTCATGATGTATTTTTGGACTGGTGCGACTTATTCTCAGGTGCGACTTATAGTCCGAAAAATACGGTAATTATATTAGTCATATTTATAATTTTTATGTTTAATATTAGTTTTAATGATCTAACTTATAAAAGCCTAAAGGAATAGTTCACCCAAAAATAAAAAATGGTGTCATTAATTACCCTCATGTCGTTCCAAACCCGTAAGACCTTTGCTCATCTTCGGAACACAGTTTTTACATATTTTTGATGAAATCCGAGAGCTTTCTGACCCTGCATAGTCTGTGTGACATCAGTGGTTCAACTGTAATATTATGAAGCTACGAGAATACTTGAGTGCAAAGAAAACAGACTAAGACTATTTAATGAGTAATTGATGACAGAATTTTAATTTTTGGAGTGAACTAGTTATCCCTTTAAACGAAATCAAGATAAACTGAAATCAGGGTCATTTTTGTGTTTATATTTCAGGTGGTACCATTAGCTAACCTCATAGTGAAGGACACTCTAACAGATGAAGATGTGCTGACCTGTCAGAAAACTGTCTATAATCTTGTTGATATGGAGAGGAAGAGTGACCCTCTGCCCATCTCAACTGTAGGCTCCAGAGGAAAAGGACCCAAACGGTGAGAATATTGTACTGCCTACAAAGTCAGCTGCTTGCAGCATGTTAACAGAAATGGAGATATCATTAGTTTGCCAATACATGTTTGCTATGTATGTTTTTATGTAATTAGTGACGAGCAGTATCGCATCATGTGGAATGAGTTGGAGACGTTGGTAAAGGCGCACGTGGGCACCAGTGAGCGGCACCAGCGAGTGCTTGACTGTATCGGTGCTTGCCGGAGCAAACCACCCGAGGAGGAGGAAAGGAAAAAAAGAGGAAGAAAGAGAGAGGACAAAGAGGACAAAACTGAGAAAAATGGCAAGGACACAGAGGAAAAGGGCTGGACCACAGACTCCGAGAGGTTGGTGTTAGTGAACTAGATGCTGACATTCCCATTTACATCCATCAAGCTGCAGCCTGCAGATTAATGACTATGGCTTTCCTGATCTGTGTGTTTCTAATGTATGTGTCCTTTTTCCTCCTCCAGGCTGAAAGGAGTAATGGAACGAGAGAAGGACGAACCGAGTGAATGTGAGATCATCAAAGATTCACCAGATTCTCCGGAGCCCCTGAACAAGAAACCTCGCTTAGCTACAGAAGAGCAACAGCCTCCAGAGAAATCGAAAGGTTCACATTTGTGTTTTATTGTAAAATCAATCCTCTGTTCAATCCTCCTCTTCTGTTGAGATGTATGAATGCTCCTGATCTAAAAAGCCTAAACCTAGCTTTACAAGATACAGAGATCCCCAACATGTTCAACTAAAAGAATACACACACCTGAATGCACTAGCTGCTCCGGGTCCAATTTACAATGGTGATAAATGCTTTGTGTGAGATACCTATGTGTGGGCATTCAGTATGTTTTTAGCACTCACACATATTAACGAGAAAGCTAGTAAAAGAAGCGTCAGCTACGTCAGAACAGTCAAGTTACTTGAACAGCACAGCATCATTTTATGGTCAGGACTAGCTGCTACAAGTCAAGTCAGAAAGGTCATCATCCCAAGTGAATGAACAGGCAAGTCAGAATGTGACATTATTAGGTACAGCAGCCAATCAGATCTATGACAAATAGAAACGGATGTTAAATATGGTCTCTTCTTTTGCAGGTCCTGTGTCTCTCCTCACCCTTTGGACTAATAGAATCACTCAAGCCAACTCCAGGAAGCATCAGGAGTTTGCAGGAAGATTAAGTTCAGTCAATAACAAGGCTGAACTTTACCAACATCTGAAAGAAGAAAATGGGTGCGTTGACCTCACTGTTAGTATGTTGTGAACACATCTGTCTTTGTTGTTGTTTACTCACTCTGCTTTATTTATTAGGATGGATGTTCATGAGAATGGAAAAGCCACCAGATGATGTGTGGAACATGCCTCTTCTCATCTCTGCAGGATCATTGATTTGTTGAGAGGATGTGATGTGACCTTTGGTATGACATCAAATGTTTTTTTTTTGCCAGGATGCTGGTTTTGTACCAGACCAAGAAAGGACGTTTTATAAGGACATGCTTTTAAATGCTTTAGTTTGTACAAAGAGTGTGATATTCTGAAACAGAATAAAGAAATTGTAAACTCTGTTGACTGTGTGACGTAAATGATCTTTGATTTTTGATTAACTTACTTTCTTAATCATATTTTATGTACTTCCCTGTATATCACTTAGACTTTCAGAAAGCATCACCACTTACCTCTGGAAATCTCGAGATGGTAAGTGTGTGTGTATATATATATATATTTGTACCAAATGGCTCATTTAATGTGCTCTTGTGGACTCCCAATGGCCCCCATGAGCATGTGTCTGTTAAGTCAACATTTGTCTTTTTAGATTTAGAAAGGTGCTCAACAGCAATCTGATGTGTGCCCTCAATGTGCACTTCATCACTTCATTCTACCCAGCAGTAAATGTAGCATTGTCACAAAATCTACCAATGGGTACCATTGGGGACAGGGCCATAGACATCTAGACGTTTAGGACATGCTCACGCAAGACTTAAGGCATTAAATTATGTATTTTTTTGTTCATGTTCTGATAGCAGTCACAAAAGCATAAGATCATAAAATGTTCATCCACTTCTATCCCTTGGTCCGAGTGCTACAATAGGCTGTCCTATGTAGCAGAAATGAGTCGAACCAGACAAATTAAAGAGTCTATCAGAGCTGTGTGCATTGAAACATGAGCTGAATTCCTCAGGAAGTCATAAATCAGTTCTAGTGCCACAAGAACCAAGCAGATTACCAACCAACTTGTTCACACAACAGCTTTCAAAATGAACACCACTAGAGCAATTATTTACAATTTCAGTTCGAAGAAGAGATTGTCAAATTTGTTGTTCATAATTGAAATGCAACGCTGGACATCACATGAAAACCCATGAGAGTACCCCCCCCCCCCCCACCTAGCAGAACCAGACTGAAATTCCTAAGGGGGAAGGGCTTTAAACCTCTGTCTTCACAGAACATCCCTTTGCCAGAGAATGGCAAAAAAACTGCTTTTTGTACATATATATGGACCAGAATGAACTCAAAAAGACTTATAAATGAATCATTCCATTGCTTAACTCCATATTCATTTATGTGTAACCCACACATTTGACTATCATGTATAATCACTTATTGTGTATGTCTTTTGATAACTATAGGATACATAGTCATGTCTAGTATTGATATAATCGAATTTTCTTGCTTGATATTGTCCTGACAATCATTTATTTGTAAAATTTAGCATAATCGTGTTATAGGAATCATGTCCAAAATTAGACCCTGCGAGGCAGGAACCACATGCTTGGTAAGATAAACAAATGATTTATGATACCCCCGAGCCAAGACCATATCTGATTGGTCAAGACAACATTTGAGGTGTGGCCAACAAGGAACTTTAAATACTTTGGACATCGTAAAATCTTTGCTTTTAGTCCCTAGCTGCTGCTATTAGCCATGTCGGCTTTTAGTTCAAGCCTTACTCGTGCTATCAGTCATGCCTGCTCTTAGCTTTTAGCTTGTAGCTTTGCTACCTAGCTTTAGCTTGTAGCATCTAGCCATGCGGTTAGTCATCATTGTTCTTTGAGCGCGGTTCCAGCGTGCCTGCCTGCTGCTACTTAGCCACGATGAGAAGGAACACAACCTAGTCTCGTCAAACTTTATTTCTTTTCTTTTCCGTTTGAGAGTTTCGTGTTCTGAGTTAAGTTTTGTAACGTCTGTTCAACTTCAACCAGCGCACACGACTCTGCACTTTCAGCCAACACCCAACAACCACGGGCTTCCCAAGACGTCACTTCAGCGACTGAACTTCCAGCCAATCAACGACCTCGGGATAGCCCTTTCACCGAGGGTCCTTCTTCACAGGAGATGCAAGTAACTTTACCTCCAGACTGTGACCTTTACTGGTGTATCTAATATAATTTTAACCTCATTGAGGAACTCAATGCGAGCGCTAATTACGTGATTGATGGTTGTTCATGTCTATGCAATTTAACGTATTGCTGTAAACCTGGGATTCCATATTTCCATTCTCTTAAACTCATCTTTCCCTAACTTTCGATCTTCCTGCAACTTGTGTGAATGTGTGTGTGCGTGTGTTTATGTGTTAGATTAGTTTATATGTCTTAGATTTATCTAATAAAGCCTTATTCATATTGAAAAGAGAAGTATCTTGTGTTTTGTGCTTACAAGTTAATGTCTTAAACTGCCGATCTTGTTACTGTGCTAATTAATAGTGTTTTCACTATAGTTTGGATATTAGTATCCAGCGCAGATTTGATGTTAAACGGCTAGTTCACTGAATCGCAGGGCGTCTCTGTGAACAGCCGTGAAACAGTGATTCTGTTCAAATTCCCTTTAAAATCTTAAATGATTCCCTTTGAGCTAAATTGACCTGTTTCCCTTACACCTACCAACTTTTCAACGTATATATTTGCCTACATCTACCAACCATGTGTGTGCATGTGATATGTAATCGGCATTGGATTCAACCCCCCACAAACGCAGTCTCATCGTGTCGCTGGTTAGCCTCTGGTATGTTTGTCTGTGCTTGTTCATGTTTTTTGTAGGAGGTGTGGCTTTGGAGAGTGATTTGCAGGGAGGGTGGGTTCTTATGCTTTCAAAACTAGCTTGCTATTTTTACCCTCTATGAAACTTGCATACTACCTTTTAAAAAAGACTTTGAAAGTGTGTTTGCAGGATGTGTTTTGACTCCGTAATGAACAGAAAGAGCAATCTAGCCAATGACAGAGGAAGTTAGTGTCGAGTTTTCTGACTCCAGATAGGAAGAGCATCTGGTGGGGTTGATATATGTGATCCTAATGCTTGCTGTCAGAATCTGTGCACATATTGAGCAGAGGTAAAAGTGATTGTTTAGATGGGATTTGATTCCTGGCATGCAGAACGCTCCACCTCTGCACTGAAGGAACCTCCAGTCATTTGATTAGAGTAAAATCCATCCAACAAGGCAAAATAACTGCCCCAGGCTACCCTCTGCTTTCTCAGTGCCTGCAGCTAAGACTTCTGCTTGGAAGCAATTAGGGAAATCAAGGTATTTGAACTTAGTCAGGTCTTTAACCAGCTGGACACACTCATTAAGCTGAGACTGGAACTGTTCTCTTATTTTTAGAACCAGCTTTGTAGTTGCATTTTGTAACTGTTGCCAGGCTGAATAAATCACTAAATCTGTTCTACCAAAAATGATCTGAACACGGAACAACACAATTGACCTTTTGTCTTAAGAATTTTGCTAAACACACATAAACAAATTTTTTCTAGGTTGCTGACTGCAAAAAAAAAAAAAAAAAGACACCGTAAACAACAATGCTCTATTCTAAATTTATTTCATATTTTACAGTGTTACTGCACCTTTTCTACTGATGGCATAAATAGTTTATGCTGCTCGATAAACGTCAACATAAATCATTTCAATGTGTCTTCCAAGCAATCTGACACTTTTCAAGAAGGAAGTAGTTTGATTAACATAATTTGTTAAAAATAGAGCTGAATCGAAATCTGGTTTGGTACTGCATTAAAGGTTAAAACTTGTGATCCATAGATATCAAACCATGATGCCATTTGATTTTACCAACTTCCAGCTGAGCTTAATATTTTAGTCACACCCGTGTGCATAGCAGCAGGTGATAGAATGCACACTGTTAATTTCTAATGCACACACATCAGTCCCAAACCTCAAGCCTGTTACAGTTGCACAGATATTTATACAGTCATTTAGAGCAGTCCATGTTGCACCTTATTACAGCCCAGTTGAGTATTACACCTGTATTACGTGCCATAGGTGGATCCTCAGGCCTCTCACTCAAAACTGAACATCAGTGCATGCAGTCTAACAATGCTAAAAATTAAAAACATTTAGTTTGTTTTAGTGGTTTAGAGAGCGCTGTGCAATTTCTTTTTAAATCTGTTAAAAATAGTCCTTTTTGCTACTTATTGATATGTTGCTATATGCTATTTACAACTTTCATTTTTTTTATAGTAAGGCATGCTTCTCAAATGTCTCCCTCGTCACACAGAGATGACATTGTTCTTCAAATCATGCACCATTCAGACAGTCGAGTGTTTGTTTGCAAATCATCTGAGCACTAGTTCTGTGTGAAATCAACACACAACTACAACTACACACAACTCAATTATTTGACTAAAATCCTCAATAAATGTAGAAGCAGATGGTTTTTGTTTTGAATGTATAGCATGATGTGCAAAGCTTTAAACCAAACCTTTTTTTTTTGTTTTACTAAAAGATAAAATGATTGAATCATTCATGAAGATCATGTTAACACTGGCTTTTGGCAAAATAGTGTTTTTGGAAAAAAATATATCAGTAAGCTAGTTTACAAAAATATAAAAACTAATTCAGAAGCTACTACACCAAATATAAATGAGTACTTATACACACTTCCAAGAGCTCCTTGCTTATGTCCATATTAAATGTAAAAAATAAATGGAGTCATTTTGCATCTGTGTGAATTTAAGGGTTAACCTGCTTTAAGGGAAGCAGGTGCTCCTGCACTTAAACAAACAAACAAACATAAAAATCATGTCATCAACAATATTTTTGAGCTGCTTCCCTTTGCACATAATACACAATTACAAATCTTTACATTCATGCAGATATTCATGACTTCCAGAACACTTTGGTTTGATTATAAAGTTCTAAAAACTAGTAAAAATGCTAAAGATTTGCTTAACATATATGCAACTGATGAGATTTTTGCTAGCATTTGGAAAAAAGACAACTCTAGATAAGGATTTTTGTGAGATCAGGTAAATAAATAAAAAATTAACTAAATATTTGTGTCAGAAATAAAATGCATTTATTGGCCAAAAAGGTTCACTGAAAACTTAAGCAGAACAAGTTGATCTAGGGCAGTCATCACGACTTGTGCGTAACTACATTGTACTTGCATAATGTAAAAGGCTTTTTTTATTATTCTAATTTAGCTGTTCAGCACAAAACCAGGTTCCTTTGTTTTATTTTAAAAGGTACCAAATTTCACTTTCCACAAGCTGCTTTCATGCAAAAACACCTCTCTTACTCACTCTCACACAGCTTTAAAATATTGCATGCACCTGTTTTCCTGAATAGCGTAATCAAACGTGGAAAATGATTCTTCAGCTTTTAAGATTTCAGTAAAATTCCACAGCAGATGTTTTGGCCAATAAAGTGCAAACCAAAGCGAAACCCCACCCCTTTCTATGAGCTTTCATCACGACTATGAGCCATAAAATATAAACTGCATAATTTATCATCCTCAACGATCTCATTGCATCTCCCTAAAATTCCTTCTGCTTGCATAATTGCATCGAGTATGAGGTTTAAGGAGATTCAGGAACATTCTAGAAATGAAAGACATAATAATGCTGCATTTTCTAACTTGCACCAGAAGTTTGATGGATTGAACATAGGCTGAGTCAGCATGTATTCTGTGTGAGTTCAGTAGTTGCCATGTTCAAGACTATTCAAAGCCTTACTGCGCTTTGGGTCCAGTGAAATTGTGCATACATTCAGCTGGAGTCTTTGTAGGATTTGGAAAAAGCACTGATTGGGTTGGATTAGTCAAACAGCCGTCAAGACAAAGCAATCATCACTGTAAAAAACACTCGCTGCTTGTTGATGAATCTGTAGAGCCAACAACAGATACCTCTGTAATTGCAGGGAGTGTGATCTCTTCATAGGAAATCTTTATGGTCTCAGAGTGATATGGAGTCATGTGGGAAGTGCAGACTGTGTTTAAATTTTGATGCACAGTGCAAAATCAGACGTAGATGCCTTCTGGGTTAAAGGTCGTGTTCAGCGGGCTCTGCAGAGCTCGTAGGTCAGTGGGAAGTTGTCGAGCTGATCCAAGCCGCTTCAGAGATCCAGACTGATTTTCTGACTCTACATAGATAAAACAAAGAGTGACTTTACTTGTAAAGTATATTTTAAAATGTAAAAATTGTGCCTAAGAGTTTAGAAACGTACATTACAGGTTGGTTACCTTATGTTAAATGAAGAACAAAACAGACAATATCTATGTTTGTACCTATGTTAGCTTCCTCCTCACCAGGGTCTGCTGGTAGAACTGTTACTTTAGTGCCAGTCTGTTGAATAAACTGTTGAAGGTTCACCTGCCTCAGCTCCTTAGTTAACTGTTCCAGCTCCTGCTCCCTCTCCTAAATAAAATAATAATAATGTTAAAATGTTCAATTTATTTATTAATTTTTTTTAAAGAAAGAGGAGGGCCAACATATTATGCTCCAAAACCAGCCATGCTAGCATTTGTTACTTTGACAGTCCAGATAGAATTTAGTGCTAGAATTTAATACAAGTGTATCTATGTTATGTAATGTTCCAGGTGAATGCAAATGGTACTGGGAAATATCCTGCTCCGTCACTTCATCTGTAAGCTCTGGCAAAGATCTTTTACATAATATCTGTGACCATTACCCTCCACCCCCTCCCAGCTCCCTTAACATGCTGCAAAGCCGATTAGTAGCATTGTTGGAACTTAAGGTCAAAGAGTCCAAAACAAAGCAGCTTGCAGGTTTCAGCAAAGCCACACTTGTACTGCATGGATCAAAGCATTGGCTATTCTTTAGTACTTTGCTTCATAGGTTGTTTTGACACTTGGTCAGAGAACATTGGATTTACTACCAAAACTTTATGTGCACAGAACAGCACTTGATTATATCTGTCATGGATGCAATGCAAGAGATGCAAAGACTGCAAACTGCTCCCTGAAAGAACAGCTATGACAGCATTGTCCAATCATGCTCCTGGAGGGCCAATGTCCTGCAGAGTTAAGCTCCAACCTGCACCAACACACTTGAAGTTTTTAGTGATCCTGAAGACCTGGTTCAGGTGTGTTTAAATTAGGATTTGAGATAAACTATGTAAGATAGTGGTTCTCCAGGATTAGGAAAGGACAGCCCTAAGCTATGAGATAAAAATCTTTAAGAAATATGTATACTATTTATTAATCTCTGCATGCTCCCCAAGTCATCAACAGTGATTCACTTTTGCAATTTTGTACAAATTGCTTTCACAAACTGTGAACCATACTTGAATACTTTGTTTGCAGTTGTTGGCCTGATTTTGGACAACTTAACACTAACCAAATGATTCGGATCACTTTCAACTGTTAGTCTAAGGGAATTGTGATCTTCCTTCAGGTGATCTCACCTGTAGCCTGATGTTTGACTGCCCAAGTGAAAGCTCCACAGCTCTGTAGCTGCTCTCCAGTCTTGCAGCCTGCTGCACCTGTATGTCTAGCTCGGCACAAGCCTTGTCCAGTCGCGACCGGACCTCCATTTCATCCGCTAGCCTCGTCTCTATCAGCTCTTGTTGCAGGCGCTCTGCCTCCAGCCCTGCTTCCATGCACTGAATACGTGCTAGGTACTCTCCCAGCTGCTCCTCGCACTCCTGTACACGGCTGCGCAGTTCCTGCAATTGCTCACGAAGTTGTCTCTCATTGTCCTGCTCAAGCTTCAACTCATTCTCCCAGAAAGCATGCTCTTTCATCTCCACCTCATTCCTGCGGACCTGCTGCTCTAGTTTGACCAGCTCCTCTTCTTCTTCCTCTGTCAATTGCCACTGCAACTCAGTCTCGCAGTGTTGCAGTTTATGCTCTAGGATGTGCAACTTGTCCTTCTGCAACTGCACCAGGCGGGACAGCTCCTGTGTAGGGGCTGGAGTGCTGCTGCGGTTTGGGTTTACCGCTCTCTGTTTGGTCTCACCCTCACGATTCTTCCCGAAGATCTCACGTAACCCCTTAGCACCACCTGTGAAAGTGAGAGACTTGCGTTTTGGTTCGCGTCGTTTGAGGGAACGGTCATTGGCTGTGGGGCGTAGCTTTGCCATGGGAGGGAGACTTTGGCGGTATAAGCTGCGCTCTGGGGTCCTTTCAGAGGTGTCCGAGGTGGGGCGTTCACTCAGAGATGGGCCTGTACGTTGAAGCACCAACTGCACATCACTAGCATACTGACCCCACTTATTCAGAGAAACCACAGGATTCTCATGGGGGGCCAGGTGCCTCTCTGTCTCGCGCCATTTTTCAATCAGCGTGTAGCGACCTGTCCGCCCTGCAAGACAATACTTTGACATTAGAAATTTGAAGTGCAATTTCTGCATTAGGGTCAAAAATCTGAATTTCAAAACCAATGGTTGTTTCAAACAAGTATCCCAAACATTCCTCCAGTCTGTCAGTCACCCAAACAAGTAGTCCCACCCCAAAATCCGACAACTGGTTAAGACTCTGTTGTTTTGTCCGTATATTTAAACGAGTCATATCTTTGATGCTTTTAGAGATTGAACCTATGAATGACTTTCGTATAGTTAATATATATTGCATACTGCATATAGTTAATATAGTTTTGTGCATATCTGCAATCTGATCTAGACAACTGACTGTCCACACAGTGTATCGAACCGTTTATATCCAATTTGTGTGTCCAGAGACACGCTTTTAATTTTACGAAATGTGTGTTGTTTTCTATGCCAATGCCACTGTGTTGTTGTGCCTACACTAAAGATGACACTAACAGCAATACAGTTAGCAAAACAACTTTTTTTCTTACGACCTGACTATGTTGCCATCACACAGCTTTAAATTTCTTCTTATGAAGCAGTGGCAGAAATGCAGGAATCTGCAATGTGTGATTTTATTCTGTCCTGTCGTCTCTGCTGGTTTCAAAACTCAAACTCAATGAGGTGCGTATACTAGCAGTATATTGTCTTTTTCCGCATGACTTGCATTTTGCAACAACACAAGCTTATTTCTGAAAAGACATTAAGCATGTTTTCTTAAAAAGTCTGACATGTTTACATTTTATTTGGCATGAGAATGTGAAAAATCTACGCCACGTTTTAGACCCGTCAGACTAAAATGGATTTCAAGGAATGCAATTTGAATAGCAATGCAAACCACATATGAATGTAGCTCAAAACAGATTAGCAAAAATGGATTTCATGTATTTTGTTGCAGTTCAGAATATATAAATGTGATCGGATTTCAGTAGGATTTGCACAAAAATTTAGGCTGGCAGTCTGAACGAGGTATAAAATAGTTTAAAATTACACTACATTACATACATTGACTTTAAAAAAAGCTGTGTATGGATAAGCAGAGAAGCAAGCAGACATACAAGAAACAAAGATTTCACTTTCCAAAGGAAATCCATCCAACATTCCCCAGAGACCAGGCGCCTCAGTGACATAGAGATTGCACTTATTCATGAAATAATGGACAAAAACACAGTCTCATTATTTCTAGTATGGGGTGACAGGGTTGAACTTTGAGACTAGAAGGGACAATGCTGCATTTTACTGCTCCCATCTCTGATCTCAAAGAGGGCTTGTTGTCAAGGAGACAACCATAGTGAGGATTATGTTGCATAAAAAATAGTGGAAGGGAAGAACAAAGGAGGAGGGAGCTTGGAAGGAACATGCCAAAAATCTAAAATTAAAAAATTCCTTGAAAAAGGTTCTGTTAAAAATTTACCATTGTGTAACATGTTATTCACCAATCAGTTTGTGTTTTGAGCATGTCAAGGTGACCAAAACCCTGTTTGGATCTTGATGATTAGGGTACAATGTGTTTAGTGTCTCACCTATTGCTTGGGCCAAAGCGATGACAACCTCTTGACATGTGGTGACTTCTGTGACCCCACAGACGATGCGCTGCACTCCATCCACCCATACCTTCAGTTCCATGCCTCTCATCTGGATGATGTCATTCCTCACCTCTGCAGGCACCCGTTGCAAGCTCTCTGGTCTGCATGCTGCTCTTATCACTGCTTGAAAGACCAAAGAACTGTTTGTGCTAATCCCATTTTCATAAGGAATGGTTTAATCATAAATACCTCTCTGTATTCTTCAATAACAGTCACCTGACTAGTACTTGGTTCTTTATGATACTCCATCCATTGTGTCAATCTGACAGATGGCATCTTTAGCTCCTCATGAACAGAGGGTTTGAGTGCTGCAGTGCTAAAGTTTTACTCCCAGCTTGCTCTCATAAGCCCTGATCTGTTATTATCCTCAAATCCGGCTTGAAAATCAATTTTCACTTACTGCACTGTGGTTCGTCCTTTTGTTATCCTGTTGTTCTCTTAAGGATTGTTGCTAGTTGATGGACATCCTGTTTTTGCACATCCCACCACTGTATTTTGCCTGTCTGACTTGATTAAATCATCTATTTATTTTTTTATTGATTTTATTGAATGTATTTGTTTACATCAACTGACTTATATGTATCAGTGCTATGTATAGTCAGAATAGACAGTTAAAAAATAAACTATTCAACTGCCCCAAATGGAGAACACTCTTAGCTAGGTATTTTGAGATTAAGACCCTTGCATTACAAGATCATTTAAACAAATCATACAAATACCATACCAAATATGTTTAAAGCTCTCAATTTCAGATGTGTTTTCAGAATTTTATTTTATTTTATTTTTTTGTTGTGCAAGTTTTATTTACTGAATTTTATTGTTAAGGAAAACGTTGGTATAGACTGATGCTTGTCCTCTGTGGTAGTGGACTGAGTGAACCGAGTGATTTATTTAGCCATGAACCACTCAAGCAGAAGAACTGGTCCAAACAGGCCTGTGTGAACAGTATGGATGGCGCCCATTCCCATGAGATGCACTCATAAAGGATAAGTGGGATGAGCTGTACACCCCTGACAGGTAATAAGTCTTTCAGTGTGTGTGCTTTGTGAAGAGAGAAAGTCCTCTGTTTGTCTCTCATTCTGTCTGTCTCCATGAGTGTTTGAGCTGCTAAAATCTGAAGTGGGCAATGTCTTGCTATGCCATCTCACACCCAGCTGATATGCATGATGGATATCTGTATCTGCATAGTGCATTGTCAACACTACAGAAATACTGTTTTAGCGAACCCCTAAGTATTAAATTCCGGCACAGAAATCATCCTTCAATTTGTGCCATGGATATTATAATACCTCACATTATGAAACCAGTTAAGGAAGGGTGTGGTATGAAATTGTATTGTTTTAAAGTAAAGACAGTATCGACAAATCTCTTCTTCCATGTTGTGATGTACATAGCTGTGAAACGAATCGAAAATGAAAAAATGAAGGTCGGGGATTTGGTTATGCTCATCAGTTGCTGCTTGTAGTCATATAAAAATGGGTTTCAAGTGAATTAAATGGTTGTAAATGGCCAGCCAAGGTGAATCATTTTCAATAAGATGAATAAGATACATTTACAAAATCGGGTACATTTCATGTCAACATTTAATGACTGGATAACCAATTTTGGGAAATCCCAAATTAAAGGAGGTATCCAAGCAAGAATAACAGAGACAGAGGGTTTGGTTCTTTTCACTTGGGCCAGTACGCAACCATCTATAGCAACCACAAGGAACACCCTAGTTACCACCTTGAAAAGCACTTAAACAGCTTAGAACTGCTTGGCAACCACCCACAACATCTTAGCTTTTGCATGGACAAGCATCCAGTCACATTTTCTAAATATCTTGTTTTAATTCTGTCGTGGTGTGCGTTCTGATACTCTGACATCATGTTCTTGGGCAGAGACATCGGGCCAGGACGTGTAATCATTCATTTCTGCTTTAGAAATCTCCCATGAGCTTGTTAACTCAGTTCAGTCCTACCCGTTCAGCAAAGCACCATACAGTTGTTTTCTTGTATGTTTTAAACACTGCATTAAGTCCAGCCCCCCAACAAGATTATGTATCAGTTGCAGAATCTGTGTTTAACTGTATATACATGATATACAGGCATCTGCCCCAGACGAGCTATAGCTCAATGACCTGGGGTTAAATTTAACAAACTCAAGGCTTTAGCGGCCTGTCAGTGTAAGGTACAGCCAAGACAGGTGATAAAGGAGACATAACGCGTCTAAACTCACATTCCAGTCCACTCACGTCTGTAAATACAGATCACGACAGCACATATGGCTGTATGCTATAGTAACCCCATCGGGTGTAACAGTCCCTGCATGCTATAGCCCTCTCACATGCTCTGTCTTGTCAATGATGTACATCCTTTCTGCTATACTAACTCAGGGCTGTTGAATATAACAGCTAAACGTTTATAAAACTACTCAGGCTAGCTGTCATATTTGTTGACACAAAACTAAGAGGTGAGAGCTGGCAGTACACTCTGTTCAATACGTTGTTTTATTGTGAAAATTAGCGTTGATTGTTTATTCAGGAAATTTTGTGTCTGATTAAAAATGGTGTCACCTTGACTAGAGTCGGTACAACATATTCCAGAACTTTCCACAGGTCTGCTTTTGAAGTGAAAGCTTGCTCTGTTGTCTAGCATTTCAGTCGCTGTGATTCTTTTATCTACAGCCCTTGAAAAACTCCTCAGGACCCTAACGGTGTGTGGACTGCAGTGGGGGGCTGTTCTAACAAGGGTTTAGACAAACACAAAGGTCCACTGGAGAGACGCCCATCTCTGCATGCCTCACAGCATGACTGGACACAAACAATCCATCCCCATAGTGATGCTTTGGCAGCTTTGTGAATACTTCACATGGCCGGCTGTGACCGGTTTGGGAACTAACAAACACCAGCAATTAAGGAACAATCTCTTTATTTTAACTTTTGTCCATGTCCCACTGTAAAACTTTGTCCTGTCAGGGGTTAGGAGCTTAACAACGCACCAATGAGTCATGAACTGACACTGAATTGAACACATTTAAAATAAAATTGTTTGTCAGTAGAGCATCTGTTGAGGATGAGAAACCCTGAGTTTGATTCATTAAGTCAAAGTAACTTTAGTCTAAGGGTAATAAGCCACAGTAATTGGCTTTATCACACACAATGTGGGGGAAGGGATGCCGGACATATTCATATTCATACCAGTTCAACACAAAGTTTAATTAGTTATTTGAACAAAATTAAAATTCTGCTTTTAAGCAAGTTTCTCTCTAAAACATTTTAATTTGGCATTCATTGTTAATACAAGAATTATGTTTAATCAACCCTTTTTTCTCTAGATAATTTGGCAGGCATTGCTAGTGAACTTTGCCAGTGCATGACAATATAAAACTAGATTTTTACATTTTCTAAAGCTTGTCCATAGAAAAAAGAAATCACTAATAAAATGCCAGGGTTTTTGTAGTTATTCTAGTGCACCACAATTTGGAATAAAGTGCTTTTTCTGTGTTTACTAGGGTGTTCTGATTGGTTTCAATGTAGTTGCTTACAGGCCCAGGTCACCAGAGTACACCTTAAAGGGATAGTTCACCCAAAAATTTAAATACTGTCATAAATTACTCACCCTCATGTTGTTCCAAACCTGTAAGACCTTTCATTCATCTACAGAAAACAAAGATATTTTTGATATCTTTGATATATTTATTTTGAGTGATATTTTTGTTATATTTGACAGACAATAGACAGCAATGCAACTGACATGTTCAAGGCCCAGAACGTAAGGACATCGTTAAAATAGTCCATGTGACATCAGTAGTTCAACCATAATTTTATGAAGCTATGACAATACTTTTTGTACAAAAATAATGAATATATTTAACAATTTCTTCTGTTTTGTGTCAGTATACGACACATGTTCACAAGAGTACCATAGCACATGCATGTGGTGCTGCTGATGTGGGAGCTGGGGGCTCTCGGATTTAATCAAAAATATCTTAATTTGTGTTCTAAAGATTAACAAAAGGTCTTACGGGTTTAGAAAGAAATGTAATTTCGGTGGAAACGCGGCATACATTTGATATTCTGGCCCCTAGAAATAATTGGTGTCCTTCCTTCAGTGCAAGTCTATGATCAGATCACAATATTTATCTTCCAACAATCTGAACGCTTAGTCAAGTAATAGCACACCTCTCCCCAACACAATTTGAGGTGCCAGTGAAAGCACCAATTATTTAGTTGTTCGGTTGCCAATAATTTGATGATGTTGTTCTGCCTTATCCTTTTCAGACTGTATAACAACAGTCTAGGCAGTGTTGCCACTTTGCAGATAAACTAATTTGTGCAAAATAAGATGATCATACAGAGTATGTACAGTTAGAAAAATCGTGTATACTATGCTCATTATTAGATTAAGTGCACATACCCTAACCCTAATGTAAACAGTCATTGTTTTCTTATTGCACAGCAGACAAATCCCTTCATTTCCTTGAGCTGGACAGTGTGGTTCAAAAGAGGGAAGTGAACTGTCTGTGAACTATGACAAGCACTCTTATTAGAAACCAACAAAATTATGCACGCAGAGATGGTTTAATCAGTTAAAGTTCTTGAGACACCAAACATTTTTGGCATTTTGTAAACAAACAATGTGTAGAACTGGAAATCTGTTGGTGCAGATCTCATCTGTCTACTAGTACCCCATCAAAGTACATAACAGCTTTCTGCAGCCTACATCAGATCCGGATCTGCATTGCCATCATGCATTTATTCATGATATTACATGTACATCTGTCAGCACAGTTCTGTCTCACTATCTCTTTGCTGTTGTCTACTCCGCCCATAGACTGTAAAAAAAAAAATTGGACGATGCATCTCGAATTCCTTACAGGAAAAAAGAGTGAAGCCTAAGCATCTCAGTGGCTGCTGCCATCTTGAGTAAATGACGTCATTTGGAGACCGAGTATGTGCAGTAGAGATTCCTTTGGATCCAGAGCCTGCGGAGTAGTGACGTGAGGTTGACCCACAGTATCAATCTCCCACAGACCCAAATCAACCATATCAACATGTCTTTTTTTTTATGGTATACAATTATTAGCTAAAATCAAACTTATCACAAAAAACGAACATTTGAACATAGAGGTGCATCTTAAAAAATTTGAATATCATGGAAAAGTTATTTATTATTATTTTTTTTTAAATTAAAAAAAGCAAACTTTCTTATTTTCTAGATCCTTCCAGTCAACTTTATATTAATATATTTTGATACAGCACTCTGTGAACAGCCAGCCCTTACAGCAATGACCTTCTGTGGCTTACCCTACTTTCGAAGGGTGTCAATGATTGTCTTCAGTACAACTGTCAAGTCAGTAGTCTTTCCCATAATTGTGGTTGCATGTTCTAAACTAGCCTAAGAGGTACCCAGTATTTATACTCAAAATTAATCAAACTAATCAAGTTCAGAATTTTCACATTTTTTGAGAAACTGAATTTAAAATTTTCCTAAGCTTTAAATCGTAAACATCAGAATTAAAACAAAACAAAAAAACTCTTGAAATATTTCAGTTTGTTTATGATCTGTACTGCAGCCAGCCACCAGGGGGCGATCAATGAGACCGTAGCTAGAGACCTGCAATCTCAAAATATAATTGGTTAAATTGGCAGTGGGTGGGTTTCACAAACCAAACCAGAGACCGACATTCCGACCTGGAACGCACATTTTCAAAGGAGAATAACTGACTGTAGCTTTGTTTTTCAGATAAACAAGTATGTTAACTTAGCTTTTTTAATAATTATCTGCAAACATTTTATAGTATGTTTATGATTTAGTGTCAGTGATTGAGTCAGAAACTCACATACAGCACCTTTAAGTTAGAATCTACTCACCACAGTGCTGAAATTGTGTGCTCACGAATTGTCTCATTTTAACACATGAAGAGCTTTGTAAGATCATGATGAACTGAGATGTAAGCTTTTAGTGATAATAGAGGAAGTGCTGCTCATTTTCTGCCTTGACAAACCATGCACACAGCAGCCCATGCTTGCTCTTCTGTTAAAAATGACAGTGGTTTGTGAATGTTGATATTTAGCCTAAATAAAAAAAATAATAGTTTTACAGAACCATTTTATGTGCTGAAAAGAAAATCTATTTAGATTACTTTTATGCAGGCAGGAGCACAACAAAAGCATGGATGTCGTGGGGTGGGAGCAGAAACAGATAATATATTTTTCTGCAGGAGCTGTCGGGCGCGGGACAGAATCTTGCAGGAGCTGGACTGCAAAATCTGTCTCGCGCAGGTCTCTACCCGCAGCTTAACTTTTCAGGACGTGTGAGGCACACCCTTCACTCAGCTCTCTATTGGTTTCTTCTCACTTAGGTATTGCGATGGAGTTATTTAGCATGCTGAAGATATCCACAGTCAGCAGATTTGATCAGTGGGTCTTTGATGAGCCAGCTGTTGTCATATAAGACTGTGTGTAATGAGTGGCTGAGGCTTTTAATCGGTTGTGTGAGTGAGTCCTTTCTATGAATGAGGCATGTGTAAACAGATCTATAAGTGAGGCAGAGGAAGGCTGTGTATGCAAAAATAAAAATAAAATACACATGCAAATATTGTGTTACACAATAACCTGGCTACTAAGATGACTCTGTCTGGTCTATTTTTGATGGGTCTTGCCCTGTCTGCTTAGTTTGAAGGAGTGGTTGAAAGCAGTATGTTGAAAATGAACTAACATACTTTAATTTCAAATTACAGTTCAGTTTTGACCAAGGAATAAGGAATAATAATTATGTTATTTGTTCTAGATCATCATATGTGATATCATGCCTCTGGAATGTGGTCTAGAGCCGTTTCCCTAAAAATTCAAGAAATTCAAACCTGCTGTAAAGCACATTACCTTTATAACAAAAAGGCAACAGTTTGGCCTCTACTGCATATTCTTGTGTAAGTTCTGATAGTCGTTTTATGTAATCAAACCAGCTTAACAAAAACAGTTAAAACTATTAATCAGAGTGCATATAACTTCGCAGTTTCTACGACATTATGTAAACTTTGAACGTGTTGGTGCCAGAGTTATGTTGAGTTCATAATGTTATATAATGTCTAATTTATTCATTAATGAAATTTACTAACCACCTTATTTTCAAGATAAGGTGTGGCATTTAAAACTTTTCATCAGCCACTTCTAGTTGTTCTAGGTGTACATAAAATGTCTGTTATGTTGCAAATTAGTATTTTTATTTTATTTTATTATTTTATTATCAATATCCTAAATATTTTTATCACTGCACTTTTTTGTGTGTTTTTGTTATTTACATATAGAAGCTAGTGAATCAGAAGTCTCACACAATCACAAAACATTACTATTAGTATGCATTTCAATAATTGCATTGTCAGGAACATTTAATTCAAATATTTTCACATTAATATTTCATTGTACTCTACCAATCTGATGAGCATTAAGTGAGGGCTGGTTGTCGCACTTTTGCTCTTGTGAATGTTTTACTAAAGGTTTATGAAATACACAATAGAGACGGATGCTGTAAGTCGCAATGAACCTTAAATAGCTTTGGATGTTTTGATTTGAAATATTCTGCATAATCAGAAACAACCACTGTGACAGTTAGCCCTGGTCTCCCTTATAATGTCTAATTATGGCTCATTAATGAAACTTACTATAAAGCCTTGCTGTTTATTGGATGCAGTGCTGTATGTTCATAAGTTTAGGAGGGGCTGCAGGCCTTCTGCTGATCTAATAGAAATCACTGACCATCAAACTGTCATGTAACCCATTGAAACGCATGTCCGTAGATCTGGGCTGGTGATAAAAGCCCTGACATTGACTGCACACAGTATCGTGTCATGACTCATGCGTCTGTTCTCCTGCGCCTTCATGAAACGCGTCCCGTCGCAAGAATTTAAAGATGCTCCATGAAAGCACATGAAATACATGTCGCCCTTCTCTTCAGCTTTCATGACTGTCCAAAACACGGTTTATTTAATATAATTTCCGTACCTGCGTGTGTCTGCAGTCCCAGACCGCCACAATCCTCAGTCCGGGTCCGTTACTTCGCTCCGCCAGAGCAGAAACCAGATTTAAGCAGATGATGTGGTTTTCCTTTTAATGCTTCGTAAAGTCTCCCTTTCGCCGATGTCCGTAAATGTAGTCCGGTTGAGGTCCGTTAGGAGGGTCCGTTTGCTGAACTTCTGTCAGTGTGACCCGTTACATCAGCAGCAGAGGCAGCTCTGCTCTCACACGAGGAAAACAGTCAGCGGGACACCGCAAGGCATCATGGAGCGAGCACTTTAAAGCTGCACAGCCCACACTGGTCACACACACACACACATACACACACTCTGCATGTACCGAACATTAAGGGGTTATTTTGCAAAGTCTGTGGATTTTATTAATGTAACAAATTGTAAACGCTTTCACATCTTTAACCAATTAACTATTCATTATCGATATAGACTAAGCAGGCTATTTGTTAATAAGTGCATTCAGCATGATATGAATGGATCACATTTCTACTCGTTTGATGTGCATTTATTAACTGATATCTTTAATGTGTTTTTAATATAACAAATTCCTGTTTATTTACATATTTAAATAAGTTGTTCCTTGACTTTTGAAACATGAAGAGTTTGAGACGAGGTTTTTGTGTGTGTAGAATTCTTATAGTGTGTGTGTGTTTGTGACATAATGACATGGGTACAATATAGGTATTACAAGGAAAAGGTGACTTATGAGGACATTTCCCCATTTTTCAAAATGCTTATACAGGTGCATCCCAAAAAAGTTCATTTATTTCAGCAATTCAACTCAAATTGTGAATCTCGTGTTTTAAATTAATTCAGTGCACACAAACTGAAGTAGATTAAGTCTTTGGTTCTTTTAAGTGTGATGATTTTGGCTCACATTTAACAAAAACCCACAAATTAACTATCTCTGCAAATTAGAATACTTCATAAGACCAATAATAATAAAAAAATTTTTTAGTGAATTGTGGATGCTGAGGTGGTATGGAAGCCCAGGTTTCCTTGACAGTGGCTTCAACTCATCTGCATTTTTTGGTCCCTTGTTTTCCTTTTCCTCTTGACAATACCCCATCGATTCTCTATGGGTTTCAGGCTTGGTGAGTTTACTGGCCAATTAATCAAGCCAACACTATGGTCATTTAACCAACTTTTGGCAGTGTGGGCAGGTTCTAAATCCTGCTGGAAAATTAAATGAACATCTTCAAAAAGCTGGTCAGCAGAAGGAAGCATGAAATGCTCTAAAATGTATTGGTAAACGGGTGCAGTGACTTTGGTTTTCAACACCAGGACCAACACCAGCAGATGACATTGCTCCCCAAATCATCACAGATTGTGGAAACACAACTCTGGACTTCAAGCAACTTGGGCTATGAGCTTCTCCACCCTTCCTCCAGACTCTAGGACCTTGTTTTCCAAATCGTCCCCTCGAAGGTTCTGTCTGACATTTTTGTCAAAATTGAGTTATTCATATATGCTTATTCCGTGACAATTTATTTATATTATGTGATGTTTTATTTTAAGTTGTGTAAATTTTGGGATTTTTTATTGAAAAAACAAAAAGGTTCTATCTACAGAAGTCTATGGAACACAAAAACTTTAAAGCTCAATATCTCAAAACGCAATATCTCAAAACGCAGAACGCAGATAGAACCTTATAATTCCAAGGGGACGAAATGAAAAAAAAAAAAAACTTGCTCTATTCTGAAAAGATGACTTTGGACCACTGGGCAACAGTTCAGTTCTTCTTCTCCTTAGCCCAGGTAAGACTCCTCTGACATTGTCTATGGTTCAGGAGTGGCTTAACAAGTGTAATACGACAACTGTAGCCCAATTCCTTGACACGTATGTATGCCTTGACCCCAGCCGGAGCCGAGGATAAGTGAAATAAGACTTTATTAATCCAACACAGTGTATAACACAAACTAAACAGTCATGGGTATTTATATACAGGATAACGAAGGGCAGACAGGTGCATGGAATAACTTAATTAACAGGTCCAAGGGAACCCCTGGGAACTAATCAAACCAAACGCAGGAGACAGAAACAGGGTTACAGGGGAAAAAACACACATAAAGAGTCCAGTGGTGTGACATTACTCCCCCCTCCCAGCAGTGCATCCCACACTGTAGAAACAACAGAGAGGAGGGAGAATAGGTGGGAAGGAGGAGGTTCCAGCGGAGGATGGTCTCCCGGGAGGGGACCAGCATACAGGGACCATGGAAGAAGGAGCCAGGGATGAGACAGGAGGGATCTGGAGCAGGAGGTGTCCAGCAGGACCCAGGCCACAGCCATAATAGCCGATGGTGGGAGGTGCCATGGAGGATGGATGACTGCCGGCTCCTTGGGGCCCAACTCATGGCAGCGGAGCACCAGGGTGACGGGGAGGATCCGCAGGTACTAGGCGGAACTGATGGCTCTGGCGACCGATGCGGAGATGTGGATCCAGAAGACCACAGTGGAGCCAGAGCGATAGAGTACTGAGGTGAAGCTAAGGGTATGAAGGAGCCTGATGGAGCCGGAGGGACGAGGCGAAGCCAGAGGAGTGAAGTCCCGAGGCATAGGATGGTAGATGCCAGACTAAGATGGAGCTTGTGGACTGCTGGGCCATGGTGGAAAGGAGGGAGCTAGGAGCCATAGGGAGATGGTGGGCTGGGCTCTGGGTCCAGAGTGGAGTCCACTCCACAAATGCGGTGAATTCCTCCTGAGGACCATCTTCAGACGAAGGAAGGGATCCATCAACAAAACGGAAATGGAAAAGACTGAGGAAAACCGGAATATAAACAGATGGGAGACATGCAGTTTAAGCCTTTTTTGTTTTGGTCGGATCTTCTGTCACACTATGCTGCCCGGAAGGAACACAGAGCTGAGGATAAGTGAAATAAGACTTTATTAATCCAACACAGGGTATATCCAACATGGAACACATGAGGAAGACACACGTATGTGGTTTGTAGACCCAACCAACACAGACTGAACAGACATGGGTATTTAAAGACAGGATAATGAAGGGCAGACAGATGCATGGAACAACTTAACAGGGACACAGAACATATGAGGTGGGAAAACTAGACACCCCTGGCAAATACTCAAACCAAACACTGGAGACAGAAACTGGGCACATGGCAAAAACACACATAAAGAGTCCAGGGGTGTGACACCATTCCTTGTGAAGTTCTCTCAAATTCTTTGAATTGATTTTGTTTGACAATCCTCATAAGGCTGCAGTTCTCTCGGATGGTTGTGCATCTTGTTCTTCCACACTTTTTCGTTCCACTCAACTTTCTATTAACATGCTTGGATACAGCACTCTGTTAACAGCCAGCTTCTTTGGCAATGAATGTTTGAGGCTTACCCTCCTTGTGAAGGGTGTCAATGATTGTCCTCTGGACAACTGTCAGATCTGCAGTCGTTCCCATTATTGTGAACGCTAGGTAACCAAACTGAAAGACCATTTTGAAGGCTCAGGAAACCTTTGCAGGTGTTTTGAGTTGATTAGCTGATTGGCATGTCACCATATTCTAACGTGAAGTGGTGGGTTTAAATTAAATGTGAACCAAAATCATCACAATGAAAAGAACCAAAGACTTGAACTTCAGTCTGTGTGCATTGAATTTATTTAATACATGAGTTTCACAATTTGAGTTGAACTACTAAAATAAATTAACTATCCATGAGATTCTAATTTATTGAGATGCACCTGTAAATCATACAGAGTGATTTTTTTTTTAAAGTAAAAATGCACAGTTTCCTGTAAGGGGTAGGGTTAGGTGTAGTGTTGGTATAGGGCAGTGATCCTCAAATCTGGCTCGCGAGATCCACTTTCCTGCGAAGTTTAGCTCTAACTCTAATCAAACACGCATGAGTTTGCTAATCATTGTCTTCAGGATCATAAGAAAATCACAGGCAGGTGTGTTTAATTGGAGTCGGAACTAAACTCTGCAGGAAACTGGATCTCGCGAGCCAGATTTGAGGATCACTGGTATAGGGCAATAGCAAATACAGTTTGTACAGTATAAAAAATATTAAACATATGTAATGTCCCCACAATTCAAACAAACAAACCACTAGATTACACCCTGGATTATCTATCATTAAAGACAACACTTCTGTCATCTGTCAATGATGTTTCATCTCATTCACTCATATGCTCCTGTCGCCATCATCTAAAATCTTTAAATATGCACAGTCTCCTATAAAAAGTGTAAACATGGTTATTACAACTCCTGTGTCACTGTAAAACAACAGGCTTATAAAACACATGAAACAGTGTTATGAAATGTAAAAATTGCCAGTAGTTTTCTGTGAAGGGTAGATTTAGGTGTAGGGTTAGTGTAGTGTAGCTTCATTTTGCTGAAATAGGAATGCTTTAAATCTCTTGAAATTACTTGAAGATTGAAGTTTATTTACTTTTCCGTTTAGCAATAGGCTTCTAAGATTAAATTATTGTAGAAAGTACATTGAAAGATACAATTACAGAAAAAAAGCAAATATAAAATACCAGAGAAATGTAAAAACACATTTTCAAAACATTTTCAATAATAAAGATATACATAGGACGTATATACATATACATCTGTCCACACATAGACAAAATATAAATCTATTCACACACACGCATACAATTAAATTAAACAACTGAAAAATTGTCATACAAGTGTAACAGCAAAAGGACCCTAAACATCCACTTTATATTCATTGAACAATCTAATACCTAAAGGAATAGCAGAACTAGCACAACATTTCTTGCAATAAATATTTATTAATCATCCTTAAATTTAATTTAACTTATAATTTGCTTTTATATTTTAGCCTATTATTTTTAGGTTTAAAAAAAGGGTTTTATTTTACTTTATAATTTTTGTTATTTCAAATATTTTAATAAAAGCATCTGCTGAGTGTCATTGCTTTAGCTTGCCTTGTTTGTCATTGCAGAGATTTACTGCCTTTAACTTGACTTGTTATGTTATTATTAACCCTGGCCTCCCTACTATGAATCAACAAAGTGGTGCCATGGAACATGTTAAATAACACCTACAGAGCAAAAGTTGATCTTTGACTGTGCTCTTAAATCATTTTAGTAATAATATCTCATAATAATAACAAACATGATATGTAAGTAATGTGTATATCATGATATCATGCCTAACCCATTATTGTGCTGCATTTACCTTGGTGTTCTTGTAGCCCTGATTACTGTGGGTCAATTGTAAAAAAAACTAACAACACCAACACAAAACCGTGTAGAAACCCTTGAATTTTTTAATGTCCTTTTACCCAGAATTCACATGGAAAAGGAGAGGAACTTTTTGACCACTCATATCTGCTGTGCTGCATGTGCAATTCCCCTGGAACTGCTTCTGTTTACAACAGTGATCACAAGCTAGATTCAAGTGATTGTTAAGGTTTGAATATGCGTAACATACATACACGATGAGCAAAACACTGCATTTTGAACAGTGAATAGCAAATACTTAAACTAATAACAAAACATACTTACAGTAGCTGATTCAGAAGTGCCAGATTGTCGTAGAAAAGTTAGAATTTTTTTTTTATTTTTTTTATTTAACCTTTATTTAACCAGGGAAATCCTGGAATGACCTCCTCTCCAATGTTCACGAAATGGTCGTTGCTGTTCTGTTGTAAGTGTTGCAGGCCCCGCCTCCGGAGGCCCGTTAGACAGATTACTGTACCTGTAAAAACAGGATAAAATGAAAAGACCGGGAGAGTCAGGTCTGCTCCTTCACAGCTCCTCTGTTGGTATGAGGAAGCTTGCGCAGTTCGCCAGTCCGTTCGCGACTCCAGGGTCAGAATATTAAAATAAGAGTACTTTTTCTTCTGTCCATGTAAACCAATATACATATGTTAATTTACACACTGCATAAAAAAATGAGTTGATCGTTGAACTTATAACAATATACAGATTTCAGTGAAAAATAAAAAAACACAATTGTATACATACTTTGTGTGTATCATAAGCAATCATAAAATTTCTTAAATGCATCTACTTTCGGATAGCCAAATAAAGGGTTTGTGCTTTCACCTAGATCAGGGGTAGGCAAGTTCGTTCCTAGAGAGCCTCAGTCCTGCATAGTTCAACTTCAACCCTAATCAAACACACCTGAATAAGCTCATCAATGTCTTTAGACTACAGGCAGGTAAGGTTTTCTTTTTCAGGGTTGCAGCTGAACTCTCTAGGACCGAACTTGCCTACCCCTGGAAACACACAGCATCTCCCTGACATGGCTGCTTCAACACTAACTGTTACTGAAACCACATCTTTTTTCTTTGCGTGAACATTTGGGCAGCATTATGCAAATATTTCCACATAGTGATGTAGACATGTGTGGGTGTGTTTGAATGAGTCTTAACTTTGATAAAGAATATCTCTTTGGATTTGAGACTTTAGTCTTTGCTGAAAAACTATGTGCAGGTGCAGCTAGGGCAAAATATGCTTTAAACGCAATGGATGGTCACCCCAAATGTTTATTTTATTTAGTTAATAGAAGTTAATTGAGAAATAAATTCTATTTGACATTATTTTTGATAGCATCCTCATTTTACAGCAAGTGCCTAAAACCTTTAACAGCTGTCATTTCTTCTGGATTTAGTCTGTCTCAGCACTGTCTGTCACTGTCTGGCTCCTTGTGCAAACAAAATTCTCACTTGATTATTGCAATTAATGGAAAGATTCATGTTTGGAGATTTAAACTGACATTTCCTTCCGACACACTACATCAAAATATAGAAATAATATATAATTTCTAAAATAACTTGAAAACATTATAATTATTTTATTTAATTTTTTTAGCTGGTGAAAATACTAGTGTCATATAACTTTGGCCAACACTGTAATTGTATGTTAATTTCTTATCTTGTTTTAATTATTTATGTTTTTCCTCTACAGAATAAGGAATAAGTGTTTGGACTCTACCAACTTCCAAGACATGTGGACTGACATTAGCCATAATGAGGGACATCTGCTTATGAACAGGTAATGCTTATAATGTGTGACTGTATTGTTTCATATTAAAATAAAGAGCATCATTAGCTGGATCAGATCTGTTTGATTAGGGTTAGAGCTAAAATCTGCAGGACAGTGGCAATCCAGGACCGGTGTTTCCTATCCCTGATATAGAGTCTTTGTTTATTTATGTCTTTACAGAGTAAGGGATAAGCTTGGACTGTGCAGAGTTCTCGGAAACTTGCCTTGAGTGACATCTGCTCATGGACAGGTGAATATAATTGATAATGTGTGTTGTTTAGTACTGAATGTGTAGGTTGCCGTCATTTCCTTTTTGAAAGGGGACACCTTTAAAGAGCAAATGATGGCAACCTAAGTAGGTGGGGAAGGGATGGTGGATGTAAAATTTTATACAGCTAATAATTTATTTTCAGTCTGGTCAAAAGCATAACCCCTGCTGGACATTGTGCCGGAAGCTCCAGGGGGAGACCGTACTGGTATCCCCCTCCTTTGGGTGCACCCTTCACTCACACACACACACACTACTCATTCATATCACAGAGATCTTACTGGGATCGAACCAGCAACCTCTGAACCCATGAGGCAGTGCTCATACCAGTGAGCCACAGATCTCTTGTCTGGAGATGTGAAGAAACTTATACTTCACTGTTCACCTGTGTGTTTTATATAAAGTATCAGATAAAGGCTTTAAAGCTGTGGTGTAGTGTCCAACACACTGAGGGGGGATTTGAACCCATGACTCCAGTGCATCCACGTGTGTGATTAACATGTGTTTAGCCACTAGCACCACTTTGGCTTTCACAATGTGGGCTGCTGTTCAAGGCAATTTGTTGGATATGATGCAATATGCAAGAGGTTTTTATTATTTTTTTTTTTTTTTGACATAAGCAGCAGTGGGATTTGAACATAGGACTCCAGTATTAAAACACAGCACTTTACCTGTTGAGCCACTGAGTTTAAAATAAACCATAAAAGACTTATTTCAATAAATGCATAATTTTAACAAAGATTTTAAATCATGAAAGGAAAACTATTATCTGGTTTTTTTTTTGTCATGAATAATTAATAATTCAACCACAACACTCTATATTTAAGCCACTGAATTTAAAGAGTTAATTTTTTTCTGTATGTTTTAAAAATGTTGAAAGCAATAATGTATGTGAACACAGGACTCCACATGCAGAACAACTTGTATTAATTTCATATGTTGAACAATTGAGCTGGACTTGGCAAATTTTTTATTCTCTCTCTTTTTTTATATATAAAAATATTAGAAATGGCAGGATTTGAACCTGTATTCTCAAGTTTGAGAGATTTCCCATCTTCAGCTCACAGTCAATTTAATAATTGCCGTCAAAAAATTGTTTTCCTTTAACACTAAAAGAGAAACAGATAACAGCGTTCGTCTTTCAGTCCTGCAGATGTAACATGTTACTTCATGTTCACTGTGGGGCTGTCAAACGTGCCGTTCCTAACCATTCAAGTGCTGTCTGAATCTGCGAACAATCATACGAAATCATTGCATAACTGTGAACATCAGACGCTTAAAAACAGCCTAGGATTTATTTTGTTTGTATTTTGGCCATGGCATGTGGCGTCCAGTTCAAAATATCGGACATTTTACTTCTCATTAAGCGATAATATGAGTCAATTTACTGCTAGATTCCGTGTTTATCTGCTTCTCGAGATCCTGACAAAATTATAGATTTATTTGAACATGTATTGTGTCCAGTGTTGGGTGTAACGCGTTACAAAGTAACGCGTTACGTTAATAATATTACTTTTTTCAGTAACTAGTAGTGTAAGGCATTACTCGTCTGAAAATGGTAATATTATTACAGTTTTCCCGAGCTAGTTACTTGCGTTACATTTACCAGTAGCACCTTCATCACACACAAGGCACACAACACAGAGAACAGAAGGGAAGGGAAGGAGGGCGTGAATGGAACAGTGATTGGTCTGGGTTTGGCACGAGGTATCATTTACCATCACTGATTGGTCGACAGCCGGCAGCAGAGCGGCACGCTCAGACAGATGGGGAAAAATGGAAGCGTCAACAACGGCAAGCTCTTTTTCAGAGGAAGGTTCCCAGCAACAGAAAGCTAGTTTCTACGGGTGGAGATTCAGTAATTATTTTGTAGGGGTGCTCCGATCACGATCGGCCGCTCGTTAATGCGCATCTCAGTAAAGCCAGTTCTCTAATCAGCGGTTTATTCCATCAGGTGCGTGAACCATATGTTCATAGAACCGTGCCAATAAACGCTGAAAATGAACGTGGATTTGCGCATCTTCTCAGTTAATAACGGCTCTGTGTAGTAACAGCTGCTCTATGTGAAATCATGCACCTGATGGAATTAACCGCTGATTAGAGAACAGGTGTACTGACGAGCAGTAATATAAGTGAGTTGTGTAAACAGTGATTTATGTGACTTCAATTATTTCTTATTAAACTGAAATCGAAAAGTAAAAAGTATTTTTTGGAAAAACCACATCCTGGTGTTAGTCTTCATATGCTGCTGAATAGTGTTAACACGGATATAGAAAAATAAGGAGTGCAAGAGATTGATTCCTAATGTCAGTTTATTTTTAATTAATACTATAGTAGTTCGGTTCCCTTTACATCTTTAACTACCCGTTAATTTATCAATTGAATGGGTGACCTATCCTCATTAATAGAGCAAACATTTGCCCCCCCCTGAGAGAATTGGCAGGAGCCGCCACTGATAAAGACCCTAAAGAACACTCCTCCTTTGTATGTTCTCCCTCCATCTGATGCATCTCAGGCAATCATAGAGTAATTAAGAAAAAAAGATGTAACTAGTAATATAACTAGTTACTTTCTCCAGGGAGTAATAAAGTAAAGTAAGGCATTACTATTTTTGAGAGTAATATGTAATATGTAATATATTACTTTTTTGAGTAATTAGCCCCAACATTGATTGTGTCCACTCGCCGATCCTCCTCCTTCAGTTTGGCGTCATTTAATAAATCTGCTAACACTTACTGACCACAAGAGGGAGCCGCTAATCACGTTTTCACCTGTTTTACAGTCAACGTGATAAACAGGGATTATGCTTGAGTATGTAAATGTTAAAGTAAACTACACGTTTAAAAAACGAGTTGGGGACCAAACTTGAAGTCTTTTTCAGTTTGCTGGCACTATTAGACGAGTGTCTTGTGGGAAGGTAGCGTGCAGTTTTTCGTCCGCACCACTAGGGGCGCAAGTGGGCTCTGCTTCCGGCGAACTGTCCATCATTGACAGCATGACACCTGACAGCAGTGTCGACGACAACTTAAGACCGTTTTAAAGCCATGAAAGTGCAGATTCTGCCCATGACAGCTGAGTGACAGACTCTTAATGTGACTCAACAGCACATATTCAAGGCTACAATGAAACAAAACCTTCATATACTGCGATAAAGTGCATGAATCGAGGATTCCTGTAAGTAACTTCTCTTGTAAAGTCCTTAGTACTTATTTAGGTGTTTTTTTATTTTGTATCTAAGTTACTATTTGAGTTTGTAGTGAAGTATCATTCTTCTGATTGCACAAAGCAGGTCTTTAATGTGCTTTGCTGGAGTATTTAGGTGATGCTGTTTATTCGATACACGCTGTCATTGTGTGTTTAAAAGTCTCAGTGTAATATTTATTAGTCATTTGACAGCTAGCTGAGCATGAATGAAAGCAGTGAGATCTTTAATGTAGGTTTACCACAGATTCCGTTAATATGTTGGCTGTTTTGTTAAATTTCAGAGTCAGACTTTAAGAATAATCTTGAGTTAGTTGTTGAATTGCATTGTGTGGGTCACAGAAAATATGTATATTTTAGGGCAGCAAATCTCTGAATATAGATCTTTAGCTTTATTGAAATGTAAAAAGTATACATCTTTTAAATTTTAAATCTTTACAGGCAAGAAAATGTAGCTTGATGTCCATTTGATCTATTTTCAGAGATTCAAAATGCTTTTGTACATTCAGTATAGAGTCTTTGTTTATATATGAAGAATTTATTTGCAAAAAAAAAAGAAGATAACTTTGATATCTGTTTTTGCAAATAAACTCTTCATGTGTCTTTCCTCTACAGAATAAGGCATGTGGTTGGACTGTACAGAGTTCTGGGACATACGGTCATTCACCATAAAGATGGACAACTTCTCATGGACAGGTGAATATAATTGATAATGTGTGTTGTTTAGTACTGAATGTGTAGGTTGCCATCATTTTCTTTTTGAAAGGGGGCACCTTTATAAAGCAAATGATGGCAACCTAAGTAGGTGGGGAAGGGACGGTGGATGTGAAATTTTATACAGCTAATAATTTATTTTCAGTCTGGTCAAAAGCATAACCCCTGCTGGACATTGTGCCGGAAGCTCCAGGGGGAGACCGTACTGGTATCCCCCTCCTTTGGGTGCACCCTTCACTCACACACACACACACACACACACACACTACTCATTCATATCACAGAGATCTTACTGGGATCGAACCAGCAACCTCTGAACCCATGAGGCAGTGCTCATACCAGTGAGCCACAGATCTCTTGTCTGGAGATGTTAAGAAACTTATACTTCACTGTTCACCTGTGTGTTTTATATAAAGTATCAGATAAAGGCTTTAAAGCTGTGGTGTAGTGTCCAACACACTGAGGGGGGATTTGAACCCATGACTCCAGTGCATCCACGTGTGTGATTAACATGTGTTTAGCCACTAGCACCACTTTGGCTTTCACAATGTGGGCTGCTGTTTGAGGCACTTTGTTGGATGCAATATGTGAGATTTTTAACATAAGCAGCAGTGGGATTTGAACTCAGGACTTTACAAATGAAAGGCAACAATTTACCCACTAAACCATCAAATCTTAGCAGGTACTTATGTTATTTGGAAATATGATTTTTTTTAAAAACAAGCCGTAATATAAGAATAATAAGTAATGTAACAGAACAAGCCCAACTCTTTGATTTGAACCAATAGTTTTATGTACAAAAGCCAAATAAATATCCTCTGATCCACAAATGTCACAGCACACTGGCTTTTCTTTCATGTGCTTGTATTATATATATGGACCAAAATTGTTGTTCTAACATGCAGTGTTGGGATTTAAACCCACAATTTTAGGGGTATTTGTGTGTGCGATCAACACATTTAGCCACTAGTGCCACTCCAGCTTTCGCAACTAGTGGTGGAGTTTGGGGTACTTTGTTAGATGTAACGCAATACATGAGCATTTCAACATAAGCAATAAGTAAATATAGTATTTACTCGTTTGGAGTGTTTGGATAGGTTATAGAGCCATAACAGAAAAAGATTCTGAAGCTGCAGAAAATGCTCAAACAGAAGAAGTCACAGAAACTCCTGAAGCTCTTCTCATCTTCTATGAGACTGAGGAATGTTATAGCTCATTTATTATATTTATTCAGTATTTTCTGACTCATGAGCTGAGTTATTAATTTCACATCAGGTAAATATACGTATATGTGCCACATGGCACTTTTGATAATGTTATCTCTCTAGCAATTTATTATATTTTTTTTTATAGTACATTTTCCTAATTACACAAGAAAGAGCATATACTATCCCAACTGTTCAAACCCTCAAATCTGAAGTAATGTACAAACACGGATAGCACACAGTGAAAGCAGATGTGCAAGCGTTTCTATGTTCCTCTTACATTTATTATTTCACATGGGGAAAATGATTGCAGGAGAATTCTGATTCACATATTTTCTATGCATTGTTACTGCCACAAGGCTTTCACTAATCTGCCCTCTTGTGGTAAAATATTGCAAGTGCATTTCACTTATGTAAACAATATCAAGCTCGAAAGACTAAAAATGCGAGAGAAATCAGGGATCAGTTGCACAGGGTGTGTTGTAACGGGATCAGTTGTAACAGTCAGTTTGGCTAATCAGAAACAACCTACGGTGATGTCATCCATTTCGTACACTCCCATCTCCATTTTGTGAAGTGGAGAAGTGGAATGTGTCTGTGAGCAAGATTGTGAATTTTATCACCAAAAAAAATATTTTCTGGGAAGAAAGTATTTATTATTATTATTATTTTAATCAAGATTATTTTTTGCCTAGCATTCATTGTAATGTAGATTAAAAGATGACTTGCATAATCTTAATTAGCAATTAATTTGATTTTAGACATTAATGCTGACTTCAAACCCACCTTCAAAAAAGAGTTAGCCATGTAATGGTTGCTCGGGGTGTTCATTAAAAATGGTAGGAACACCGGGCAAAGGGCAAGAAAGAGACTGTTGTCTGGGAAGGGACAAAAGGAGAAAACAAGCAAAAAGCCCAAGTCCAGTGACCAAATGAGTTCTGATTCATCTGATGACACTTTGGAAATACCGTAGGTCAAAAGAAGAGTGGGTCAAGTGTGTTTCTTGTCAGTTCTGGGCCCATGAAGGGGATGCCATCTACATTTGTCACAACTGTGAGACTGAACCCTTATGAGATATACACTATACACACACAGCAGTTTGTTATAGTTTTAAGTTTAATGTCCCATAAGAAATACACTACACACTGACACACACAGACATGTTAGTGTTAAGTTTAAAGTTCCAAAATGAATATACTATACAGACACACTGACATTTGTTATAGTTCTAATTTTAAAGTTCCACACACACACACATTTGATATAGTGTTAAGATGAAAATTCTAACAAACTACAACACACACACACATAGCAATCGTTTATAGTCTTTACATTTTTCATTTTTGTTCTTCCATAAAGTTCTTGCATTATCTGTAAAGGGTGGAGATTTTGTTTAACTGAATTACCTCTTGTACACTGTATTGTTACATCTACCCCAGCTAGTGTTACAACCACTGATCTATATATGACATACAGTATGTATCTGTGTGTTTCTCTATCCAGTAGAGGGGTAGGTTGTAACAACAAACCCTTTATATTTGACATTAACTCACATAATCTGTGAGTGTGTAGTACAAGTTGAAGTGGGTTTTATTTGTAGCAGACAAACGTGGCTACAGTGTGTAAAAGTTTGAGAGGTCTGGCATGAACAACCACAAAAAGTGTTACTATCATCCCGATGTCCCCTTAACATACACAGCCACCATGTTAAAAGGGTGAGAACTAATCTGACTGACTAGAAATTAGCCAATGGGTAGATTATCAGTCTTGCCTTTTTATATTTAAATTAGACAATCTAAGTTTTGTGGAACTGATTATGACCAGTGAAACAGATAACTTGTAAGACTAGCCTAAGCAGTTTATCCGACCCGACCCTGAATTATATTCTGCATCAGATGAATCATATTTAGAAACAGATGTTCACACGCACATGTGCTCCAGTTGTGACAGAGAGCACCAGCAGTGAATCAGTCCGCTCTTTTTCCTGGTCGTCTGTGGAAGTTACACCGGAACATTACTGTTCACCGCTCGTTACAAACAAACTCCGAAACCTCTTTACAACCAAACCGGCGTTTTTATAGAAAATCTAACTTTATAAACGACGTTATTCATACTCACCAGAACGCCGGGATTGTTTTATGTCGTGTTTTAGGTGTGTTCTTTACGCGGTTGTTAAGAAGTTTTTACTAAGTTAAGTTACCCGCGACGATATGTTTAGAATGAAGCAAAAATGGAAGTAAACGTTGAGTGCATAAATCTGAGCAGTTTGTTTCTTGTCCTGTAGCTTCGTAAGAGTGCTGACCTTAGACTGTTAAAACTTTGACGCGTTTCGTTTCGGTTTTAGGTTTTTGTCCCTTATGGCCGCTCTTACTTCAGCTCTTCTAGTGATGCGCTTATTAGTGATGGGAAGTTCGGATCATTTTACCGACTCGGACTTTTGAGTCTCGTTCAGCAAAATGAACGAATCTTTTTTCGAGTCATTTCGTTCATTTCGTTCATTTTAGCAAAATGTTATTAAAATATTAAGTGCTACCTCCCCAACACATCTAGTACTTACGCAAAGATGATCACACTACAAACAATACAAAAATAAAATGCTATGAGATAAAGAAAAAAATACTCATTCTTTACCTGGGTCTTCAGTCTGTGATTAGCTCATCTCACCTCTTATCTGACAAGAAGTCTTCGGGTTTAAGTCATTCCTTAATCACGTGACAGCCCCATACGCAAAACTAACGCGGTCTTGAGCCGGAAAGAGAATTGATTAGTTCATCTCATGAGTCTTTCGGGTCGAGTTTGACTCGTTCCTTAATCACGTGACAGCCCCATACGCAAAACTAACGCGGTCTTGAGCCGGAAAGAGAATTGATTAGTTCATCTCATGAGTCTTTCGGGTCGAGTTTGACTCGTTCCTTAATCACGTGACAGCCCCATACGCAAAACTAACGCGGTCTTGAGCCGGAAAGAGAATTGATTAGTTCATCTCATGAGTCTATCGGTCGAGTTTGACTCGTTCCTTAATCACGTGACAGCCCCATACGCAAAACTAACGCGGTCTTGAGCCGGAAAGAGAATTGATTAGTTCATCTCATGAGTCTTTCGGGTCGAGTTTGACTCGTTCCTTAATCACGTGACAGCCCCATACGCGAAACCAATGCGGTCTCGAGCCGGAAAGAGAATTGATTAGTTCATCTCATGAGTCTTTCGGGTCGAGTTTGACTCGTTCCTTAATCACGTGACAGCCCCATGCGCTATTTCTGACATTTGTCACCGTGTTTTTGTTACTGTTTGTTGAGGATCTGTGGTTTGTTATTATTTTATAAATAAATAAAACCCTGTTATAAATAAAATTTTGATTAATTTGTCTTCTTGACTGTCTATCGGTAAATAAACACTAGGCTATATAATAATATAATAATCCAAGCTTACAATAAAAAGTATTTATAGACTAGTTTGTTCATTTTTACTCCAATTTTGAGTTTGCTGGTATAATAATTGCTTTTCCTAGGCAGACTTGACATATTGGTGTAATATATGTATAAGAAGATTGCTCAAAAAAGGACATAATGACATACATTAAAAGCAAATAACATTTTGAATTTGAATTATTAATGTTAAAGACAAATGTTAAAGACATTAAGGTTATGATAACTTCAGCTTTAACAGTTTTAACCCAGCTCAGAGTGAGGAGTTTCAGATCCTGGTGCACTGCCAGTGCAGGGGCCATGTTTTGGGAAGACTTTGACGAGAGGGTAGCAAGCTTGAGGCCTTCTGCTACCTCTTCTAAGACCTCAGATGCTATGATGGCCAACCTTGCAGAGCCACTCTTACCCCGCACATCAGACCCTCTGGCCTGGTGGAGGAGATGTTCACCAGTATACACAAGCCTTTCTGAAGTCACAAAGACAAGACTTTGCATTGTGGCCACATCCGTGCCATCTGAATTTTTTTTTTCTAAAACTGGGCAGATTATCTCAGATAGAAGAACTCACAGACTCAGCCCATCCAAGGTCAGGGAGCTTGTTGTTTTTTTAATAATGTAAACATGCCTTAAAGCAAGTCCTAAAAATATAGCCACAGTGTGTTATTTATTTTAAAGCTTATTTATTTTTATTTATTTAGAAAAAGACTAGCTTGTTGTGCAATATTTTTGTTGTTGTGATTTTAAAAGGTTATTTGTTATTGTTATAAGGCTCCATAGCTTTAGTATCTCTTAATTTTCATTTATTTTTTATTCAAATGGTTTAAAATTATTTTGGGAATAGCTTGTTGTGCAATATTTAGTTTTTCTTTTTTTTTATATTGTACTTTTAAAGTTCATTTGTTAAGGTTATTAGACCCTGTGGCTTTATTATCTTTTCATTTTAATTTCATTTTTAATTATTTACATTTTTATTATTTTAATTTATTTTGGAATAGTTGTCCTCTTTGTTACAAAGCTTTTCTGTAATAAACAATAAACAACTATTCAAAAGTATGTACAGTGTTTTTAATGTTTATAAAGTGTCATATGTTACAAAAGTATGGTTTACACAGACAATCTGATTTAATAACTGCACAACTAAACCAAAACAAACAAACAGACAGAAAAAAAGATCAACATTTTAAGCATAACCAACTCTTTATTTCCACATTCAGTGTTATGGAAAATTACCACCATGACAGAAATTAAAAACAACAATTTGAAACCAGAAATGCATCACGTTACTGTAAGAGTAAATAATACTAATAATAAATAAGTACTACGCAGCCATTTTGTAAGGAAAGTTGTAAATGAACTAATTACTCTAGCCAATGTTGTCACACAGTACAAAAGAACGAAAAACCCGAAGAACCGAAAGATGAACTATTCAATTATCTGCATTCTTTTACTGTCAGTGTCTATGGTTTTAGCGTATGGGTCTGTCACGTGATTAAGGAACGACTCGACCCGAAGACTCATGAGATGAACTAATCAATTCTCTTTCCGGCTCAAATTGCATTGGGTTTAACGTATTGGGCTGTCACGTGATTGAGGAACGAGTCAAAAACCCGATAGACTCGAACTATGAACTAATCAATTCTCTTTCCGGCTCATGCTGCATTGGGTTTAATGTATTGGGCTGTCACGTGATTGAGGAACGAGTCAAAAACCCGACAGACTCGAACTATGAACTAATCAATTCTCTTTCCGGCTCATGCTGCATTGGGTTTAACGTATTGGGCTGTCACGTGATTGAGGAACGAGTCAAAAACCCGATAGACTCGAACTATGAACTAATCAATTCTCTTTCCGGCTCAAGACTGCATTGACTGACAGGTGAATTACTACTACTAGAACAGAACCCATAGAATAATGCGCATGCGCGACTGAACGAATCACTCCCCGAGACGACTCGTTCTTCCCGAGTCACATTAAAGATTCGTTCAAAATGAACGAATCGTTCAAGAACGACACATCACTAGCGCTTATATCAGAGGCGCGCTCGTGCGCTCGTGACGCTCCCGACACCTACGCACTCGAGTTCGCTGCTCGCGGGACTGACGCATCGGTACGTACCTGCTCCACTCCACACACAGTTTATTTCTTTAACAACACAAACCTGAGAATGTCAGCGAGCCTTATATGTTGTGTTTTATAATCTGCTCCTGTGTTCTCGGGTTGGGTATAGACTGGTGTTTTCTCTTCACATGTAACGTTAACCGTGGATTGATTGTGTTCATGCTAACAAATGTGTTATGACTAGACCTTCTGGGTACATTAATGTGGTATACACTTGTGAACGTCTAATACTGTGCACATTTAAAGAGGTTCATTTATAAACAAATCCGACAACTACAACACATCTAACGTTACAACTTCGCGGTTGGAAATTAAAAGCAGTGCAGAAGGATATATAGACCATAAACGTCATGTCTAGTAAAAATTTATAGCCTGAATTCACTGTAAGTCGCTTTGGATAAAAGCGTCTGCTAAATGCATACATTTAATACTTTTTTACATGTCAGTATGCACAAAGAAACAGAAGCATATACAGAGAAATTAGATTTGTTATTACCAGCCATGTGTGAATAAAGGTGTATATTTTCAGTTGTTTGTTTATGTGTAAACTGTTTCATTCAGAAGCTGCTCAAATGTGTTTTTAACAGGTGTTTGTGCAGTTCAGAGGCTGGTGGAGCGTCCATGGCAGAGGAACCTTTAGTCAGCGCAGGGAATAACTTCCCACTGGATTACAGGCAAGAGCAAGATGTTACGTGTTCCAGACGGGACTCTCGTGGGTGCTTTGTGAACCCCTGGACAACATGGCAGTTCCCCTCCTACAGCACCATCGCTCGCCTGTTCCTCACCGAGAGGAACAACAGTAATGTTCCCAGTGCCAAAGAGGTAAACACACACACACACACACACACACACACTCTCTCTCTAAAATATAAATATATTTAAATCTGTTACATTTTACATTAATTAATGCATTATAAATAGGTATAATTGTAAATATATTTGATATAAATGTCTTTAATACAAAATTATACATACATCAAAATAAAATCTAATTTAAACCAATAATAAAACCTGAAATAATATTCATGAGAAGAAATACATAAATTTTGTTGTTTAAAAATGAAAAAATGTTTTTGTGTTGTATCTTAAGGTTCTTGACCGTGAGTTGCCGATTCAGGAGCCATATTTCGTGCAGAGGCCAGACCAGTGTGGGCAGACGGGCCCATCTGTGAGAGCGACCTGGCTAGGTCATGCCACAGTACTGGTGGAGATGGAAGGACTGGTGTTTTTGACTGACCCCATGTTTAGCCAGAGAGCATCTCCAGTGGCATTCATGGGCCCAAAGCGTTACCGTGACCCCCCTTGCACCATAGAACAGCTTCCTCGCCTGGACGCAGTAGTGATCAGTCACACACACTACGATCACCTCGACGCAGACTCTGTGGCAGCACTGAATGCTCGCTTTGGTTCCAGTTTGCGCTGGTTTGTGCCACTCGGGTTGGCCGAATGGATGCAGAAGGCAGGTTGTGAGAATGTCACTGAGTTGGACTGGTGGGTGGGAAACTGCATTCCCGGGCACGACAGTGTCACATTTTTTTGCACGCCAGCACAGCACTGGTGCAAACGCACTCCTGTGGATGACAACAAAGCATTATGGGGAAGCTGGACAATCATAGGCCCCCATTGTCGTTTCTTCTTCGCTGGAGACACGGGATACTGTTCGGCATTTAAAGAGATTGGAAAACGCTTCGGACCATTCGACCTGGCTGCCATCCCGATTGGAGCGTACCTGCCTAGGTAAGACTGTAAAGAGCAGTTTGATTCCTAATCTAGTTGTCAGATCAACCTTATTTGATATTATGAATGTTGTTGGCTACTCAATGAATTACTTTTGGTCCTCTTTTGTAAAAAAAAAGTAGGTGTGTGTATTTGAAGTACATTAATGATACAACTTTTGTTCTTAGAGGAATCATGAAGTCTCAGCATGTGGACCCTGAAGAGGCTGTTCAGATTCACATGGACATTCAGGCCAAAACATCGCTGGCCATTCACTGGGGGACGTTTGCTTTGGCCTATGAGGTATGAGCCTGTCTGTCTCTCCCACATGTTCATTCTCTCAGTTTGCTCGGCCTCCACTGAGCTGGCCAGCTGTCACTGCTCTGATTGTGTGTAATTGTTGTCCAGCTGTGGTTGGGGAGTCCAGTCTTTGTTGTTGTATTGCGTCAGGCTTTACTGCTTTGCCTACGCTTTTGATGCTTCTCTGAGGGAGAGTCTAGCCTGAAAAAGTGTTTAGACATTTTCCAGCATATAATTTTACAGATTTCAAACTACATGCTGTTTTCTCTCTCTCTCTCTCTCTCAGCATTATCTTGACCCTCCAGCACGTTTGCGTGAGGCTATGGTGAATCATGGATTGAATCCAGATCTGTTCTTCATTCTTCATCACGGAGAGTCACGGAAGATCGACCACAAAGACACACACTAAACAGAAATCCAGGAAGTATGCAGATACATATATGTGATGATGCTTTACACAGGCTGCATTTTCATAAATTATTTTACAGCTAAAGATTGTGCCGATCCAGTGGCTGGACTCTGGATTTAATGCAACATGAATGTTTAAAAATGTATTAGATTTCTAATATAATTTGTCACTTAAAATATCATGCTGTAATCATAATAAAAGAGCATCTGAATTTAACCTCTGCGGACTGGAATAACATTGGACAGGTGAGTTCTTACCCGAGGACCTAATCGGTCGTAATCACTCATAAGATGCAGAAGAACCAAACCTTAGGAAATTCACTTTATTTGCAATTGTTTAATAACATCATTCCTCAGATAAAAATGCAATATTACAGGAATATACAGCAGAGATTAATTTAAAACTTCCTGTCAAGAACCATACAATCTAAAGATATTTTTGAGTTTTTATTTACTGGTAGCGTGCGTTATAAGCAAGACACACTCTGTCACCAAAGACAGACTGACAGATACAGATACAAACTGTACAATCACTTATTTACAAATCCAATTTTTTTTTTTTCATTTCACTTTTTTTTTTTGAAAATAGGAGTAGAAAAAGTGATTGAATCTTCAGATTTTACGTAGCGTATTCTTTTTAAAATCTAAATGAACAAATGAAAGAATGATGAAACGAAACAAAAGAGTCTCAGCAAAAGTAGAGGAGGGAATGACAGACCATGCAGACGTCTCACAGAGTTTTCAAGAACACCTGGGGTCTAAACTCCATTAAATAAGTCCAAAACGTGAATGACCTCTGACGGTGTTTCGTGAGAGACCTGAATGGTCAGCACTGATGCCTTCGAATTCTACCAAAAGCACGACACGCATCTAATTTTACTTCAGCTTGTTAATCTAACAAACAGCTCAGGACCTCGAGACTACACTTCCCGTCCGCACCGTCAATCAAAACTATAGAAGCTGTTCGTATGGTCACCGAAAATAAATTGAGACGATCCGCTCAATGACTCCTCCCTTCGCGAGTCTTAAGTGGTTAAACATAAACCGAATCGCCTCCAACTGGAAAATAGTGTAATGCAGCTTCGGGTTACAGCCTCTATAACGGAAAGAATCGCGGACTGCGTCTGTAGACGAGTGAGCATCCTGCCACCCATTAGAGAAAAAGAGACCCAACAAATCAAGCCCAGAGCTCAACGCCATCAAACAGAGCATTACTTCCATCTCTGCAGAAAGAAAGCAGGATGTGGTAAAGAATAAGTTGTTAAAACGTTCACTCATACATGGAGATTTGTGCAATATAGTAACTCTTTGAGCTCCTCATCATAACCGTTACCGTTCCGCCCATCTTCTTCTGTCTCTAGTGCTACATTCGCTGGGTGGAACTAGAGGCGGGGAAATGCCACTCGAAAACCTCAAATTGGTTCATATAAATGGTTTTGCATTTCCCTTCCCCACTGTTGGGGTTTTGAATGCTATCAGTGCACTAAAAACACTGAAGAGCCTTTCTCACCTACTGCAGGAGACGGCTTGAACAAATCTGTATTAAATATCGTCCCACCCGTGGAAATGAAACAAGATGGCAAGATTGACATTTTGAGCTTTGGGCGAAATCAATATTTACACGACAGCTAAAATCTATGCATAAATTCATCCTTTACTTGGATTATGTGTACGATGTGTCAAACTAAACGTGGTTTAAATGTGCAAATTGTGATTATTGCATCACCACCTTAGCTTTTAGTTTATCGTTAAAACTCATTAACACACTACATTAACTTATAATATCAAATTAACAGTCATATAAAGGAGGACATTAGAGATACGTGCTACACAAAGGTTAAACCAGAGGGCAGACATTGCATCTGTCCAGGCTTTCTCTGGGTCAAAGGTCAACCCCACGGCACGTTCCTTCAGTCTGACACTTGCAGAATTGGCATACGAACACGCATGAACCCAGAAACACCGGACGGCCCGAATGCTGATGCTTGAACTACAGATGTCCTTAAAAAATCCACTAACATTTTGTGTTCATGAATTACTGGGTTTATCCAAATAAAACAAACACTAAAGATAAAAAAAACAAAAAAAAAACTGCAGTTTAATATGTTTACTCTTTTCTAAGGGGTTTATATTTCCAAAAATATTCAGCATTAAATGCATTTAAATGCATCAAACCATTTTTTTCAATATATATATATTTTTTTTTTATTGGGGAAACTTGTGCACGCTACTGCTACAGATAGTAAACCGAAATACAAGCCACAATCAATCAAAGTCCATCAGGAGAGCAACCTACACTTGCCCTGCTGAAATGTCATCATCGACATTCCAGTGCCAAATATCATCCAGACTTTCATCTGATAAATAGTTCTCATATATTAAAATATAGAAAATAACTTCTGATTCTCTGAGAGAAGAAAAGCTACATTACAACCATTTGGGCAAAAACCTCACTGAGCAACTAATAAAATATTCAGTCAAATATTTGGTACATTTCCCCAAGGCCTGAGCAGACAGCTCTCTGTGTTCATTCATTAGTGTATTCATTTGAACACAGGCGCTGCTTTTGTCTCATGAAAGCTGGTGGCTTTTCCACACTGTTCTAACGTGTGCAGGTGCTCGGAGGGATACGTGATGCGTTGATCTGAATAAAGCAGCTGTGAAAAAGCCCTCGGATTCAAAATCACATGATTAATCTCATTGCACTCCTCCCTCAGCAAAAACACCCAACCATCCCGCTTTCAAAAGGAGCTACTGTGGTGAATACGAATGATTTACTCTATATTTCTCTATCATTTTACTTCTATTTATACATAGTCACTACATACATTCTCAAAGACGGTTGTGTGTAGCAGTTTTAACCCTGACATTCAGCAGATATAGATGAGTTTATATTGTCTCTTCTTATGTGTTAATTCTTTTCTATAAGTCTATAAAAATATACAATCATTGGCTAATGAAAGGAGAGGAGGACTCCATCCGCTAGGTCAATTCTTTAGACTCCTTTTTAAAAAAAAAAATCAAGCTTAGCATCCAACCTAAATCTCCTCGCCCAATGCAGATTGTCCCATGAGACTTGAGGAATGAAAGGGGATTTCTAATGTTTCCACTTGCAGCCTCAAATAATAGCGAGAATTTATGTGCATGACCAACTATTTAAAGTGAGCCTGTTCACCGGTGCCGTAATAAAACGCCTCCACTGTGATGTCTGCTGAAGAAAGGACAAGGAGGGTGAGCGAATGAAAAGATAAAGGGGGGAAAAAGCGAGAGTGAAAGAGAGAGAGCTGCTCTTGCGTATCATGCACCTTTCAGCTGAGCACAAGATATGCAAAATCATTTTTCACACCAACGAGACGCTTCTCTCCTCCATCTGTATTTACACCTTTCGCTCCTCGTCATCAGTGTTTCCTCAATGTTTTAAAAATGAAAACAACAAAGAAATAGTTACTCAAAACGCTTGGCACACCAAAAGAATCCTCATGCAGAGATAATTGAAACCAACAGAAGAAAAACATCGAACCAAACTGACCCGCACAAGATTATTTCAAAATACTCAATACTCAGATGCACCCGATTTCAAGTATGACAGGTTTCTTCAATTTAAAGTTCTGTAACTTAATACACAACAGTGAATATATTTCTCTCTGTATATTAGATTTTTGTACAGCTGTAGTTCTGAAGGAAACTGTTGTACAGTCAAAAGTTATTGCATTGTTTTTGCATATCTTGTGGTATGCAAGCACATACGCATGCACTCACTCACTCATCCTGCATATGCTAACACGAACACCACACGAACGCGCTCGCACTCTGCATATGCTAAACACGGAGAAACTCACACACGTACACAACCAAGGCCTCAAAATATGCCTGGGGCAGCCTCACAATGACATATGGCACGTGTGTGTAGGGGATATGAGGGTGTGGGGGCGGCTTTGGAACAGAGCAGGTGGGTTCTGGCTACATTTTCATGTTTTTTTCACAAGCTTTGCATCGTCCTCAGAGCAGAGATCTCCTGTAAACATTCAGGAACTCAATCAATCAATCAAAAAAAAAAAAAAAATGGCACAGGACTAGAGACTGAGATTGAATGCGATGTTACAGACCTGGAACCAAACGTGAGAAAGTGAATTGTCAGCAAGACAAAAATAGTCAATTATCTATTCATACATGGAAAAAGAAATTCATATCGTCTGAAGTAGTGTGCAAAACTTCTAACCCGGTCTAGTGTGGCACAAACAGAGAGATGCCTGGAAGTGGATTGGTCAGGTTTCTCATCAGCGCATGTGTTTGGGGGATGCACTCCATCCCGTCGACACATTACCAACACAATGCTAACGCTTCAACACCTTATTTGCATAATAGATCAATAAATAGTTCTCTGTGTGTCTGCCGAACTGCATGGAAACAGTGTTGAACGCAGCAGAAAAATATCCTTAACAATAATAGTAATAATAATAGCAATCAATAACATTGTATGATGATGACACTGCTGATGTTGGTACTTTCATAATGATGGTCATATATTTAGCCCTGTGTGAACTATATTAGAGTTGTTTTTTAATGATGCGCTACCCAGACATCCCTGAATACTCCACCCTTCCTCTCCTCAAAGTGCACCTTTACTGACCTTCCGAAGATCTGCTGTTTCCTGTGTCGAGCAGGTGGGATCGTGACAGGATCGCAGCTGTCGGCTGAATGTTTTTGGAGATCAGCAGTGAAGAAACGTCAGTAGTTTCAGAGCAAACGTGAGTCCGATCCAACAGCAGCCATGAGACCTGTCAGTGCTACCTGCGTCCAGGTGAGTGACACCGCTCATTTACAGCTTGTGAGCTACCAATAAACATTGTGAGAGAGACTGAACCCCCGGCGGAACACGCTTCACCTCTGACAGAAATAAATAAATAAATATATTTTTTGTGTGTCTGTAAGAGGCATTAGATTCACAACACTGCATCTGGCATAAACACCTTAAACGGCTTCAATAATAATAATAATAATAATTTAAGAAAAAAAATGCATCCATCTGTGTGCAATCAACATTATAAACACTAAATGCTGGAAAATAAACAAGGAAATAAAACCTGAAGCAGATCTGGAATAAAAGGCCACTGATGCAATGACCCCGTACCTTGCACAGCTAGCAGTTACCTGAAAGCCGTAACGGTACACAAGAAAGAGAGCAATTCAAAGAGTTCAGTCTTCCACTGATAAAAGGAAAAGCTATGTGCAGGCTTAACTAGAGAAATCAAATCCAAAAAAAGCAGCGAAAATCATCAACTGAACACAAAAGAAAGCCGTGAAGGAGAAGGATGACGTGAGGGAGTTTGCAGACAACACTTCTCCTGATGAACAGATGGATGGAAAGGAAAGAGAGCTGCTCCAATGTGTCCCCCTGTGAACATCTCTCGAACACGTGATGACCCCCGGGCAGCAAATTCCCAACACGGCCCTCAAGATCCACCTGCTCGTCACCGAGCGCCCACGCCGATTCTGCGGCTGTCGAGCCCTACTGCCACACACAGCGCATCTTTTCCCTTCATTCCCTGCTCAGTCAGGGTTCCGTTTCCTTACTGGAATCAAGGTTGTGAGAACTGTGAGGCACTTTAGAAACACGCACACACAAACATGTACACACGCCTACTCGCTCGTGCTCTCGCAAACACACGGACGAACTAAAAACCAACTTGGTCTCGGCTAAGCAGAATGGCCTTATACCCCTACGGTAGGTACACGGAACAGACGGGTCAGACTGCAGGACAGCAGTGTCCTCAGAGAGAGCTTGGCTAAGACACAGGAAGTCCTCCGTTGCTGCTGCTGTTACCCCTACAAACTGGTCACGCACTCCATGTCCTCGTCCTCCATCAGAGAGCTGTTCCGCTGGCCTGCCCCGTCGGAGAACTCTAGCTCCGCCCCCAGCAGCTCGTCAGAGCCCGTGGCGGTCGAGAGGCCCAGCACATGGCTGTAACGGGACTCCTGCGAGCCAGTGTCTCTGCACTGTATGAAGGGTAGCAGGTTTCCGTTGGCGTTGGGCGGTGTGTTGGCGTTGAGAATGTTGTCAGCAGCGTTCTCCATCTCCTCCATGGTCATGTCGCAGGCGTCCGCTAGTTCCTGCTTCGCTACCTGGATGAAGGAGGGATCCTGTGCATAGCGACCCAAACCCTCGGATATCAACACCTGGGCAAAGAAAGAACAATAACTTTTCAATGCTTTATACTCTTACAAGGAAAGGCTTTTTAAGTTTGTTTTTGCAGCGAACTCATAGAAGAACCATTTCTGCTGTAAAAATTTCTTAAAAGAACCATTCTTCACATAAGGACATTTTTTATAAAAAATTATTGTTTGTATTTTTTGTCTATAGAAGTTTTGTGTGCTAAAGATTCTTCATAAAACCATCAATGCCAATAAAGAACTCTTATTTTTGGTGTAGTGTAGGTAAATATGGTATGTAACAAATGTAACTAAACGCATAAATATGTAAATAAACACTTATAGGGATTCTGTGGTTAATTACTCACCCTTGTGTCATTCCAAACCTGTAAGACCTTAGATCAGCTTCAGAACACAAATGAACATTTTTAATTAATTTGAGGTCTTATTGACAATGCATACCCAGAAAGGTAGTAGGAGCATACTTTAAATAGTCTGTGGCATCAGTGGTTCTACCTTAATATTATTAAGCTACGAGAATACTTAACATATAAAGACTTTTTTTATATGAATTGTTCTGCTGCATTAACTCTGCTTTTATACTCTGTGGGAGTTCGGTTGAGACAGATGTGCGATTGGTGTGGTTTGTTCCTGACCCGTCGATCAAATGCAGATTCGGGTCTCGAAACAATTGAGAAATGCCCCGATGCTTTGATTCATCTTAGTCACATAACATGGGTGTTTCGAATCACACTTTGGAGCAGTGTTTCGAAACAATGTGTCGAAACAACAGTTTCACGTCAGCCATTCCTAGGTGCAGGACATCTGGGTTCTATGTCAGAACACCGGGTCCTGTGTAAGCAGCACCACACACATGCATCATGGTACTCTTGTGAATGGAAGAGTGGCATGAAATACTTTTTTTGTTTGTTTTATTTGTGCACAATAAGTATTCTTATAGCTTCATAACATTACAGTTGAACCACTGATGTCACATGGACTATTTTAACGATATCCTTCCTAACTTCCTGGGCCTTGAACATGATCTTTGCATTGCTGTACATGCAGGGTCAAAAAGCTCTCGGATTTAATTTGTGTTCAGAAGTTGAAGGTCTTACGGGTTTGGAACGACACCAGGGTGAGTAATTAATGACAGAATTTTCATTTTTGGGTGAACTATCCCATGAAATGTGTATTTTTGGATGTTTTCTATCTACAAGTCTGAAGATGACAAGTTTTGCCATGACAATAGCCCTAAATCTTAAAAATGATCAGTTCTATGGTGTCTGGCTTTAAGAAAATGCAGCTTACGGCCTCCACGAGGCTGCAGGCGCTCCCGTGCGACAGGGATGTGGAGTCTCTGCGTGTGACCGGAGGAACTGTGAGGGACACGGGTCGCTGCGTCCTCTGCACACTCCTGCTGTGGTTGCCATTACTGTCACTGTACCACGAGCTGCAGTTCACAGACGGCATGCTGCTGTTGAGTTTCTCATAAGATCCGCTGCCCTCTAGCCGCAGGGACGGAACGGGCTGGTAGCACGGCCCGCCCCCGCTGCGGCCGCTGGGACTCGCAGGAGGTGTGGAGCACAGACGCGTGAACAGCGTCGGAGAATGACTCCGTCTCAGCAGGGGACTCAACCCTGCCACAGCCAAAGCCTTTGAAAAACACAAGATGAATAAGTGAAGACAAACAACATAAAAAATAAATGCATGTGTGGGTGTGTGTGCGTGCATAAACTCACCTGATGATGCACTAGGTGCAATGGTAGTGCTGTTTTCTGAGAAACATCAGGTCTGTTATGTTTTCTGAGACACTCGAAGTGAAAGGAAGACCGTCGACCTGTATTGAAAAGTAAATGTACACTTGACTTCAGCGTCACATTTGAAGTAAGACTATTGACTGTACTGACTTGTATTATGAATGTGTGCGAGTATGTACCCAGTGCAGTGGGGCAGAGAAACGCCCGTCTTCGTGGAGACTGCCACGGCCTCCTCTCTTCCCCTACATCTGCCTCCACCATTGGAGCCAGTTGCTTGCTCTCTTCATCCTGAAATTCCAGCCTGCACCCCACACACATACATTCAAAACATTAAAATATTACTCTTTCTAGTGAGCCTGAATCCCACAATATTGTCAAGTCAATATATGTCCCGCAATATATTTTAGAATTGTTGAAAAGATTTTCATTTTTGAAAGAAGTCTCTGATGCTCATCAAGACTTCATTTATTTGATTAAAAAAAATCCAGTAAACACGACTGTTTTGTTACCATTTAAATTAACACTTTTATATTTGAATATATTATCAAATGTAATTTATTTCTGTGATGCAAAATGAAATTTCCAGCAGCCATTACTCCAGTCTTCAGTGTCGCACGATCAATGTTGAAAACACTTGCACAGCTAAATATTTATAAATATTTTATGATAAAGAGAAAGTAATTTTTCGTATTATTTTTCATTTCTTTGAAATAAAAATATTTTGTAACATTCTAAATATATACTACAATGTTTATTGTCACTTTTGATTGATTTGCATCCTTGCTGAATAAAAGTATGACGTGACTGAATTTATATATAATGCATTCATATCAAATGACTTCTGTTTTTAGGACCATTATGACCAGCTGTTTGGAAGGCACTATTAATATGAGGGGGTCAGACTTGACAACTTCTACTAAACCATTTTTTACTAGTTTATATGAAGAAAATTAGCAAAGAATTAAACCGTATCTCACTCATTCCTGTGGCTTATTGTTGCATTAAATATTCTGCTATGAACCAAAACAGATGAATGCAGTATTACATGTCCATTGAGAGCATGGTCTGATCTCTCTCGTCTAGAAATGTTTCATCGTACGTCTCATCTGTAGATGCTTCCTCTCGCCGTATTATAGGGAGACGACTGTCACTGGAATCAGAGCTTCACAAAACACACAGGTGAACCATAAACATATTGCACATCTTTAGCATCTGAAAGGCTTCGATAAGTGAAGAAAGCGCACCTATACGGGTAACTGCAGTTACTCTCTCCTCAAGCTCTCATAAGGCTATTATAATGTGAACACAACTATAGCAGCTTAAGGTTTGATGATGTCTAACAAACCTTACAGCACAGTTTTAATTGGTTGTGTCACATTACAGAAGCACTGCTATTATTCTTGCATAGAAACCTTATGATATTAGATTTAAGAGGAGGAAAAGATTGTAAAGGGGCACTTCATAAAGACTGGAGCTCCACTAACAGAAATAAGTGCATATCCTGCTCCCAGGATTGTGCTGCATCTGTTAGCACAAACAAAACAAAAAAGTAGCAGCATGTCCAGTTTATTAAATTGATGCTTCTGTATTTTGGTCTAAAGGAAGAGCCCCTCCAGTACAGCCTGGAAATGACCAGCGGATGAGCTTCAAAACAAACAATTACATGGCCCAGCAGAGCGGTTCTCAACTGGTGTGACACAAAGAAAAATAATGCAACTAACCATATGCTTTAAACTTGCTTAGTTATAATGAACAAGCTACTATTTTATATTACAAAATAAACAGACTTATATTGTTGACTGATAATTTCAGTTATCATTTTAAGTTTTAGTAATTGTATTATTTGCTTTTGTAATTTCTTTTATTTCTACAGAATTTTTCTACAAATTAATCTGTCAGCAGCATTATTTTTGTATTTATACTATTTTAGTATTTAATTATCTAAATTAACTTTTTACATTAAGATTACTAGCTAAATAAGTTATTTCTCTCTTTTGCTGTAGTGTGTCAGTAGGAAATATCAGTTTCCACATTTCAAAACATTAATAGTGCCATTAATTGTAATAATACAGCTTTTGAAAAAAATGATTTGTTGATGAGAGCGTAAAATCCAGATTCTGACGGAAAACCAGTTGAGAAGCACTGGCCTAGCACATGCTCACTCAGCTGTCAGCCAATCAGAGAAGCCGCTCACAGATCCTGCTAGTTTAAGTTATGTATAAAGTGGATCTCACAACACACTGAGAATGTGTGTTGCAAACATTTAGCTTCAGATCCACCCTAGTATAGACAGAGCATATGCCAGCCTTCCAAAGTGATGAGGTTTCTCTTGGTCTCCGTGTGAGGAACGTACCGCATGAAAGTGTCATAGAAACAGCTCCTGGTCCACATGAGACAATCAGGGGCAAGACAAACCACAATCAGGAACCAGATTCTGACAAACCTGAACATCTTCCCATTAACTCATCTACACATCTGCATTCAACTACACAAGGAATATGGCTTCATACCTCTTGTTAGGAAAGCACCATGTGGGCCGTGGTAGTGGGACAGTGGTGAGGGGTGGCCCCGTGTTTCCATCCACTGTGCTGACGGTAGGTTTGGGGTACCGGTGTCCGATGGCTGTGTTGTTGGCGTTGTTGATGTTTGCGTTGGATCCTGAGGAAGAGTAACTGCTCGGAGTGAAGGTGGCGTCGACGAGCTTCTGATGAGAGGGAGATTCTGCCTCGCCGGGACTCCCGGATTTACTGATGTGCAACGGCCGCTGTGTTGTGAAGGACTGTGGGAAGGAGGCGTGGCCATCACTCTGGTGGTAGTAGTTGACGTGGTTACCGAAGAGACCGCCAGACCGCTGCAAAGATAAATATACACGAGTGGTCACGTTTAAGCAAACCTCATCATCCCTTCCCGTTCACACCTGGTATTAACATGTCCAGTGATTATTCAGTAGATTTCAATCACTACATACAGATTTTTATAATACAGAAGCCCTAAGCATTAAAGGAATAGTTCACCTAAAAATGAAAATTCTGTCATTAATTACTCACCATCATGTCGTTCTAAACCTGTAAGACCCTTTTTCATATTCAAAACACAAATTTAGATATTTTTTCCGTACCAGTTGAAACGAACCAAAATGCAGTCACATGACAACATCTACATCACTCATTGGCCATTACGTATTTCCTAAACTGCTTTTCGATTGGCCAGAATTTACATGTGGGAAAATTCCAACATAAGAGGAAAAGCCAGCAAACAACACGGAGACAAAACAACTACACGACTGCGCGGGCTGGTTTTGTCCCTGGCCATAATCTAGTACATTGTTTGTATACACCACAATATGCAAAAAATACATTTCTATAATGAAGCGCGGATGCGCCTTGAAAACAACGTTCTAATGTACTGCAAACGGCGAGCGGGAATCGCTCGCAACTTCAAGCGGAGGCGTACATTAATTCTTCTTAACTCTGACATGCTCATGGTCATCAGACCAAATTTCTATGAGGCTCCGCTCCTCACTACTCCAAATTTGTCTACGAGCTGCCATGCTAAAGTGCAAACTGTCAACTAACACTTCCTCATCCCATAATGCACAACGCAGCTGACTACGGCAGCTGGTTTAGTCCAAAAATGATCAGTACTTTTTGCAGTTGGGTCAGTTCGAGGTCGGATCACATTCTCACCACAAACGAACCGAGACCACCTCTTCAAGCAGGTTTCGTTACGCTTGTTTGGTCTGCTTTTAGTCCGCACCCGAGTGTGATTGCTGCTTTCTCACCTGCCCAATCGAACCGCACCAAAGGGGGAAACAAACTCTGGTACGATTCAACCGAACTAAATGAGGCAGGTGTGAAAGCACCCTAAATCACTGATGTCACATGGACTATTTTAATGATGTCCTTACTACCTTTCTGAACTTTGAACACGGTAGTTCCATCGCTGTCTATGCAGTATCAGAAAGCTCTCAGATTAATTAGAAACATCTTAATTTGTGTTTCTGAAGATGAACAAAGGTCTTATGGGTTTGGAACGACATGAGGGTGAGTATTAATGACATAATTTTCATTTTTGGGTGAACTAACCCTTTAAGCACTACATCATGATCTTGACATGTTTTTCTTGAGATCTCAACATAAAAATTTATATTTTGTTATAGCCTTGTACCTAAAATCCCTCACTTTCAATGAGAGTTATTACTTTGAAGTGACGTGCAATTATGTATGTATATGGTTAGATTCCTCTTAAACAAGGCTTGTTTTTTGTCATATTGGTGTTGACAAATATGTGTGGCCATATGTGTGGATTGAGAATTCAGATTTCAATACGCTTCTAGGATGCATTACATCACTTTTTCAGCTGTATTTGATGCCTGCTTGTGATCGGATCACTAACGAGAATGTTAATACAAATTCTATTACTATGTATATATAACGAATGTTAGTATACGGATGTTAATACCAAGGTAAACGGTAAATGAACATCCAGATGCGCACACACAGACGAACACAAACACTTTCACTTCCTCTGTTCACTCTGCACTCACATTCAGACAGCAGCCATTTTTTTGATTTTTCTAAATGGTCTATGAATGTAACATCACTGATGGTTAATTTAATAATTTAACTATTAATTTAACTAATTCTATAACGATCTAGTCTGTGCGATGAGGGCAAAGCACTGTTCCTTAATGGTTTCTGATACTTTTAGATTACAAGCTTGTAAAACTAATAACTAAAGAAAGAAAATCATTCTGAGTCCTCAATGCTGTGCGATGAATCTACACAAGCAGCTCTGGGACCCTTCGCAGCCTGGTTGGAGGATCTGGCTGATGGTCCCATGCAGGTGGGCAGAAGCTCCGGCAGCAGAAGCGATGATGTGAGCAGAGCGCAGGAGAGGAAATAAGAGGCAATATCAGACCTTTACCCTGAAGATATCATCCTCAGAAGCAGCACACACGGTTTCCTTCATTGCTCTCTCTAGCTCCTCCTCCACAGTCAGATCTCCTGATATCGCTCTTCTGATCTCAGGACCCATATCATGCAGTGTACGCAGGCCAGCCTGGTCACAACACACAAACAGGCACATTCATATGCAAACAAAACACATTTTCTGTTATAGCTGATGGTCTGGTGGACCCACCTGCAGTGAAAGAGCAGTCTTTGGGGCAATTTTGGCCACCAGGCCCTGTTCCTTGCGCTTCTTAAATTTCCTGAAGTATTCCTGAATCAGGAATGTGGCATAGAACTTCCCAACGGTTACTTCATCATCTGTTGGGCAAGGAAACACACACACACACACACACACACTCAGGTTTTATTCAGCAGGGACTCGTTAAACTGATCGAAAGTGACAGTACAAATGTATAATGCTACAAAAGAGTTCTATTCAAAATAAACAATGTTCCTTTGAACTTTAAAATATATCACTCAAATATTAAGCAACAACTGTTTTCTACACTGATAATATTAAGTAATGTTTGGCACTAAATCAGCATATGTACAGCTTTGCCATCGTAGGGATGCACCGAAATTTCGGCCACCGAAAATTTTCAGCCGAAATGATGTGATGACGCAAACAGAAACCGCGACCTGCACGTGCACCTGCATAGCGCAGACCACGAGCTCCCCGCGACATTCACTTCACACCAGTGAGAACATTCTCTCTCTTCTTACTCCTTTATTCGCAGAACTAAAGCGTCTCCTAACAAAGAGATTAAGATGGACCACGAAGTAAAAACAAAGAAAAGTACAGTCTTATAGATAGAGTCTGTTAGCACACGTCTCATTGAGATCTTTTCGGATCCTCTGCACTTCATCGCGAATGTGCTTGATCCGCGTTATAAAGACCATTAACGTTACTTGGATGCGGAAATAAGGCAGCGCGCACGAGAAATGATCCAGGCCGCGCTGGATGCGGAGAACCCGCGTGGAGACGGAGAAGAGCCAAGCGCCGGAGACTGAGATCAGAGCGCAGAAAAGACTGGTCTCTGCACCAGATGAGTGGCATGCACCATCGTTGTCTGATATGTTCAGTGGAATTCTGCAAGAAAGTGCCTCAAATAATAATAATACGTTGGCTATTTTGTTCTTAGGCTACTATATACACACACACACACACACACACACACATACATACATAATATCAGATTGTAGCCGTATTTATGCTAGATTTCTGCTTTAATTTGATAAAAATGTTTATTTATGCCCTGGCCCTATTTAAATACACTCTCTCAAATATTTCTCAAATGTCAGGCAGATGACAAGCTCAACTGCTCAACAGCTAGATGGTTATCTGTCTGAAGTCCCCATCCCCAGAAGTGATAACAGTCTTGCCAACTGGAGAAGTAATGCACTTTCTAGTCCTACATAGAAAAATTTCAAATGCACTTCACCTAAATGCACTTTGTTTTTATGAGAGAACTGTTCATTTTAAAACCTTTCTGCAGGCCAGTAGGCCTGTACATTATTATTAAATATACATATGAGTGGGATACTGTGGCGAGTGGGGCGGGGCCGAGGGACGTGGGAACGAGGAGTGAGGCCAGGTGTAGTGATTGGAGATGAGCTACACCTGAGCCCCACCGCTAGTATCGAGTCCCACGTAGGAGATGGAAGGATATAAAACTGGAGTGACGACCGTGAAGGACGAGAGAGGACCAGGCCTGGGACGTTATTTTATGTTTTGGCTTTTATTTGTGCGCACCAGTCGTCCGTGAGGGGCTGGTGCGCCGTTTTGTATTTATTTATGAATTATTAAAATGAGTTTTGATTGTGCGCCGGTTCCCGCCTCCTTCTTCCCGATGAATATGGAGATTTGTTTATTACAGATACATTTTTAGTTTGAATTTCATTTTATACTGTGCATTGTTGCAATGTGCTTAATAAATATTTGCATCATTTGTAATTATGTATTTTTATGTTTTTTTTTAAATAAGTTATGTAATTGTAATTATCTTTGAAACTTTAATATTAATTTATGCAATTGCAATGTCTTAATTTTAGTAAAGTTAGTACACGGTCATAGCAATAAATGCAATGGTACTAATAATTGGCATAATTTCTTTCTGTGTTTCGGTTTCGGTTTTCGGCCTTGGTTTTCTCTTTTTCGGTTTTTGGTTTCGGCCACGAATTTTCATTTCGGTGCATCCCTAAATAAATTACATTTGAAAGTATATTAAAACAGAAAACAGTAGTTTTTATAATGTATTTTTGATTAAATGAATGCAGCCTTGGTGAGCACAAGAGACTTCTTTCAAAAACACTAAAAACCCCAACCCCAAAATTATGAATGATAGTGACTGTATGTAATTGGTCGACCTTTGACCTTTTGCCATCACCCACCTCCAGCAGGGGGAACAACTTGATCCAACAGCTTCATGCTCGTCCTCTTCCAGATCTTCTTCACGATGGCTCTGAGTTCCTCATTTGCTTGCTCCAGGTTACCTGACACAAACACATCCAAACATTGACTTTTCTGTGCATAGAAGTTGGGATGTGTATTAGATGAATGCGTGTTTATGAATTGTATTTGCGTGTATGACACTATCACACCTTCAGTTTTGATGCGTAGAGCCGTTCTTACTAGAGCAAAGAGAGTTGCGTTGAACATCACCGTCCCGTCACTATTGAGAGGCATGTTCATGGACACAAGCCGCTGCAGATGCACAGATAAAGTAAGTCAAGTAACGTGTCTAACACACTACACAATTACTACAATCTTAAGATTTGTACCTTGCATGCCACTCTGTGTGGACAAAGCTTTCCAAATCCAAGGGGAGGCTGAATCCTGCGCAGTAATGTCACCACATCCAGGTGCTTTATCCGACCCCTGCAATTACATAAAACTCAGATCTCAGTTTCAGTCGCCACAAATAAAAAAATCTAGATTTATTGATAATAAGATCTAGAAACTGAAACTTAAAGATGACAAAACAGGAAGTGACTGACTTGGCCTCAGGATCGTATTCTGCCCATATCCGCTTAAACTCATCTAGGTGATGTGGCCCCAATATCGACCAATCACGTGTTAAATAGTCAAAGTTGTCCATGATGACGGCCACGAAGAGGTTAATGATCTGTGGGAGAGGAAGGATCTGAATCATCTTGTGCTAGGGAAACCCGCTGCTTCTGTTATTATGGATACGGTAAACATTGTACGGAGGGGGTAAGGACGTCATGCTGGTGGAGATGATTTCACAGCTGATATACAATAACACCGTTACTTACTGGGAAGGAAAATCGATGTCAACTCACCAGGAAGGCGCAAAGCATATAAAAGCTAACAAAGTAGATGATGGCAAAGTTGCTGCCACAGTGTTCACTGTTGTGGTTGACCTCTGACCCCTTCTCACACGGGCGGTCCGGGGCACAGGCCAGCATGATTTCCTGCCATGCCTCCCCCGTTGCACACCTACAGAAATGCCCAAGCTCAATGTGAGAGAGAGACCTCAAACGAGTGAAAGAGAGAGAGAGAGAGAGAGAGAGAGAGAGAGAAACTGACCTGAAGAGCAGCAGAACAGCCTGAGGAAACGTCTGGAAGTTGTTGTTTCGGTTGATCTGGCTGTTGTCCCTCAGGGCAATCTTACCAAACATCTGTGGAGTCAGAAAAACATTACCCATCACGAATCGCTCCACACCAACATGTCCAAGTTGTTACAAGTACAGGAGCTGTAACAGACATGGAGACATTTCCTTGAAGATGAGGAGAGAGTGTGAAGCAAATCAAGCTGGGTCTGACCTGCATCCCAATGACGGCGTAGATGAAGAACAGCATTACGATGAGTAAAGCAACATAGGGAAGAGCCTGTGAACAAACCGAGGGAGAGGGAGAAGAAAAAAGAGGAACGTTTAAATATACAGAGCAAATCCAAAATGCACAAATAGAGCAGAATTTTTTTTAATTTCAACAGTCACATTTGGTTCCATTTCACTTTTAAATTTTGTATACACATAGTTAGAAATAAAGATTTTTAAAGTATTTTTTGTAAAAATTAAAGTGTAATTTTAAATCATTTCCTTACATTTTTTTTATTGATTAAAATAGATGAGAAATAGAAATTTCTACATACATTTTTTCTTTTATTTTTGGCTTTTTGGGGGGGAGGGGGCACAATAACAAGTTACCAGTCTGTAAGATTTTTGAAAGTCCAGCAAGGCTGCATTTATTTTATCAAAAATAGAGTAAAACACTTTCAGAAATCATCCTAATATGCTGATTTGATGCTCAAAAACATTTATGATAATTATTATGTTGAAAACCTTTAATACTTTTCAGAAACATTTGTGCATATTTTTAATAATAAAAATCTTTTTTTTAACATTATTTACTGTCACTATTGATTATTTCAATGCATCCCTACATAAAAGTATGATTATTATTATTTAAAAATATTTCTGACACCAAAGAATGTGGCAGGACACAGTCGACTAGAGGCACGTGCTAAGTAGATGGCTTATAATGCAAATTAACAATTTATTGTCACTACATGCTGCTTGTATCCAGTCATATAATAATTACACAAACATGTTTGTTAGTCTTCTGGTGTTTAATTGCTCAAAGCCTGACTTGGACTTGAGCATGAAGTCTGGACCTCAGTGCATCTCTCTCTGTACAGTTACACAAGAAAGTGCTGTCTCATTTCATTCTCCTCACCTGAAAGGATTTAATGAAGGTCCAGAGCAGCGTCCGAATGCCCTCTCCCCGAGACAGAAGCTTCACCAGCCTCATCACACGGAACAGCCGAAAGAACGTGATTGAAATCCTGGCGTTATCTTCAGTGTTTTGGAGGCCCTTTTTCAGCATGACAAAGACACACATATGCATGTTCATGGGGAGGCACACACACTCATAAATACCCAACCATTTGTACACCACCCAGAACAATTCAAGGTGACACACACACACACACACACACAATCAAGTTAATATGTCTACAACAGCATGTTAAACACTTCCACCAAGAGCAAGCTACAGAGACACAGAGGATGTCTGGTGGCTTTATGGAACAATGACAATATCCCAAATGGGAGCAAAGCAATTATAGATGTCTACCACAATACACAACTAATCATATATACTTAATAAATACTCTATTGAAGTAACTTGTCATTGAAGCATTTAACACTATATTGTTTTTCACAGGTGATATAAGAATCTACATATGCGTCACTACACAGACACTAACCCACAGATGTTCACAGACGTTACATTTATCTCATCCTGTACCATTTCTGCCACAAAACAAAAAAATGCTTGCGTAATTTATAACTATGACATTAAAAGTCATTATGAGACACAAAGTAATTATGACAAAAAGCTGAAATTATGAGATAGTAAGTCAATTATAAGTTGAAGTCGAAATAAGACAAAATTGAAATTCTGAGATAAGTCATAATTGTGAATTAAGTCAACACTGACAACGTCTATAATGTTTTTAATTGACTGATGTCTAGAAAGTCTATAATTACTATGAGGCCATAATTATGACTTATCTCATAACTGACTAAGTATGTTAATTTCGACTTTTTAATTTATAACTTTTTGTCATCATTTTGAGTTTTTACCCCATAATGACTTCCTATAATTTTGTCAAAATTACGTTTTACCAAAGCACTATTTTTTTATGTGTCAGAAATGGGCTTATCTGTTTATTTAGGCTTCTTTCAAATCTGATATTTAACTTTAGTTATAGCTATAATCTAAGTTGACATACAAAAAGCTGCTGCTTTCTGTTTCAAAGGTGCACTCAGTAGTTTTTTCCCTTTATTAAAACACTTCTACATATAGAATTGTATCGTAATGAACTGTCGTTTTAAAAAATGTGCTTAAAATCATCACTTATCTAAAATGAATTCATCAGTCATACGCAGTTTTGTTAAATTTCAGTATTTCTGAACTTGTTTTGTTTTATCGTACTTATCAATAAAATTTCATGTCAGCAGCACGTTTAGAAATATATTTACTGAGAAAAATGGTGATGTGTTCAATAATTATTTTACCCGCAGTACACGGAGAGGGTGACCTCATGGAATCCACCATTTTGAGGTCACATGACCTCGGTTTCTCCTGTTATCTGAGAAATTACTGATACGCTTTCAAATGACTTAAAATTGAGCATTTTTATAAAGCCGTCAGTAATTTTCTGGTTTCCTTGGTAAGGCACTGCATCCACACCACTAGGTGTCAGTATAAGCACAACATGAAAAATTGACTCAGTGCACCTTTAAATCTCCAGCACCTACATCTGCACACACATGCCCTAAAAACACATCGCACAAACCAAGCAAAACTGAGAATAAGCTTCATGCATATGTGGACATCGCACAGGAAATCGTATTTTCACAAGCACCAGCTGATTTCAGAGTTGGTAGTGAACTGTCACACCAGAGGTGACCAGTAGAGGCCGACACTGGACTACACACAGCGTGAGCGATGACCATGTGACTACAGCGCACCAATAACAGGCATCGCAGCCTAGGAGAGAGGAGAGGTCGAGGCGATGGACACACTACCAGCATATACACGTGCCTGCCCAATGCCACAGTGATGAGAGAGAACACGTGCGTTCATACCGAAGTCACATGGTGAATGATAGGTGTCAATGGACGGGTCGACAAGGTGATGGGGGTGGAATGAGAGATGGGGTTTTGGTTACCGTTGGTCCGTACCATTGGTCTTACCACAGAGGAGGGGGTAGAGGAGGAGGGGTCAGCTGGCTTTAAAGAAAGGCAGACAGATGTAAGCTATATCAGCGCCAACCACCCACTGTACACCTGTGTGTGTTCGTGTGGGAATTTGTGTGGAAAAGTGTCCGTCATTGTGTTTTGAGGTACATCTGTTGGGCCTTTTGCAGGGGAGACGCCTCATAGCACGTCTGTCTTTCTGCCAGCTGGGGGCGCTACAGCACATGGTCCGTTTGAGGAGGAGCCATACGCTGTTCTGCAGCCGCAGACTGGAGGATGGGTTGGTGACACACGCAGACACATGCACAGATTCCATATCTCTCACGAGCCGAGTCGAAAATCTCTCAGCAGGTCTATCACGGTGTGTGTGTGCTGCAGTGATGACTGTATGTGTGACTGCATGTAGGTGTGTGTTTAATTACTACATGCAGAGAGACTGATTTCTAAATCCTCTGCAGTGCCACGGTAGACTAAAATGTCTGACTTTATGTGTCACGCTTTTAGTGGCGATGACAACTCAATTGATTTCATTATGTCTTTGCGGTAAAACTGCAGAGGATCTGGCAACCTCAACCATGCATGTAGCACACACATTACAGAACTGGGTCAACGGTATTACTCGTTCCAAATGTGCATCTGTGAGACAGCTACCGTGATAAAGTCTCCACACAGAGCCACTCTGAAAGGGCCGCTCAATATCACAGATATTGTCTCACATTGCACAAATATACAGGTTTGGCACACACTGGTAAACGCTGCCCCCTGGAGGTTACAATCATGCCCATCAGCGAGAACTTCAGTTATTAGGTGAGTCATGAAAATATTATATATCATTTATTAGATAATATTTTTTATTATAATTAAGCACTTTTAAACTCATTTCCCACCCCCCCATGAGAAAAAATAAATAAATACATAACTATTATGTATTCTAAATAATTTATTAATGTAGAAGCATCAATCATTTGCGCTGCATTGCATCATTAGTACTATGTGAGCCGATTTTCTGATGAAAATTAATATTAATTAATATGCAAATGTTTTCTCACAAAACATAATTTCATGTTAGTCAATAGACATTACTTTAATACATCAAAACTGGCGTAGCCAATTAAGTTCGGTGATTGTTGTCCTGTCAGCCAGTCAAGAGCTAATGAAACAGGGAGCAGGCCTACCAAGAATGCTGCGCGGGTGTAAGAAAGAAAGAGAAAAGAGACAGAGGGAAAACATTGAAAAAAGGGAGGAAAATGCAGAACAGAGAGACAGAAAAGAAGAGGCATTCATAGAGAAGGATGCAATGTGGCATCGTCAGCAAGACAGAGCGGGCAAACACTCCCATCTCTCCACCCCCTGCTTCTGTCCAATCAGACGCCGCGAATCAGAGAGCGCCTCCAACAGGCAGGGAGGACAACGCACTGAGAGGAGCAGAGCGGCCTCAGGGGGAGGAGGGGTGACATTAACGCTTTTCTAAGGGAGAACAGAGTCGTCGGGTTTCACTCTAATCTCCGTGTAGCACTGAGAGGAGGGACTGGCTATCAGCACGGATTCATCAGTTTCATTTCAGATCACTATTCAGATCGATTAACAGGTTAATGAAGCATGAGAAAAAAAATGCTTGAGTTTTCTCAAAGGAAAGGAAAGGGGGGAACAAAAAGAAATCAATCCAAACACAATGCTGGGTCAAAGGTCATGCATTCAGATCAAATCAAATGCTGGATGAAGAGAAAACTCCAACCAAATCAAACCCAGTCAGTGCTGAAATGGATGTGTATAGCAACACAAGGGGTATATCTCCAGCATAACTGCTGTCAATCATAAACAACCTTCATTCACACATTTTGATCAGAGAGCATGGAGCTGTAGTCTTGTATCTGAAATACACTATTCAAACGTTTGGAGGCAGTCAGATTGACTGATTGATTGAAATGTATCTTTGTTTACACAAAAAATACTAAGCAGCACAGCTGTTTCTAGCATTGATTTAAAAAAATTTTACTTCATCAGCCAATCAGCATATTATAATGATTTCTAAAGGATCGTGTGAAACTGAAGACTGGTGTAATAACTGCTGAAAATTCAGCTTTGCATCACAGGAATAAAATTACATTTTAAAATATATTAAAATAGAAAACGGTTTTATTTTAAAGTGCAACAATACATTTACAATATTACAGTTTTTACTGTATATTTTAAATGGCCTTGTTGTGCAAAAGAGACTTCTTTCAAAAACAATACACATTTTATTGACCCTAAACTTTGAAAAAGTCATTTTTAAAAGTACCTTTACATCAAAACACTGACAAAGTGTTTTGCCATTTTAATGAACTATAGATCTAAAAATGAATCTAAAGATGCATTTCCACAGCATGCATAACACACAGATATGGAATACAAGTTTCTTCTCAAGAGAATCTGGGCTCTTCTTTCAAAATCAGTTTGAAGGTTTATGAATTGATTCAATAGTAAAGAAACATTTTAATGAGTTACCGGCAACATTGATAAGATTGATCTTAATGTAGTGATTTCCAAAACAATTCATCAGTCTATATTAACCGTAAAGCCGGAATATATCACCCTGAGTGCTATACAAGGACATTCATGCCTAGGTGTGCGGGTGGAGGGTTAAAGCAACTCATCTTTGTTAGCGTGGGAGGGTAAGGGGGGTGCAGGCAGGCAGATTGAGAGAGAGATTACTTACGTTAACCTCTGTGATGGCTATATCAACAACACTACCCACTACAATAAGGGCATCAAACGTGTTCCATGCATCAACAAAATAATGCTGGACGGAAAACAACAAAGAAAAAAAAAAGAGAAATGAAAAAGAAAAGGAGAGAGGAGAAAATAAGGAAGAAAACAGTTACACATGAACAATTAACTCACAGAAGACATAAGGAGAAATCATAAAAATCAAATGGCGGGTGTGAGGAAATCAAAAAACGAAATCAGAGAATCCCATGATGACCCGGGACCTGTCATGCTCCACAGCAGCAGTCAAACATCCATCAAAAGCACCCTGAAAAGAACGGCCGGGGGTCCTGGGTTAGTTCGGGTGTGACTGTTAGTTACAGCAAAACAACATACATCACGGCCTGGAGGATGAAAAGAAGCGCTCGCTCGCTCTCGTTCACGGGGGCCTACCGAAAAACTCTCCTGTACGAACACTTTTTCTCCTGCCCTAAATAACCCTCTCACTGCCAGAGGGCGACCTGCCACTGCAGCTATCTTGCCGTCGGAACAGGAAATGAAGAGTTGGAGGAGACAGTAGGAGCAGAGAATGACAGGAAGCACAGGGGGAATGAAAGACTGAAGAGATGGACAGGAGAGCAAAAGAGAGAAAAGGAGTTGGGAAAAGAGAGAGAGAAGAGAGAGAGAGAGAGAGAGAGAGAGAGAGGTGGCGATGTACTTACGTTGATCTCACTCAGAATGACGTCTATAATGCTGCCAATTACGATGAGGAAGTCAAAAACATTCCAGGGGTCACTAAAGTAACCCTACACAGGACGAGGGGAAGGTGGGGGTGAGGGGTGAGAGAGGGCAGTTAGAGAGGCAGAAATGACCATCACTAGCACTGCCGTACCCATGATGCATGAGCACAGTCAACCCACAATGCATCTCGTTAGCCAAACACCATTCAGAACAATTATGGACTTTCAGGAAATTACTGATTAAATCTGTTCGTTTGTGTCAATGCTCTCATTTACAAGGAAAAGATGGTTTTCGGGGCAGCGGATGGCATCTCTACCAACACCATCTTTATCTGATTTGTGCTTTATAGAGCGGGAAAACCTTTAATGGACTGGAAATGGCTGCCAAGTTATGCGAGAAATGAAACTCTTTAAACACTAACTGATGGAATTAACGTCTTAAGGCAGGCGATGAAACTCATCTCTGAAGAAGAGCGAGAGAGAGAGACTGTCGTTTTACGTTACATTCACTTCAGTCCTCGTCTGGGGCAAAACTAGTGACTAAAACATTTCAGGTCGAAGACTAGGGTTAAATAAGTGAGACGTGACATTTCTGAAGATAAGCAGCGTGTTATCCGCTGTAAACAAACAAAAACCGGAATGGAAAACATTTAGCCTGGAGGACAGCTGTAAAAAGTGTTAGTTAAACAGCACACGATTCAAAACACTCTCAAGAAAGAACTGTGTGTAGTGCATGCTGGGACTTCAATTTTAACAATAGCTTAAAGTCTAATAATCTCAAATATGATTTATTTTTTTATATATAATATATAATTTCATTTTAAAGACTTCAGGAAAGTTCCTCTAAACAAACGTCTAATAATAGAATGATTTGGAATAAAAATAATAAACCCGCATGGCGTACCCTGGGTTTGAAGGCGATGAGTTTGAGGATCATTTCCACAGTGAAGAGGCCGGTGAACAACATATTGAGGATATTCATGGCTTTGCTGAAGGACTGAGATTGGCCATGATGCTGCAAACGCATAAATGATTCAAAAAGATTAGATTTGTGTATTGGAGTATATGCGTATTAATTCAGTTATTGAGCATACTGACCTGCATGGCCAGGCAGATGGTGTTGAGAAGGATGAGGGTGAACATCAGGTACTCAAAGTAGGTGGAGTTGACCACGTACCACACCTTGTACTGATACGGGTTCTTGGGGATGTACCTGCGCAGGGGACGGGCCTTCAGGGCATATTCCACACACTGACGCTGTACACACACACACAGAAGAGGATGGAGATGTAACTAGAGTCAGGCTTTTAATCGCTCGCTGTGTTCCTGTAGAGATATTGTCATCAGTCTACCTGGTTCTTGTCCAGCTCACAGTTTTTGTACTCTTGCTCTCCCTGCTCCTGAAATGTGACAATGACGAAACCTACGAATATGTTCATCATGAAGAAGGCGATGATGATGATGTAGATGATGAAGAATATAGAGATGATCACACGGTAGTTGTAGACTGGGCCAACATCCTCGGTATGGGAGTCGATGGCTCTGTAGAGGAGCCTGTGGGAGAACAGAGAGCTTCTTGTCAGCGTTTCAAACATTATTTACATATATTTAAAACTGTTTCCACAAAAATATGAACAAGAAATGTTTCATGAGCACAAAATCTGCATATTAGAACTATTTCTGAAGGATCGTGAGACACTGAAGACTGCAGTAATGATGCTGAAAAATCTGATTTGCCAAATCAATGATATATTTTAAAATATATTGCAATATAAAACAGTTCTGTAAAAATGTTATAACATTTCACTATATTACTTGTATTTTTTAATCAAATAAAAAAAATGCAGTCTTGGTGAGCATTAGAAACTTATTTTATTACAAAACAATAAAAAATCATAACATTAAACTTATGAAACTCATGTGTAAGAAGAAGTATGTGTGTGAGCAAGTGTGAGTGTGTTTGTGTGTCGCACCCTGGCCAGCCCTCAAAAGTGGACACGGCAAACAGAGCCATCATGCCCTGCAGGACATCATCAAAGTTGAATTCACTGTTCTCCCATGAACGCTGTGCTTTCTCTGGCTTCCCAACATTCCCGTCTTTGTATAATATATAGGACCCCCTGTAATACACACACAGAGTGCACACACATACACATATGAACAAGCTGGTTTTTTCCCATAAATGTTACTGTATTTGTTTATTTTCCAAAGGCAAATGGAGTTACCGGCATTCGGCCTGTGTCTGTTTAGAGGTGTCTGTGCAGTAGGAGAATTTGCCCTAGAAAACAAACCCCAGTTTACACACATGAACATTTTACAACAGCACATACAATGCCACAGGACTAAAAATTCAATTCATTTTTTTTATAGAGAAGTAGATTTTTAGCAGTGATGTACTGTATAACCCGGTCACTGTTTTGCTCAGTTAAGTATGCATCGTGAGACAGCACAACTTACCTTGAAAAGCTGAACACCAATACAGGCAAACATGAACTGCAGCAAAGTGGTGACGATGACGATGTTCCCGATGGTACGGATGGCTACAAACACACACTGGACCACATGCTGTGGATGCAAACACAGCTCTCATTTAAAACAACATCACACTGAACGGAAAGTGTAGGTCAGACTCATCTGAACAGTTTTTGGGGTGATTTTTTTTTTGTGAATGAGAGACTCACTTTGAGGCCCTTGGCTCTGTTGATTGCTCTCAGGGGCCTCAACACCCTCAGCACTCTGAGAATCTTCACTACATTAATGGCACTTGACCTGTGAATCACAGCACAGTTTGGCACCACCAATCAGAACGGCTAATTACTGATCATGTGACAACACTATCCAGAGAAGCAGATGCCCACAGACAGCAGTGGAGTTTGGATACATTTGATTAAACACACTAATCAAATAAAAAAAAAAAAAAAAAAAAAAATGTATGTTCACACCAAAGACTTTTACAACTTTTTTTTTAATGATAAATTGTATCAATTATATATATATATATATATATATATATATATATATATATATATATATATATATATATATATATATATATATATATATATATAGACAGCAGACAGCATCTGTTAATAATAATTGAGTATTATTTACATACTTTTATAGTATTTATTAATATATTATAGTATTTATTAATATTTGGATATTTATAACAATTTAGCTTTCGTTTTTACATTTAAAATTTCCATTCTATTTTTAGTCATTTTGTTATGTGCTTTTTAAAATTATTGTATTTATTGTATTATATAACATTTTAATAAATAATTATAAAAATGAAATATTTTTTAAAAAGTTATAATATAGATATAATATAATATATAATATATATATATATATTTTTTACAGTTTTACACACACACACACACACACACACACACGCACACACACACACACACACATATATATATATAACTTGTTTTAATTGTTGTAGTTGTAGTTTATAATAACAAAACTGAGTTGGTGGACATACATAGAATTTGATTGGACATTAGTATCAAAAAGGGTGCCACTGAATATGTTGTGCCATGAGAAGCAGTAGTACTAGTTAGTTTGGCAAAAGATACTTACTGAATTCCAGAGGAGATCAGAGACACACTGACCACCACCAGATCCAAAATATTAAAATAATTCCGACAAAATGAACCCTTATGTAGGAACGCTCCATACGCTGTCATCTGAGAGGAACAGTGGACAAATGGAGAGTCAGTGAGGATTTAGATGAGTATGAAAGAAACACAGAGAGGGCTGTAGTAGGAAAGATATTATTAGCATGAAATGAACTGGGACACTTGGACCTTTAAAAAGTACATTTACCTTTAATATGATCTCTATGGTGAAGATTCCTGTAAACACATAATCTGCATAGCCTAGAATCTATCAGAGGAAAAGAAAGACACGCACATATCAAAGCCTCGTAACAGCAGCGCTACAAATGTGATGGACATGTCAGTGTGTGTTTGTGTGTACCTGATTCCTGAATGAGTCATTATTCACTGGGTCCTCCGCTGCCAGTGAAATACTGCTCAGCAGTATAAAGAACAGGATTAAATTGGTGAAGATGTTATGGTTTACAATCTTATGACACAAAACCCTGAACCTACAGAAGAGAGAGAGAGCGGAGAAAATGGGTTTGAGAAAGAGTTTTGGATCTTGAAAACATACTAAATAGCATAACCCACTGATGTGGAAATCAAGGTCTGTACATGTGTTTGTGCTTTTCATACTTGTTAGAGGAGCTGAAAATAAAGAAAGCTTTGGCTTCTGGCATGGGGGCAGCTTTCTCCTTCAGCTGAATGTCGGAGAGCGGACGTGGACGAGGACCTACTGGCATCTCTGGCTCCTCATCGTCCTCCTCTCCTGCTGAAAAGAACAAACAAGAGAGACTTTTCGGAAAGAATTCCACACGTCATCCATCCCTCAACATTTCCATATTACTGTAAAAAAAAAGTGAAGATGGCAGAGAGCAGGAAATGTGTTGAACTTGGGAGAATTCAACAAGGGTAAAAAGAAGGATCTTTGCTCAGCTGAAAAACAATCCACATGGAGTGCTCCCAGAGCTGAATAAAACAGGCCCGGGCTCTTCTGTGGAATTGCTTTTGACCGTTTCTTCAGTTTTTTTAATGACATGTTTTTAACACTTTCTCTTAACACACCTGGGAAATCGTTCACAGGATATGGATTCTTCTCCTCATTCTCCTCCCCTGTGTACTCATCGATGTTGATCTAAAATCAGAAGGCAAACCATAAAAAGCCATTTTAAAATATTTTATATTATTATAAATTAATAATAGGCTTATAAATAAAAAATCCTTAATTATAAGGTAATTAAAAATATGAATTTGCATCTTTAAATGTCTAAATATTTGTGTGTGGCCTATATTTTTAATTTTCAATGACAGAAAACATTCATTTAAACAGTAGTGTCTTCTGTTTGATCATGTTTTTGTTGATACTCCATGCTGTGTAGCTAATTTGCATTTAAAGAGACATGCACGAAAACGGTGCGTTTCCGCTTCCACTCAAAATAGGCATTTTCAAAATGAAATTATAGATGATCTGTGGATTATTTCGAGCTGAAACCTCACAGACACATTCTGGGGACACCTGAGATTTCTATTACATCTTATAAAAAGGGGCATAATAGGCGCCCTTTAATCTGTGTTTCTATGTGGCCTCTTGATAGTGACCTTAGTAGCAGTTGGCGTCTCTCCATCAGAAGTGATGGATTTTAGTTCAATCTTTTCCTCTTTCTTTTCATCCTCCAGAGGTGGTTTCTCAGAGTCCTGACGCTTCTCTGGACTGGCCGTTCTGTAAGACAGAAACTGCATCATAAATGTGTCCGTGTGCAGCTTTACGGTCCCACTAAGCACCTGTATTTACAGCTCTTCAGAGGGGCAAAAACACTTCTGTAAAATTATACTTAATTCTCTCAGTGTTAAACTAATGAAGTCATGACTGATACACTTAATGAGCTCATTAAGCAGGGGGCAGTTTTACAGGCCCTCAGAACGTCTCAAAGCATTGCACTCAGGTGAACTGTGAGTCACTGAACCTAGCCAGCTTCTTCCTCTCTTTCTCCTCCTCTTCCTCTTTCTGCGCTGATGTCAGACTCTCTGCGTCTGCCAGGTTGTCCACAGCAATGGCCAAGAAGACATTCAGGAGGATGTCTGTTTAGAGTTCAGGAGGTCAGGTTTTGATTAGTTTAATTATCAACTCTTTGATCAAAATCGTGTTGTGTTAAACCAGTTTTCTTTAGGATACAGTTTCCGCAGATGAAGAGGATGATGAAATAAATGCAGACGAGCATGCCAGGAAAGGAGGGTCCACCGTACGCCATGATCCCATCGTACATCACAGAGTTCCAGTCCTCTCCGGTCAAAATCTACCACCACAAAATCAAACAGGGGTCAGGTTTGAAGACACATGAAGAGTTGCGTGCTGTGGATCAGACTGTGGCAGAACCTGAAAGACGGTGAGGAGAGACTGGGGGAAGTTGTCGAAGGTGCTGCGGCGCGTCTCGTCAAAGTTGAACTTGCCACCAAAGAGCTGCATTCCGAGCAGACTGAAGATGATGATGAACAGGAAGAGCAGCAGAAGCAGGGACGCGATAGAGCGCACCGAGTTCAGCAGAGATGCCACCAGATTACTGAGAGAGTTCCAGTACCTGAGAGAGGACAGCCAGCATTAATACAGAGCCACACCACACTGGTAACAAAACACACTCTTTAAAATAAAGTTAAATGACCATCCCATAGACAGCAAGGGTCCTAAAACAAGTTAGAGTTAAAAAATCGTAATTTGTGCTCTGAAGATGAATTAAGGTCTTACTGGTTTGGGACGACATGAGGGTGAGTAATTAATGACAGAATTATAATTTTTGGGTGAACTGTCCTTTAACACATACCTGGTGATCTTGAAGATGCGGAGCAGACGCACACAGCGCAGCACAGAGATGCCGAGGGGTGACATGATCTTTATTTCCACCAGGATAGTCTCCAGAATTCCACCGCACACCACAAAACTGTCGAAGCGGTTAAAAAGGGAGACGAAATAGGCCTGTAGGCCCAGGCTGTACATCTTCAGCAGCATCTCACCAGTAAAAAGAGCCAGCATCACCTTATTGGCGATTTCTGTAACCACAGAACCAACACATCCATTCACTATGAAAGTTATACAACACAGAGAAGAAATTAATACTTTAATTAGTACTTAAAATAATATGGGAGTCATAAAAGTAGCTTCGCCAAGGACAACTAATCAAAATATATAGTACATCACACATACACTTTTATAAATATTTGACCGCTCAAGGATGCATTGTTATACATTTCACTTGCAAAAGTATTGTATATTGAAATATATAAGCTATAGAGTTGAGTACCTTGCACATTGGTGAGCCATTCTGGCTGCTGGTGGTGCTCAGAGGCAATGGTAAGTGTGTTCAAAAATACCAGGAAAATCACCAGCCAGTAGAACACATTTGACTTCACTGCTGCACGGCACGTGCGCCGACATAACCGATTCCATCGGCGTGAATATCGACTGCAAAACAAAGACAGAGAGAGAAATACAATATAAAACATTCAAAGTCTGTACGATCTGACACCATTCTTACCAGCCGGGATAAATATCCTTTCAGTATTCACCAAATGCACTTTCTGGAAACACAACAACTATGCGTGTTTGTACTGGCAGTGATTGAAAAAATGCTGCTGCTCTCAATTCTTTTGGCATCTGTGGCAAACAACTCTAACCTGAATAACACTGGCAGTCTGAACTCGTTAATGGATGTTCAGCCACTGATTCAGAGGGCAACCGTGATGATCAAAACACAACACTGGCATTGAAACACAACAAACACACAAACGCACACACATAAATGAAGAGCAGTATGGGAGGCAGCCTCGCCTTCAGACGGGATGTAATGTACTAACCTGAATTTGGATTTGGAGATCCTATTTCTGGAATGGAAAACAGAATGTATTATACATACAGAACAGACACAACATCATGAAGGACAGCGTTTCCACAGAGACAGCAGAACTGGGAGGGGCAGTCAGGTGGGCCTGATCATACATCATCAACACTTCAGAGCACCCACATGATGATGAGCAGAAGCAACTGAGTGCCACCCACATGTGATAGATAGATAGATAGATAGATAGATAGATAGATAGATAGATAGATAGATAGATAGATAGATAGATCACACTGTGTTGCATTGCCTTGACAAAGGTTCTCATCATTTACAGTGATGACATATTCGCCTTGTGATATGTAAATGAAACTGTTCATATGATTTAACTGTTCACAGATTTTTAATATCCGTGGGAATGTTACTTTTATTGCTGTGTATTGCATGAATGTTCCTGTCTGTGTTTGTGACATAAAACACTGATCACTAATCAGCTGGAAAACAGAGGACAGCAACAGATGCACACAAAAAAAAGACACTGAAGATGACGGGAGCGCCAGGAGCCGCCCACTGAGCCCAGCTGACCTCACCTACCAGCAAACCATTTAAAACCAGCTCTCAACCTTACATCTCTGCAAATATCTGAATACTGGAAAGAGTAAGTCTGAAGCGAATTAAGCATGGAGGGAAATACAAATGAAGTAATTGAGAAATTAGAGGAGAAGAGATGATCAGGAAGGAGAGCAGGAGGAGGAACGGGATGCTGTGGGGACTTACGCCATGCGAGTACAGCAGGTCTCTCCCTCCATGTCTCCAGCTGGAGCATTATCAGTGTTCACTGACTCATTTTCACTGGCCGGCATACTCACTGCATGAGAGAGAGAGAGAGAGAGAGAGAGAGTGTGTGATGAATTACCAGTAAAAGATGATACTCATTGCTCATCAAAGGCTGGTTTCACACACACACACACAAAAACTGACTTTCAATCTCTAAAGGACCCTTACTTGAGCTTTTACACTGGCACACTAACAGCAGAAATGACCAGGATTCAAAATCAACACTTACCAATTAAGAAATTTGAGTAAAAACTGGCCATGAGAAGTAAAATGTAGTTTTAACATAATGCATATAACATAACACATGAGTCTAACCATACAATAATCTGAACCTTACTAAGTGAGATGACAGATTCAAAGACCGACCAGCTGACTAAAGAAAAAAACATCTGCCATAACTTTTGCATTATAACTTTGGCCTACATATTTTTTTTTTAACGCATGTAAGATATTCCTCACAGCAAGCCACCAAAAAGAACACATTAGGAACCAAATTAAAGTGTTTGTTCAGAATGTTTGTGACGGGTGCAGTTTTACTGAGAAATTTACTTTTTTTTTTTTGTATACGATGCTTCTAGAAACACAAAGCTGTTTGTTACTAATAAAAAAAGGCCTAAATGACAAATTCAGCTGTTAAACCTGTCAAAACTATAATAAAGTCATAATATAAAAACATAAAACATGCAACATTATTCATTTTAAACAGAAAGAAAGAAAAAGATAAGAATAATTGATTATATACAAAGAAAGTTGTTACTGAGCCTGTTCTTATTAAATAGACAGTCTTGATGACAGCCAGCATATCCATGCTCAGATGTGACCTTTAATGTTTAATATGGACCATATGTGAAAATGTCTGCCCCAAAATGTGTTTGAAAAGAATCAAATCCCCCATTTCATCAACACACACATATACTGTGCTTCATAGGTGTCGAGTCTGTGAATGGATCTTAAATTAAACTAGACCTCAAACCAACAGAATTATAAAACACTTAATGATTTGGATGGGTTCATTCAGATTTCAAAACAAAACCAAAGTTGGACAAACTTACCAAAATGCATCATGTAAAAGACTAAAAAAAAAAAAAAAAAAAAAAAAAAACAAGGCTAATCTACCAATCAGCATGCAGGCCTACTGTTCCATCTCATTAACATGCACAAGGGGCGGGGTCAAGCAGGGTCTCTAAATTCCATGCTGCATTTTTATTGGCTTTGATCTTTTCCCCTAATTCTATTTCTTAATAAAAAATAAATAAATAAATAAACACATTATCATCCAGACTACACCACCCTTGGAAATGGGATTATGGGATTATGTTTGATCGGATATTCTGAGACAGGATTACAGATGTCAAACCGTGACATTACATCATCAGTATGCTGATGATGTCTCGTGTAAATTGATGTGTTTAAAATGAAATGAATATTACTCTTGTAATTCATAATTAAGATAATAGAAATAACGTAAACACTCTAAACAAATATGAAGTAGATGGGAGTGAAGCAACATAAATCAGGAGAAAAATGTCCACAATACTTTGCAATCTATTTCTATTAACATCTCACAATGGCTGTTAAAGAGAAATCACAACCTCATAGTCAGAACCATCTGAACTGTGGTGTGCAAAGCAGAACTGTTTCTATCTAGGCATCACATGCAGATCACACTGGAACAGGAGCATGATGTGAGACTACAATTTGCTACAAAGCACCAGATTCTGATTCAAATACCTGGAGAAAAAAAACCACATGCTACAAGTCCAGATATTTCAAACAGAAAAACGTACACCATCCCAAAAGAGCAGTGAGTCTAAATTTCAAACCTCTCAGATGTTCATGCTTATCATCATTCAGAAATCTAAAATACGGAGAACTAAGCAGGGAGACCCCATCGCCCTCCATACCCAGATTGACCAGTCTGGGCGGGGAAGGATGGGTCGGGGGGTCAGTATTTAAAGGTCTTGTTGCACTTTTCCCATGCAGACGCAAAAGTAAACCGTGATTGCTATGGAGACGCACACGCCTTACGAAGCAGAGCTGCTTTTTTCTTCACCGCTCCACGGATGTACTGTAAACGATGAGTCTTCCCTGAAAACAACAGAGCGTGACTCAAACAGTCAGAGACAAACACAGTCAGACAGATAACAATGCCACCAGCCCGCTCTGTCCCGAATATTTATGTCTAAATAAGGCGGTCACAAAAAACTCAACACTTGACACTGAACACTTAACATTAAACATCACTGTTAATACAAAAAATACAAATAATCTGAAGTGTAGTTCTATTTTGAGCCACTAGATGTGCGTCAGCAAGTGGACTGCAGTATATCTCTATATATTGTCTGTGTGTGAAAGTGTTTTCCCATCTGATCTCAGTTAGGGGCTAGACTGACAATACACAATCTCAGGCTCTGAAATACCAGAGTCAAAAATAAATCCAAATACACACACACACTTCTCTATATATACTGTATATCCCTGAAGGGACTTCCCATTCACATTTATTATTCTTAATATAAACAAATTATACAACCCTAAGCCTAAAACTGGCATTTTCAACATCTTTTTCTATCTACTGTAGATTACTGTCTAGACGTTTTCTGAACCTTTTGTCCCCCTCAATGACGCTTGGTCTGCTTTTGCTTGCTTCTAATTCCTAATATGGATAGCAAAACCTGCCCAAATACAAACACATTCAACGATCCATTTAAGTTTTGGATTGCGGTGAGTTTCTGATGGAGAACTCTCATCTGCAACTGAACCGATCCATAACATATCTGAATATTGTGTATACAGAAATAATCTACATCTGTAACAGCAAGCAAGAAGTCTTCAGGGCATGTTGGCAGCCAACCTCACAATCAATATTTAAAGTGAGTTGCGGTTTATAGAAAATGGATACTGTTTTCATAATGACAATAAATATCATAAATGGGCATGTCAAACTAGCTAAAAGAAAAGTTTGTGTTTTTAGTTAATTTTACCCTTATTTACAACAGACTTAGATATCATGCCTTGATAATGATTGAAGTGTCAGAGATAAAAGAGACAATATCTCATCTCAGTATTAAAACAAAAAAATAAATTAAAACAATAGCAAAGTCCTAAGGTAACATTTCAATATACTCATTTGCATTTAAAACCAATTTTTTACATTTGCATGGACAACGCTTTTGCAAAAACGTCTCAGATAACAAACTTAAGCAGATTAATTTGCCCCACCCTGGTGCTTCTCTGCTTCATACTTACGATTTCTAGGCTTGTCGTCGTCCAGTCCCTCGTCGTCGTTCTCAGGGTCGATATCCTCTGCCTGCGTGATCCAGTCCAGGTAGCCCTTCAGATCCTCCTCTAGCTGCTGCTTCTCACGGAGCTTCTGGAAATCGCCGCGAGCTTTGGCCTTTTCTCGCTCTTTAGAGAACTCTCTGAGAAATGGAAAGAGAGAGACTTCCTCTAAATATCCATCCCGTAAAATAAACAGACTGAATCAGAAAAAGTGTAAAAAAATTCAAATTCAAAAATATTTTACAAGTGCAATCAAATATTAAAAACACTTCTATAAGGACTCATACCATTGTGGCCGAGAGAGCTCAACGAACTGCAAAGAAGTTTATTTGCAGTGTATTTTTTTGTTTGGTTGTGTTGTGAGCATTTGAAATCCATTTATTGTCTAATTGAGTAGTTTTCAAAAATTGCAGGTGTTTTTTTTCTATTTGCAGTGCATTTCTTTGTTTGGTTGTAAGCATTTTCAGTGTGTGTGTTGTCAAATTGATGAAGTTGTTTTCTAAAATTGCAGGTGTTTTTTTTCTATTTTCAGTGCGTTGAACTCTCTCAGCCACCGTAATACACAGCTGTTCAAAAGTTTTTTATGCTCACCAAGGCTGCATTTCATACATTTTGTCAAAAATACAGCAAAAAAATTTAAATGTTGTTAAATTAAGTTATATTTATATACATATACACTCACCTAAAGGATTATTAGGAACACCTGTTAAATTTCTCATTAATGCAATTATCAATCAACCAATCACATGGCAGTTGCTTCAATGCATTTAGGGGTGTGGTCCTGGTCAAGACAATGTCCTGAACTACAAACTGAATGAAAGAAAGAAAGGTGATTTAAGCAATTTTGAGCCTGGCATGGTTGTTGGTGAGTATTTCACAATCTGCTCAGTTACTGGGATTTTCACGCACAACCATTTCTAGGGTTTACAAAGAATGGTGTGAAAATGGAAAAACATCCAGTATGTGGCAGCCCTGTGGGCGAAAATGCCTTGTTGATGCTAGAGGTCAGAGGAGAATGGGCCGACTGATTCAAGCTGATAGAAATGCAACTTTGACTGAAATAACCACTCGTTACAACCGAGTTGTGCAGCAAAGCATTTGTGAAGCCACAACACGCACAACCTTGAGGCGGATGGGCTACAACAGCAGAAGACCCCACCGGGTACCACTCACCTCCACTACAAATAGAAAAAAAAGAGGCTACAATTTGCACAAGCTCAACAAAATTGGACAGTTGAAGACTGGAAAAATGTTGCCTGGTCTGATGAGTCTCGATTTCTGTTGAGACATTCAGATGGTAGAGTCAGAATGGGAACATGGACCCATCATGCCTTGTTACCACTGTGCAGGCTGGTGGTGGTGGTGGTGTAATGGTGTGGGGGATGTTTTCTTGGCACACTTTAGGTCCCTTAATGCCAGTTGGGCATCGTTTAAATGCCATGGACTACCTGAGCATTGTTTCCGACCATGTCCATCCCTTTATGACCACCATGTACCCATCCTCTGATGGCTACTTCCAGCAGGATAATGCACCATGCCACAAAGCTCGAATCATTTCAAATTGGTTTCTTGAACATGACAATGAGTTCACTGTACTAAAATGGCCCACACAGTCACCAGATCTCAACCCAATAGAGCATCTTTGGGATGAGGTGGAACGGGAGCTTCGTGCCCTGGAAGTGCATCCTACAAATCTCCATCAACTGCAAGATGCTAATCTATTAATATGGGCCAACATCTCTAAAGAATGCTTTCAGCACCTTGTTGAATCAATGCCATGTATAATTAAGGCAGTTCTCAAGGCGAAAGGGGGTCAAACACAGTATTAGTATGGTGTTCCTAATAATCCTTTAGGTGAGTGTATGTATATACAGTATATATACACATACAAATATACACACACATATACATACATTAAAAATCTTTCTGACCCCAAACTTTTGTACAGCAGTGTTTCTTGCAATAAACAGAGCAAGATATTCACTCACAACAAGAACATGAATGTGTATTTAAGGGAAAATGGGAAACAAAACACCTTTGACCCTTGTTTGTACAGACTTGTTTTAAACACAAAAACGATGATAAGGAAGATAATATATCTCTCTCACACACACTCCCTCAAAAGGAAAAAAAAACTGAATTAGAAATAAAGACGACAGAGAGAGAATGAATGAGTGACCCTTACCCGCTTAAAACCCCAAGAACCAAATTAAGAACAAAAAAGGAGCCAATGATGATTAAAGTGACAAAATAAAGCCATGGCCAGGAATTCCCTACAGCATCATTCACCTGGGAATGGAAGGAAGGATGGAGTATGGGGGGAGAGAGGAATGGATGGATGAAGGGGTAGAGTTGTAGAGGGATGAATGAATGATTAGTATGTGTCTGCTGGACATGGGCAGTTCTACATAACCCCTCTCTGGCTCGCTCAAGCCCAGTGCTTTGAGAAAGAAAACGTGTTTGATCAGAGTTCAGTCAGAGCTTGTTCTATTGTCCAAAAAACCACACACACACACACACACACACACACACACTTTCAGCACACAATGCTTACCCGCTCAACACACCCAGAACCAGATTTAGAACGAAAAAGGATCCAAAGATGACCAGACTGACAAAATAGACCCACGGAAGCTCATAACCCATGGCATCCTGCATCTGAGATGAGGAGGGGACAGTTAGAAAAAAGAAAGAAGAGCAGAGTGCAGAGGAAGACAGTCAGCAGAAACGAGTGCAGTGAACAGCACATGCTGGGCCCTCAGAAACCCAGAACATCAAGAAAACCCATGAAGCATAGAGCATATTCAACTGAGAGAAAGACAGAGAGAGACAGAGACGTTCAGCTGAGTCTGTTTGACTGCTTTAAAAGATGCCATCAGGAAAACCGTCAATCACTTTAAGTATCTGGAAGAGTGCAGAGGACTGAGATACAGAAAGATGGGCTTTAGAGAGCAGCAGTGATCACACACAGAGGGCTCAACAGGATTTCTTTCTGTTAGTGAGTCGGCTCAATAGTTCTGGTTTTTACAAATGTTTTCAGTGGCTCCACCACATTAGAATGTTCAATGTTTGCATTAGAAATATGTTTTTAATTCAATAAAAGTATTCAAAATTATATTGCTATAATGTAACTCCATAAATTCTTAAACACATTTTCACTAGAAAATTATGTCATACGATGCAAAATATTGGTTTGTTGTTTTCATCACATTTTTACTAGGGCTGTCAAATGATTAATCATGATGAATCGCATTCAAAATAAAAGTTTGTGTTTACAAAATATATGCATGTGTATAAAAACATTTATGTATATAATTGATATACTTTTTAATAAAATATTATATAATTTATATTATATACAAAAATAGAAAAATGATATATACTATTTTTCTTAAATATATTCACGCACGTGTGTATTTATATAATAAACACACACAGTACACACACATATATTATGCAAATACACTTTTATTTTGGATGCTATTAATCATGATTAATGACTTAATAGCACTAATTTTAATTGGAATTTCTGCAAATTAAAAAAAAATATCACAATGAAGAATCAGCAGAATATTTTCAATATAAAACATCCAAAAATACAAAAGTTTAAAAATTGCAAGGTATAAAAATGGATGTACAAAATCAATGAATGTCAAATTGTCAGTGGTAGTGCAGCACTGATCCGTAACAAACACTACTCACCTAGTCAAAAAAATACATATAAAAATGCAATAAAACAAATAAATAAAGATCACAAAACTGGATGTGGATTCCTAATAGAACTTCTATTTTCATTTGGAACTAAGAAGTAAGACCCTATTAAATAATCTGAGATTCTTTTTAGATTTTTACAGTTCTTTTGGGCATTGCATGATCTTTAACAGAATATGTACTTGTTTCATAATAATCTCTATACAAAATAATAACAATCACACTGGGATCTTTTAAAATACCCCCAAAATATATTTGGAACACTTTAAATGTTTTACATGGGTATTTTATCTATTCTATGTTCTAAAATACCTAGTTTTTGTGTGAAACCCTACAAGAAAAATTCCCATTATGGTTACATTAAGATTCCCTTGAGAATTTGTTGCAAATTGGGAAAGCCTCCTCTTTTTAACTAAAGACACTGGGTGATACTCCTAACCCTACCTCATTCATGTGTCTTTTCTCTGTAAAGGGACCATGTGTGCTTATACACTTCTATTTTAGGTGTAGTGTGCCGTTATTGGAGCAGACTCACCCAGTACAGGACGTCAGTCCAGCCCTCCATCGTGATGCATTGAAACACAGTCAGCATGGCAAATGCAAAGTTATCAAAGTTCGTGATTCCATCATTTGGGCCCGCCCATCCCATCATGCACTGTGTTACGTTGGCCGGGGTGCAATGGCGTCCATGGGCAGTGCCTGGGGCGCAGGGGGCCGGCTTCTCTTCAGATATAGTACCTGAAAGAAAACAGGATTCTGTCAGTTGATCTGGAGCCAATGACTAGAACAAGGAAGGAACAAATACTCATAAAATCCTGACCTCTGTGTCCATCTTTGAAGAAAAAACAGGTTCTGTGCATCTTGCCCATGAAGAGCTCGAGGCCGATGATGGCATAAATAATGATGACGAACAGAACGAGCAGAGCGATGTGCAGGAGGGGAACCATGGCTTTAATGATGGAGTTCAGCACCACCTGTAAACCTGCAAGCACACAGGAAAGGAATCTGAAAATACAGGAGATCATCACTTTTCTCAGGGTTTTCTGTTTTGTGAGTGAAGCATTTATATTCTAACTGTTTAAACTCGGAATATTGTCGATAATAAAATGATAATGATCCATTTACGAAGCCAGAACAGCTAAAAACAAATGGTCAATTATGGTATACAGTTTAAAAGTCATTATACTTTGGTGTTGAAAAAATATTTGCCTGCAGAATAAAGTGACTGCTTATTCAGAAGTATTCCAGAGGGACACATAATAACAACTAATGAATGTTCGCAATCTGGACAAAATTGGCAATCAGAAAGAAAATGGTTTTGCCTACACAACGATAAAATCTGTGCCTACACATGCTGATAAGAATGGCTTAATAGAGTTTTGACTTCTGGATTTCTGGGTTGTGATTACTGATTCTCCAATCGTTTCAGATCCTCCTACAGGAAGGAAATGTATTTAAATTCATGTTCTCTCAGTTTCTCGGTCCTGACTCATGGACAACTTACTCAACAGTCATCAGAAGAGAGTGTGTGTGTGTGTGTGTACTCACTAGGTACTCCAGATACGAGTCTCAGAGGTCTTAACACTCTAAAGGCTCGCAGGGCTTTTACATCAAACCCTGCAGCCTTGCCTCCCATTGAAGTCCCACCATCCCCTTTAGTGGCCTGCTCTAATATTGCACTGAAGAGCCTGAAAGAGAGATAGAAAGAGGACATTATCGCCTCATTTTTATCAATTATCATTCAGATTAAAACATCATTTAACTAAGCAGTCTTGACTTTTCCCTTGTTGCAGCAAATGCAAATCATGGGGGGAAAAAAAGTTATTTGTGGGGAATTTACTATTTTCTTTTGAAAGTTAACACTACTTTGAAACACTATGCAACATTTAGATACCGTACCAACCAATATTAAAATTATATTTTAAAATAAAATATTCTAGCCATTTTAGCTATTAGTTTTACTAATTATTCAATGCAAATAAAATATTCAAAATAAAATTGATATTTTAAGACTCTTTAGAAAAGTTTTTTTTAGAGATAGTTCATTTGTATTTTTATAATTTATTTGTATTTTATATATTTAGAATTTTATAAACCATTCTATGTTCCATGAACATAATTTCATATTTAAAACAATACATTTCATAATACCTTTGGTTACAATTTATTTTAATTACAGTGTAATTATTTGAAGTACTGAGGAACATTAATTAACTACATGGACTTACTATATGGTTAGGGTTAGGATTAGGGTTCGGATTAGAGTTACTTACACACAATTATGCATAATTGATTGTTTTTATAATAGTAAGTACATGTAGCGTATGTAACAAGGACACCGTAAAATAAAGTTTTACCCCCATATCAGCAATTTCAGCTTCTGTGCAAACACAAAAAAGATGTACAAAAAGCTGATTTTGTGTTGATATTTACTATCATTATCTTGTGTTCGAACCCTAGACATTATTTGTTTAATTTTAAATAAACTTACAATTTCTTTATTTGAAATCATCTTGTCAGTTGTTCTCTTTATGTTATGACTTTGAGCCGGGTCGTAACACTGACACCCAACAAAAAGCATTCTTCTCTATTAAAGTGTGTGACCTCTCAGATCATTCAAACTATGATAACCATATCACTTCCTCACATATGTTCCCATGTCTCGGGAGTTACTGCAGGTTACTCACCCAACCACCACGATGATGAAATCCAACAAGTTCCAGCCGTTCCGCAGGTACGCATTAGGGTGCCACAGCAGCCCGTATGCAATAACTTTCAGAAATGCTTCCACCGTAAAAATGATCAGAAAGAGATACTCCACCCGTTCCTAGACAGACAAAACAGAGACAAAGAGGATATTAGTTCTCTAATTGCATCAGCTCTAATATCTTTAAGCATAAAGCTGCTCGAAGCTCTAACAATGTACTGAGCCATTTGTCTGGATGACATTTTATTACAGATCAGGCCTATCAGAAAAGAACAGATATCACACACACAAACACACAGAATGTCGGTGCACCAGAGACACTGTGTTCGAGTGGATTATAGAGCAGAAATGCTCCGTCTGTAAATGCCAGATGAATTTCAAAGTCTTTGCTGACTGTCTCACAACTTTCCTGTGAGGATCAAAACACACAACTCTGCGAAAAGGGATATCAGACCTGATTTGTTTTAACTAGCTGTCAATTGATTTTAGAAAATGGAATAAAATGGCTGCATATCAGTAGTTCTCAAATGAAAATATGAAAATATATAAAAATATATGCTATTCTTGTGGCAGATTAAATCACTAATGTTTATAAATGATGTTCTGACCATTACACATTTAATAAGAAACCAAAAAAAAAAAGTAACATCTTCAAGCAGGTCCTAGAGACTGTATCTAAGTCAAAATAGATGATTTACACAGAAGAAAGACCATTAACTTGGAAATTACCATAATATCCCTGTAGCTAAGGGTTTTATTACACATGCAAAAAATTATGCTGCCAATTTCCTTTTTGGAGAGGATATTGAAATGAACACTGTGATAAGCCTTACTTTTAATAACTAGTCAATTTAGTACTTTAATGCATGTAAATGGTACTGAATTAACTGCACACAAAATGTGTGAAGATAATTCAGATGAGGAAAAAACACACATCTTAAACAATGCTACATGAATCCAAATGTTAAATAAATACATATAATTTAAAATATAATATATTTGGTTCTAATATAATAAATAACAATTAGGCTACTTGTAGATCACTTCAAACTATTTTTGTGTTCAGCAGAAAAAGCAGCAGCATAAGAATCTGAAACAACATGAGGGTGAGTGAATAATATTCTTTTTGGGGCGAATTACTCATTTAACAGGTGTTTTGTTTATGTGGAACCACATTATAAATCCAGCTGCTTTAAAAAACAGGGTTAAACGAAGCTGTTGTCACCTACTTTACTGTAGACCAAACTCTGAGATCTGGAATCAATCCGAGGCTCTTAAATTAATTAAGCTCAATTACTGACAAGAGCCCTCGGTCATCAGCGCAATCAACACCACAGCAATCCAATGTACACACACACACACACACACACACACACACACACACAGAGAGAGAGAAAACGTCTAGCTGTTACATTGAAACAGATGAATCTATTGTATTACATTTAATTATGGATTTATTTTGATGCCCTATCCTCATATTCCCTCTGTGTTTTACAGTGAGATTGGATAAGACATTAAAAAACAACACAGGCAGTCTAACATACAGTCCTGCTTGGCTTCACCCGTTTTCTTCTGATTTGCTGCGTGTGGATGTAGGAGGTCAAAGGTCGTGGGAGCTGCTCTGAGACCGTCTCGTCCCCTGAGAGCCATTTGGGTTTACAGAGCAAAATAAGGGCTTCAGCTTTGCTCACTGAGAGAAAGGGAAATATTCCCATGGCTCGGTCTGTCAACAGTCACTTACACAATACATTAGCTGCAGGAATCGTCAACCTGTTCTCAAATAGTGCATGGGTCTTCACAACCCAAATCTAGACCCATGAGTTTTGGGTCATCAGCCCAGATACATTTAAACAACAAAATCTGAAGCTTTTTAGTGTGTAAAAATGTATTAGCATTATGTGGGCCTCTTGAAAATTGAAAGAAAGGAAAAAATTATAAAAGACCCATTTTAAACAAAGTATAACTTACTGCAGGGCTCCAATATTCCCTCCAATTCTTTTCTCAGCACGAGCTGCCTTATATATGCTAAACACATCTGTATCAGTTCATCAGGGGACAATAACACGCATATCATATCATAACAGTTCCATATCTTATCTCTCCTTGTACGGTATATCTGTGAGGACAATGAAGATAAAGAGTTGTGTGTGTTTTGAATTTATGTGATGGTGTGCTTTATATTACTTATACACCATAATTCTGAGTTTACACTGCATATCCTTCAGCAAAAGACTGACCGTTTGCTCTCTGAAAGATGAAGAGAGAGCGAGAGAGACAGAGACGGTGTGAGTGAGAGAGCGATTTACAGGGCTACTCACTCATGCCCATAATTGCAGCAATAGCACATTAAAAAAGGTCAATTTAAGCCTGGAGTAGCGTAAGATATCTGTGCGAGTGAGAATGTATTATTAAGACTCTTAGAAGGCGAGACGTGTTAGTTTTCCTTTGAACCAGCTGGCACAGAGACACACACACACACACACTCAGAGGCATCTGGCGCAGTGCAACCCTGCACTCTCTGATCCAAAACCCGCTGACTCTCTCAGTCCCGTCTTGGACACACACACACACACACACACACACACACACACACACACACACACACACACACACACACACACAATGTAATGACTGACCAACTTAATTAACTTCTAGCTAATTAAAAAAAAAACTTTTACAAAAATCATCCTTTATAATTGCCATTTCCAAACATGTAGCCTATGCTGTCATTTTTCAGTGAAACACAAAAGGAGATTTTTATTGCATTTTATTTTTGAAGTTTTATGGCTTTATTTTGATATGACAGTAGGTGGACAGGAAGTGAAGTGTGAGAAAGAGAGGGAGATGGCATCAGGAAAGGACTCGAACTCGGGATGCCTGAAGTGCAAAAGCGCTACATGTGGGTGTGTCTTCAAAACAAGACAGAAATTACTTCTAAATTATGTTTTATATATATATATATATATATATATATATATATATATATATATATATAAAAATCTTGACAAAATAAAAAACATAGGTAGTTCATGATTCCTTTAAGGAAAAAAATATATTTCTGTGGTTTTGGCTCCGGAAAAACTTTTCGTTTGCTCATTGCGTGCACATGAAAAACTTTAGTGCTCCCCTGAGAAACTTTCGCGATCTCGATGGAACTCAAAGGTTTTGAGAGTGAACGCAAAGCAACTGTAATATAAAATTTTATCCGATCCATTTTTTCCCATCACCCTGTCTCTACAGGGAAGTGGTAGACCTGCGTTCACATTCAGATCCAAATCCGATACGCTGACGAGTGCCATCAACTTTGACGTCATTTGTTTTTTTGTGTTGTATTCAAACAAAATGTACCAGTCTGAACATCTGAATGTGATTACTTTTATTTTGTTTATAACAAGATATATATTATATATCTTGTTAGATATAAATACATAGACTATATACAGTCCTGCTCAACGTGTACATTCTATGTACTTATTATACCAGTGGTTTTCAACCTGTGGTCCGCGGCCCCGGTGATATTGCAGGTGGGCCGCCAATTATTTTCTGATCATTTCCAGTCCATTCTAGGGCTGTGCGATTAAAAGAAAACGTCCTAAAATCACGATTTGAGTGTGCGCATATGCCTAACTCCAGGTTCACACACTGTCTGTGATGCGCCTTTTTTCTGAGCCAATGTTGACGGATCAGAGCGTTCTCACTGCGGTAAAAGGCTAGAAATAAAAACGTGCGAAAATAATTAATGTCTAACACATGAGCATAGAGTGAATTTGTTAGTGAACAGGATGCAGTTTAAGTGAGAGGAGACACGTTTTAAGTGTGCACACTCTCTCCTCGCAAAGCAGCGTGTATCTGAGCAAGCACGACCGATTTTGTGACAGAGCAAAGGAAATCTGCTGCGAACAGAGAGATTCGCACTCGTGCATTATTTTAATGTGCTTTCGCGTTATATTTATGCGCTCTCACTGCTGACCGCATACACATACTGTATACACACTGCAAACACCTGAGGCACCGCTACAATTAATGAGCTCTATGAACAATGCATGGCAAAAAAGAAAAAAAAAGTCCCTGTATACAGGATTTTTTATTTATTTATTTATTTTGCCACAAGTCTATACATTTTTTTACATCTTCAACTATAGTGATAATTTTGACTTATGTCTGTTCTAGAGATGTTACAACTTTTTGATAAAGCTCTGATTGGTTTTCTTTTGGAAATATGTTTCAAATTAATCCTGAATGCATTTATGACTGTAAAAGCACAATTGCAAAATTGATCAAAAAAATCGGGAGTTTTTTTTTTGTTTTTTTGTCCATATCGCACAGCCCTAGTTTATTCAATAAATATAGTTTAAAATCTAGCTTCTGAGTACTAAGTTATTAACCCAACAATAGCGGGGTCAGTTAATTTTTTTGAAGTGGGCCGCGCAAACATATGTGTTTGGTTGTGTGGGCCGCGAGTTGAAAAAGGTTGGGAACCACTGTATTATACAATTACAATAACTGGGTAATAACTAAGTACTACCTACCCCTTAATCTAACTTTAACCTTATACTAGCAGGACTTCCTTGGGTGAGTACACTGCAAGTACACGGACCAGAAAAGTGTGTAAAAATGTTTGTCCTTTTTGGAGCTTTGTAGGAATATAAAATGTTGTTGTATAGACACAAAAAGTACAAAGATTATTCAAACATCTCATTTATGCACCAAAAAAAAAAACAAAAAAAAACGCATATCGGTCATTAAATAATGACAATATAAATTTTTGGTATTCCTTTAACTCTCATCTCATCTGCATTCAGACACAGCAATAATGTCGTTCACCACGGTTTCAACCAACCCCTTTCTTTTTCCACTCTCAAAAGTGAGAAACAATGATGAAGAACAAAATAGACTAGAGAAGACATGAAAAGAAGGAAGGAAGGAGCAGAGAGGCAAAAATGAGGAGTAAATGAGAGGAGGAGTGGAGAGATGGAAGGATGAAGACAGGAGAGGTGAGCTGTGCGCCTCTCTGGATGACAGTCACGATAATTCAATTTTCTGTGATGGGTGCCCAAACGGGGCCAGGAGCCAATCAAATTACAGTGAGCCGCTCGGGGGACAGACCCTCCCGATCTCTGTGACCTTACCTTTATGACCAGTCTGTCTGTAACCAAGGTAACAGGATTTGCGGTCAGCAGATGCCATGTCAGACCCCTCCCCCCCACACACACACACACCTCAACTTTCAAGTCACTCCTGACGGACCAATGATGTCACAAGGCAACACACTCTTTATTAGGTACACTACGGCAAATTGAAAAAAAAAATTGTGTGTATATATATATATGTGTTTTTTGGGCTTATATTTCCATATGGCCAAGAATCCTGTCAGAAACAACCAAATTAATTGGAGATTTAAGATGAAGTCCTGAGTCAGTTTAAATATTGACTGTACGTAGAGAGTCAGGAGCAGAAAACCCATAGCATGCTGCTAACTGTTTCCAAGACAACCAGAGCCCATCTTGGTCTCCATGGAGACAGCTGGTGAGCAGCAGCATGGCTGCGCCGGTACGCAGCGTCCTTCTGTGAATCCTGCGTGTGGAAGCGTTCACATGTGTCGCTCGGTTCACTTCAACCATTATCTGACACCACACGGTTCAATATGACAGGAAGCTTCACGGCACACGTGTGTGTTTAATACGCCTGCAGTCAACACAGAAACATGCTTTCTGCCTTATGGTCATAACACTGCAGATCTGTTGCATTTTATTCTTTTGAATCAAAATAACTATAATGCATCTTAGTAAAATATCTAAAATAGATGAATATCGCTTATTCACTATTGTGATAATGTACTAAATCGCTCTTTTTAAATAATTAAACAATTTTATAATTTGGCATTGTTAAATTATTAAATACTTTAAATACTTAAAGTATTATAATTAATATAATTGTTATTAACGTGCATGTCTTAAACCATTAAATATGTTTTTATTATATAATTATTTGTATAATTTGACATAAAAAAAAATTATATATATATATATATATATATATATATATATATATATATATATATATATATATATATATATATATATATGGACTATATTTTGACTATTTAGACAAAATTATTGATAATGTTTGTAAGTATATTTGGTATCTGTAATATAATTTGTATATTTTTATTTTCATAACCTGCACTTCCTAAAAAAATAAACAAGAAATTATTATTATTAAAAAAAGTATTAAAAATATTTAATTAAATATTATTATTTAATATTACATTATATAAACACACACACACACGCACACATTTTAGTAAGTTTATAAATAATGATATTTTAATTAGTATTTTAAGTTCATTTGGTTTGGCTGTGCAAACAACAATTTGAAAACTCAGCTTAAGTCTCTGTCAAATGTTTGTGACGGCAATGCACAAACAGTAGGCAGCATCATACTAAGAACTGTGGCTCTTTACCAATGTTTTTATTTTTTTCTTCTTCATGTAAGACTACTAGACGAGCTTCTTGAGCAAAGCTACCTTTTAATAATGTGCTTCCCCCACTTCTCAAATGTTCCCATGCTCCTGGAGTAAACCCCAAAAAACCTAGACGAAATAACCAAACGAAACATGCGCTAAAACAAGATATGAAGGGAGTTCTGGCAGTGTCGTAATTTCTCCAGAAATAACATTACTGGGTCTATTCATCATCACACTGCACTGACACCAGCAGCCCAGAGCATGTGCATATGTGTGTGTGTGTGTGTGTGTTTGAGAGAGGAATTATTTATGGTGCAGTGCTCAAACGCTATCTGAAAATGACTGCCAAATTCCACCCACTCTCCTACACATATAATAATAATAATCGACATGGGGTAGGAATCATATTTTCTCTGAGTGTATATATTTAAGGAAGGACCCCGATGGGTCTATTACTCTCATGATGATACATCTCATTGGCCAAAAGGGATCACTGCGCAAAGTTCGACCAATCTGAGGTTAGCAACTGCGAAAAGAGGAGGATCGCTGCATTTTTCACACTACTTTCTAAAATTAACCACATACTCATCTGTATACCCTTCCTTTCTCTCTCTCTTTGTTTCTCTCTATCTGTCTCAGCAGGTACCAAAAATATTCTGTCCCGTAGGAACAGAATTATCTGCAGCTTTGAGTTCTTAAGCATGAGTGTGTGTACGTTTGTATGCTGGGTGGCCTTTTTACCGTCTTAGGTAGAATCAGAAGCACACACACACACACACACACACCTTTTCAGCTTCACACTAAACCATTTTTCTTGGGTAAACATGATGTACAATTTCGACATGAAACTGAAATTGATTTCCTTTTATGTCAGTTAATCTTAAACAGCAGGGTCTTTTGGTAGGTAAATGGGACTGGATACATATTTGCTTTCACAATTCCACAATTTTAAACATAAAAAGTGGATTTTTTAATATCTTCATAGGACAATATAAATTGTGCTTTCGTGTGCTTAATTCATGCAGAATGGTTGCAATAGTGGTCCTATGGTGAATATCCTAACTCACTCTTTTATATATTTTAAATAATCTAAATGATAAAAATTAAATTTTCAACAAATATTATTTATTTATATTTATTCGTATGAATATTTATAAAAACATATTATTGCATTTATATTATAAATAATGTAAAATAAATTATAGCATTAATTTTATTTCTATTACTTTAGAAATTACAAACTGGAACCTGCTGTGAAATCTGCATGGGGAAATCTTTCACTCTTCAAAACTGTAGATTGCTTGGATTCCTATTAAAATGACAGGATTTCTCTGATGAAAAATTGCTGACTGTGACTGTGCCGTAATAGTGATTATTGCCCGTCTTGCAAGTTCCACTAATGTATGTAATCACCAATAAATAAAGGACTTTACAGTTGATTTTGTATGTTTAGGTCATTGCATTGACCGTTACGAAAGACAGCGTATTGCCGCTCTGGTACATGAGAAACTGAACACGGCGTGACAGTAGAGGATGCTGCTACCAGCAGGAGAGGAGAACGGGTATGAAAACAACATCAAGGATGGACAAAGCAGAGCTGCTTTTCACAAAGAAGAAAATCGTGTTAGTCTTTTAATTGACAGTGGAGGTTGGGTGGGTGGAGTGTAACGTACTGTTTTGTTGCTGGGTCAAGTGTAAAAGCTGTAAGGACGATCCTAACGATCCCAAGATTAAAGTGGAGCATGCTTGTTACCTGCGTTCAGTTACTGTATGTGTGACTTAGTAATAGAAAAGGAGATTTCATGGCTTATAAAAAGAACTTGCATCATAGATACATTAGGACACATGAATTGATAAGTTGCATGGGGCATCTCTCTTTCTTTCCTTTTCCTTCTATCTTTTTCTCTCTATCCATCTGTTGGACAGCATTTCTATGGCATGATTAAAGCAATATGACTCACTCTCCCATTCCAGTGACTCACAAAGAGAGAAGTAAGGGGGTTTTAAAGGAAGCTGTAAACTGTTGGGACTTAAAGCCACCAGCCCTATTACATGCCTACAGACTCACTGAGATCTGATACTCACACACATACAGACATACACCCGTGAACATACAGATGCTTGTGCACGTTTGCGGTCATAAATCACACATGTACACAATCACTGGTTTTACTAGTATAACTACTACTTAATTTAAAGCTATAAGCTCTATCCCAGAGGACCCCAGCTCCCCCCTTCTCTGCTTTGATGATCCTGGCCCGTCGGCCATGTAAACGGGTGCGATTCTCATCCGGACCGCGGGTCGGGCAGCTCACGTCTCTGGTGGCGTGGGAGTCCCTCAACGCTCCCTTCCTGAACCCATGAGAACACCAGTGTGCATGCACGGGGAAGAGACCGGTCTCACGAGGAGAGGCGCGTTTGGCTTTTCAACAGTGGCAGTGATGAGTCTCCATTCACATCAGGTGTGCCCCATCACACGCCGCCAGTCCTGCCTCATCCAGTGCCCCTCCTCTCTCACACACCCACTCCTGTCGGGAGCCTGGTAAAGGGCAGCGATTTAGGACGTGGTGACGATGACAATCAGGGAGGAGGCTGCTGACTCGTCACATTATATATATATATATATATATATATATATATATATATATATATATATATATATATATATATATATATATATATATACACACACATTATATAACATCGAGAGGTGGCAGGGTGGGTGTCTTGAAGGTCCCTCAGGCCAGGCTTGTTCAAGATGGGATGCCTCCAAGGTGGTATCGGATCTGGGTTCAATGGTCGGAGTAGGCAAATCGGTGAGCCACTGCGAAGCAGACAGACTAGGAGGCCATGGTGGAGCAGGCAGCTTGGGGAACCATGGCGGAGCAGACATTTCAGGAGGCCAGGCCTCTGAACTCGGCCCGACCTCTACAGATGAATCCCTATAAGACCGGTGTCTCCCCAAAAATCCTTGGGGAGAATATGGCTTCTGAGGCCCTCTGTGGGCAGGATGGGGGACTGGACCCCTTTTCGGGCTGGACATGAGAACTGGAGCCATCCTTGGGCTGGACATGGGAATTGGAGCCCTTTCTGGAGTGGACAACAGTCGCTTCTTCCTTATGGTGCTTTTCCACTACACAGTACCAGCTCGCCTCACTTTGTTTGGTTTTTCACTGTCTAAAAGTTGTGCCTGTACCTGCTTCCAGATACTTTTTTTCGTATCACCTCTGGCGAGGTTCTGAGTGAGCTGAGGCAATACTAAAATGTGATGTAAAAACACAGCAGACTGCTGATTGTTCAGAAAGAGTCGTCACTATTCACTGCGTCATCACTGCATGCGCCAGACAGAGTATCCTGAATAAATAAAATAGTTTTGCTGCCCTCAGCCTCTCCAGAAACAATGTTTATCTTCTTGCTGTGAGAAACAGCCACATCTTGAGGATCAAAAACAGCATACACTCGATTTCCTCCATTGTCCTGTGTGTAGGTAGTGGGTGTGTGTCGCATAGAAGATTACATCACGGAAGTTTCCTGCGGCATCACTTTGACGAACAGGTAATATGGTGGAAGTACTATCTGCAATGCAAAAAGGAGAAAAAAGCGAGCCGAGATGAGGCGAGTCGAGTCGAGTTGAGCTAGTACTGGTAATGGAAAAGCGCCATTTGATTCCTCCCTTGATTTGGGGTTAAGGCTTGACTTCGGAATGGCAAGCAGGCTTGAGAATGCTGCGGCCGCCAGGTGTGACATCGGAACTGCCGGCGGTTCTGGGCTAAGAATGAGGGAGAAGCTTTGGAGGACTCTGGGATTCCTGGGTTGGGCAGGTGGTCAGAGCCGTTGGGGCGGTATGTTGGGGTTCCTGGCGTGGGGTGAGCTGGGGAGACACAGCAAACTCCAGAGGGGCCTGCACGACAATACTTTGAATTTTCCTTTATTCTTTCTACTTCAAATTCGGAACTGTTTAAATAAAGTACGAGATTAATCAGCTCCATCAAGGGAAAATCACACATGGGAAGATCGCAGTGGATAGTCTCATTGTCAAGCCACAGCTGGAAACACACACCTATAGCAGCGTTGCGCCAGCTCATCCGGTTAGCAAGCTCAAGGAATTCCTCCACATATTGCTCCAACCTCTGCCTGCCCTGCTGCAAACACCACAGCCTGTCCTCAGCTTCTCTCAGCCTTCTCTTTTTAGGTCCACTGTTCTTTCACAATTCACTGGAGCAAGGGAATATGGAGATGAGGAGATGTTGAATAAACTTCAGCAATCTTTAATAATAATCCAAAAATAGAAACAACTTCGGGAGCACATGAGCACATTTCATCGGGACGATGAAACTCTGAAAAGAACAATCCTTAAATAAACAACTCAATCAGGGGAAAACAAGACACACCTGGAATCAAACAGAACACAATCAGGGAACAAGAAGGCAAAATATGGGCATATAAAATATGGGAAATACAAGGGAAAACTAGATCAAAACAAACAGAACAGTCCCTGGGTGTGACACAAAGCAATCTCACAAGAACTAGATTTTTTTTTTTTTTTTTTTTTAGCCATAATGACATAAAAATCAACATGAAATAGGCTTCTTTTTTTTGAGCAAAATATAATTTCCTATTTTTTCCATTACATGATGGCACATAAAGTGCTGAACAAATTACTGACATTATATGATATTATACTATAACCTCTGCACAATAATTAGACCAATGAATGTAATACACACAACAAGACAGACAGAGACATCTGTCCTTTTGTGCAATTGGCTGGCAGGAGTGATCACAGCGAAGCACAAAAGCTTAGAAAGAAAGAGAGGGGAAAAGCTGGCCTGCTTTTCTCAGTGGAATGTAAATAATGTTAATGAGACCGGTGTGACATCCCAGTGATGGACTCAAGCCAAATATTTCAGATGTCTCTTCTCGCTGCCTAGCTTAGACCTTTAACTAACAGCACACAACCTGAAAACACACTGTTGCACCTCCACCTACATGTCTTTCTTTATTTCTGGCTGAATTTTGTAGAGAAATCTCATCTAACTGTCCTTGTCATTTCTCTTTTAACTCTCTAAACACATGTTTTCATTTACATCTATTGTTGCTATGGCAACACACTCACACAGTGCCTAAGAACATAAAGAAGTTTAACAAGATATGACATTATAAGAAAACAGTAGGAGAAGTGTGTCAGAAAGAGAGAAAGACTTTACTGTTTCTCAGCAGCATTTTAAATCACAGTCTGAATTGATCTCATATGGGAATGTCTGAGGTTTTTTGAAGGGCTATTAAATGTCCAGACAACGTCCAGAAGGGCTATTAAGTTCATAAACAATTCATTGTCAATGTCCAGTTACATTTACTTAAATAGCTCCACTCTGGACAAGCAACAACTGTTTGAAGTAACATGGCTTAGTTTGTGTTTGTGCCACCTTCAGCATAGTTTTCAAGCTACATCTGTTTGCAGGCTTAGAAATCGCACACCACAGTTTCCATTAAATGAATAAACTCACTCTTCAGACAGAATCATCAATGACCTCAGATGTCACTGAAAAACTGAATGAGTCAGTAAAAACACACAGTGCTCAACTGAACTCTCTACAATTGCTGAACTTAACTACAGAACAGAATGGAGGGAAATACAAGATAGTCAGACTGAACTACAGGGCAAAAACTATAAACTGTATGATAGACACACACAAAATAAGAGGACAGACAATGATCCACAGGACAGATTATCAACTACAGGACAGGGGCCTTAAAGGTGGGGTAAGCGATTTTTGGTAGCCAATGTTGACATTTGAAATCACCAAAACAATCACTATATATACACATCTATGGTCTACACTGGATGCAGCGTGGCACGCAAGACAAATCCCGACCAAAAACCGCTGCTGCATTCTATTCATGACGTATTGACACAAATTTCAAATGATTTTTAATGGTCACTTTGTCACGTCTGGTGTAGGCTACTAGACCGACTTTAGCTGTTGCAGCATAAACACTGTTACACTTACCAATCGAGAAGAAACAAAGCAATCTTGGAATCCGATTGGAGGCCTTTCACTCCTTAAAGGCCATCTTTCAATTTAATTTTATAACTTAATTTATACAGAATATTGCATGAAAATGTAAATTTAAAAAGACATACATAAGAATACATATGTTTTACAACACCCACGGGCAGAAATTAAGAAAAAAAAGTGCCTATTCTAAGCTACGCTCCAAAAACCCGCCTTTTCCCAGAGAACGCGTCATATGACGTAACGACAGGCAAACATAGGCGCTGCAGCCCTGGTTCTCAGTGTGGGTTTACGTAGTCTGAGAGGTGGAAACAGAAAATAGAGATTGTCGTTCTCGTTATTATAGTTATAGTAGGTTTGAGTTGTCACAATGGTGAATTCTTGTGTTTGTTTTGGATGCAACAACTCCAACTTGTCTGGCCATAGGGTCCACCGATTTCCAAATAAGAAACACAAAGATTTCCGTGCTTGGATACGTTTCGTCCAGGCAAAGAGAAGCAATTTCGCTGCCTCCTCGTTGACAAGACACACGATGGTATGTGAAAAACACTTCACACCGGACAGCTACAACCAAGGAGATCTTATGGAATTTCGCATGGGATTTCGACGAAAAGAGTGGGTTAGGCTGGCAAATGGAGCTGTGCCATCGGTGCATGCAGGTCCACCTGCAAAATCTGGCGGGAGTGAAGAGTCTAACGTTAATGTTAGCACTAGGAGAGAATCTGCGCGTCCAAAAAGGGAGCTTTGCACAGTAAGTCTTATAATACCATATATAAATTGTTGTATCGAAATGTAGCTCTGCATGTAATTTCTGCAAATGTATTTTTCTTGACGTTATAATGGTCTTGGCATGGCACGAAAGCCCGCCTAGCTGCCGTCAGCTTACTCTTGTTACACCCCGTGAGGCGGCACATGAGCCTCCTGACACTTATTTTATTGAGCTATTAAGACCAGGTTCCAGAAAATTGTATTTTTTTAATAAAACATTTATGTGGTTGCATTCGCATATTACTACTCGGTTAAATTCACGCATGAATTTTCCTGCATTTAACTTGTTTTAGCGCCCGCCAAATAGATTTTTTTCCCTGCCAAAGTGAGTAATGTAGATGAACTGCTGCCCTTGTGACAGGGTGCATGTTTAACTGAAAGAATGAGCAGAGCGCGCGCACACTTTTCACCGTCTCCAAAACGCATCCAAGTAATTCTTGGTTTTCTTTGACTAATCGAAGCTGGTATCAACAAGGCATATGCGAGAGAATGCAGCTCGGGACTACTTTGAAAAGATTTTAAAAAGATTAGCAGTCTTTTAAATAATACATGAATGGGGGATTTTCATGAAAGGACTACATTTTTTTTTTAAGTTCAAAGTTGTGATTTCGGTCTGTTTTCAGATTTTGGGAGAGAGTGCTGCCAGCAAAGACGGGGGCGGTGCAACTGGCACTTCAGATCCTGAAGATGATGGAGATGGAGACATCTCTACAGTGGACCCTGAGCCAGAAGTGGTCCATCGTGGATCACAGTGCAACATAAGATGTTTACATCGTTCATTAGGTAGTTAGCTTATATCTAGCATTCACCATACATGCCATATACAATCACAAATAAGGATTATGTCAAAAATTTTCATGATCTCCATGGTTACTATTTTGTCATTTCCACTTTTCAGACAGTAAACATTAAAATATTAAGAACTCCATAATGTTAGAAAAATACATTTTTTACTGGGTTGCATTAGATAGTGCATGTGTTGTTACCAATGAATGTACAATGGTGAACAATTAGTAAGATGAATCTCTTTCATCTAAGGTGTTCAGGTAAAGCCTCAGATGGTGGATGTGGGGACTCAAACCGAAAGGTTTGAGCATCGCAGATCAACTCCACTGGCCAGTCCTGAACAAAGTGATGATGAATGGTCATTTTCTGATATCATCAATCATTCTGGTGATATGTCATGGAGTCCAGGGGAGGAGATGTTGAGCGAGTCCTCTGAGGAGGAACCAGAAGAGCTGGAATCTCTCACTGACCCAAAGTAAAAACCTTTTTATTAATGGAAACTGTTTCTGATTGTGTATCAAAAAATGTCATAGTCAGAATTAATGTGTGTTTTCCTTTTCTTGTTTTCAGTGCTGTTGACAAGTTCATTGTTTGCCAGAGGCAGTTGCTGTCCTTGTTCACGGTTTGCTCTGCATGCTGCGGGGAAACCCAGGGACACATAATGCACCCGGAAGGAACTTTCATAAAAGTCAAGCAGGTAATGTCTTATTTGTCAACTGTGTATGAGGAGCTGAATTATAGTCTGTGAATGTACAGTATGTATATTAATTATTTGTCTTAACTATACAGGTTTTTTACTGGCTCATCTTAAAGCTGCTTGAGTATTGAATCTTCTATCATCTTTCAGGCCTGCGGAACTTGTGGTTATGAGCGTTACTGGCAAAACCAAGAGAAGGTGCATCGAAACATGCCTGCCTGCAACCTTTTACTCAGCGGTGCCATCCACTTCTCAGGTTGCATGGCTACTCAGACAATCAGGATGCTGAAGCTGTTTGGACTGCAGTGCATAAGTCCCGGGACTTTTTTTCTGCCATCAGCGCTATTACACTATCCCTACCATCGTGCAGGCCTGGAGGACTGAGCAGAGGGGGATCATCAGGGAGTTGAAGGAGACTGGGGGTGGATTGATCCTGTCTGGTGACTGCAGGTAGATTGGTCCAGCTCACGTCACTGATGTAGAACAGGTCAATGTGTTTTTGCATTAACCTATAAATGTAACTGTTTTTGACGTTCTTAGATCAGATTCTCCTGGACACTGTGTCAAATACGGTAGCTACTCCTTGATTGAGGATCGAATTAACAAAGTTTTGGATGTTCAGCTTGTCCAAGTAAGCTGATGTCACACATAAATCTTGTGTCTGATTTAGTTACTGATATTACTGTTACTGTTCAGTAATAATCAGTTGGTTTTACAGAGCTCAGAAGTCCCAAGCAGCTCTTGGTGTGAGCTAGAGGGTCTAAAGCGGAGTATGCAGTTCCTGATGGACCAAGACATGCAAGTATCTGCTCTGATAACAGACAGAAATCGGCAGGTAATGATGCTAGGAGAGATCTAAATCTGGACAGCATTGACAGGCACAGTATCACTCAATCAATCAATAAATTCTAAATTCTATAAAATCAATTTGTGTTTTAGGTGGCCAAGTGGGTACGTGAGAAAATGTGTTCAGAAGGAACAAGGCATTTCTTTGACGTCTGGCATATTGGGAAAAGTATGTATTGGGATGTTGGTAGTTCTATATAACAGACTTGTTTTTTTGTAGTTAAATTCAATTTCCTAATAATTTCCTAATAATTTGCTCTGCTCTGTTTGTCTGCTCTGGAACACGTGTACAGAAAGCACTGGATGCTGCTGCAAAAGAGAGGGACTGTGAGGATCTGAAGCTGTGGAGGCCAGCCATCATCAACCATCTCTACTGGACCGCAGCTTCCACCCCTACAGGAGATCCAGATGAGATGCAGGCAAAATGTACAGGACATACATGAACACAGCACTCCTGCATTTGCCAGCTGCGCACATCCACCGTTGGAAGGAGAGGCAAGAAACAAGGAGTGGCTGGAACCAGGTACAACAGATGTCACATTTTTTTCAGTGCTTGTAAATTTTAGTTTGGTTTTATCAATACATAACCCCATGTGTACTAATAATTACTTGTGTTATGAAATGCAAGGGATTATATGACAGAATACGTTTTATTCAGGATCACCAGCACCCACTAAACTGGAGAGTGTAGCTGCCAGGAAAGCACTGGTAAAGGATATTCAACAATTGTCACATCAGCATCAGACATTCTCCCTGGAGGCCTACCATTCCCTCATTCTGCACTTTGCTCCCAAACACACTGGCTTTTCTTTTCTTGGGATGTACAGCAGGTAGTGTTATCACTTAAAAGTATCGATACTAATAAAATTAGTTTTATTTTCTTTTTTTCTCAATTTCAGGAAATGATGACAGAATGAATATGGCTAAAAACTAATGCAGTCTTGTATAGCAGACCAAAATGTTATAGATTGATAACAGCATTACATATTGTTTGCAAAAAAATAATTGCAAAGATGAGTCATTGTCTTAGACCCATTTGAACTGAAAAAATTAATGTCATATATTTCTGTTGCATTTCACTGCATTGGGTTAGCTTTGGAGACCTAATGTTCTATCTACTTATCTCGTACAGACTTCTCTTGGCAGCCCTACATTTCAATAGTAATGGCAACAGAGATGTAGCGCGAACTAGTGAGGGTGAGGGACGCTACGCTGTTCGCTACCCACGGTTTCGGAAAGGTGGCTGGGTAGTCCACCCCATCAAGGAGAAACCATCTTACGGTTAGTAGTTTCACTTAGTTTTTCAATATCTTTTTTGTGTGAATCTATCTATTTTTATGTGAGTCAACCATGTAACTAAATGTTTTCTAAACATTTCTCTCCTAAAGTATACGCAACAAATCTTATGGTCTCTCTGGTAGAGGAATACTGCAAGTCACCACAGGCCCTCTGCTGCACCGCCCCCCTCACCTCTTCCGTCCAGAAGGTTGCCAAGGATGAGGCAGTCAGCCTCCATCTCGCACGACACTCACGTTTTAACATGTAATAAAAGATCAATTTTACCAGTAGTTTGTTTCACTATGGATTTATTAATCGTCTTCCAAGCGGGGCCACTGAAAACCTTTGTATGTCTGTCCCTCCTCTGCAAACTGCCTCCTTATTCCTGACACAACACATGAAGGTATGGCTTTCCTAATGTTCCTGCCTAGTATTCCGTACGCCCAGCGGACAACCTGCCTGTATGCTGTGTATCGGAACTGCCTGTGGTGGAGATTGGGACATATATACATTTTGATCATACCATGTTTTCATAGTAAACAATTCCAATGGTAAATATTGCATGTCCTGTTGGCTGATATTCTACTGTACTACACAACCCCAAAGTTGTTTTTATAGTAAGTATATGGAAACCACTCAGTTTAACAACCTGCTTAACAGGATTTACTATTTTGGTGTAGAAAAGCTATTTTGAATTGCAGTAAAATAATTTTTGCTCAAAACCTACTCTGGTCTGCTGGCTTGAAGAGGGCCATGCTCCTGTCTGAAGTTCATGTATGCTATCTGCAGCACAAAAGGATTCAGACAGGATGCTTCAAACCCTGGATGGAGTGTGAGGCAGGTAATGTCTTCTGGGGGATCAAGGTTTTGGACAAAGGACCAATAGGCGTCGACCTCCCTACAGCACACACTCTCCACTGCTGATGGCATAGCCTCACATCTACCACACAAGCACCTGTTAAACAAATGAGCTAAGATAAACTCACTCTCCTTCCCTCCTTGTAGCTTTAGTGGTTGGTGTAAGACTTGGAAGTACTTACTTCCTAAAACTTGGGTAAATATGAACTGTAAAAAGACACACCCCCTGTACAGTATAGGCTGTCAATTAGATGCATTTATCTGCATGCCTTACAACCAGTATCCCTCCACGTGACAATAAAAGATCCTTGTTACAATGACTGTATTTATATGAACAGCATATTCCCGTCCTAGCCGGAAGACTAACTGCTTTCATACAGGTACTCCACAGTACATGTGAGCTCATTTACATTATGTCCGTCGGAAATACTAAGAGGTGAGTAGTATAACAGCCGACTAAGTTCGGAAGTCCAGCTGTCCGGTTATGTTGTTCAGATATACGGCCCAAACGCTTGACATCTGCAGAAGCAGAACATGCGGACATCTAGATCTAAAAGCAGTTACTGATTAAACATCGGCTAGCAATTTCTACAAAATGTCACGATAAACTATGTTGTGTGGAAATGCACAGAATTTCTATCCCTATCCAGACTAGCTGACCGCCTACATCCTACAACATTCATTTAAAATCTGGGATCTAAATTAATTATTTTAAGACACATGTTGCTGGCATAGATGGTGACAATCTACATGGGTGCTTGAAAAACAACAAAGTCGACAGCAATATTGCTAAATATGATTTATTAAAGATACTGCAATGTGATAAACATGGACACAACGTTAGCCACAATTAGCTATCGCCTGTGGTCACTCACCAAGACACCTGCCCAATTCTCAACCGATTCTCCTCACACCACAACTCTATCTCTCGCCTCTGTCCATTTACCCTTCCCCTTAACTCTCCCTGACCACTCTCTCGCCTAGGCGGCTCGAAATTATACGGCAATGGCCCATCGTAAGAGTTGACATTTATGCCAACTGCAACCTCTTCACTGTCTGACTCCATTACGAAGAGACGATGTTTACCTGCCGTTGCGTCACTTCCGATCAGAGCGTTTTTCACAACGGAAGTAATTTTAATCACAATTTCTTTTTAAAAACTGTTTTAATGCCAATTTATGATTAATTTCTTCATGCAAGTCCAGTTCCTACACTATTTATCTACACGTTCATTCACAATGATCTTCAACTTGAAAGATGGGCTTTAAGTTCTCTCCAGTGCTGGAAAGCTGATCCTATATTTACCCTTACTGCGGATTGACTACTAGTTTTGCTAGTTGGCCCAAATCAGATTTTTTTAAATTGTTTTTGAAAAATTGCTTACCCCACCTTTAACAGCAGGTCAGATTCTAAACTATGTGTCAAACACTGAACTACAGCACAAACTTACAGGACACACTCAAAAATGAGAGACTGTGAACTACAGTACAGATTGTAACCTAAAGGGCAGAATATTGAACCTAAACTACAAGACATATACGGAATGACAAGTCAGATTCTGAATCGCATGACATACACTGAACTATGGCTGGGTGGTATACTGGTTCATAAAGAATACCAGTTTTTATTTTTGTTATGAATTTTTTATATACAGCAATACCAGTGTACATCGCTTAAACCCAACCCTGGTCTTGGAGGCACCTCAACACTGCAAGTCTTGCATGTCTCCTTAATCAAACACACCTGATTCAGGTCATCAGCTCATTCGTAGAAACTTCAAGACCTGAAATTGATGTGTCAGAGAATGGAAACGTCTAAAAAGTGCAGTGCTGGCGTGCCTCCAGGACCAGGATTGGGAACCACTGGCTTAAACAACATTTGGAATGTGGTACAGCGGATCACTGTTTGAGAGAGGCCCTTTTTCACTGCTGCACACAGCTGTATGTGTTACTAACAGCGTGTCTACACTGGACGCGATCTCTGCGGCTTGACAGATTACTATAGAACTCATATTTAATGATGCTGTTCACACTGGATGCGGCACAGCGAGACATGACAAATCGCTGAAAAAGAAAACTGCTGCCTCATTCTATTTATGATGTTCTGACACAAATATCAAAATGATTTGCAACGGTTGCTTTGTCACATCCAGTGTAGACAGACTTTAGCTGGTCTAGATATGGTGTGATGGGGAAGATGGATAGGATAGAGCTTGAAAGTTCCGAAACATAAGCTGTAATAAAAAAGTTTCTGATATTTTGACTGCAACTGCAGGGTTTTTCCTACATTGAACATTTTTTGGCGGCCGCCAAAACGATTTTTTGTCCCGCCAAAGCCTTATTTGATCTGTAATTGGGTTTTGTGAGTGAAGCAGACTACTGACGGAGAGAACGAGCACAGCGCCCCAACCCCGCACTGGAACTCTCAGTCTTCAGTTCTGTCTTTGCTCTCTCCCTCACATCAAAATCAGCTGATCCCAGGGTCATCGATAGTGGGGTGAAAGGTGATGACAATTATAACCGTCTGGCTGAGGCCAGCCTGAAAAGACGCTCAGGACAGTTGACAGGCCACTGCTGCTTGTGGTCACAAAAGCTTACCATTTTCACGTGTTTTAAGCCTTGCCACTTGTCGATTTAAACATTAAAAAGAGTTTAAAGCATTCAAACACAAGACGCGGAAAAGCTCAACTGAGAAGCTGTTACTCGCGCGCTATGTTCGGTGAGCATGCGGAGAGAGAGCCGCGTCTGACAGACAGCAACACTAAACTGAGCTCTCCTTTGTGAAGATCTCCTCGAACTTCCTCCTGCACCTGAACGAACAAATTCAAATCGCAGTTTAAACAAACAGAAAAGGATGTGAAAGCCCAATTCAGCACCGCGGTGTTCTGGTTTTCAGAGCTCATCCAGAGAGAGGCATCTCAAAACACCTGAACACTGAATTTGCCTTATTTTGCTCTTGTACCATCAAATACAAATAAGGTCAAATTCATACCGTCTTAGAAAGTAGGCTATGTTCGAAAAAAACTGTCGGTTATGTCTTAAGTGAAAGTAAAAAGTTTAGAAAAAAATTTACGTGTATTATATTGGATGGATTCATCGTCTCTTAAAGTGACCGCGCCTAATTTTGCTATCTATAGCTGCTGTAATGTTAATCCAAGAAAATGAAAGAAAGAAAATCACACACTGCTCTTGACTGAATTAATTTGTAGTTTTACCAAGAATTAATGCACAGTCAAACCAGCAATTATTCAGACACCAGATATATTTTTTTACTAGTAGGTGCAGGACACTAGAATACATTTATGCAGGTGAGTATAGCAAAATAAAGTGAACTGCGACATATTATACCCAAAAATTCTTCATACAGTGGACCACTAGTGAAATTGATGACAATAATAATAATAATAATAATACAATTGGGACCAAAAATTATTCAGCACCATAAAAAAAAAAAAAAAAAAAAAATACAGTTATGAGGTGTTTTGTGTGTGTGTGTGTGTGTTGACAAATCTTTCACGATGTCCTAAAAGCCAGGATTCCCACACAACACGTCCGCTAAAGTCTGATTTGTGACCTGATGACTCCTTTGAGCCGATTCATTATAACGAATGGTTAAAGCAATTGTTCTGCCCATCAGTGTCTGAATCGGTGTATAACAAATCATTAATTATCAGGTCTATCAAAAAAGGATTTTATCTTTCTTAACTATGAAAGCCACACGTGGAAAAATCACAGCTTTTTTTGCAAAGAGGGCAAGAAAAGATGACAGTGATCGTTTTTTCATGAATAGGATAAAAAAAAAACTGTTTCTTTGTATTTGTTTTAAATTAAACATTTATTGTCAATATTGGACTTGCAGATCATGTGGGTACTAGGGTACTCTTGTCGGTCAGCCACCACCGAAGACCAATTTTGACCCAGGAAAAACCCTGAACTGCCATGCATTCTGATTCCTTCATTTGAATTATTAGTGGCACCTCTTTATAAACAGCATAATTTTTTAGGGCCTAACAAACCTGTATTAATTCTAGTGTGAAATTTTTCTACAATAACTACTCATGACTGTAGAATAGGGCAATCTAAGTCAATCTACTGCAGTATTACCTCTCTCAATCAGAAGAAAATATGGTTAACACCAGGTCATGCATGATAAAAATACAGTGTAAACTACAAGACAGAATCTAAACTACATCACAAACACTGAACTACAGAACAAACTTTAACCTACAGGACACACTCAATGATGACAGACTGTAAACTACAGGATGGAATATTTGACCTAAACTACAAGACATCAACAGAATGAAAGGTCAAATTCTGACCTACATGGCAAACACAACTCTAGAACAAATTCTAATCTATAGGACACACGCAAAACTGAGAGATTTTTAACTGCAGAACAGACTGTAAATTACCAGACAGAATCTTTGACCTAAATACAGACATAAACTGAACGACAGGTCAGATTCTGAACTACAGAACAAACTCTTACCTATAGGACAGACTTAAAACTGAGAGACTGTAAACTGCAGGGAGCACTGTAAACTACAGGACAGAATCTTCAACTACAACCACTTTAATCTTAAACTACAGAACATAAGCTAAATGACAGGTCAGATTTGAACTACACAACATACACTGAACTACAGCACAAACTCTAACCTACAGGACTCAGAACTGAGAGATTTTAAACTACAAGGCAGAATATTTGACCTACTGTCAACTACAGGACATAAACTGAATGACAGAAAAAATTCTGAACTAAATTAACATTTTTATAAAGTTAAAATAAAACAAAAACTATTTAAAAGCATTTTTTACTTGTACCACTTAATTTTCTTTTATGCAATATATGTCACTAAAATACAAGATGAACTTTGCAGAAGAGAACCAGCTAATGAGTTAATTACATGAATATCATGCAGTCACATCTTTAATACACAACACAGAGACCTGTGCTCTCGCGTTGATGCATTTCACCCCTTAGTCACCTCTCACACTCCAGCACATCTCCACAGCAACATGCTCACATTGCTTAGTATCAGAAATGTTGGGAATCTGAGTGAGGTGGCTAAAGAGCATCACCATGACGACAGTACAGAGAGGGATGAGTTTAGAGAAGCACCATGTAAGGAGGAGTTGATGTCATCGGCATCAGGGAAGAGAGATGCTGAAACTAAACAGAGCGTTAAGCACAGCATACACGCGAGAGAGAATTCTTCAGAGATGTCTTTACGTAAACAACACTGAACCATGAATTCATCATTCCCAAGCATTAATTTGCCATGGAAACAATGCCAGATTGTGAGATTGGGGACTGGTGACGGTTTGATTCTAGGATGGGGTTTGTGTGACCAACGCTTCAACCACTCCCGTTCTTTTCGAGCAATGTGTTACTCCACTGCCACGGTGCTTTTTAGAGTCTGGCTGTGCAACCTGGAGATAAAAATGAACAGGAATGTGTTCTTTGATGATTATTTATTTCTAAAGATGATTTAAGCACCAGCGTTCAGTGCTGTTACCATGTTAAAAGCATGGTACTTTGATATATACCATAACCATCACATTCGTATACTATATATACACAAGTATATAAAAATACAAGTATATATACTAAAGCTATGATAGTAAAATTCAATTTATATGGAAAAATGGGTAATGATTTCTGCGATTTATGTCCAAAACGGGTGTTCAAATGCATTAAGGGATGACTGAAGACTTCATCATGTACAGGAGAGTTCTTGCAGACATAAAGCCTAAATAAATAAATGCACAAAAAGCTGAATTTGGACAGAGAACTGAAAGTCTGTGGTAACTATGACACTAGTTGTCATGGAGACCGTGTACTCTGCAGAGCATTGTTTTGATTGGTGATGATGCCAAAGTGAGGCTCCATCAAACGTCATGAACAGCCAAAACCACAATCCTCCCACACTGCGTGTGTGTGGGCAAGAACATGACATTTTTCTCTGTTGAAGACACTTGTAAAAGACAGTTTAAAAGTTAAATGTGCAGCAGCAGCTCATTATCTCTATAATTCACAAAACACACAAAAAGACTCAATTAGGGATTTGATGATTATGTCATTGTGTGAGGGCTGCTGATGTTCACCCTCATCACCATAGATGTTTGTTGCAGCGTGGGACTGCAGGATTGCAAAAACTGTCAAGAAGTGTTCAGGTCGCAGGACCACAGCAAATTTAGAAGACCAAAAAGCAACAAATGCCAGGGTCATTTTCTCTGAGCACGCAAAAGAAGGAGTGTAAATTGAAATTTAATATTGGATAAATTATTTGTAAACTACAGGACATAATCTTTGACCTTAACTACAAGACATAAACTGAATGACAGGTCAGATTTTAAACTACGTGACAAACACTGAACTAAAACACAACCTCTAACCTACACAACACACTCAATAATTACACACTGTAAACTACAGGACAGAAACTTCAAACCAAGCTACAGGACATCAGTTGAATGACAGGTCAGATTCAGGAGTAGCCTACATGATAAACACTTGAACACAAATTTAAGTGTTCCTGTAGCTCAAGTGGTAGAGTAAGGTTGGGGGTTCAACTCCCAGAGAACACACGTTAGGTGAAAATTGTTAGACTGAATGCAGTGTAAGTTGCTTTGGATAAAAGCGTCTGCTAAATGCATACATTTAAATTCTAACATACAAAACCAACTCAAAACTGAAAGATTGTAAACTAGAGAAAACAGATTGTGAAATACTGGACATAATCTTTGAGCTAATATAATATATATATATATATATATATATATATATATATATATATATATACACTATAAGCTATTTTTTTGAAAATTTAAAAATATAGTAATATGCAAATCAAAGTTAATTTGAAATTACATGAAATGTAAACCTGTGAACCAATTAAATCTGCATCTGTGTTGTGTACAGAGGATTTGTTGAGTAAGGGTCTGAAAATAGGTAGCTAATCACCAAAAACCATAAGCTATAAGTTTAGCCATAAGTTTTTTACTCTATTACTACCACTGTTGGGAACGTTACTTAAAAAAAGTAATTAGTTATAGTTACTCACTACTTGTTACAAAAAGTAACAAGTAGAGTTAGTAACTGAATTACTCTATAATAAAAGTAACTCGTTACCAGGGAAAGTAACTATTTGCGTTACTGTAAAAAAAAAAAAAAGTTGCTATATGTCAAATAATTTATTTATTTATTTATTTTTAAGCAGTTTTCACAGGTCAAATGAAATGAGTAGAACAGACAGGTGTTCGTACATAACTTTCGATATTTATTGCACGTCAAAAGACAGCAAGAGTTTTATCCTGCACTTCTTTGTAAGAAGTGTTTTGGGCCACTAGCTTTGTAGATGCTTGTGTCACACATTACATGTACACATTGCATGCACGTTCTTGCCTTTGACCACAATGAATTTGAAGTAGCGCTTATATCTCCTTTTCATCGGATTGCTCCTGACTCGCCATTTCTGCTGCTGCTGCGAATCTCTGTCTGTGTGTTTGTGTGTGTGTGTGTGTGTGTTTGGCGAGCTGGCGCTGGCATGTGTGTAAAAACACTGGCTCTGATTGGCTACCATGAAACACATGACTCTGCCTTAGCCAATCATAATCGCTTATCTCGTTTTTAACCCACCTCTACACTCGCTGTGTGAGCCAGGGGTGCGTTCGGATTACATAGTTTATTAAATCAATGCATAGTAATGCGCCGCATTTAACATTCAGTAATGGTAACGGCGTTGTAACGACGGGAAAAGTAATTAGTTCGATTACACCGTTACTGAAAAAATAACGTCGTTACCTAACGCCGTTCTTTTAAACGCCGTTATTCCAAAAACTGATTACTACTGTAGATATTTTTTTAGGAAATATAAAAAAAAGCCAGAAATTTGATGAAACTTTGATTTGGATTGGTTTTAATATTTGATGTTAATCTAAACATGCAAAACATTACAGCATTGACTCCTTGTTAATCGTGTAAGCTGTAAATGGTGGTTCTTATGTTTTTACAATGGAACATAATTTGTATTGGAATCAAGGCAAAGTAAGGCAAGGCATGGAACTTCTTATACACAATGGTATTTTAAAGTGATTTTATGATTAATTTAATTCAAAATGAATTAAAATAATCATAAAAAATAATCACAAACAATAAAAACAATGAATTACATTTGCTTATTAACATGGAACTTCTTATACACAATGGTATTTCAAAGTGATTTTATGATTAATTTAATTCAAAATGAATTAAAATAATCATAAAAATAATCACAAACAATAAAAACAATTACTTATTATTATTATTGTTTTACATATGGATTTAAAATGAATTAAAACTGTTAAGAATAAAAAATATTATACATTAAATACAGTGCCATCAGTTAAGATAAATGCACAGCTAATCTGATGTGTTTTGAGTCTAGATTTAAATATGGCTTCTGATTTAGCACATCTGATATCTTCTGGATCAGAAGCCCACCACATGACACTAACACCTAAACCAGAGTAAGATGAAAACAGACATAAAAAGCCATGTTTGGAGAGCATCAAAATCATCTAAAAAAAAACAAAAACAAACCCAGCTCTTTCTAATGTGACAGAAGAAAGGAGAAGACAGAAGTTATGAAGAGATGAATGTAGGAGGTGTGAATACGCAGACAGGACGGAATGAGTGCCATCTCCCAAAATGAGGTCTTTGGCCCAAGGACATCTGTAACTCACAGTACAGAGAGATCTGACTTCCTAATATTTATCTATGATGCATGGCAACTGCAGCTGCAACTATTAACTATAACTATATATTATTCCATATCTGAAAACAGTTTAAAGCAGTCAACATTAACTCTAGGTCAGCACTACATCTTCCCTCTATGCAAAGTTAACCTAATGCTATTTTATTTTTATGCAGAGCATCTGCAAAAACTGCAGCAGCAGTGATTTAAACGTACAAGGCAATTTCATTCTAATCTTGCATACTGTTTTGGATGGATAGTGAGCGAATTTACACCTGAGCATTGATTATTATGGGATGTTACTCTGTGATATGGTTCACACATTTGCCCACAATAACCAAACATGCATCTACACGCTTAATTTGAATCTGTTGCTTGTAAACCCAAACACTTGTAAAGCCTGAGGACCCACAATGCACCTGTCACAAACATCTGTCCTGGTGCCGCTGTGCAGCTCTGTATAACATTACATCATTACATCAATATATTCAAGTAGCACATCACTGCATGATGGCCTGTTTAATTTTGGACCAGAGAACAGAAACAGAATAATAATGGGCAACTACACGACACACACATCCATAGTGTGTGGTAATGAAACTTATAAAGAGATTTTCTTCTTTTTTTATGCCTGGTTCCCATAAAGCAATGTAGTAAATAAGTGCATTTTACATTTTTAAACCGTATTTTAAAAATGTCTTATAACAGTGTGCAACACTGTAACTACATAAATTCCTCAAACTTGAAAACGTAAAAATTCACTCACTTTCTGATTCTCTGTTGTCATAGTAACTTGTTGGTGAGAAGCTGGAGGCTGCAGGGTACTATATTACCCAGCAGCCCAGCAGCGCTTGACTAAATAAATTGTAGAGGATTGTGCTAAATTAATTTGGCAATTTCATTCAAGTTTCTTGAAGCCAAGAGGTCACATGAAGTAAAGCGAAATGAAAAAACACCAAAGTACACCCATAAGTGATTTTAACATATAGAAAGCAAATATGTGGTCTAACATTATGCTAGATTAGATACAACTTTTCTGTCACTGTTTAGAAAACAAATACAGAGACAATGAAATGCTGTTAGAAACTAACCAGAAAGTTAAGTTGCAAAAACACAGAAATAACATTAGTTACATAACAATACATAATACATGTCTTATTCTCGCCAAGTTGCATTTATTTTATCAAATCAAATGAATCTGAAGACTTAAACTGAAAAATTCATAGCCATTACCGGAATAAATTAAATTATGTAAATTATAAAGATTTAAAATATTTTAAGATATATAACATGTACCTTTTTTTTTTTTATGAAACTCTTAAATATTTTACGATATGATTAATTCAACTGAATGCAGCCTCAGTGAGCACGCAGAATTCACTCAAACCACTAGGTGGCGTCTGAAAGCACGTGTCATCCTAAATCTCTTATTCAGCTGCCACACACGATCCCATCTTACTTCCCTTCACACACTCGCTCTCTGAGAGGTGTGTGTTAACAGAATCCAGCCCCCTAAAGTAGGTCAGTCTCTTTCTAGCTCTTCTTTTCCTCTTTCACCTCTCCACCATGCGTGTCTGTGTCCTACTAAGTGCCTCAGTATAGAAATAGTAAATTTCCTGAACATTTAACTGGTGGCACAGAAACTCGTACATATGAAAAACACATACAAACGTGAGTATCCGGCACCTGGATGATGTATTAGGGTGTGAATTAACTAATAAAAGCACAGAAGCTGTACTTTACACAAACAAATAATTAGCTCATACAAAATAATTTACATAAAAACAACCTTTATGCATACAGATACATTTCAATAAATTAGAATGTTGTGATAAAGTTCATTTATTTCAGTAATTCAACTCAAATTGTTAAACTTGTGTATTAAATAAATTCAATGCACACAGACTGAAGTAGTTTAAGTCTTTGATTCTTTTAATTGTTATGATTTTGATCTCAACAAATTAGAATATGGTGACATGCCAATCAGCTAATCAACTCAAAACACCTGAAAAGGTTTCCTGAGCCTTCAAAATGGTCCCTCAGTTTGGTTCCCTAGGCTACACAATCATGAAGACTGCTGATCTGACAGTTGTCCAGAAGACAATCACTGAGACCCTTCACAAGGAGGGTAAGCCACAAACATTCATTGCCAAAGAAGCTAGCTGTTCACAGAGTGCTGTATCCAAGCATGTTAACAGAAAGTTGAGTGGAAGGAAAAAGCGTGGAAAAGATGCACAACCAACCGAGAGAACCGCAGCCTTATGAAGATTGTTAAGCAAAATCGATTCAAGAATTTAAGTGAACTTCACAAGGAATGGACTGAGGCTGGGGTCAAGGCATCAAGAGCCACCACACACAGAAGTGTCAAGGAATTTGCTGAACCACAGACAACGTCAGAGGCGTCTTACCTGGGCTAAGGAAAACTGGATTGTTGCCCAGTGGTCCAAAGTGCTCTTTTCAGTCTGTGATGATTTGGGGTGCAATGTCATCTGCTGGTGTTGGTCCATTGTGTTTTTTGAAAACCAAATTCACTGCACCCGTTTACCAAGAAAGTTGGAGCACTTCATGCCTCTATCTGCTGACCAGCTTTTTGAAGATGCAAAAGTTGGTTAAATGACCATGGTGTTGGTGTGCTTGACTTGCCAACAAACTAACCAGACCTGAACCCCAAAGAGAATCTATGGGCTATTGTCAAGAGGAAAATGAGAAACAAGAGACCAAAAAAATGCAGATGAGCTGAAGCCACTGTCAAAGAAACCTGGGCTTCCATACCACCTCAGCAGTGCCACAAACTGATCATCTCCATGCCACGCTGAATTGAGACACTAATTAAAGAAAAAGGAGTCCCTACCAAGTATTGAGTACATGTACAGTAAATGAACATACTTTCCAGAAGGCCAACAATTCACACACAAAAAAAAGTTTTTTCTATTGGTCTTATGAAGTATTCTAATTGTTTAAGTGATTTGGTGGGTTTTTGTTAAATATGAGCCACAATCATCACAATTAAAAGAACCAAAGACTTAATCTACTTCTGTGTGCATTGAATTTATTAAATACATGAGTTTCACAATTTGAGTTAAATTACTGAAATAAAGGAACTTTTCCTTGACATTATAATTTACTGAGATGCACCTGTATATACACACACACCAGGAGGGGAGAGAGAGAGAGCGATAAAGAGAAAGAAAGTGAGAGAAGAAGAAGAGAAAGGAGGAATCTGGGCCTTTGAAGTGTCATGGCTAAATTAGCCTTTCTAATTGTGGCAGTTCATTTCCGGCCTTTTCCCAAAAGCTCAAGATTCAGAGGTCACATACACCAAAAGCATACTTGCGTACTAGAAAGACGTCCACACACTTCTGGAACTATAGTAATGAGGATTGCATCATGAAGACATGGTTTCATACTAAAGTGATGATATTTACTATAAACTAAAGCCGACCTTCACACAAACCTGGTGACTTTATTAGATTAGAAGAAAACAAGATCTGGATGATTTACAAATAATGAGGACCACTTCAAATCCCCACAAGTGGGATTATGACATGTTTTACTATATTTGTAACAACATTTACAGCAATTTAGCACAAACAAGTATTCCAACCTCTACACACACACACCCACACACACTTTCTTAGCTGAGTATTGCTTCTAAAACTATAAATACTATTTTCAGGGAAAATGCACATTAACTTAAGCCAGAAGTAGTAAAAAGTAATCAAGTCATCAGTAAGTACAGAGAGGGAAGTCGATATTTATTATATTTACTCACCGGTTGTCAAAGCATTGGATTACTTAAGAACAATAGCAAGAGGCAACCATTCATGACCTCTTTGTATCAGATAATATAATCATCAGAAGCAATATATTACTACATACACATTTTTATGCATACGCTGTATCCAAAAATACGTTCCGAAAGGGAACCTTTTTGGTTTTACCAAAGAACCTTTCAGTAAAAAGTTCTAAAAGAGTGTATTTTTATGTGAATTAAAATCTGAACAAAGGCTGAAATCAGTATCTCATGTGTTATTTAAATATACATTTAATGCAAATTTTAAGTTCCTGCATAGCTTGAAATGGTTATCAGCTACTGCAATTATGTGATGAATTTATTTAAACTCTTAATTTACTCCTAGTTTAATACAAATACTGGTTAACGTTTAATCATATCTTGCAAACAGCTAGTAAAATGACAATTTTACAACTAATTCACCTGTGTACTGTGTGGTCGGCTGAGCCCATTATATCAGGAGGAACAGCAATAAAAACAGTTTGTGAACTCTTTAACAGATGGCTGAAAAACAGAGCCATGCCTTAACTACACAAACAAACATACACACATACACACACCAGTTGCGGGTTATGATGGACTAAAACTGTAGGTAGTGGGTGGTGTCGTGAGAGAGAGAGAAAGCAAAATCCGCAGCGGAGAAGAAAAAAGATTTGCTCTAGGAAGAGACAAGCGAGCACATGAATGCTGGGTGACAGGTGAGTTTAAACTCTCTAAAGAGGTTTTCAACACTGACAAAACGACTGGAAGTCATTCATTTTCCATGAGAGTTGCTTATGTGAGGTGACACAGATCATGTAGACGGTAAGGTAGACCAGAGTTAAACTTTAGGCAAATGAATGGTGATGCAATACTGCATCCACTAATGAGAAGAAAGACAGTAGAGGACATGTTTTCCGCCTCCAGCAGGACAGATGAAACACCTAGCAACCAGCAACACAGATACTCGGCAACCTCTGGTGGTTAAATCACTGTCAACATGAATGCACCTTAAACTGGGAGATGTTACATAAATATAGAGAAAACATATGAAGTTTTCATCAAAATTGAATAATAAAAAAGATTTGCCACCATGCACCAAGCTGCCTGCAAGAGCGGAGCGAGTTGTTGAAGAGTTGTTGTAATTACATCACTCTGACATGATTCATGCCGTCTTTTTGAGAGTGATTTCTTTTTCAATCAAAAAAATCCATACTGCTGAGTCATTGTCATCTCTCTTTAATATTCTCCCAATCCTATGGGAAATGTGCACTTTAACATAAGTGCAACAATATTGAGATATAAAAGTGCAACTTCCCGAAGACACACTGGAAGGATCATGATGTGAAATGTCAGAAATCATATTAAAAAATAAAAAAATAAAAAAGGCCCAAAGACTTTCATTCTACACAATCCTTGTTGAATAGAGAATAGCTGCATAATATTAAAATGACTTAAAATGGAGGAGAGAAAAAAATTATTATATTCATATATTTTGCAGACACTTTTTTCCAAAGCGACTTACAACAGAGGAAACAGACAAAAATTTACATCCATGCATTTTATCCAATAGAGGAAACAAAGAAAGCAATTACAAATTATGTTTACATTTAAACATTTACCTGATGCTTTTATTCAAAGTGACTAACAATAGAGGAAACGAACAAACAAACAAGAATTTACATTCATGCATTTAGCAGACACTTTTATCAAAGAAGAAACACATGAAAAACAAACATAAAAAATGTTTACATTTAGCAAACATTTTTTCCAAAGCGATTTGCAATAGAGGAAACAAACAAACATTTACATTCATGCATTAGCAGACAACTTTATTGAATAGAGGAATCAAACAAACAAACAAACAAAAAAGTTTATATTTATAAATTTAACAGACACATTTATCCAAAGCGACTTAAAATAAGGGAAACAAACAAACAAACCAACAAACAAATATTTACATTTATATAAAGCAGATGCTTTTATCCAAAGCGACATACAATAGAGGAAACGCAAAGAAACGAAAAAAAACAACTATTTACATTTATATATCAAGCAGACGCTCTAATCCAAAG